>NW_027137565.1:952638-1675818 GCF_001692895.1 Cenococcum geophilum 1.58 | reverse complement strand
TTTNCTATTTAACCTACTTCCGCTTATATAAAATTTCCAATACTTCCTATATAAGTTAGTTATTGCATTGATAGGCCGCTATTAAATTTGCATTAATTATTACCTAGTGGTTGTTGAGATATTAAAGTGCGATTTTTCCAATTTTTGGTAAGTTTTGAGATTATTAGCTCGCTTATAAACTACGTTATAAGCAGTCTCTATAAGCTTTATATTTACTTAAAGAGATCCTTTTAAAGCGTCTAACGCTATCTTAAATTAGCTTAAGCGTCTCTTAGATAAACTTATTATTTAAGTATTTATTAATTATAATTTATTTAATTTATTAATCTATTATTTTAAAGACGTGTATTATAAGATCTTTAGTAAAAGGGTAAAATAGTTTCGGGTAAAATAGGATCTAATTTTAGTAAAAGCGCACTTTTTTTAGTGCTAGTATCTCTTATAAGCGTTAGGTTAGGATATTAGGCTTCTAACCTTAGATACTTAGGCGGTATATAATTAAGAATTAGAAATAAGATAGATATTTTAATTAGTGGGCCTAATAATAACTTAGCTGTTTTATAGTTATTAAGGACCTTAATTATAAATCTAGCGTCTTCTAGTTTGGGTCGCTATTATTTAAAATATTTAATAATAGCTAGTAGTTCCTTATTATAGATTTTATAGTTATATTTAGCTAGGCTTAATTATTTTAAGAAGTATACTATAGGGTATAATACTCTATTCTTATTATATTAAGACAGAATACCTTTAATAATATAGTTGGATAAATTAGCTTTTATAATACTTATTTAGTTTAGGTTATAGTATTAGAGTATAAGTATAGTAGTAAATATAACTTTTAGATAAGTAAAGGCCTTTTTATATTCCTTATTAAACATTAAGGCTTTATTCTTTAGGTTAAAGCTATAAGGGTTAAAACTAAGGCGGAGAAGTTATTAATAAACTATTAGTAGAAATTAGTAAATCCTATAAAGGCTTTTACGTCTTTTACGTTCTTAGGTTCTTACTAGTTTATAATTACTTTAACCTTTTTAGGGATATTTATATACTATTTATAGAAATAAGAAGTCTAAGGTATAGGACTTCTATTTTATAAAACTTATATTTATTTATATTTAATTATAGACTAGCTTTATATAGGGCTTATAAAATAAGGTTAATATATTTCTAATATTTAGTTAGGTTATTACTATATATTAATATATTATTAATATAAGCAGTATAAAGGATATCTAGATAGGGATATATAGTACTATTTACGTAATATTACAACGAGCTTAAGTATTTATAAGGCCGAATAGTATTACTAAGTATTTAAATAATCTATCCTAGGTATAGAATATAGTAAGCTATTTATCTCCTTTAATAATATAAAGGTAGTTAAATATAAAGATAATATTAAGCTTTATGTAGTAGCGGGCCTTACTTAATTAGTTTAGCGTCTCTTATATTAATAGGATCGGATATTAGTCCTTGATAGTAATAGCGTTAAAAGCTTAGTAGTTTATATAGAAGTATAGACTGCCACTAGGTTTTTTAATAAAGATTACTAATATAGCTATAGGTAAAGAGCTTGCTCTAATAAATCCTTTACTTAGGTTCTTATCTAAATACTTTTATAGTACTTAGAGTTTATTTTAGGATATTCTATATAAGGGTCTAAATCTAGGCTACTTTCCTTCTTTAAGTATAATTTTATAGTTATATAGTTATATAGTTAGTGTTTTAGTAGCTTATTAGCTTCCTTTTATAAGAATATATTTAGGCTTTTATAATACTCTACTAGTACTTTTATAGTAGGGTTAGTATACTTATTTAGTGCTAAGGCTTTTTTAATATCGGCTATTATAATAGTAAAGATTATATATTTAGGTTTTTAGCAAGTTAAGCTAGCGAAGTAGCTCTAATTATATAGATATTTTGGGTGTTAAGCTTACTTAAGTTATTTATAGTTCTTATATAGTTTTTTATTTGGCTTTAGGTCTAGTGTTAGGTATAAAGTTAGTATTAGATATAGGTTTAGGTTCTTTAAGTATCCTTTTTATAATAGAATACTAGTTCTTTTTAAGAGTACATATACTAGATCCCGCCGCGCTTGCGAACAAGTTCGCAAGCACTCCGTGTCTTTTTGGCCAAATAGCGATGTTGGGGCGGGAAACGTTACATTCTTCTAGTACTTTTATATATTAAGCTTAAGCTTCTGCTTAGTTTAGGGCGGTATAGTAGTTAGAATTAGTTTATATAGTTTAGTATAATTTCTAAGTCCTTAATAAACGTTAGCAAAAATCCTATACTAGTGGAATTTAATAGAATTTCCGAGTTAGTAGAATTAAGTAGATTCCTTAAATACGGGGTAGGCAGTTATAGAAGTCTTATATTAGTAGAATTTAGTAGTGTTCCTAAGTTAGTGGAATTAGGTAGACTTCTTAGGTATAAGGTAGACGTTAATAGAATTTTTAAACTAGTGGATCCTAGTAAATTTCTTAGATTTTAGATTTAGGTTTAAGTAATAAATTATAAGGCACTTCTACTTATAATAGGAGGCGGTAAATAGAAGCTTAAGGTTATTTTAATTAATGGTTACCTTATATAGCTTTATCTAGGGTTATTTAAGGATTATTAAGTAACCTAAGCATTGGCAAAATATGGTACCCTCTTAATAGCTTCAATGGTTGGTGGTTAACGCAATTAGCGCGTAGTTGAGGGCATTTAGCAACTCGACCGACTTACCTATGTCGTGTTTTTTTAACACGCAGCCTGCGTGTAATCTGCGCATTTAGTAACTATAGAGCTATTTACCTCTTTTATACTAATAGTATATTTTAGATAATAAATAATAAATAAAGGCTATTTTAAAGCCATTTATAAAGCTAGTGGGGTAAATTATATATACTTTTTTATATAATATATATAAAGTAGCTACTAAGAGTAGTAGATATAGACCTATTTATATCTATTTACCTATCTATATTACCTACCCATCTATATCTACCTACCTATCTATATCTACTTACCTATCTATATCTACTTACCTATCTATATCTACTCACCTATTTATACCTACCTATCTATACTACCTTAATTTAATCAATTAATTAAATCGTTTATAGTGTTTGCTAGCTAGTTGTTATTATCTAGTTCTAGTAACGGTTATCTAGTTCTAGTAACGGTCGTCTAGTTTTAGCAATAGTTCTCTACTAGCTGTCGTTCTGGTACCTCCCTAGGTAGGGAGGATATAGAGAAAAAGGGGGGGTGAGAGATAGAGCGGTAGAGGTATATATAGAGCTTTATATAAAGCCTCTATACGCAGAGCTTTGTGCAAAGCCTTTATACGTAGAGCTTTATATAAAGCTTCGTATAGAGCCTTATATAGAGCCTTATATAGAGCCTTATATAGAGCCTTATACAGAGCCTTGTATAAAGCTTTGTATAAAGCCTTATATAAAGCCTTATATAGAGCCTCTAAGTAATAAGACTATATAAAATGTAACCGACTACCGACACTGTGCTGAGACCGCTTGGAAGGCTCCAAGACAGCGTTAACGCCACCCTATATATTGATTGCAGATCAATATTGCTTGCAGATCACTGTTCCCATTTCAGTTACCTATTACCCCATTATGTCTTATTACCTCCACCTTCTTCGTGTATATATAGAGGCTTTAGAGCTACATTCACAATCAAGTCGTTTATGCAATTCCTCACACTGCAAAGCTCACAGTTATGAGCCCGGATCGCACTACCTGCTGAGCAATCACCTGGATCGCACTACCTATTGCACCATCAATCTACTACCTCATCTAAGAAGTCACTACTTCTACCACCTTTGCAGTGTTTCGAGCTTCTTCCAGGTACCGCTCTTGTACTCGTGATTATCTTTATTTACCAAACGGACGGACGATCGAACATCGAATACATCGAACATCGACCGAACCGAACCCGACCGACCGTACGACCGACCGACGGACGAACTGACGAATCAAATTAAAAGTTCGGAACGTCCAAATAAGGTTACGCCAAGACGCTAACTAGACCCTAACCTAGACCCTTATTAACCTGTCAAAATTCAAAAAATGACGACCTCTACCGAATCAAAAATCAACCTCATCCTTGACAAGCCATCCGATTGGATTCAATGGTTCTTTATCATCCAAGACACAGCCAAAACCAACGAGGTATGGCAGTATATCGACCCATCCAAAAAGAAAGACAAGCTTCTAAAGCTGGAACCACCGAATCGGCCCACACCAAGGGACATACTACCCACGGCTGCATCGATAGCAAAGCTAGACCCTACCCGGCTCACCGCCTACAACCAGCTCTACGCTGAATACAAAGACGATCTGCGCATATACGAGAAGCAAAAACAGGCTATAAACGGTATCAGCAACTACATCGTTCGCTCGACATCGGTAGCCTACCTTCCACTCATCGACGGCCTCGAAACGGTACACGCACGGCTTCAAGCATTGAAGACTGCACTTGCCCCTACCACCTCAGGTCGAAAACACGACGTCCTCAATCAATACACGGCTCTGAAGACCTACAATCAAAACCAAAGCATCGATAAATGGTTGAACAGCTGGCGGAACATCTACAAACTTGCGGAGCAGTTGGACCTACTAGACGTACAAGGATTCAGACCATACTATGATTTTATTCGAGCAATCAAACCTATCTCTTCTAGCTTCGCAGGGGCACTAGAAGTAGACCTTATTCGCAAGGAACAAAAGGACGAAGCAGCCCCATCTATCATTGATCTAATTGAAGAATTCAAAGAACATTACCGCATGCAGCAAGCATTTCCTACCACTACTACAAATCACTCTGCCTTTGCAACTCTTCAAAACAATACCAATTCCAATTCCAATTCGATATGGCATAAGAAATGCATATGCGGCCTCACACATCGATACGACGACTGCCACTACATTGTCGAGCAGAAGCGCCCTCAAGGATGGAAACCAGATCCACACATCCAGCAGAAAGTAGATGAAATGATCTCATTTATACCTTGGGTTAAACGTATGGTCGATCGAATCCGAAAAAACACAGAAGAACAGGAAGCAAAGAGCACAGAATCTACAATTGATTTTGATTCCAAAACACCACCTTCTAAAACACCGACTAGCCATGCTGCTGTGTTTAGTACTGGTCAATTTCCATTCGAACTCCAGAACACCTGGATACTCGACCCTGGTGCAGATACCCACGTCTGCAACAACCAAGAAGACTTTACCTTCTCCTACCCAGCAGCAGAAGACGACTACCTAATTGCTGGCAGAAATTTCGAGAAGATTCAAGCCTACGGAACAGTAACTATTACTGTTGATACACCTACTGGGAAGTCAAAAATGAAGCTATCCCATGTAGCACTAGTACCTACTATGTTTACAAATATCGTAGCACTATCAAGGGCTACAGATAACGATATCCATTTCGACTCAGGACGAAACTTGCTCTACCGTCTAGCAACTGGCAAAACGGTATGCTATGCGAAACGACTAGGGGGCCATTGGGCGCTGATTCACAGACAGCCTAAGCCTACGAATACCCTAGATTCGACAACTCAATCGACCTTCTCAATAAGAAGACATCAACCAAGCAGAATGGCCCGTAAACCAGTCGGAGCCACAGCTACAAAATGGCACAAAATTCTGGGCCATGCAGGACCTAACGCTATTGAGCAGCTTCCTAAGCACGTCAATGGCGTAGAGCTCGAAGAGGTAATCGACGAACGAGCACCACTCAAAATCGAATGCGGCTGCTATAGCCATGAGAGCACGGAATATTCGAGCAGCTAGGGTTGCTGCATAGGTCTCTTCTTCGGTGATCTGCAGGTCTCCGCGGACACATAGTCGAGCTTTAAGCTTCTGTAGGTAGCCGTCGCTGTCGAGCTTATATTTGAAGACCCATTTCAGTGGAAGGATCTGCTCATTGCTTGCCTCTTCCTTTGGTACGATTTTGAATGTCCCTCGACGTTTTAGGTCATTGCATTCTTTTTCCATGGCCTTTTGAAAGCCAGTAGTCAAAGGATACAATGACCTAAAACGTCGAGGGACATTCAAAATCGTACCAAAGGAAGAGGCAAGCAATGAGCAGATCCTTCCACTGAAATGGGTCTTCAAATATAAGCTCGACAGCGACGGCTACCTACAGAAGCTTAAAGCTCGACTATGTGTCCGCGGAGACCTGCAGATCACCGAAGAAGAGACCTATGCAGCAACCCTAGCTGCTCGAATATTCCGTGCTCTCATGGCTATCCCTTAGCACGGTAGCGTCCTACGATTAAGTGGTCTATGCGCGAACACCAGAATCAAAAGTACGCGTATGGCCACGGAGCCTTGATCCTATTGATTTTATTGGCTAGCTCTTATCGATACCGGTAGGACGCGAAGTACCGTGCTAAGGGATAGCAGCCGCATTCACAATCAAGTCGTTTATATAATTCCTCACACTGCAAAGCTTATATAAAATTATATAAGATTATATTAGATTATATATAATAGTTAAATATATAGTATATAACTTTACCTTAATTATATATTAAGAAATGTGCGGTTAGCTTTTAGAGTTATTAAGTAGGTTAACTGCGTATTAAGGAATATGCAGTTAGCTTTTAAAGTTATTAAGTAGATTAACTAGGTATTATTTAACTTTTAAATATATTAAGTTAGTTAATTGCGTGTCGAGTTAGTTAAATTGTATATTAATTACGCGAAACGCGCTAAACAAAGTCTACTTAAATCTTATCTTACGAATATTTTCCCAATAAGGTAGTAACAAAAAGTCTAATTAATTCTTTATAGTTTAGGTATTAGAGTTTTAGGAACACTATATAGGTAATATAACCTAAAATAGTGTGTTTGCTATTAAATCCAAATATATTAATATGCTAGTTAAGGGGGTTAAGGTAAAACTATTATCTTATATAAAGATTTTATTAATAAATCCTATACTACTAGCTCCTATCTTAATTAAGACTTAGTATTAACCTATTAACCATTATACTAAAGATAGTAGTTAATGGTTATACTGTAATTCTAAAAGTTAAAGTTTATAATATCTAAAGTATTTAACAAGATCCTAAGGTAGCGCTATTTTAAAGAGCGACTTAGCTCTAGGACCTTTTTTTAAAGGCAATTAGGGCGGAGTTTTTATAGCGTATTAATTATAGCTTTATCCTTATAAATAGTGTTTACTAGATAATAACTTAGAGCTAAATAATAATTAGGGTTAGTAGATAGGGCCTACTTAAGATAATTGGTTGCTTATATTAGTTGTCCATTTATATATTTAGGACAGCGATATACCGCCTATAGTAGTTATTTATATATATATTTAGGGTAGCGAGATAGGGTAGTAGCTTAAGATATAGGTATTACTTCCGCACTTAAAACAAAAGCTATATTTAATGCGTTATTTATATTTAGGAAATCCTTTTAGGGCGTAAGAGAGGGTTTTAGCATTAATATTTATAATATCTAGATCCTTATAGGTCCTAGATAACTAAGAGGCAAAGTATAATAGGAAGTTCTTAGAGCCCTATATTATTTTATTTAGTTTCCTTTATACTATAGCGGTTTAGTTAGGGTCGCTATAAAAGGCTTCTTTTCTTAGAGATCTAATTATCTCTTAATATTAGGCCTTTTATTAAGTAAGGGCGTCTATAAAGGCCTTTCTTAGGCTTTTCTTAGTAAATACATTATATAAGTTAGTTATAGATATAAGGGCTTTTAGATTATTTTATATATTAAATAGAGTGAAGTAAGGTAGTATAAGGTATAGATTTAATATAATATAGTATTACGGAATAAGTATAAAGCGGCAATAATATATAACAAAGTAGATACTATTAAGCTATATATATAAACTGCATAATAAAGTTAAAACGTTATATAAGAAAAGAAGACAAGAAAACGGGAAAAAAAGGTATATATTATTAACTTAATTATTTAGTTAATATATATATAGAGTAGAATAGAATTTAGGTAATAGTCCTAGTAAAACTTAGTAGGATTTAGTAAAACTTAGCGAAATATAATAAAATAAGGTAGATTGCCGTTAGATTATTATAGGTCGTAGCAAATTATAGTCTTATAGTCGGTTTCTAATTACTAAGTTAGTAAAAATAAGTAGGCGTGTATAAGGTGTTATAGGGGTGTCCTATAATAGTAACCTATAACCTACGCGTAAAGTATATACGCGCTACGCTAGTATAACGTATCAGCCACCTAGTCGAGCTAGCTAGCTACCTAAGCCACCCTAAAACCCACCAAAAAGTCGCATTTTTAAAGGTTGATAATTCCACAACAATAAAGCCAAAATTGCTAAAATTTTAGATATAGTTATTCTAAGACGGCCTAATACTATTTTACTTACCTATAACGTGTATAATTAGGGCGTTATGTTAATCTTAAGAAATGGGGGAAAAGGTGAAGAAATTTATATAGAGAAAATGCGTTTTCCCTTTCCATTTTAAGCACGATTAAGAAAAGATATAAAGAGTATTATATTCTTAATTTTTATATCTTAAAGACGTAGTGTTTAAATTTTTATAAAATTTAACTAAATGGTTGTTTAGATGTAAGGCTTTAAAAATGCGACTTTTTAGTAGGTTTTAAGGTAGCTTAGGTAGCTAGCTAATACGTTGCTATAAGGCTAAAGTATAGGGTTAGCGGCGGTTAATAGGTATACTACCTTACTGTCTATAAGTCTAGCTATATATAAATAACTTTTAACCTACTCGTAAAGTATTAGTAACCTACTTATATAAGCGAGCCTTTAGAATATATCTTATAGTCTACTAAATTTAGATAAGCCCTAAATAGAATAATTAGGATTTTTTATACCAGGTATAGAAAATCACTATTAGCTTAGTTAAATGCGGGGAAGTCTTAGTAAGGCAAATCTAACTAATTAGATAACTTTAACTAATAGTTAAAGTTTTTTAATATCTTTGCACTGTTATGGAATACCCCTATAATGCCTTATATACGTCTACCTATTTCTACCAACTTAATAACTAAAAACCGACCATAAGATAGCAATCTAATGGCAATCTGCGGCAATCTAACGGCAATCTACTATATTCTGCTATATTCCGCCAAGTTCTACCAAATCCTACTAAATTTAGCTAATAATATATACCCTTTCTTTCTATTTTCCTACTCTCTTTCTTTATATAACGTTTTACTTTTATTATACAGTTTATATATATAGTTTAATAATATTTACTTCGCTATGTATTATTGTCGCTTATACTTACTTCGTAACACGCGCTATGGATATATATAAATAACCTATAACTTACTAGCGAAGTATATATACCTATCTTTTTATATATAAAATTAGGGCACTCTTTCCCTTCTAATTTTCCCTTATTAAGGTTTTTATAGGGGTTTATTAAGGCTTAAGTACGTAAAGAATTGGGGACAACCCTTTTTAAAAGGGGGGGGGGTATTATTAAGTAAAGCCTAAGCAGATGGTTATATAGCCGCGAGGTATATACGCTATATATACCTAGGGAAAACCCTTTCTTACCTTGTATATAGACTCCTCCTTTCTCTTAAGGATTTGTCTATCTATATAATATACCCTATTATTCTATTAATTAGACTCTTTATCTATATCCTTACCTTATATACCTAACGTACTAAGTATATTCTTAGAAGTTAGGTTATCTATTTAAAGGATTACAATCCCTACCTAGATAGTTCTCTCTCTTTATAGTAAATCTTAGAATAAAACTAAAGTTAATCTATTAGGTATATACTCTATAGGTATTAAGCGTCTTCTCTTTTTTATCTATTTATATACCTAGCCTACTATGGTTGTGGTAGGTAATAGCGAAAATACTACTAAAAGTAGCGACAGCAATAATGCTGTTAAGGGCAACGACTTTAGGATCTAAAGGAGATACTAGTATATAGGATAACAACTCTTAGCTAATTATTATAGTATAGGTAAATAAAGATTAACTAAGTAGCTTTTATTGAGAAACTTAATAATTTAGGAATATAAGATATTAAAATACCATTTAGAACCTTTATAATTATTAATTAATTTTTTAGTTAAGAAATCCTTCTAATTAGGGGACCTAAAAATTTCTAAGGTAGGAATTAAACGTATAAACCCTTTATTAGTTAGTATACTAGAAGTAAATACTACTAAAAGTTAAGAGGTAAAGTAGGTTATTTTATTATTACTATCTTTCTAAAATAGGCCTAGGCGTTAAAAGTAAGGAAATACTATTTAATTATTATATACTAGGCTCTATAAAATCGGCCTCTATACCTCTACGTAGTAGAGCCCAGAAACCTAGCAGTACTATTAGTGTTTTATTAAAATCGTGTTAATAGACTATTAGAGTCGACGCAGAGACGTATATACGGTAGCGCATCGCGGGCGCTACGACGTAGTAGCGATAGGAAAAAATTTCTTACTAGGAGGGTAAGCCCTAGTAAAGACTTAAAATATAGCTACTACGTCTCTTAATATATAATTTCGAGCTATTAAACTACGGTAATCTACCTCTAATAAATCCCTTCTTTCTATATAGTATAACTATATACGCGTAATTAAACAATATACCTTATAGGTAGAAGACCTATAATAAGCCTCTTAACTACCTGCCTTATATACTACTTTATCTATTTAGCCTAAATTTACTAAACGCACGGCATTTAGTATTTCGTCTTCCTCTATATATTAATCTACCTAGCTTTATTCTAATATTGTTAATAGTATAGGTACTTAGCTAGGAGTATAATACTAGATTAAGTATATTATTAGATATAGAAGATAGGGACCTAGGATAAGATACCTAGTTTATTCCACTATTCCTTTAGGGTAGAAGGTTATATAAAACTAGATTTATACTATAAGTAGGAGAACTATAGATAATGTATATATATATATATAGGGAAGGAAGGGTAGGTATATAGAAATCTTATAGCAATCTATAAAGTTATAAAAGTGTAATATAAGTGGTAGATAGAGTAAGATAGGAAATTAGGATACTCCCTTATAAGAGTCTTAGAATAGCGACCTAGTAGTATTTTCCCTCCTATTGATATAGTACGGGTATATTACCTAGTAAGGTATATACTATATTACCTCTTACGTCTCCCTTAGAGGTTTTTTATACCTATCTTACGGTATTAGTCTATATAGACCTAGATAGTAACCGTATTAGATATTAAATAGAATTAATAATAATAATAATATACTTATTTAGCTATTTAACTAGATAACCTCTCTTTAACCTATCTATATAAAACTTATTAGTAAGAATCCTACTATTAATACAATAAGGATTACTATCTCTATAGAGATTGGATATAGTCTTATATTATTTTTAAGCGGTTTAGGTTATTATATAAGTTTATAAAGTTATAATTATAAAATACAAAGCTAATCTTAAGTCTCTTTTCTATTAGACCTCTTTACTTTCTCTTTTATATCTTATTGATTTAAGAATATCTTTATCTTTATCTTTATCTATAAAACTATACTTCTTTATACTAGACTTAATAAAAGCTATATAGCGTACGCGAACTTATAGTCTACTTTTAGAAATAAAATTATTTTATTTTAAGGTCTTAAGCTATAATTTAATGTCTTTAACTATATAGGATAGCAGATTCTATTTAGTAATATATATACTTAGTCTTACTAGCTGGTTAAGAAATTTTCTAGTAATACTTCCCTTAATATAATAATACTATAGTATATTATCTATTTAACTTAGGCGTTACGGGAGTCACCCGCGTACGTTCGTTCCGTAACACCTACGCACGTCCTATAACTACCTCTATTTCTTTAACCACGTTAACTTAACCTACTGTTCTCTCATCCAAATATCTTTATATCAACCACGCATAGTTACGCGTACGTAGCCTTCTTAATTACTACCCCGTTTAGTATATTGTATTCTAGTTTATGCCTACTTTCATAACATCAGGTATTAGATATTAAGTGGCTATAGGCGTTTATTTATACTAGGGGTAAAGTAAAGGCTTTTATCTCTACCTTTTTAATTTTTCTAATTAAGCGGGTTAAGGTTAATCTTAGTTATTAATACGCTAGTATACTAGATTAAAAGCATTTAAAGTGTCTTATCTAAACTTATTATATCTATAAAAAAGGTTTTACCTAGGGCTATATAATTACAAAGAGTATAGGTAATACTAAGCAACTAATATATCTATATAGCTTTACCCTTTTTTATATTATATAAGTAGAAGGTTACGTTTTAAAGGGTGTTATAAATAGTTAACGGAAATAAGAGGACTGTGGCGCCTCTACCTATAATATTAGGTTAATATATACTTCTTGTACGTTCTTTAGGCAATTAACTTTCTAATTAACCTTCTTAATTTTATTTTTATACTCATCTTTTAGTTCCTTATTAGTTACAATAGAGTTTATTAAAGTATTAAAGTGGCGGCGCTCCTATATACTATTAAGATTAATTTTCTTAATATATATTAGGTTAGGGTTATTATTTATATCCTTAAATAATATATTAATAAATATTTCGCGATTAGATATTAGCTATTTATTATACTTCCTGTTATCTTATCCTATAGCATTATATTAAATATTTACACTTTATCCAAATTTACGCCTTTTAAGAGCTTTAATTTATCTAGTAGAGACTAGTATTTACTACTATAGGTCTAGCTATAAGTAGTTTTAATTATAGCTAGCTATATAGCTAAACATAGAGATCGTTGGTACCCCTTAACGAAAAATTTAACCCGAGTTTATAAGTAATAAGCCAATTAATTAACCCAAAGCTTTGATTTAGAGTTTTATTATATGCACTTTAATTAATATATATAGAGATAAGGTTTTCTAAGGGGAGACCCCCTAGGACCCCCTATATAGAGCTTTTACTTAATTTAGAAGTAGTAATAAGATTACGGCGCCTTAGTTACTACTAGGTAAGGATTTACTATAATAACCAAGACGCCCTACTTAAGCTAGGCTTAAAGATTATATTGGTTACGGATCTAGTATATATTTAGACTATAGAGCTTTAATATAGAGCTCTTTACGTAGGATCTAATATAGTAGATTGTAATTCTAATTTAAAGCTTTATATACTAAATATTTTTAATTCCTAATAACTAAATCGTCGTATAGCTAGAATTAAAGTAAGTCTATTACCCTAACTCGGTTAAATACGCGTATAAGAATATATATTCTAAAATATATTATATAGCTAAACGGAGTACTTGTAGATTTAGAACGAGTTAGGTATACAATCTTAGGCGTAAAGTCTTATTTTTACAAAGATAGGATTATAGTGATTAGTTACCGCTATAATAAAAAGGGACAATATCCGGAAGAGTTAAAGGTCGTAAAGATTATTTACTAAAAAGACTATAAAGATATAATATCCGCCTAAGTATTCCTAGGAGTTATTATATATTACTAAATATAGATAAAAGACTTTGCAATTAAGGTAGAGCTAATCTTCTAACTACTAAAAGTAAATATTTTATATATATAGGATATAGAGTAGATAATTGCTATAAAGACTCTATAGTATACAATTACTACTATACCTATATTAATTTAGCTGAATTATAGTAAGGGGGCTAAGCTAATTATTCTTACCGTTAATAGATATAAAAATTAATAGGGGTGCGGCCTTATATAACTAAACGTATAAGGTTGTTATTACCTATATTAATATAAAAGTAGTATCTAGTTTTAGATAGAACTGAAATATAATTTAAGAAAGTTTAAATATTAGGTATTACTATATATATTAAAGAAGTGGTATATATACCTATACGGCGTTTACTTTATAGTAGAGATAAAATATAAATACTTTAGTTATATAACTAAATTGTACTATTACTAACTTACCTAGAGCCTTAATAATAAGATAGCTAGTATAGATTTAGCTATAGGACTTTAATATTATATATATACTGGGAAAGAAAAATAGCCTAGCTAATAGACTTTTATAACAGCTACCTAATAATAAATAACCTAATAAGGTGTTACGGCTTGTATAAATACCTCTAAACCGAAGCTTATAGAATACTGTATTACAAAGATACTAAGCTAAGGAGAAGGAAAAGGGGGTTACTAAAACTAATGTAAACAAATATATAGGGTAAGCCGCTAAGGCGCTAGCTTTAGGCGAGCTAATTATAGGTCGGCAAAATATAGCAGAATTTAGCAGGTAACGTACGATAGCGCCGTTATATCACCCCCCTTTTTAAAAGAAAGCCTGCCCTTAGGCTTAGTTAGAAATAGGACAGCACTAGGCTTATAAAACGTAAGATTATAAAATATATAATAAGGTGGAAAAAAGGGGGTATATATGTGTTCGAACAAAGTATAAAAGGCGACTATAGGTTAGATGGAAGTACTAGGCTAAAAAGAATAGCCATTAAATAGTCTTAGTAAGGATTTAACTAATTAGATAACCTTAACTAGCGGTTAAAGTTCCTAGATATCTAAAATTTTATAGTACTAGCAGAAAACAGCTGAATTTAGCAGAATTTAGCAGATAGCTATATTAGTGCTTTAGGATGTTCTTGTCCCTATACTTCTCCGGTAACTTATCGCCTTTATTATATTAGCATTTTATCTACTTATCTAGGTATTTTAGGGGTTTAGGTATGTTAGGGTATTAGTTATAAAACTCTTTAAGCTTCTAGGGGTAGCCTATAAAGTTCTATATAGGATACTAGGTTAGGTCTAGGTTATAGCCCTTTTATTAGACACGGTATTTTAATATTCCCTATACTATCTTATAGGCTAGTATTTTAGTAACTTCCTATTTATTATTACCGTTTACTTAAATTAGTAGGGGAGACTTATTTTTTTGTCCGGGTAATAGGTTATTTATAGCTTTCTATAGCTTATTTAGTAAGAAGATAGGGTACACCCTAATTAAATCTAGGAGCTTTACCTTATATAAGTTGCCTATCTTTTTAAGAACCTTATACGGCCCTACTATCTAGTAGTTTAGCTTATAGCTAGGTCGTTTAGTTTTCTAATTCCTTATTATAACCTAAACTATATTACTAAGGGCAAAGTTAGGCTCTTAACGGTATTTATTCGCCTACTATTTTGTTAATCTCTAGGCTTTTTTTAGGTTCTTATAGGCTACTATCTAGGCTTCCTCTAAGCGTTTAGTGTACTATTAGGCCTCGCTATAGAATAGCTTTTCTGTAAGCTTTGCAGTGTGTGGAATTAAACGAGCAACTTAATTGTAAATCTATGGAAATCAAGTGATATAAATACATGAAAGTAGACCCCTAACTCCGGATCCCATGAGTCATTTGAACCATATCCGAGACATGCAAGGGTAGTGCTGACGCAGGTGAAACAGGGTAATATGCAAGGTCCGGTAGTCGGTTACATTTTTTTATATAGTTTAGGGTTCTTTTAGCCTTTTCTAGTTAAAGCTTATATAGGGTAAGTATTCCATTTCTAGCTAAATTGGGGTAAACCCTATAAAGTTATAAAGTAGGGTTACTTAGGCGTAGTTTATTAAGGGTAGTAGTTTAGACTAGTTATTTTAGAAGTAGTTAATAAAGGGCCTAAGCCTCTAGTCTAGGTACTAATTTATAATCTCTATCTAACCGTCTATTTAGGGATAGTAGGCTATAAAAAGCTTTAGCTTGATGCCTAAGATCTAGGTAAACTTATTCTAGAAGGCTAATATAAACTATGGCCTATAATTAGACATAATAGTATCTAGTAGTCTATAAATTTAGTAGATGTAGTAGATATATAACTAGGCTACCTCTTTAGCATTAATATTTTTATAACAGGGAATTAAGAATAGGCGTTTGCTAAAGCGGTTAACTATAACTATAACTATATCATATCCGTTACGGTCTATAGGTGGTTTATAAAGGTTTATAAAGATATACTGCTAAGGGCGCTCTAGTATTAGGAGTGGCTTAAGTAATCCTAGGGTTTTATTTTATAGGGTTATAGCTCTTTAGCAGTCCTTATAGTTCCATATATATTAATTAATATCTATAATTATTCTTGGTTAGTAGTAGCGGCAGTTAATAATTTTATAGGTTTTATTTTTACTAGGGTATACTATAGAGACTTAGGAATAAGCTTCGCGGATTAGTTCCGTCTATAGATTATTAATATTAGGGACTATAAGCCGCTTCTAGTATAGGAGCAATCCCTCATCTATTTTAAAATTGGTGTTTTTTTTTACGGCTTAATTATAGAGGGCCCTTAAGGTGTTAACTATGCAGTTTACAGTTAAAAGGCAGTTAATTAGCCCTATTAGTTCGTCTAAGGACTTCTATATTAGTACTATCTTATTTTACTAAGAGTTTAGCTCCTTAAGGATTTATAGGTTAAGCTATTCTAAATAAAAAAGGGTGCGCGTCTAATATTAGGTCTTTAGCTTATCCTAGGGTCCTATATCTTATTCTCTTCGGGTTAGAGTATTAGCCTTAGAGTTTTACTTACTAGAATAATATATAATTATATAATAAAAAATTAGGAGAATATTTTGGCCTACTAGGCTTATTATCTAGTAAGCTACTTTATAGTTATAAAGTACTTTAGGGCGTTATAATCCGTATATATCTTAATTTAGGAGTTTATTTCTTTAAGCTCTATATACTATTAGGAGAGTAATTAAATAATAACTAGCATTTCTTTATTATATACTTTATAGTTATACTTAGCTAGGTCTATTATTTTTAAGAAAAAAGTAATAGAGTACTATTTATTATCTAGATATAACTATAATAGGATTCCCGCTATAACCCTATTAGAAGCGTCCGTTTCTAGCATTAATTTAAGGTCTAGGTTATAGTAATAAAGGATTAAGGAGGAGAGAAGCTAATCCTTTATCTCTTTAAAGGCTTTTATATAGTTATTATTAAAAATAAAAGGTATATCCTTTCTAGTTAGTTGTATAAGAGGTTTTGCTATAATTTTATAGTTATAGATAAACTGGTAGTAGAAGTTATAAAAGCTAAAGAAAGATTAAATCCTTTTTACTATATAGGGGGGCTTCTAGTTATAAATTGCCTCTACCTTCTTAGGGTTAACCTTAATTCCTTCTATAGTTATAATAAACCTAAGGTATTTTATACGTTTTACCCTAAACTTATATTTCTTAATATTAACTTATAAGCCTATATTCTGTAGTTTCTCTAAGACCTTCTTAATATAAACTTAATATTCTAGTTTATTATCCGAGTATATAAGAATATCATCTAGATATATCGTGCAGAATTTATTAAGATAATTAAAAAGAACGTTATTTATATACCTTTAGTATATAGCCGGTCCGTTTATTAGTCTAAAAAAAACATTATATTTATAGAAACTATAATGGGTATAGAACGTTATTAAATCTTTAAATATAGGGTCTATTTTAATTTAGTGGAAAGCTTAATAGATATTAAGTTTAGTAAAGATCTGTACCCAACTTAGACGTATAAGGGTTTTATTAATTAAAGAAATAGGGTACTAATCCCTTTAAGTAATAGTATTTAGCTTTTAATAGTTAATATAAAAATTAAGGCCTTTATTAGGCTTTTTATTAAATAAAATAGGGGAAGTAAAAGGGGCTTAACTTAGCTCAATAAACCCTTTACCTAGGTTATTAATTAAGTACTACTTTATTACTTTTAGCTTATCCGTTAATTATTAGTAGAGAGGGCTATAGCCTAGTAAGTTATTAGCTTTTAATTAAATTTTATAATTATATATCTAGTAAGGGGGTAACTTATCTAAAGCCGCTTTTAAAAATACGTCCTTATAGTTTGTATAAATAGTAGGGAGAAGGCATTTAACTAGTTTCTTATTAGTTCCCTTAGCTAGCTCTTCTTCTCTATTATTAATAATTTAGTTAATCTTATATAAGCTTATTATAAAGACCTTATTGTCCTTCTAGTATATATTAAAGTAGAACACCATAGTACTAATTACAGCGATATCTACTATAGGGGGGTTATATAATAATAGGGGCGTATATAACCTTAGGGGCTTCTAGGGTACTGGTGTTATTATAACTTCTTTTAGCTCCTATTATATCTTTAAGAGGTTACCCCTTATATCCTATTAATACGTTCTTTTCCATACTAGTTAAATCTACGCGACTTAGACGTCGTCTATATTACTACCTATCCTACTATTATATATAGAGTTCTCTTTAAATATAGCACTTTAAGAGAGTATTTTTATTAGTATGGAGTTCTTTCTAGCTTTATAGCGGGCGTCTTTTTAGGTAAAGGCTAGGTTACGGGCTTGGACATTTTACTAGTAGGTAGGGTTAGCCTTTATAGCTAGTGTCTTATAGTTAGTCTAGATTTCCCTAATAAAGGAGGGCACTTTTAGTCTATTCTCTAGCTATATAAATTGTCTTTATTATATATTTAGCCAAATATTAAAATAGGATATCTATTTTTAGTTAAGGATTATATTATAAGATTCTAGGTCTAGGATATAAAAGGGGATACTATATTAGCGTCGTCCGTTAAGAGCGATATATACTTTTAAAATATAGGTAACCAGCTAACCGGCTTAGATATTATAGCCTTTTACCTAAATAGGCTTCTCTAGTTAGGTGGCTTTTATATTTAGAAACTTAGCAATATTATTTATATAGGCAGTATTTATAAAGGCAAAGCTATTTACTCTAGTATTAATAAGGGTGGTTATATTAACTCTATATCCATTTTAAGATACTATATATAGAACTATAAAATACTTTCTACCTATTAATTAACTAAGATTAATAGGATACCCTAGGGGAGAGTCTTTCTCTAGAGTTCTTCTTTTCCTAACTTATTAGACGTTTCTCCTTCCTTTATTTCCTTAATATTGCCTATATCCTTTAGCTCTAGGCAAGATAAGGTAAAGTAACCCTTCTTATTATAGTTATAGCATATAGCTAAGGTAGGGTTAATTAGGGTATTATAATAAGTATTGGTTAATAGTGTAGTATATAGCTAGTCGGGCAAGGCTTGCCGGTATATAGATATAACCGCTTTTAGTATAAAAGCCGTTATAGCTTATCTTCCTACTCTAGCTTTAGTAAGTATAGTTAACAAGTTTTAACTACTATAAGCCTTTTTTTATTAATTAAAACGGGTATTAATTTGCTTTAGTTGTAAGTCTAATAATAGATATTAGGCTGTAAGTCTTTAGTAGGTCGGTAGGTCGTCTAAGGCTACTACGATTTTCTCTTATAGTTAAACCATTAGCTTATTATATAGGTCCAAACGGTAGTTCTTAAGGGGAACCTAGCCTTCGCTTGCTAGGTATAAGAATTAAATTTAGAACTTAGTAAAGAATTAGTTTAACTTTATTATTAAGCTATTATAGTTATAACGCATATCTTGTACTTTATTTAGGTTTATATATATAGCGGCTAAATACTATAGTATTTTACTAATAGATATAAAGTAGATAAGGGAGTCGTTCTTAAATTTAGCTTAAAGGTAACGTTAGGCATCTCCTATAGTTTAACTAAAAAGGTACAGTATCTTAGCTTCTTTAGAGGGGAAATGGTTATAGTTAACGTGGAGTTTTTCTTATACTAGATCCTCTAATTCTTAAAGGAAGGGTCTATCCTATTAAATAGGGGTTATAGGTCAGGGAGCTTAACGGACTTTAATTACTTTATTATTGTATCCGTACTCCCTAGTATATTATATTTAGTAAAGTAAATAGGTTAGCTAGGGCTTTAAAAAGGGGAAGCTAGGCTATTTTATAGGGCTATAAGGCTTTCTAGAATCTCTTATTGGGTCTCTTATATATTTCTTATTTTAAAACAATTAGCTTTTTAGCTGGCCGTAAGGGCGTAAATCTGCTCGCGTATATCTACAACGTTATTATTATCTTTGATTTCTAATTCTAATTAAGTCTTAGGTTCCTTTTAGGTAAAGGCAGCTCTCTTAAATAAGCTTGCTTTAGGTGCCACTGTTAGCTTCTTAGGATTTACAAGTATTATACGTTTTAATTCTAGGGGTATAGGTCTAGTCCTATCTGGCTTATAAAGTAGGATATTATTAAGGCCTTCCTAGGCAGTATAGGGTAAGCTTAGTATAATATTACGGCTTATGCAAATGCCTCTAAACCAAAGCTTATAGAATGCTGTATTACGAAAATACTAAGCTAAGGAGAAGGAAAAGGGGGTTGCTAGGACCGATGTAAACAAATATATAGGGTAAGCCGCTAAGGCGCTAGCTTTGGGCGAGCCAATTATAGATTGGCAGAATATGGTAGAATTTAGTAGGTAATATGCGATTGCGCCATTATATAAGGTAACTAAGGATATTAAAGAGTTTATTAACTATAAGCCAAGTGCCTTAAAATATACGGCTATTCCTCTTAAAATAGAAGCGGGTCTACTATTAAGAGACTTATATTTAGAGGAATCTTAAAGGATTATAAAGTGGCTAGTAACTGTATAACGTCCAAAAGAAATAAATACTAAGGAATTTAAAAGGTTTAAATAATATACGTTAAAGTTCCTAGTGCGGAATTAATAGGTCTTTTACTAGTAGTTAAAAAATATATTAATAAAATATAGTATAAAGTTAAGTAAATAGGCTATAATAAGACTACCTAAGAACTACTATAGAATCTAAAGAACACTATAGGAAAGGTATGGGAGTATTAAAAGAAAATAGATTAGATAATATTAAAAAGGAGCTAAAACTAAAAGAATTAGTTAAGGGTAATAGACGACTCGGAGTATCTAAAGGATCTACTACTAACGTATTTTATTTCCGCCTTAACTTAATTAAAATCCTTTTTAGCCTCTTTAGCCTTAAATTTAGCTAAACCTTACTTAGTAAGCTTTAACCCCTTTAAATAGACCTTATTATAACCCTTTTTAAGACGGGTTAACCGAGTATAAGTAGCTAGTTAAGCGTTAAATATTTACAACTCTTTGTTATAAAGACGCTAAAACTTCAGCTAGGCGTACTCTTGCTTATCGCGTAATAGCTATAGATTATTATAGGTAGCAAAAAGTTAGTCTTTTAACTTTTTAGCAGCGGATTAAATCTAAGACCTTTAGATAAATTAAATAAGGTTCTAAATATATACAGAAAACAATAAAACGTATATACTTAGCGTTAAAGACGGACTAAATATTATAGGATAATTATATATTTGCTTACGTATACTTAGCATTAAAAAAAAGGTTAGTAACTAGATAGAGCCGTAATTATAATATATACTGATTTCTTCTCTATATAATAAGAATAGGATAGTATAACTTTACTAAGTAAAAAAATAATAGTTACTAGCTAGTTACGATAATTATATATAAAGGATTTAATAAAAGGTATTAAAATAATAAAGGTTATTAAATTAAACATGGGAATGCTATACCTTTAATAGACGACTTAGAGATAGGAGATATCTTTAAGGATAAAAAGAAAGAGAAGGGGGATAGTATTACGGACCTTATATTAGCAGTAGTATAAATACTAAAAAAAGATATAAATAGGTTAGTTAAGATAATATAAAAGGTACTATAACTAATTAAGCTATAAAATAAAGGGTAGCTAAGTTATACAGCTAGTTACGTTATAAGTTTAGAACGTAGGAACGTAAGGGATATACTAACGTACTAATATACCAACGTACTTAGTATATCCCCCAGGCGTAGTATTAAATACTTAAAGGATTATAGTCCCTACCTATATAGTTCTCTTCTTTATAATAAATTTTAGAATATAATTAGAGTTAATCTATTAGGTAACCTACTCTACTAGTTATATTTATATTATTAACTATTTTATACCTATATACCCAGCCCATTATTAAGTCCACTGTGGCATTTCCTATAAGGCTTTATTATAGTATTAATAGTAAGGTAAGGGCAGAAGAATATTTATATATAACTACCTAATATTATTTACTATAAAGATATTAGTTCCGCTTACCGCCTTTACTAAACTAATAGCAATTTTCTATTTTAGGGATAGAAAATTATAATTAGTCTATTTAATAATTAGAGCTAATAGAACTCTATACCGCTACCTAAATTTAATAGACTATTTAGATTATAAAACCCCATTTAAAATTTTACCTTTTTACTCTTAATAAACTTTAAATATAGCTATAATTAGTTTAAGTATAAAATTAAACGGAATTAATAATAGTATATTTATGATATCTTTATTTAGTAGATATTTAGTACTATATAAAGGAGCTAAGTAATATATTAGTAACGCCCTTATAGAAGTTAAAGGCTTTATAATTAATTATTATTAAATAGTGCTTATTTAAATCTATAACGAGATTCTACTCTCTTAAGAAAACTATATAGATATTGCTAGTGTGGTAGTTAATTTTATTAACTAGAATAATAGGTTATAAGTATCTCTAGAAAGGATATATTCTTATTAATCTTTAAGGACATTTCAAATGTTAGAAAGATAGTAATAAATTTAATTAATATAATAAAGTTAGAGAAACTATTTGAAAGTACTAGAGATAAAGAGTTTTTAACGGACTACTTAAATATATAGTCTCCTACTAATTCCTTTCTGCCGCCTAAAAGCTTACTATCTACCTACTTTATAGAGTAACGGCGCGAGTTAATAAGGCCCTAATTAATAGGCTTAATTATCTAAAACGTGGCATTAAGAATACTACTTAACTATAGCTAACTAATTTTATACTCGTATCTAAGATATTAAAAAGGGTAATATTAGACTAGGTAGTAAATAAGAATAGTTTAGGAAGACATTTAACTAGCTTTTTTATTCTAAATAAAACCCTACTGTTAAAAGGTAAGAGACTAACTACCGTAGAACTAAAAGTTATTAATATTGGAATTAGATAAATAGGAGAGAGCTTAGCTTTTATACTATAAATATATTTTTAATATACTTCTAACATAATAAATATATTAGCTTTTTAGCCGTTAACACCTATTTAAGAAGAAGGCATTAGTATTATACTAAGCCTATCTTAATAAGGATTACCTATATTAGTTAACTTATCTTTATTATTTATAAATAAAAGTATTCTTATAGCTAGAACGCCTATTAGCTCGCCCTTACCGCTACTAGTATTCTCTTTAAAAAGAAGTCTAAGAGAAGGGCTTATAGTTACTTACCTAGAAGTAGGAGGGCTAGAAATAGAATTAATATTTAATAAAAAATATTATTAAGCTAGGAGATAATAAGGAGTATATTAAGGAAGCTATAAATATTATAATAATATTCTATATAAAACGAGAATATAACTATACGGATAACGTATTAGTATATCTTAAAGTGTCCTTAAATTAAACTATAAAAATTAAACTAATAAAGGTTATAAAGCTATTATATAGTTAGTATAGGGAAGCTAGTTCTAATTTAGAGATATATAAGGTTTACTAAACATATACGCAAGTAATAAAAGGGCGTATAGGTTTAGTTATAAAGGGTTTAAATTATACTACACTATATTATAGACTCTGCTTAATATATTACGCTTATAATTACCTTAATACTATAAAGATAGATCCTATTACGTACTCCTAGTTTAAAAAACCTTATAAACTTTTAGTTCTATCTAACTCCTTAAGGCTATATAAGTTTATTTATAACTTAGTACTAAGGTTTTCCTATAATAGAGAGGCTTTACTTAATTAAATACTATTACTAGAAAACTAAGATATATAGCAGTAAAAGGGATCTATAATTTTAAACATATTTATATAGTAGTAAGATTTTAGTGTTTTAGTAATAATTAATAAGGAAATATATATATACTATTATTATTGGCGTCTAATTATGTCAGGTGACGAAGTCACCTCGCCTATATGTATTGTTCCGCACAGCCGTGCCTGGCGTCAAGCCAGTCACTCGCTTACCTTTTGGGGTTTGTGCCGTGGCTGAGTGGTGCGGAGCTTGTCACCTCACAAATCAATAGGCGGCTAAATTACGGCTAGTTAAGAATAATAGTTTCTAGTCTCTATCAGCAGCTAATAAAATAAGATCCTTAATACTACCGTTTTTATTACGCTCTTAGATCTAATAGCTAGTAGTAATTTATCTCCTACTCTTATTATACAAAGTTCGCCGTTAAAGGAGACTCTATATCTTTCCGCTATATTAATATTAATATTCCTTCTCTCTTAAAGAGTAAACGTAGTACTAATATAATTTAAGGGAGCATTTCTCTAGATAATAAGACTAAGAATAATTACGCTATTCTTCTACCTAGCATATATTACCACTTAGAATTATAGTAGGCAGATTTTAAGGCGCGAGGATTAACTAAGGGTAATAGACTTATATATAAGATCTTAGACCAAAATTGGACTATTAAGGACGTAGAAAAGTATATAACTAACTAGGTAGCTTAGTAGTGTAAGAAAGGAGACATATATATAACTATACCTTACCTTTCTTACAGGGCGAAAGGGCCTTTAACTAGGACCTAGCAAATAATATTACTATAATTTATTAGTATTTAGGATAATTATAATAACTTTAAAGTTATAGAAGAAGGAACTTAGGTAGAGCTAATAGATACCTACTAAGACTTAAAAGCGCCGCCCCATACGCTATGTAGATATACTAATCTTTATAGCGTAATCCTATACCGCTTCCCTACTATAGTTAAGCTTATAACTACTAGTGCCTTACTTAACGCCTTTTTTAGTAGACAATAATAGGATTCTCTAGTAGTAATTTAAGATTATAACCTTTTCTTTAATAGCAATAGGAACAAAGTTAGGAAATAGATATATCCCCACCGCCTTAAAGCTATTAAAAGTTATAAGAATATATTTTAGCTAATATATATAACTAAAATAGAGTGCCTTAATAGCCGCTTATACTTCTACTATATTAATAATAGAATTAACCCTTTAACTATTGTAGTAGATCTTAATAAAGAGCCTCCTATTATTATAGAAGGATAGAATTAAGTAGATAGAAGGACGTAAAAGAGCTATATTATTTAAGAGCCGTTAGTTTAATACCTCTTATGCTGCCCTACTAGGTAGATAAAAGCGGTCTTATTTAACCAAAATAGAGTTTTCTTACTTACTATTTTAGGTTTATAATAAGGGTAAGGAGCGTATATAGTTACTAGCTACGCCTTTATCTTAAAGATAGAGAGGAATAAGGAGTTTTACAAGTTATTAGGGGATAATAACTTAGGTAGCGAAGATATATAGTAGTATAATTTGGCCCCCTAGGTTTAATATTTAGATTAGGTATAGCTTTAGGAGAGCTTAGGCCTTCTATAGTTATATAGATCGGTCTAAAGCCCTAAAGTCTTTAATAACTTAAACCGGACTAATAGATAGACAGTTTTTTTAATACACTCTTTTCTTTTTTTCTTACTAACTATTTTTTTACTAGCTAATTACGACTAACCGTACTAACTAACTATATTATAACTCCCTATCTAAGATAGATCGTACCCTCCCACACTATAAGGGAGTGTTTTAATTACCTATCTTATCCTATCTACCTTTTATACTATACTTCTATAATATTATAGATTGCTATTAGATATTATTGTCCATCTCTAGCTTTTTATTGCCCTATATATATATCTACGTTACCTATAGCCCTTATACTTATAGCTAAATAATACTCCCTATTTTAATAACCCTCTCTTACCTCTATTTCCTATCTTCCTATATCTAATAGTGCGCTTAGCCTAGTACTAGCTATAGGGGTAGACTAAGCCCCTATAGCTAAGCATCCGCGCTATACTACGTATTAAAATATATTATGTAGATTAAGGTATAGAGGAAGTAGAGGGCGGTTTAGATAAAAGGCTTATTGTAGGCCTTCTGCCTATAAGGTATATACGGTTTAGCTATATATAGGTGCTATATAGTATTGTTATACCATATAAAAAGAAGGGTGTCACTACTATAGATAGATGCCGTAATTTAAGTGTACTAGACGTGTACGTAAAGACATAATAGCTATATTAAGTTTTCGTTAAGGCTTACCCTCCTAGTAAAAAATCTTTACAATACCACTATGTTATAGCGCTAGCGCTGCGCAGCCATATATATGTCTCTACGTTTACTCTAGTAGTTTATTAGTATAATCCTAATAAAACGCTAATTGTACTGCTAGGTTCCCGGGCTCTACCGCGTAAAGGTATAAAGGCCGATTTTATAGAGCCTTTAGCTTTATTATAGTTCTTTATTGGCTTAAATAAGCATATTTTAGCTTTTTAATAGCCTTTTAAGCGCCTAAAGTAATTAGGGTATAGGCCGTCAAAAACGGACTCTGCACCTGTACGTAGTGACGGCTACGAACCTAAGTCTTCGAAGTTCAGACTTAGAGCCAACGCAGAGACGTCGCACAGCGTGCGATATAACCTAGTGGTGGTAGTTATAGGTATTATGGGCGGTAGTAAAAAGTTTTATATAGGATGGTGAGATCTTAAAAACAACTACTAAGTGCCCCTTATAGCAATAATAATAACACTATTCTCCTATTAAGGCACCTGTACGATCCAATATGGATGCGCGGCATTTAATAATATCCCCTAACCCCTAGTAGAGAGCATTAATAACCTCTTATGTTAACGAACAAGCAATTATAAACGAGTAACGAGCAAATATACGGCCCCTTCTAACCCCTAGGGCAATCGCCCGCGGAGCATACGGTTACTTACTATTAACTATTAAATACTACCTAGCAGCCTAGATAACACCATACGGTTTTCCTATCTCCTCTTAAGAAGTGGTAACCCTTGGTGAGGGCCTAGTAACTAGGGCCTAGGCATAAAAGATACTTAGGTATATACGTCCCGCTCGCCTTTTAGTATAGTGGTTTATGGATAAATCCCCCTTACGCCTTCAATAGGCCTTAAGGGGGGGGGGGTATAGCGTATATAGTAATGGTTAATAAGAGATAGTATATGGGGGGTAGTTAAAATATGGAATACAACTATAAGTATACAGTAATTGAACGGCAAGGCCTAGCTAGGACATAGTAAACCCTAGCTAGGATAAGCTAGAGAAGGAAGTAGTGGTTCTTAAGGAGTTTGAATATCTAAGGAGGATAGGACGTAGCCGTAGGCCTGTAGGGCCGCCGCTACGGACAAACATGGCAAACTGGGATTTTTTATCCTACTGAGGTGGCTTATAGGGTTTTTCCTCCCCCAAACTGCAGGGTTTTCTTCCTATAAATTATAAGTTTTCCCCCTGTAACGGAGTAGTCTGCGTGGGCCTAAATAGGATCCGTATCAGACGTTAATTAAGAATTACTACTACTACTAATTAGGGTATATTTTTTCTATACCTCCCCAAACTATATCCTCTTATATATCGCTCTTTATAGATATTTAAGCAGATGTATAAGGTATCTGTTTTTATATAGGGTTAGAAAACTATAATGATTTCTTCTCCCTACTAGTAGATACCGTATCTTTATTATTAATGCAATTTTAGAATAATTTAAGGTTTCTAGTAGATTAGTAATTAGGTATATTATCTTTAGGGTAGTAGTATATAGTAATGTTTTTATAAGTACTAATTGAGGATATATAGATTATATTAGTAATATATTTAAGCTTAGTTAAGGTAATATATATAATATATAATATCTTTATAAAGACAGTAAGTGATATATAGTTAAGAGATTGGATTTAAATATAAGTCAATTTAATAGTATATAAGGACTGGGAGTATCCCTTAACACGGCAATTTGGGTCCTTAGGTTATCGATAAAAATTAACTAATTAGAAAAGCTGGGTTAATATAACTATCTAATTAAACCCAGTTATTAATATAAGCGAACTTAGCAAAGGACCCTGCCGTGTCAAGGGATAATATTAATATTCTATTTCTTTTCTAGGGCGGAGTTAGGACAGAAGGTAGAAGGAAAAGGTAGAGTATACTAGTCGCCCTTTTTTACTTTATGTCATATGTATAAAATAATATTTAGTAGCTATAATTACTTTTAGTTTATATATTATCTATACCCAAGACTATAGAAGCCTAGAGTGATTTATAGGTAAGGTATTATTAAAAGTGGCTAGCTAAGCTATTGCTAAATTTAAATAGCTAATAATCTCTAATGGACGCTATATACCTTAGTAGGAGTTAAAGACGTTTATATAAAGTTATAGACTAGAACTAGAAGTTAATAATAACCTCTAATAACACCTCCTTTAGTAGGAATAGTATTATATAATCTACTTCTAATGCCTATCCTTTTTAGGGCAAGATACTATCTAAGCAGTAGGCTTATCCTAACTAGTTATCTTATATATTAACCCCCCATCTATAGCAAAGTAGTTATTAGTGCCTAGGGGGTAGTTTAATTAGTATTCTAGCTAAGCTCTTTATAAGTGCTCCGCCCTATATAAGTGGTATACTAACTCCTATTAATCTACTTTACGTTAAGGGAGATCTTTTATTTAAGGCGCTAAGTAGCTAGTGCTTAGAGGTCTATAGACTTATCCTATATCTTAATAGTATATACTATAACCCTTTAAGCAGTATCCTATAGCCCTTAAGTATTTATAAATATACTATCCCTAAATTATTAGCTAGTATAGGCATTTATAGATAGAGAAACCGATTTTAGAGATAACGACCACAATATAGAGGCGTAAACTAGTTATAAATAGGATGCAAAGATATTATCTAATAGAGAAAATAACTTTAGTACTTAGGGTTGAGAAATAGGGACAAATATCAATAGAGAGATATTAGGCGACAATGCTATATAAGCGATAATTAAATATAGTGGCCTTAACTTTATAGTCTTAAATCTATAAGTATAGGATATAAATATAAAAAAGAGTTATAATAAAAGCTAGTAAAAGGGTTAAAACTTTAGCCTTTTTTATAATAAAGCCTTATAGGAAATACTACGGTAGACTTATTAATAAGCTAGGTATATAGGTAATTAATAAGTTAATAACGATAATATAACTAGTAAAGTGGTTACCTAATAGATTAACTCTAATTATATTCTAAGATTTACTATAAAAAAGAGAACTATCTAGGTAGAAACTATAGTCCTTTAAATATATAATACTGCACTTAAGAAATATACTAAGTATGTTAGTACGTTAGTACATTAGTATATCGTGTTCCTATATTCCCATATTTCTACATTTTAAATTTATAACATAACTAGCTATATAACTTAGTTACCCCTTATTTTATAGCTTAATTAGTTCTAGTGCCTCTTATACTATTTTAACTAACCTATTTATATCTCTTCTTAGTAGTTATACTACTGCTAATATAAGATCTATAATACTATTTCTCTTCTTTTTATCTTTATTTTTAAAGATATCTTCTATTTCTAAGTTGTCTATTAGAGATATAGCATTTCCATTTTTAATTTAATAACCTTTATTATTTCTAATACCTTTTATTAGATTCTCTGCGTCTAATTATTATAATTAGCTAGTAATATTTATTCTTTCACTTAGTAAAGTTATACTATTCCATTCTTATTATATGGAGAAAAAGTTAGTATATATTATAATTGCGGCTCCATCTAGTTGCTAACCTTTTTTTATACTAAGTGTACGTAAGCAAATATATAGTTATTTTATAACGTTTAATCTATCTCTAATGTTAAATATATATATATTATAGTTCTATATAATCTTCTTATTTCTTATCTAATTTGTCGTAGGGTTTTACATATTAATAGTAGCTAAAAGACTAAAAAGTAAGCTAGCCGAGGCTCTTATTAAGATTTAACGTTGTTTTAATAAAGCGTCTTAGGCCCTAAAAGCTTAACTAGATGCTTATACTTAATTATCTTATCTAATAAAGGTTTATAAGAAGGTGCGCTTTAAAGAGTTATATTTTATTAAGTAAAATCTCTTTATTTTTAGTTTCTTCTTAATATTACCTAACCTATTCTCTTTTAATACTTCTATACCTTTCCTATAGAGTTTTTTAAGTTTTATAATAGCTTCTAGGTAGTCTTATTATAGCTTATCTACTTAACTTTATACTATATTTTATTCTCAATATCTTTATAATTAATAATCTTTAAAACCTACTATTTGTCTTTCTTTTATTCTCTATATATATCTGCTTTATAAACTAGTAGCTCTATGTCTTTATACGCTGGCTTTAATATTGCGATATACTATATAGAGTAGATCTTTATCTTTACTAGTAAGTTAAGTCTATATATAACTTTTAAATTCTTAGCTATAATTTTAAATAGTTCTAGTCTAAGGTGGTTTAACTTCTTATTTAGTTATTAAGTTATAAAATTTTTATATAATAGCTACACTTTATCCCCCTCCTTAAGATCTAGTTTCATAGATCTCTTAGCATCATAGTACTTTTTTATATTTTTTATATTATTTTTACTATAAAATAAAGGTCCTTATAAAGATTTATTAGAGTTTCTATTCTCTACTTTACTATTTTACTAGTTTTCTTTACTTATTATAGTAATAACGATATTCTAGGCTTATACCTATAATTTGCCTAAAATAGTAGCATCTCTATGCCTTTTTATGGTATTATATTATATGCGAATTATATAACTAGTAATAACAATACCTAATTATTTTATACGTAATTAATATAATGCTTTAGATACTGCTTTAGTGTCTAATTTAATCTTTCTATTTATCTATCTGTCTGCGGATAATATATAGTAGAAGTTACTACTTGAACCTCTTATTCCGCCAAGAATACCTTCTAAAATACTGCTATAAATCTTAGATCTTAGTCTAATATAATTTTATTTAGTGCTCTATACCTTATAAATACTTCTTTAATATAGATTCTAGCTATATTCTCTACTAAGATTTTTTTATATATGCTATAAAATAGCCCTATTTAGTTAACTTGTCTACTATTACTAAAATTATATTATACTCTTATTTAGTAATAGAATCTTTTAACTTTAGTAGCTTTATAATAAAGTTCTATAATATAACCTTCTATAGTCTTTCTAGTGTCTTAATAGGCTATAGTTTTCTAGTGTCTTAATAGGCTATAATTTTCTATATAGCTTATATCTTATTAGTTTATTTTTCTAACAATTTAAATACTTCTTTATAACTTCTCTTACGAAGCTTTAGATTCCGTTAATAATATACTTCTCTTAGAGTTTTAATACTAAGCCCATAACTCCGTTATATCCTTATATTATTCCCCTATAGAAATCTTTAATAAACTCTTTTATAATACCCTTTAGTACATATATTGCTTCTTAGTTTTTGTACTACTCTATATCTAGATTCTTAGATTATACTTTTTAAATTTTTCTAGTTTAATCGCTTTCTAGTAGCTTATGTTTTTAGGTTACTATAATTTTTGGGTAATTATATCTAATTAATCCGTTCTTATTTCTGCGTAATATTGCCCCTAATGGCTTCTTATTATTTTATAGTTTAGCTTTTCTGCTTAGTATATCTGCTCTTACGTTTTTAATTCCCTTAGTATACTAAATCTTAAAATAGTACTTTATAAGTATCTTTATTCATCTAATTTATTTCCAGTTAAGTTCTTTTATTATTAAAACCCCCATTAGATTCTTATAATCCATTTTAATTATAAATAGTTTCTCTATGCCTTATAAGAATGCTCTTTATTCTCTAAATGCTATAACTATACCTAATAACTTCTTATTATAAATGTCATAGTTTAGTTCTAGTAGTATTATTTTCTAACTATAGTATACTACTAGATGCCATACGTTCTTATACTTCTATAGTAGGTATACTTCTAGTATAAAGTCTAATATATCTATTTCTACAACCGTTTTTAATCCTAGTTAGTAGATCTTAAGAATTAGTTTTTAGATAAACAACTTCTTAAGTTCTTAAAATAGTTTCTTTTACTCGTCTTTTTATATCTATAGTTTCTCTTTCTTTATAAGCTTTATAAATATTTTAATGTTCTTTAACCACTATACTATAAATCTCCTATAATAGTTATAAAACTCTAAAAATAACCTTAACTGTATTACGTTCTCTAGTTTCTACTGACTTATTATAGCTTTAATCTTCTTTAGGTCTATACTAATATAACCTAGTTTAATAATATATCTAACAAAATTGGTTTTTCTTATAAAGAACTCACACTTCTTAATTGCTATTAGCATCTATTCTTCCTATAGTCTTTTTAAGACCTATTTAACATGTTCTCTATATTCCTTCTTACTTATTAAGTAGATAATAATATATACTATAGCAAACTTATTAAGGTGTTCTTTTGACACGCTATTAATTTGCTTCTAAAACATCACTAATGCATTTATAAGTCCAAATTATATAACTAATAGTTTATATAGTTCTTTCTTTAACCTAAAGGCTGCCTTCTATTTATCGCCTTATTTAATTCTAATCTAATAGTATACCTATCTTAGATCTATCTTTATAAAGATTTACGCGTTACCTATTCTATCTTAAATTTTGCTAATTAAGGGTAAAGAATATCTATCCTTCCTAGTGATGCTGTTTAACTATTTATAGTTAATATACAGCCTATATTACGGGACACCCCTATAACACCTTATACACGTCCACCTGTTTCTACTAACTTAGCAACTAGAGACCGACCACAAGATAATAATTTGCGGCAATCTAACGGCAATCTGCTATATTCTGCTATATTCCGCCAAGTTTTACTAAATCCTGCCAAGTTCTACTAGGACTACTACTTAAATCCTATCCTACTCTGTATACGTGTTAACTAAGCAACTAAGCTAATAATATATACCCTTTCTTCTCGTTTTCCTACCTTCTCTCCTTATATAACGTTTTAACCTTATTATATAGTTTATATATATAGCTTAATAATATCTACCTCGTTATATATTATTGTCGCTTATACTTACTCTATAACACTACGTTACGTTAACTACTTATACTACTATTAAAATGTAGAACGTACCTAAAGTCCCTATAACGGCAGCCAATATACTTACTATACTTAAAGAGCAGATAGTAGGTTTATAGACCCTTATAGAACAAAAGGCCTAATACTAATAATTAATTAAAGCCCTCTAAGAAGAAATCCGCATTCTTAAGATACCTACGCTAGAACTTTAAGACCAAACGCTATCCCTAAAGGCCTATATACGGAACGCAAGCCCTAAACTAGTAGCAGTTATTTACCTTAAACCAATTACTACACCGCAACGATCCAAAAAACTACTAGACCCCCTAGTATTCACTAATAAATAACAAAAGCTTTAGTTATTCTTAAGCTGGCTTAGAAATAAGCTAACTAGTAACGCTAACTGCTACCTAACTAAAGCTAACTAACTACTATGCCCTAAGTTAGTTAGGAGAAGAGGTAGCTAACCTTATTAAACCTCTTTAGCCAAACTTAATATAAAGCCTAGTTAGACTTCTTAAAGCTATATACGGTAATCTAAACCACTAAGCCACCGCTTAAAGGAAGATAAATTATATAGCTTAGGAAAAGAAAAGTTTCCTAATATACTTCTCTAAATTTAACCGCTACGTAAGGGAAATAGGCTGGAATAACTCCACACTAATTAATAGCCTTATTAAATCCCTAAGCCCCAAACTAAAAACTTCCCTAATAGACGTAGATCTACTAGAAGCCCTTAACGCCTATATAAACGTTATTAATAAACGGTATAATAATATACTGCGTCTAACATTAAAGCCCGCTCCTTAATACAATATAACAGCCCTATAAGTCCCTATTAAGTTATCTTCCTAGCCTAAGCACTCTAACGCTATATGCATTAACTCTAGAACTCTAAAGTATACCCTATTAGGGTCCCTTAAATAAGAACGACGCATTAAGCTAGGCCTTTACTTTAAATACGGAAGTAAGTGTTACGGACGCTTTAAGTACAATATTACAACTACTGGAAGAGGAGTCGGAAAAAGCTAGTTGGTTAATACAAGCACAGTCTAGGATGGAACCCGTGGAACTATATAACGAGGAATAGTAACCGAGGTCACATAATAAGCTCTATAAGATCTATAAGGAACGCCTTACGTACCTTATGTACCTCACGTACCTCACGTACAAGAAGGATTTCATAGGAGTATAGTTGTGTATTTAAGGACCCTTAGTCCCTACTTAGATAGTTCCTTCCTTATAGTAATTCTCAGAATATAATTAGAGTTAATCTATTAGGCAACTACTCCACCAGTTATTATTACGTTGTTAACTTCCTACAGTGCCTACACACCTAGCCCATTAACAAGTCCACCGTAGTTCTTACTACAAGGCTCCGTTACACAATCACTACCTAGTTACGGTCTTAGAAGTTAAACAATATGCTACCAAAAGCAGCTATAACAACGCTATTAACGGCAGCAACAACCTTAGGGTTAGGTAACAATACTAATATAGCAGATACTAACTCGCAACTAGTTATAGTCGGGCAGTTATAGGCAATAGTTAATTAGTTAACAGACAATAACGTAGCACTTAAAAATAGGGTTAATAGAATAGAAGCAGCAAAGGTTAAGTTACCTTTAATTAAGCAATTCTTAGGAGAGAGATCGAAGCTCAAGGGATTCCTTACGCAAATACACTTTAAAGTCACACAGAAAGGAGCAAAATTGGCAACACCTATGGATCAAGTAGCGTACGTAGGATTATTCCTAACAGGAAGAGCGCTTAAATGGTTCAAACCCTACCTTACAGAAATATAGAAAAATAGTATAATAACTACCAATTAGAATATATGATATATGTTCTTAAGCTAAACTAAATTCGTAGAATAATTAACACAAATATTCGGGGACCCGGAAGCAACAACTATAGTAGAAAGAAAGCTTTAGGACCTAATACAGCAAACCTTAACAATTGAATATACAACGCAGTTTTAGATATTAGCTATATAAGTTAAATAGAACAATAAGGCGCTTATAGCACAGTATAAACAAGGACTTAAGGCTAAAGTCTAGGACGTAATTATTCTAATAGAAGATGCGGACACCCTTAGGGAATTAATAGATTAAGTAATTAAGATTAATAATAGGATCTTCCAAAGGGAATAGGCTAAAAGAGGCTAGGATAGAGTTCTACAGTTATATAAGGCGTAGAGTACGCAATAACCAAAGCTAAATTAGAAACTATAGTATAGCGTAGAGCTAATAGACCTAAGCGGTACTAAAAAAACCTATAAGAGATAGAGAAAACAACTATAAAAACCTAGAAGTTAAGGATTAAGTAATTATAGGACTAAGAAGCATAGGTTAAACCAAAAATCTTAATAGCAGAAGACGTTTAAGCGGACTGTATAGCAAAAGCAATGGTTTAAAAATAGAGCTTATATAAATTGCGGAAAACAGGGTTATTTCGCTAAAGACTATAGAAGTAGTTAGAGTTATTATGTAGTAAAGGGAACCAGACTAATAGCATATAACACATACGTATAGAGGGACGATAGTATACTATAAGAAATAAAAGAGTGTTTAATCTAAAGTTTTATATTTTATTATAACAACGCATGCCGAATTTATAAAGACGCTAAGTATGGCGCAAGCTATTAGCCGTAAGAGCCAAAGTTAAGAGGACTTAAAGGAACTAAAGAGTTAGATAAAGAACAAAATCGACTCTATAAGCTGGATTAAGATATTACAGCAATATACGGACAAAAATTAGCAATAATAATAATGGAGTTGGAGTACTTATTAATTAACAGCAATAAGGAAGAAAAAGGAACTAACTAGGGGTATCTAAACCTTAATAACGCAATAAAAGTAGAGACTAAAACCGCTATAGAGCAAGGTTTAGTAACGGGTATTATAACACTATTAAATACGGCATCTATCGCTTTATAAAACGGAAGAAGCAATATTTAAAGACGATTAAGTAAGCAGATGACTGCTAATACTAGCTTACTACTTAATAAAGGTAAAAAGCTAAAGGCTTAAGATTCTTAAAAAGAGATAAAAAAAAATAACTAAGATTTTTAAGACAAAATAAAGCATGCTTAGGGACCTATAATAAACAATAACCGATAGAGCAGAGTAACGGCTTAGTTTAGTAATATACGAATAAGCTTAGGACGAAGTTTCCTAAAGATATAAGACTCTTAAAGTAAGATAAGTAAGATTTAAGATTCTTAAAATAAGATAAGAACACTAGTAAAGCCTAGTTAGACTAAGGCTAGAGCATAGCTTAAGAGAGAAGCAAGCTTAGGATTAAAGAATCCAAGGGACCAAGAATTTGGAGAATAAATAAGGACACCCATAAATAAGAGGCAAGAGGCTTCGCTATAGATTAGAGAATCTATAATATAAATAGCAGTTAGGCTGGGAAACAGATATATAAACCCAGAAGACTTACTAGTAGAATATAATATTTAGACTAAAGATCAAAAAGTTAATACCAAGATTAAGAAGTAAGAAGACTTTAAAGATCCACTTATAAGGCGAGTAGTTAAAGAGACCATAGATAAGTTTAGGGCAAGAATCCTTATATAGCAAGAAAAGAAACTAGATATAAGGTCTAGCATATTAGGTCGTACATAAGATAGAGCACTAGTACGAAGAATTACTAATAGGCTAAAAGTAGGTACGCTAAAAGCTAAGTGGCTTACTAAACTAGAGAATAAAGAGGATTTAGGGATTCCAACTAGATTCAAAAAACGGCATATAAAAGGCTATTACGACGCAGTAATAAGAAGATACTTCCTTACGGACAAGCCATATACACTCCAGTAACTATACTAAAAGTAGTATAGATAAAGGCACAATAACGAGTAGGAAGATTTCTATATATAGTTAGACAAGAGAGTTATCCAAGACTACCTAATTACGGAAAAAGCAATAAATTATATTAAGGGAGCCTTAATTATAATATTAAAGGATCTAGAGCAACAATTAGAGGACTAAAGAAGTAAAAGATATATCTTAGTACCTATAAATAAAGTTATAACGTTTAGATTAACACGACAGAGGTTTAAACTTAAAGATAAAGATAAGTCTAGAGTTAACCCAAAGCACCTAGTATACCATACGCTATTATAGATTATATGCGTGGACGATATATATAAAATACACAAAAATTTAAAAGAGAAAAACCGGAAATACCTTATAAGGATATATTGGGCGCTAGATAAGTAATAGTATAGAAATGCTAAGTATATACATAGCTAGCATCTAGTAGAAGTATAGAGTTAAGGGGACCTAATACTTTAACTAGGAAGATTCCTTACGGAAAAATACTTAGACGGATAATAGTGGTGGGAATGCCTAGAGAATACGTGTCTATAGTATATAAAGGACAAAAAGCAAACGAAGTATTAGCTAAAAAATAAGTCAAGTGTATAAGGATCTAGCAGCTAATAGTTAGGAAAAGTAGAGGCCTATAAAACTAGAGGGAGCTAGTAGTAGAGCCTTAGACCCTTAAAGGAATTTAAGGACAACACCTAAATTTATAAGTTAAATAGTAAGATTAGCAGTTTAAAATACTAATAGATAGTAGAGTAATAAGGAACTATATCTTACTAGCAGCAGTAAAAAGGATGGGGCTACTATACAGATAAAAGGAGCACCTTTATCTATTAGTTATAATTTTAGGAGATCTAATAGCCTATAGAGGAGGCATTATTAATCTTAAAACAGGACCTATTTAGATAACTATTAAAGGGAGATAAATTAAGATGTCCTTTAACATATTACTATTAGGGAATAATAAGGCAGTATTAGAAATGTCTTAGTTATAGGAATACAATCTAAGGATTAATTAGGTTATAGGTTAGGTTAATATTAGAGATACTTAACGCTGTAAAATGCAATAATAAACTAAGATAGTATAGTACCAAGTAGAGGCAACCTATGAAGAAACAGATAAAGGACTAAGTTATATACTAAAAAGATACCATAAGTACGGTAAGAAACTATAGTCACCAGAAAGTAAGAAGCTGTTAGAGTATATAGCATAGAACTATAAAATAGAATTAGAACTAGGAATAAGTCTAAAGTTCTTTCTAATCTATAAGCTAACTAAAGAAGAGTTAAGAGCTTTAAAAGAGTTTATCTATAAAAATCTATAAAAGGGATATATCCGACTATCGCAATTATTAGCAGGATATCTAGTACTATTTATACTAAAGAAGAATAGAAAACTAAAACTATGCATTAACTATAGATAGTTAAATAGCATTACTAGAAAGGATAGGTATCTTTTACCCTTAATTAGCAAAATCTAGAACAGGATAGGCAATACGCAAATCTTTATAAAGATAGATCTAAGATAGGCGTACCATTAGATTAGAATTAAGGAAGGCAACAAATAAAAAGCAGCCTTTAGGTCAAAGGAAGGACTATATAAGCCATTAGTTATATAATTCGGGCTTATAAACGCATTAGCAACGTTCTAAAAGCGTATTAACAATATATTAAGAAAATACTTGGATAAATTTATTATAGTATACCTTAATAATATCATTATCTACTTAATAAGTAAGGAAGAGCACGGAGAACACGTTAAATGGGTCTTAAAGAGACTATAGAAAAAGCAGATGCTAGTAGTAATTAAGAAATATAAGTTCTTTACCAAGAAGACAGATTTCGTTAGATTTATTATTAAACTAGGCCAACTTAGTATAGATCCAAAGAAAATCAAGGCTATAGTAAATTAGCAAAAACTAGAGAACGTTATACAGCTAAAATCGTTCCTAGGGTTTTACAATTACTGTAAAAGGTTTATAGCTTAATAGTTAAAGAATATTAAGCTATTTATAAGGTTAATAAAAAAAGAAGAACCTTAGATATAGGGAGAAGAGTAAAGGAAATTATTTAAGGAGGTTAAGGAGTTGTTTACTTAAGACTTAATCCTTAAAATCTACCAACTAAAACTAGAGACAGTGGTCGAAACGGATATATTAGACTTTACACTAGGGGCGTACTTCCTATAGAAATATAAAGATAGATAGCACTTAGTAGCATACTATAGTTAAAAGATAATACTACTAGAACTAAACTATAACATCTATAATAAGGAGTTATTAGGTATAGTTACAGCACTTTAAAAATAGAGAGCATTCTTATAAGGCACGGAAAAGCTATTTATAGTTAAGACGGATTATAAGAACCTAACGGGGTTCCTAATAACAAAAGAACTTAATTAGAGACAGGTTAAATAGGCAAAAATGCTTACAGAATACTATTTTAAGATTTAGTACACTAAGGGCACAGATAATATACGAGTAGATACTCTAAGTAGGAAGGCTAAACTATAGAACAATAAGAAGCCATTAGGGGCTTTACTATAAAAAAATATAGATGGATTAATTAAATACAACTATCCGAAAATTATAGTAATAAAAGAAACCAGTTAAACCTATAAGGCACTAAAGAGTATATAGTTATAAAAGATCTAAGACGCATAGGCAGAGAATCTAGACTTAGAGCAGTACGAAAACCAAAAAGTAATATATATAGTAGTAATTCTTTGATTAACGTCTGATACGGATCCTACTGGCCCACGCAGACTACTCCGTCACAGGGGGGAAAACTTGTGTATTTACAGGAAGAAAACCCCTGCAGTTGGGTTGGGGGAGGAAAAACCCTATGAGCTACCTCAGTCGGATGAAAAACCCCGAATTACCATGTTTGTACGTAGCAGCGGCCCTGCGGGCCTACAGCACGTCCTCCTCCTTAGATGTTTTGAACTCCTTGGGAACCACTGCTTCCTTCTCCAGCTTATCCAAAGCTAGGGTTCACTACGTCCTAGCTAGGCCTTGCCGATCGATCGCCGTGTACTTATTGTTTTCTCCCGTATCTTAACCGTCCCCTATGTGCTATCTCTTGTTGACCATTGCCGTATACGCCTTGCCTCCTTCCCCCCTAGAGCCATTAAAGGCGTAAGGGGGATTCATCCGTTCTAACCACCGTAATACTAATAAGCGAGCGGGATATTGTGTATTTGGGTATCTTTTGTGCCTAGGCCCCAGCTAGGCCCTCTCTAAGGGTCACCACTCCGTCAAAAGGAGATAGGGAAAACCGTGGGTCGCAATCCAGGCTGCTAGGTAGCATTCGGTAGTTGACGGCGAGTGACCGCATACTCCGCGGGCGATTGCCCTGGGGGTTAGGAGGGGCCGTATACTTGCTCGTTTGTGTTCGTTCGCGATCGTTCGTTCGTCGATGCTTTCAATTGGGGGTTAGGGGACGTTGGATTCCATCTCGTATCCGCGAGGATTACACAGGGTTGAATAAGAGCGTAGCAGTTGTCTACTATGAAGGGGGTACCGTCAGTAGTGGTTTTCGAGATCTCACCATCCCATGTGAAAACTTTTCACTACCCCCCACAACATTTTGACCACCACCACGACCCCTACCCGCAGCTGTGCGACGTCTCTGCGTTGGCTCTGCTGAGTCCAAAGACCAGCAGGTTCGTAGGCCTCACCACGTATAGGTGCAGAGTCCGATTTCGAGGACTAAGTAATATATATACTAAGAAATATCGCAAGAGAGTTTATTAAGTTATTCTATAAGGAACTAACTTAAGGACATAATAGAGCTATGGGCTTAGTGTTAAGACTCTAAAAGGAGTACATTATTAATAAAATCTAGGGACTAGTAAGGCAAGTTATAAAAGAATATCTAGATTACTAAAGAAATAAACTAGCAAGATATAAGCTATATAAAGAGCTATAACCAGTTAAAATACCAGAAAGACCATAAGAGGTTATATTATAGGACTTTATTATAAAGTTACTAAAATTAAGAGATCCTATTACTAAATAAGATTATAATGTAATTTTAGTAATAGTAAACAAGCTAATAAAGTGGGGATACTTTATAGCATGCACAGAAGAAATATTAGCGGAAGATATCGCTAGAATCTATATTAAAGAAGTATTCGCAAAACATAGAGCACTAAGTAAGATTATATTAGATAGAGATCTAAGATTTATAGCAGCATTTTAGAAGGTATTCTTGGCAGAATAAGGAGTTTAAGCAGCAACTTTTACCGCATATTATCCGCAGACAGACGGTTAAACGGAAAGATTAAATTAGACACTAAAATAGTATCTAAGGCACTATATTAATTATACACAGAATAATTAGGTATTATTATTACTAGTTACACAGTTCGTATACAATGCAATACCTTAAGAAGGAATAGGAACATTACTATTTAAGGCGAATTACGGGTACGAACTAAGAATATCATTATCGCTATAATAAGCGAAGAAAATAAGTAGCACAGCTAAGTAAAGAATGGAGATACTAATAAATCTTTATATAAACCTTATAAAGATAGTAAAGGTAGTATAATAGAAAATAAAAAAGTACTATAACGCTAAGAGATCTAAGGGACCAAATCTTAAGGAGGGAGATAAAGTATAGCTACTACATAAAAATTTTAAAAGTTAACAACTAAGTAAGAAGTTAGACTATGTTAAGCTAGGACCTTTTAAAATTAAGAAAAGGATTTTATTGGTTATTGTCGGAATATATGGACAGAAGTTACGTGGTTACGTGTTGTTGACGTGTCGTCGTCGTGTCTTTGATTAGTTATCCTTATGGTGACTAATCAACCCCCTACTTAGGCACCGCGATCCTTACGATCCTCTGCAAAAACAATCATATACAACCTAACAAGACTACGATTACGACATTACGTGATATTAGCCTTAGGTCATGTGTTCCGACAGTTATATTTAAGTTAAACCTACTAGCCAAAATAAAGATCTACCCTATATAGTATATTGCAATACTAGAGCCAGCATATAGAAATATTAAGCCACCAGTCTATAAAGCAGATATATATAGAGGACAGGAAGAAGATAAATAGCAAGTTTTAAAAATCATTAGTTATAAAAACGTTAATAATAAAACATAATATAAAGAAAAGTGGATAGGCTACAATAAGACTACCTAGAAACCACTAGAAAATTTAAAAAATACTATAGAAAAGGTATAGGAGTATTAGAAGAAAAAAGGTTAGGCAGCATTAATAAAGAAAAATTACCAAAGAACAAACCACCTAAAGGGGACCTAGGAGGAACAATTGCCGAACTACTTAGAGTTATTTCCTTCTCTATTAAAAGAGAATCCGTTTTTTTATCGCCAAGTTCCTATAAACCTTACTCTACTAGTTTCTACTCCTTAGAACGGACCTTCTCACGAACTTTCTTAAGACGAAGAAGACGAGCATAAGCGTTTTAACAAGCCTTAAGGGTATAACGCTCCTTATTATAAATACGAGCCAAACGGAGCTTATTATTATACTAAAGTTAATAAATCTCGGCCAGCGCCTCTAACAGTTTATTATTAAGCTTTATAGTAGTAGATTAAACACAAGACCCTATAACAAATTACTTAGGGAACTTAAAGACTACTAAGAGTAATAGGACGCGTATACTTAGCATCAGAAATAGAACAAATATCATAAGAGGACCGCATATTCGCTCGCGTATACTTAGTATAAAAGGACGGTTGTCGGTTAACGGGCAACGCAATTACAACATAAACTAACCCCTTTTTCGCGCAACGAGAACAGGAAGGCATAATCTCACCTAGCGATAGTATAACAGCTACAGTACGAGACCAACGCTTAGCTAAGGTAGAAGAAGGAGCCTTAGGCATAATAAGTAACAATATTAACTAAATTAATTAGATAGATATTATACCTCTAGTAAACGACCTAGAGATGCTAGGTATCTTTAAGGACGAAGATAGAAAGGAGGGAGATAGTGTTACGGACGCTTTAAGTACAATGTTATAACTACTGGGAGAGGAGTCGGAAGAAGCTAGTTAGTTAATATAAGCACGGTCCAGGATGGAACCCATAGAACTATATAATGAGGAATAGTAACTAAGGTTATATAATAAGCTCTATAAGATCTATAAGGAACGCCTTACGTACCTTATATACCTTACGTACCTTACGTATAAAAAGGATTTCATAGGAGTATAGTTGTGTATTTAAGGACCCTTAGTCCCTACCTAGATAGTTCCTTCCTTATAGTAATTCTTAGAATACAATTGGAGTTAATCTATTAGGCAACCACTCCACTAGTTATTATTACGTTGTTAACTTCCTGCAGCACCTATATACCTAGCCCATTAACGAGTCTACCGCAGCCCCTACTACAAGGCTCCGTTACAGTAAGGCTTATATCTTAAAATACTACTCTGTCTTTATGCCCTAATACGATTTATAAACGGCTAATACTAGCAGCCGTTTACCGTATTAATCCGCTTACCGTCCCTAATCCTTACTTAGTTCTAGCCCCATATTTAATAAATACCACTTATAAAGATAAAGCTATAACCGACGTTCTATAGGAACCCCTTCCCGCTCGCTACTAAAAGGTGCGTCCTAGAGTTAAGTTACTTTTTAGGACAGCTATATTATAGGATCTTATTAAATGCCTTAGATATTATAAACCCTAACTCTTAGGATTGTGATATAACTATTAACTACCGTCTTTAGTAGAAAGGTTAATAGGCTAATACTTAAGTCCTAATTAATATAGGAGCTAGCAGCATAGGATTTATTAATAAGATCTTTGCGTAAGATAATAGGTTTACCCTAATACCCCTTAACCAGCATATTAATATATTTGGATTTAATAGCAAACGTACCATTTTAGGCCGTATTACCTATGTAGTAGCCCTAAGACTCTAATACCTAAACTATAAAGAACTGATTAAGCTTTTTGTTACTACCTGTAACGGCGCTATCGCACGTTACCTGCCAAATTCTGCCATATTCTGCCGACCTGCGATTAGCCCGCCTAAAGCTAGCGCCTTGGCGGCTCACCCTATATATTTATTTACATCGGTCCTAGCGACCCCTTTTCCTTCTCTTTAGCTTAGTATCTTGGTAATACAGTATTCGTTCAAGCTTTGGTTTAGAGGCATTTGTTTAAGCCGTGACATTATACTAAGCTCTCCCTACCTTGCCTAAGAAGGCCTCAATAATATCCCACCCCAAAGAAACTTCGTCTGCAACGACGCATTAACGCGCTATACTTAGACACCAAAATAACTCTACATTGCCTAGGAAGGCCTAAATAATATCCCACCTTATAAGCTAGATAGGACTGGACCTGTACCCCCGGAATTAAAACTAAAGCGTATAATACTAACGAACCTTAGGAAGCTAACAATGGCACCTAAAGCAAGCTTATCTAAGAGAGCTGCCTCTACCTAAGAGGAACCTAAGATCTAATTAGGATTAGAAATCGAAGACAATAATAATATTGTAGATATACGCGAGCAGATTCGCGCCCTCGTAGCTAGCTAGGAAGCCGATCGTCTTAAAGCGAGAAATATATAAGAGACCCTATAAAAGATCCTAAAAAGCCTTGCGGCCCTATAAAATAGCCTAGCTTCCCCTTTTTAAAGCCCTAGTCGACCTATTTACTCTACTAAATGCGATATACTAGGGAGTACGGATATAATAACGAAGCAATTAAAGTCCGTTAAGCTCCTTAACCCCCTACTACTATCTAACGGGATAGACCCTACCTTTAAGAATTAGAGGATTTAAGTATAAGGAAAGCTCCGCGTTAACTATAACTATTTCCTTTCCAAAGAAGCTAAAATGCTCTACCTCTTTAGTTAAACCACTAGGGACGCCTAACGGCACCTTTAAGCCAAGTTTGAGGACGACTCCCCTATCCAATTTATATCTATTAACGAGATAATACGGCACTTAGCGGCTATTTACGTTAACCTAAATAAAGTATGGGATGCCCGTTATAACTATAATCACCTAATAATAAAACTAAACCAACCCTTTGCCGAATTCTAAACTTAATTCCTATACCTTATAGGAAAAGGCCAGGTTCCCTTTAAGAACTACTGATTAGACCTGTATGATAAGCTAATAATCCAGCTATAAGAAAAGATCGCTGTAACCTTAAATGACCTACTAACCCACAAAAGACTCGCAGCTTGTTGCCTATTATTAGACTTAAAACTAAAGCGGATTAACGCCCGCCCTAATTAGTAGAAGCGACTCCGTAATAATCGGAACTCGCTAGCTATACCTATAGAAGCTAGAGTAGGAAGATAAGTTACGACTGCTCTTATACTAAAGGCGGTTATAACTACGTACTAGTAAGCCTTACCCAACTAGCTACGTACCACGCTATTAACTAGTATTCGCTATAATACTTTAATTAACCCTGCCTTGGCTATGTGCTTTAATTATAATAAGTAAGGTTACTTTGCCTTATCCTGCCCGGAGCTAAAGGATATAGGTAATATTAAGGAGATGGAGGAAGGAGAAACGTCCGATAAGTCGGGAAAAGAAGAACCCTAGGGAAAGACTCCCCCCTAGGGTACCCTATTAATCTTAAAGAGATTAATCTTAGTTAGTTAATGGGTGGAAAGTATTTTATAGTTTTATGTATAGTATCTTAAAATAGATATAGAGTTAATATAACCACCCTTATTAACACTAGAGTAAATGGCTTCGCCTTTATAAATACTACCTATATAAATAATGTTGCCAAGTTTCTAAATGTAGAAGCTATCTAACTAGAAAAGCCTGTCTAGGTAAAGGGCTATAACGGCTAAGCCGGTTGGCCCGTTACCTATATCTTAAAGTTATATATTGCTCTTAACGGACAACGCTAATACGGCATCCCCTTTTATATTTTAGACCTAGGGTCCCACGATATAATCCTTAGACGAAAATAGATGTCCTATTTTAATATTTGGTTAAATGTATAAAAAAGACGGTTTATTTGGCCGGAGGATAGACTAAGGTTACCCTTCTTTATTAGGGAGATCTGAACTGACCGTAAGACACTAGCCGTAAGGGCTAACCCTACCTACTAGTAGGATGTCTGGGCCCGTGACCTAGCCTTTACCTAAGAGGACGCCCGCCGCGAAGCTGGAAAGAACTTTATACTAATAAAGATACTCTCCCGAAGCGCTATATTTAAAGAGGACTCTATATACGGAAGCGGGATAGATAATAACGTAGATAACGTCTAAATTGCATAGATTTAACTATTATGGAAAAGAACGTATTAATAGGATATAAGGGATAACCTCCGAAAGATGCAATAGGAGCTAAAAGAAGTAATAATAACGCTAGTACCCTGGAAGTCCCTAAAGTTATATACACCCCTATTATTAGTTAACCCCCCTACCGTAAACATCGCCGCAATTAGCGCTGTAGCGTTCTACTTTAATATATACTGGAAGGATAATAAGGTCTTTATAACGAGCCTATATAAGATTAACCGAATTATTAATAATAGAGAGGAAAGGCTAGATAAGGAAACTAATGAGGAACTAGTCAAACGCCTTCTTCCTACTATTTATATAGGCTATAAGGATGCATTCTTAAAGGCGGCCTTAGATAAGTTACCCCCCTACCAGATATATAATTATAAGATTTAATTAGAGGCCTATAACTCGCTAGGCTATAGCCCCCTTTACTATTAATTAACGGATAAGCTAAAAGTAATAAAGTAGTATTTGATTAATAACCTGGATAAAGGGTTTATTAAGCCAAGTTAAGCCCCTTTTACTTCCCCTATTCTGTTTATAAAAAAGCCTAATAGAGGCCTTCGTTTTTATATTGATTATTAAAAGCTAAACGCTATTACTTAAAAGGACTGGTATCCTATTCCTTTAATTAACGAGACCCTTATACGTCTAAGCTAGGTAAAGATCTTTACTAAACTTAATATCCGCCAAGCTTTCCACTGAATTAGGATAGACCCTATATCCGAAGATTTAACAACGTTCCGTACCCGCTATGGTTCCTATAAATATAAAGTTCTTCCTTTTAGACTAATAAACGGACCGGCTACGTACCAAAGGTATATAAATAACGTTCTTTTTAATTACCTTAANNAATTCTGCACGGTATACNTAGACGANATTCTTATATACTTAGANNANNAACTTAAGTATTAAGTTTATATTAAGAAGGTCCTAGAGAGACTATAGAACGCGGGCTTATAAGTCAATATTAAGAAATGCGAGTTTAGGGTAAAATGTATAAAATACCTTGGGTTTATTATAACTATGGAAGGAATTAAGGTTAACCCTAAGAAGGTAGAGGCAATCCGTAACTAGAAGCCCCCTTATATAGTAAAAGGAATCTAGTCCTTCCTTAGTTTTTATAATTTCTACCGCTAGTTTATCCGTAACTATAGAATTATAGCAAAACCTCTTATATAACTAACTAGGAAGGACACGCCTTTTATCTTTAATAATAGCTATATAGAGGCCTTTAAAGAGGTAAAGGATTGGCTTATTTCTTTTCTAATCCTTTATTACTATAACCCGGACCTTAAATTAATGCTAGAAACAGACGCCTTTAATAGGGTTGTAGCGGGAATCCTATTACAGTTATATCTAGACAGCGAATGGTACCCTATAGCTTTCTTCTTAAAGATAATAGACCCGGCTAAGTGTAACTACAAAGTATATAATAAAGAAATGCTAGCTATTATTTAATTACTCTCCTAATGGCGTGTAGAGCTTAAAGGTACGAACTCCCGGATTAAGATATATATAGATTATAAAGCCCTAGAATACTTTATAATTATAAAGTAGCTTATAGGGCGATAAGCCTAGTAGGCCGAAATACTCTCCTAATTCTTCTTTACGATTATATATTGTTCTAGCAAGTAAAACTCTAAGGCTAATGCCCTAACCCGAAGAGAACAAGATATAGGACCCTAGGATAAGCTAAAGACCCAATATCGGACGCGCGCCCTCCTTTATCTAGAACAGCTCGACCTATAGATCCTTAAGGAGCTAGACTCCTAGTAAAACGAGCTAGCACTAATAGAGGAGTCCTTAGATAAGCTAATAGGGCTAATTAACCGCCTCCTAACTATAAACCGCACGGCTAATGCCCTAAGGGCCCTCCGTAAACAAGCCGCGAAAGGAGACCCCGATTTTAAGATGGAGGAAGGATTGCTCCTATACCAGGAGCGGCTTATAGTCCCTAATGTTAATAATCTACAGACTAAACTAATCCGCGAAGCTTATTGCTAAGTCTCTACGGCATACCCTAGCAAGAACAAGACCCGTAAAATTATTAACTGCCGCTACTATTAGCCGAGAATGGTTGCGGATATTAATTAATATATATAGAACTGCGAAGACTGCTGGAGAGCTATAATCCTACGGGATAAGACCCTAGGACTACTTAAGCCACTCCCGATACTAGAGCGCCCTTAGCAGTATATCTTTATAGACTTCTATAAACTACCTAGGGACCGTGACGGATACGATATAGTTATAGTTATAGTTAACCGCTTTAGTAAACGCCCGTTTTTAATTCCATATTATAAGAATATCGATGCCAAAGAGGCAGCCTAGCTATATATCTATTACGTCTACCGAATCTACAGACTACTAGATACTATTATATCCGATTGCGGGCCGTAGTTTATATTGGCCTTCTGGAATAAGTTTACCTAGATCCTAGGCATTAAGCTAAAGCTTTCTACGGCTTATTACCCCTAGATAGACGGTTAGACAGAGATTGTAAATTAGTACCTAGACTAGAGGCTTAGGCCCTTTATTAACTATTTCTAGGATAACTAGTCTAAACTACTACCCTTAATAGACTACGCGCAAGCAACCCTACCCTATAACTCCACAGGGTTTGCTCTAATTTAGCTGGAAATAGGATACTTACCCCGTATAAGCTTTAACTAAAAAAGGCTAGAAGAACCCTAAACTATATAAGAGAAGCTATCCTATGCTAAGGCCTAATAGTACGCTAAATGATTAGAGGAGGCCTAGACGGTAGCCCGCGAGAACCTAGAAAAAGCTTAGAGGTTAATGGAATAGTAGGCGAACAAACACCGTCGAGAGCCCAATTTTACCCCTGGCGATATGGTCTAGGTTATAATAAGAAATTAGAGGACTGAACGACCTAGCTATAAGCTAGACTACTAGATAGTAGGACCGTATAAGGTTCTTAAGAAGATAGGCAACTTGTATAAGATAAAGCTCCCAGACTTAATTAGGGTTTACCCTATCTTTTCGCCAGATAAGTTACGGAAAGCTATAAACGACCTATTGCCTAGATAAAAGAACGAGCCTTCCCTACTAGTTTAAGTAAACGGTAATAACAAATAGGAGGTTAACAAAATACTGGCCTATAAGATAGTACGGGGAGTGCTAAAATACCGTGTTTAATAGAAGGGCTATAATCCTGACCTAACCTAGTACCCTATATGGAACTTTATAGGCTGCCCCTAGAAGCTTAAAGAATTCTATAACTAATACCCTAATGCGCCTAGACCCCCAAAGTACCTAGACAAATAGTTGGAATACTGGCATAATAAAGACGATAAGTTACCGAAAGAATATAGGGACAAAAACACCCTAAAGCCCTAATACAGCTNTCTGCNAAATTCTNCNATATTCTGCCGTTTTCTGCTAGTACCGTAAAATTTTAGATGTCTAGGAACTTTAACCGCCGGTTAAAGTTGTCTAATTAGTTAGATCCGTGCTAAGACTTTTAGCGGCTACTCTTTTTGGCCTAGTGCTTCCACTTAGCCTACAATCGCCTTTTGTACTTAGTTAGGACGGACTCGTGTCCCCTTTTATCTCCTTATCTTATATTTTTATAATCCTACATTTATAAGCCTAGTGCTACCCTATTTTTTNTAACTAAGCCTAAGGGCAGGCTTTCTTTTAAAGAGGGGGGTAATGTAACGGCGCTATCGCACGTTACCTGCCAAATTCTGCCATATTCTGCCGACCTGCGATTAGCCCGCCTAAAGCTAGCGCCTTGGCGGCTTACCCTATATATTTGTTTACATCGGTCCTGGCGACCCCTTTTCCTTCTCTTTAGCTTAGTATCTTGGTAATATAGCATTCGTTCAAGCTTCGGTTTAGAGGCATTTGTTTAAGCCGTAACACTACCCTAGGTTACCTAGTAGTTCTTAAATAGCCCTAAATAAAGCTATATAAAGTAGTTATTAATTAAAATAACCTTAAGCTTCTATTTACTGCTCTATACTATAAGCAGGAATGCTCTATAATATACCGTCCTAACCCTAAACTAAAATCTAGGAAATCTACTAAAATCTATTAGCTTAAGATTTTTACTAATATCTACCCTACGCCTAAGGAATTTACCAGATTCCACTAACCTAGGAATTCCACTAATATCTATTAAGGATTTAAAAATTCTACTAAACCCTATAATTTAATCCTAAGCACTATACCGCCTAAAGCTAGGTAGAAGCTTAAGCTTACTACGCGAAGATATTAAAAGGACTAGTATTCTACTATAAAAAGGATACTTAAAGAACCTAAACTTAAATCTAATACTAACTCTATACCTAACACCGAACCTAAAATTAAGTAGGGAACTATATAAGAAACTATGGACGACTAGAGCCCGCTTAACGCCCTAGACATCTATATAATTAGAGCTACCCCGCTAGCGCGACTCGCTAAAAGACCCGAATATAGGATCTTTACTGTCACTATAGCTAATATTAAAAAGGCCTTAGCACTAAAGAAGCACACTGACCCCGCTATAAAGGTACTAGTAGAGTACTATAACCGCCTAGAGGTATTCTTATAGAAGGATGTCGATAAGCTACCGGAATACCAACTATACAATTATAAGATTGTACTTAAAGAAGGAAAGCAGCCTAGATTTAAACCCCTATACGAAATGTTTTAAAATAAACTCTAAGTATTATAGAAGTACCTAAACAAGAACCTAAGTAAAGGATTTATTAGAGTAAGCTCTTTACCAGTAGCCATACCAGTAATCTTTATTAAGAAACTAGACGGTGGACTATGCTTCTATATAGACTACTAAGCTCTTAACGCAGTTACTGTTAAAAACTAATATCTAATCCCGTTAATATAAGAGACGCTAAACCGATTAAGTAAAGCTCGCTTCTATATAAAGCTTAATATTATCTCTATATTTAACCGCCTCCGTATTATAAAAGGAGATAAATAGCTTACTGCATTTTGTACCCAATATAGATTATTTAAGTACTTAGTAATACCCTTTAGCCTTATAAACGCTCCAAGCTCGTTTTAATATTATATAAATAACACCCTACGTCCCTACCTAGATATCTTCTATACTGCTTATATTAACGACATCTTAATATATAGTAATAACCTGACCGAATACTAAAAATATATTAATCTTGTCCTATAAGCCCTATACGGAGCTAGTCTATAATTAGATATAGATAAATACAAGTTTTATAAAACGGAAGTCCTATACCTTAGACTTCTTATTTCTATAAATAGTATATAAATAGACCTAAAGAAGGTTAAAGTAATTATAAACTAGTAAGAACCTAAGAATATTAAGGTCGTAAGAGCCTATATAGGATTTACCAACTTCTACTAATGGTTTATTAATAACTTCTCCGCCCTAGTTTACTCCTTATAGCTTTAACCTAAAAGGATAAAGCCTTTATCTTTAATAAGGAATATAAGAAGGCCATTACTTACCTAAAGGTTATATTTACTACCGCACCTATACTCTAACACTTTAACCTAAACTAAATAAGTGTTATAAAAGCTAATTTATTTAATTACGTTACTAAAGGTATCCTATCTTAATATAATAAGAATAGAGTATTATACCCTATAGTATACTTCTTAAAATAACTAAGCCTAGTTAAATGTAACTATAAGATCTATAATAAAGAATTTCTAGCTATTTTAAATAATAGTAACCTAAACTAGAAGGCGCCGGGTTTTTAATTAAGGTCCTTAGCGACTATAAGAATCTATAGAGACCTTTATATTTTAATAGCCTAACTATATTAATATGCAATTACTACGTTATTAAAGGCGTCTTAATATTTGCTTCTTGGCATTTCTAAGGTAGCAGTCCTTATAGTAAATGTTACGGACCTTATATCGGCAGTAGTGCGACTACTAAGGGCAGATATAAACGGGTTAGTTAAGATAGTATGGGAGGCGCTAGAACCAATCAAGCTATAGGACGAGGGGTAGCCGAGTTATATAGCCAGTTACGTTATAAGTTTGGAACGTAGGAATGTAGGAATATAGGAATGCGATATACTAACGTACTAACGTACTAACGTACTAAACTCTTTACTATAGAGAGGAGTTATATATTTAAGGACACACGGTCTCTATAGATAGTTTCTCTTCCTTATAGTAAATCTTAGAATATAATTAGAGTTAATCTGTTAGGTAACCACTCTACTAGTCATATTTATGTTATTAACTATTCTATACCTATATACCTAGCCTATTAATAAGTCTACTGTAGTATTTCCTACAAGGCTTTATTATATATTTACTACTAAGGTTACAGTAAAAGAAGTTAAATAATATGCTACTAAAAGCAGTAGCTATAACAGCGTTAACAGCAGCGACTACCTTAGGATTAGGTAATAACACTAGTATAGCAGATACTAACTCGCAACTAGTTACTATTAGATAGCTATAGGAAATAGTTAATTAATTAACAGACAATAATAGGATACTTAAAGAAAGAATTAATAGTATCGGAGCAGCTAAGGTTAAGTTACCCTTAATTAAGCGATTCTTAGGGGAGAAGTTAAAGCTTAAGGGATTTCTTACATAAATGCACTTTAAGGTTACGTAGGAAGGAGTTAAACTAGAAACGCCTATAGATTAAGTCGCTTACATAGGATTATTCTTAATAGGAAGGGCACTTAAGTGGTTTAAGCCTTACCTTACGGAGGTACAGAAGTATAGCATAATAACTATTAACTAGGAGGTATAGTATATGTTCTTAAGTTAGAACGGGTTTATAGAACAATTAATGCAAATATTTAAAGACCTAAAGGCAACTACTACGGTAGAAAGGAAGCTTTAAAACCTAGTATAAAGGACTTCAGCAATTAAGTATATAACGTAGTTTTAAATATTAGTAATATAGGTTAAATAGAATAATAAAGCGCTTATATTACAGTATAAATAAGGACTTAAGGCTAAAGTCTAGGATATAATTATCCTAATAGAAGATGCGGATACTCTTAGGGATTTAATTAATTAAGCAATTAAGATTAATAATAGGATCTACTAAAGAGAGCAGACTAAGAAGGGTTAGAATAGAGTTTTACAGTTATATAAGGCGCAGGGTATATAACGATAAAGTTAAAGTTAAAAACTATGGTATAGCGCAGAGCTAATAGACCTAAGTAGTACTAAAGAATTTAGGAAATAGAATAAAAAATTATAGAAACCTAGAGAATAAGGATTAAGTAATTAAAGGTCTAAAGAGCAAAGGCCAAACTAGGGATCTTAGTAATAGAAGACGTTTAGGCGGACTCTATAATAAGAAAAATAGTTTAAAAAGGAGCTTATATAAATTGCGGAAAATAGGGTTACTACGTTAAAGACTATAAGAGTAGTTAAAGTTACTATATAGTAAAAGGAATAAGACTAGTAGACGACATATATGTATAGAGGAATAATAGTATACTGCGAGAAATAAAGGAATGTTTAATTAACAGTTTTACGTTTTATTATAATAACGTATGCTAAATTTATAAGGGCGCTAAGTATAGCGTAAGCTATTAGCTATAAGAGCTAAAATTAATAGAGTTTAGAGGAACTAACGAACTAGTTCGCAGATCGGATATTAAGGATAATAAATTTAATATAGGTAAAATATTTAGTAACGATAAGGTAATAAAAGCAGCTTACTAGGAGTATATAGACCTTAGAGATGTTATATAAGAGGTAGAGGACAATTCCACTATAGAATAGGGAACGTCAGTAGGGATTAAGACCCCACTAGATATAATATCTATTGCTTTATAAGACGCAAGAGAAGTAGGACAGTAAACTACTTTGGCACTTAATAAAGGCAAAAGGCTAAAGGCTTAAGATTCTTAGGAAGAAATATAAGACGCTTAAGATTTCTAAGACGGGATGGGACACGCTTAAGGACCCACAATAGACGATAACCGATGGAGTAGAGTAATGGCTTAGTTCAGTAATATATAAATAAGCTTAGGACGAAGTTTCCCAAAGGCATAAGATTCTTAAGATAAGATAAGTGAGATTTAAGACTCTTAAGACGAGATAAGAACACTAAAGAAACCTAATTAGACTAAGGTAGGAGCTAAGCTTAAGATAGAAGCAAGCTTAAGATTAAGAATCCTATGGGACTAAGATTCTAACGCTAGGATAAGGACTATTAAAGAAATTGCGAGCAAGGCTTAGCAATAGGATTAAAATGTTAATACTAAGATTAAAAAATAAGAAGACTTTAAAGATCTATCTATAAGACGCAAACCAAAAGAAACCATAGAGGAGTTTAGACAAAGAATTATTATATAGTAAAAACAGAAACTAGACTAGAGATCTAGTATACTAGGTTATATAAGGGACAGAGCACCTATATAAAGAATTACTAATAGGCCTAGGGTAGGCACACTAAGAGCCAAATGGCTTACCGAACTAGAAGATGAAGAGGATTTAAGGATCCCTACTAGGTTCAAAAAACGACATATAAAAGGCTATTATAATATAGTAATAAGAAGATACTTTCTTACGGATAAGCCGTACACACTCTAACAGCTATACTAAAAGTGGTATAGACAGCGACACAACGATAAGTAAGAAGATTTCTATATGTGGTTAAATAAATAAGTTATCCAAGACCATCTAATTATAGAGAAGGCTATAACTTATATTAAAGGAGCCTTAATTATAACGTTAAAGGATCTAGAGGAATAATTAAAGGACTAAAGAAGTAAGAGACGTATCTTAGTACCCGCGAATAAAGTTATAGCGTTTAGATTAGCACAATAAAGGTTTAAACTTAAAGATAAAGATAAGTTAAGAGTTAACCTAAAGCACCTAGCATACTATACGCTATTATAAATTATATGCGTAGATAATATATACAAAATGCATAAAAATCCAAAAAAAAAAAAAAAGAATTGGAAGTACCCTATAAGGATATATTAGGCGCTAGATAAGTAATAGTATAGAAATGCTAAGTATATACATAGCTAGCATTTAGTAAAAGTTTAGGAGTTAGAAGACTTAATACTTTAACTAAGAAGATTCCTTACGGAAGAATGCGTAGATAGATAATAGTAGTGGGAATGCCTAGAGAATATATATCTATAGTATATTAAAGACAAAAAACGAACTAGGTATTAGCTAAAGAGTAAGCTAAGTGTATATAGATTAAGTAGCTAATAGTTAAGAAAAGTAGAGGCCTACGGAACTAGAGGGAGCTAGTAGTAGAGCCTTAAACCCTTAAAGGAATTTAAGAATAACACCTAAATTTATAAGTTAAGTGGTAAGATTAGTAGTTTAAAGTATTAATAGATAGTGGAGCAACGCGGAACTATATCTTACTAGCAGCAGTTAAAAGAATGGGATTACCTTATAGATAAAAGGAGCAACTTTACCTATTAGTTATAATTTTAGGAGATCCAATAGCCTATAGAGGAGGGATTATTAACCTTAAAATAGGACTAATTTAGATAACTATTAAAGGGAGATAAATCCAGATATCTTTTAATATCCTACTATTAGAATAGGATAAAGCAGTATTAGGAATGCTTTAGTTATAGGAATACAACCTAAAAATTAATTAGATTATAGGTTAGGTTAATATTAGAGATACTTAATACCATAAGATATAATAGCAGACTAAGTTAGTATAGTACTAAGTTAGAGTAATATATAAAGAGACTAAGCGAGGCTTAAGTTATATACTAAAAAGATACTATAAATATAGTAAGAAGCTATAGAGTCTAAAAAGTAAAAAGCTAGTAGATTATATAGCATGGAACTATAAGATAGAGTTAGAACTAGAAATAAGTCTAAGGTTCTTTCTAATCTATAAGCTTACTTAAGAGGAGTTAAGAGCACTTAAAGAGTTTATTTAAAAAAAACTTATAAAAAGGATATATTAGACTATCGCAATTATTAGTAGGTTATCTAGTATTATTTATACTAAAGAAGAACGGAAAACTTAGGTTATATATTAACTACAAACAGTTAAATAGCATTACTTAAAAGGATAGGTATCCTTTACCCTTAATTAGCGAAATCTAAGATAGGATAGGCAACGTGTAAATCTTTATAAAGATAGATCTAAGATAGGCGTACCATTAGATTAGAATTAAGGAAGGCGATAAATAGAAGGCAGCCTTTAGGTTAAGAGAAGGACTATATAAGCCATTAGTTATATAATTTAGGTTAATAAATATACTAGTAATATTTTAGAAACAAATTAATAGCGTATTAGAAGAACACCTTAATAAGTTTATTATAATATACCTTAACGATATTATTATCTACTTAATAACTAAGGAAGAATATGGGGAATACGTTAAATAGGTCTTAAAGAGACTATAAGAAGAATAGATGCTAGTAGAAATTAAGAAATACGAGTTCTTTATAAGGAAGACCGATTTCGTTAGATTTATTATTAAACTAGGTTATATTAGAATGGACCTAAAGAAGATTAAAGCTATAGTAAGTTAGTAAGAACCAGAGAATGTAATATAGTTAAGGTTATTTTTAGGGTTTTGCAACTACTACAGAAGGTTTATAGTATAATAGTTAAAGAATATTAAACCGTTTACTAAGCTTATAAAGAAAGAGGAACTATAGGCATAGGGGGACAAATAAAAGAAGTTGTTTAAAAAACTTAAGGAGTTATTTACCTAAGAACTAATTCTTAAAATCTATTAACCAGGATTAAATACAGTTATGGAAACGAACGTATTAGACTTTATACTAGGAGTATACTTACTATAGAAGTATAAGGACGCATAGCATCTAGTAGCATACTATAGTTAAAAGATAATACTACTAGAGTTAAACTATAACGTCTATAACAAGGAGTTATTAGGTATAGTTATAGTACTTAAGGAATAGAGAGCATTCTTATAAGGCGCAGAAAAACCATTTATAGTTAAGACAGATTATAAGAACCTAACGGGGTTCCTAATAACAAAAGAACTTAATTATAGATAAGTTAAATAGGCAGAGATACTTGCAGAATACTATTTTAAGATTTAGTATATTAAAGGAACTAAAAACGTAAGAGCGGATATACTTAGTAGGAAAGCTAAACTATAAAATAACGAAAAACTATTAGAAGCAATGCTACGCAAAAATAAGGACGGATTAATTAGATACAATTACCCTAAACTAGCAGCAACTTAAGAGGATAATAAACTAAAAAGAATCTATAAAATACCAGAGAGCTTTTAGGTATAAAGAATTCTAGAAGTATAGCTAGAAGATCTATAGATAGATATATACAAAAATTAAGAAATAAAGTATATCCTAAAGAGCATAGCAGAGCATTTTATAGAAGACTTCTATAAGGGAATAACTTAAGGACATAATGGAGCAACAGGCTTAGTGTTAAGACTTTAAGAAGAATACATTATTAATAAAATCTAAAATATTATAAGAAAAGTAATAAGGGAGTATCTAGATTACTAAAGGAATAAATTAATAAGGCATAAGCTATATAGAGGGCTACAACCTATTAAAATACTAGAAAGACTATAGGAAGTCATATTATAGGACTTTATTATTAAGTTACTAAAGTTAAAAGACCTTATTACCAAATAGGAGCATAACGTAATCTTAGTAATAGTAGATAAGTTAACTAAATAGGGCTACTTTATAGCATGTATAGAAGAAATCTTAGCAGAAGATATCGCTAGAATCTATATTAAAGAAGTATTCGCAAGATATAAAGCACTAAGCAAGATTATATTGGATAAAGATTTAAGATTCGTAACAGTATTCTAGGAGGTATTCTTAGCGGAATAAGGAGTTAGAGTAGTAACTTCTACCGTATATTACCCGCAAACGGATAGTTAAACGGAAAGACTAAATTAGACGCTAGAATAGTATCTAAGATATTATATTAATTATATACAGAATAATTAGGTATTACTATTACCAATTATATAGTTTATATATAACGCAACACCATAAAAAGGAATAGGTATATTACTATTTAAGGCAAATTACGGGTATAAGCTAAAAACATCATTGTTACTACAATAAGTAAAGAAAATAAGTAGTACAGCTAAAGAAAGGATAAAGATACTAATAAATCTTTATATAGACCTTATAGAATTAGTAAAAAAGGTATAAAAGAAAATAAAAAGGTACTATAACGCTAAGAGATCTAAGGGACCAGATTTTAAGGAGTGAGATATAGTATAGCTACTATATAAAAATTTTAAGAGTTAATAACTAAGCAAGAAGTTGGACCACGTTAGACTAGGACCTTTTAAAATTATATAGAGAATTTTACTAGTTACGTTTAAGTTAACCTACTAGCTAAGATAAAGATCTACCCTATACAGCATATCGCGATGCTAGAGCTAGTATATAGGAATATTAAGCTACCAATTTATAAAGAAGACACGTATAGAGGATAAGAAGAAGATAAATAATAAGTTTTAAGGATTATTAGTTATAAGGACGTTAACAATAAAATATAGTATAAAGTTAGGTAAATAGGCTATGATAAAACTACCTAGGAACTACTATAGAATTTAAAGAATACTATAGGAAAGGTATAGGAATATTAGAAGAAAATAGGTTAGGTAATATTAAGAAAGAGCCTAAAATAAAAGGATTAGTTAAAGGTAATAGATAAGCTAGATTATCTAAAGGATCCACCACCAGCGTATAAACTGTTTCCGCCTCTTCTTAATTAGAATCCTTTTTAGCCTCTTTAGCCTTAAGTTTGGATAGACCTTACTCTACTAAATAAAGCTCTTTTAAGCGTACCTTTTTACGCACTTTTACTAAACGGCTTAGGCGAGTATAAGTATCTAGTTAAGCTTTTAGAGCCTAAGACGCCTTATTAGAATAACGCTAAACCTTAGCAAGGGCCTTAACCAGCTTACTCTTTAGTCTTTTAGCCGCTACTAACACGCGTAACCCTAAAGGAGATTAAATAGGGAACTAGACGGTTATAGAGAATAATAAGACGTATATACTTAGCGTTAGAGATAGATTAAACGTTATAGGACAACCGCATATTCGCTCGAGTATACTTAGCATAAAAAGAAGGTTAGCAACTAAATGGAGCTGCGATTGTAATATATACTAACTTCTTCTCTATATAACAAGAATAGAACGGTATAACTTTACTAAGTAACAGAATAAACGTCACCAGCTAGTTATAATAATTAGACGCAGAAGATTTAATAAGAGGCATTAGAAATAATAAAGGTTATTAAATTAAAGACGGGAATGCTATACCTCTAATAAACGACTTAGAGATAGGAGATATCTTTAAAGACAAAGATAAAGAGGAGGGGGATGGTGTTACGGACCTTATATTGGTAGTAGTGCGACTACTAAGGGCAGATATAAATGGGTTAGTTAAGATAGTATAGGAGGAGCTAGAACTAATTAAGCTATAAAATAAAAGGTAGCTAAGTTATATAGCTAGTTATGTTATAAGTTTAGAACGTAGGAACGTAGGAATATGGGAACGCGACGTACTAACGTACTAACGTACCGACGTACTGAACTCTTTATTATAGAGAGGAGTTATATATTTAAGGACACACGGTCTTTATAGATAGTTTCTCTTCCTTATAGTAAATCTTAGAATATAATTAGAGTTAATCTGTTAGGCAACTACTCCACTAGTTATGTTTACGTTGTTAACTATTCTATACCTACATACCCAGCCCATTAACAAGTCCACCGTAGTATTTCCTACAAGGCTTCGTTATAGTAAAATGGCTTATCCTTAGTAACTATAATCCCCTTTATACTTCTAGCGAGGAGACATATTTAAAAAGGAGGAAGGTGTTATAGTCTCTTATACTAAGTCTTTATAGTAGCTTTAGTAAGCACGCCTTTTTTATAAAGGCGCGATTATATAGTAGCTAGAGCTATTATAAAAGGAACCTCTATAGGGTTATCTACTAGTATAAACGTATTAAGTCCGTTAATATATAGGATATAGGCTATTTCTGCCTAATCTTTAATAAAGTTAATTATATTATAGAGACCGTTAAAGAAGGCTCCCTTCTCTTATAGAACACTAAGCGAGATAATATTTATAAAGAAGTTAGGATAGTAATATACTTTGGTAAATATAATTATATAGGCCAAGTAGTTAGTTTGGGCGACTATAAGCTTAACTAATCTAACGCCAATGGCCTTTATTAGGCCTCCTCCTGTCTAAATTTAGATAGGTTTAATTTTCTTATACTAGATAAACTTCTTAATATTATTGCCTATATAAATATTTAACTATTAGCTATCTAGGAGTTCTTAATATTTATTCCTAAAGCTATAGCTGCTAGCCCAATAACCTATATAGTAAAGATTGATCTAGTTACCAAATTAGTAGCTTAAAAGGGGCGATTAGATGTCCCCTTAGAGGCCTTATTTATATTTAAGGCTACTTTATTACCTAAGCGCGGAGGTCGTTTCTCTCTAGGTCTCCACTATTCGGGTCTTAAGTAAGCATACTTTATTTAGCAGCCTTCCTCGCCACCTAGATAGCCTAGCTTATACTATTTATATTTATTTAAAGCATCCTTAATAGGGCCCTAATTACCTAATAAGGCACCACGGCCAGCTCCCCCGCCTCCGCCGCGACTATTGCTGCGACTATAACTATTGCCACGTCCTTAACCGGGGTTACCTAGTGGCTTATTAACTAAGGCAAAGCTCTTAGGTAAGTCCTTCTGCCGAGTCTCGTTAGTAAGGTCAGCGATTAATTAAAGTAGTAAAATTGTATGGCTATTGCGGATCTTGTCTTATTGGATTTAAGCCTATATAGGGAAGTGTTTATTAACGGCGTTAATAAATTAATAGTTAATAATCATGTTATCTAGGGCAAGCTTTACCTGCTTAATTCCTTAAACCGCTTCTTAGCAACGGCTTGAAAAAGTAGTAATTACTTAGTTTAATTAAAAACGGAGCTTAATAAAAGTCTCCTATATATTGGCCTTATAGATTAAGCTACGGGCCTTAAACGTCTGCTTAAGGTAATTAATATAGTCCTTTACCGTCTGCTTATACTCTAAGGTAGTAAGGATCTTATTATTAATTATACTAAGGATAACTAAACAGACTTTGCCGTTTTCCTTATTATACTTATTAGAGAGTGCCTTATTAGTTAAGCAAATTAAATTATTAGTATCCGCAATAATTTAAGACCTCTTAAGGATCTTATCTCGCTCCTCCTTGTTAGTATCTTTTAGTACTTAATTAATAGATATTATGGGTTTCTCTTCCTAGAGCTTTAGGTAGAGGGGTAGGCCTATATCTTCCCAAATAATATATAGAAGGCCCTTATTATACAGGTACGTGCTAAGCTGCGTCTAATATTAGTGCTAATTTAAACCATCTTTCTTAAGGCTTTAAATGCCTAGATAGTTTTTACCTATAGCGTCGCGTAAATAAAAGGATTTAACGCGTAAACAGTCGAATTTTAATGCGTAAAAAAAACAAATTTAACGCGTAAATTTAATAATAAAAAATGACTTTGTATATAGGTGTGGTAACCTTTAATACGGCCTATAGTAAGGCGTTAAATATAGAGCAGTAAGATATAACCTAGTATAGGTATAGTAACCCTTAATGCAACCTATGGTAAGGTGTTAATCTTCTAACGTTATAGCTTGGTAGTAACGAGTGCTTATAACCTAATAAACTAAATAATATTAGAATGAATAAATAAATCTATTAAATCTAACTATAAGGAATATAGGCCTATATCTACAGATACTAAAGTAGTTACTACGGAGACCGAATAAAAGAGGTGTCTGCTTATATAAGCAGGAAACGCGTATAGGCGTATATAGAGGACTCTTTTAGAACCATTATTAGTGGAGTCTTAACCCCTACTAATATTTCTTGTTCTATAGTGGAATTATTCTCTACCTTTATTACGTATTCAAGCTTTATATACTTTTAGTTAGTCGCCTATTTCTTCTTATAATTACTGCTAATAGTCTAATTATCTTAATTTTTAGATTTTATTGCTTAGTAAAACTAGTATATAAGAACTTTCTCTGTTAACTACTAGCCGTATATACCGTCTTTATTCTAATCTAGTTTATAAAGTTAATCTTATTCTTTATCTAACTCTCTTATACCCTAAAGTCCTTTTAACTTTAGGCTCTTATAGCTAATAGCTTATACTATACTTAGCATTCTTATAAACTTAGAATGCGTTATTATAGTAAAACGCAAAACTATTAATTAAACACTCTTTTATTTCTCTATATATATATATTATTTACTAGTCTTATTTCCTTTACTATATAGTAACTCTAACCACTTCTATAGTCTCTAGCGAAATAACTTTATTTTCTATAGTTTATATAAGTTTCTTCTTTAAGCCATTTTTCTTATTATAGAGTTTGCCTAAACGTCTTTTGCTATTAAGATTTCTAATTTAGCCTCTGCTTCTTAGTCCTATAATTACTTAATTTTTAATCTTTAGGTTTTTATAGTTTCTTATTTTATCTTTTAGATTCTTTAGTACCGCTTAGGTCTATTAGCTCTAGTCCGCTATTTTATAGTTTTTAACTCTAACTATATTGTTACGTGCCTTGCGCCTTATATAACTATAAAACTCTATTTTATTCTTTCTTAGTTTGTTTTCTTTAATAGATTCTATTATTAATTTTAATTACTTAATTTATAAGTTCCCTAAGTATATCCGTATCTTTTATTAGAATAATTACATTCTAGACTTTCGCTTTAAGTTCTTACTTATACTATACTATAAGCGCCTTATTATTTTACTTAACCTATATAGCTAGTATTTAAAACTACGTTATATACTTAATTGCTAAGGTTTATTATACTATATTTTAAAGCTTTTATTTTACTATAATTATTGCTTTTAAGTCCCCAAATATTTATATAAGTTAGCTTGTGAATCCTTTCTAGCTTAAGAACATATACTTAACTTCTAGGTTAGTAGTTATGTTTCTATGCTTTTATATCTTAATAAGATAAGATTCGAAACACTTAAGTGCTCTTTTTATTAGAAATAATTCTGTATAGACTACTTAGTCTATTAATATAGCGAGCTTTGTACTCTCTTATATTACCTTAAAGCGCATTTATACTAAAAATCCCTTAAGCTTTAACTTCTCTTCTAAGAATCGCTTAACCGATAGTAATTTAACCTTTACTACTCTGATTCTATTAATTCGTTCTTTAAGTATTTAATTATTATCTATTAATTAATTAACTATTTCTTGTAATTAACCTACTGTAATAAGCTGTAAGTTAGTATCCTATATACTAGTATTCCCACTTATTCTTAATGTGGTTACTACTATTAATGGCGTTATAACTAGTGCTTTTAGTGACATATTACTTAACTTATTAATACTATAACTAGGTAGTAAATATATAATAAAGCCTTATAGGAAATACTACGGTAAACTTATTAATAGGCTAGGTATATAGGTAACTAATAAGTTAATAATAATAATATAACTAGTAGAGTGGTTACTTAATAGATTAACTCTAATTATATTCTAAGATTTACTATAAAGAAGAGAACTATTTAAATAGGGACTGTGGTCCTTTAAATATATAATACTGCGCCTAAGAAATATACTAAGCACGTTAGTGCATTAATACGTCAGTATGTTACGTTTCTACGTTTCTACGTTCCGAACTTGTAACGTAACTAGCCATATAACTTAGTTACCCCTTGTTTTATAGCTTAATCGGTTCTAGCGCCTTTTATACTATCTTAACTAACCTATTTATATCTCTTCTTAGTAGTCGTACTACTGCTAATATAAGGTCCGTAATCTTTTTTCGTTTAGCCTATTACGAAATAAAATAATATTTTACTATTTCTACTAAAGTCTCTACCCACTTAACTTGTAGTAAGTTATAAAGTATTTACGACAATCTATACCTTTTATTAGATAAATTTATTTACTACCTTAAAGCAATAATAGAAGGTAAATCTATACTAACGACCTAGGATTTTTTAAATTTCTTATAGACTAAGAACGTATACCACCTTAGTAACTATTAGTCGTATTTAAAACTACGGTACTTATAGATTTATACCTTAAGAATATAAATATACTATTTTATAGTGTTTTCTTTTTATTTAAATTATTTCTCCACTTATTATATATAGAGGTTATTTATCTATTCCAGTATAGTAAGAAGGGGTAGTTAGGTTACGCGAGGAGGCTTAAACTTATAGCTATACTTATAGGGCTATTTATATAGGAACTTCTCTAAGTATATATAAAGGGGGTTTAGGTTGTTATAGGGTTTATAGAGGTCTTTGTATCGGAACTTCGTTAATATTTCTAGATCTAGGACTTATATATTTCTTTTTTTTTCTAGTTCTAGTATTTTCCTAACATTTTTCTTACCAATTACGTACTGGGCGTGAATTATTAATTACGCACTAGGATGAATAAGTATTCTCCGCTCTAGTTTAAGCAGGGAGGGTTGTGCGAACTAGGCTTACGAGCTGAAGGTCGTGCTGGGTAATCGTCCGAGCTAGGTAATCGTGCGAGCTAGGTAATCGTGAGAGCTAGGTGATTATGCGAGCTAGGAGATCTTATAGCTAGGCGATCGTGCGAGCTAGGAGATTTTATAAGCTAGGTAATTGTGCGAGTTAGAAAATCGTGCGAGTTAGGTGATCGTGCGAGTTGGGTAATTGTACGAACTAAGGCGGTTTATCTAAGTTCCAGAAAATGATTAGATAAGTGATTAGACGGTGCTACAGTAGGTGTAGTCTATTATTTTATCTAAGGCACTAAGTCTCTACCCAAAATTAAATACCCCCTTTACCAATACTCTTATAAATATATCTACAACTATATTAAATACAGACCCTAAAGCGAGTTAATAAACGTAGAGAGGCTACTATAAGATCTCGCTGCCGTCTTTTAATGCCTTTAATAATTACATACCTAGTAAGACAATTGGTAATATATATCCTCTTATCGATTTTAAATAGACGACCTATACAGCCCAAAATATACTCTAATTACGACGTTAAATTAGTAGAGAGGCCTATTATCGTTCTAGAAAATATCGCGATTATTTAAAATAACGAGTAATAGGCAAGTTAATTTACTACGTAATTTAAATTCTGTTAAGAAACAAGCTAGTAATAGTAGCTTAAGTCCCTAAACAAAGCCCTTAATCAATTTACTTTTCTATACCTGGCATTACCGCGGACCTTACCCTAGTGCTAAATATAATATTACAAACCACTCATTTATAAATCGCCCACTCCGCTAACCTCCGAAATCTTACCTAACCTTACCCCAGCGTATCAGCATGCTGGAACTTCTCCCTATCCACCCGATCCCCCAGACTCGCCGTCCGCACCGCCTCCTCGGCCGCAATCGCCGCAACATTCGGTCGCTGCACCTCCTCCGCCGTCGCGGGGACGGGAGGGGGTTCGAAGAGCTTGGCCTCGTGGTCATTAAAGTCCTGTCCCGGGTTAACCGTCTGGTACTCAACCGTCTTCATCAGCTTATAGAAGCCGACGGCGAGCAGCGTGCCCATAAACGGCCCAATCCAGTAGATCCAGTGGTATCCGTTAAAGAAGTGTGTTACTACGGAGGGGCCGAAGCTACGCGCGGGATTAAGGGAACCGCCGGTAAAGAAGACGCCTAAGGGGGATGGAGTTAGTCGGCTAGAAAGTAAGTAGGGTGCTAAGGGGGTTATTACCTGTCATTTCTGCTATAAAAAGTGATAGCCCTATTCCGATTGGCGCTAGGTACGTAGCTTTATGTTTCTCAGCTGCAAGCATAAAGATAGTAAAGACCAGTTCGGCGGTTAAGAACATCTCGAGAAAGACGCCCTGCGCAATAGTTGTGCCACCTCCAAGAGAGGTAGATACGTTAAGTGGGCCGGGGAGAATTGCAGAGACCACGCCCGCGGCGGCCATGCCGGCGAGCATTTGGGCGATAAAGCAGAGAACGGCTCGAAGAGGATTAACGGCCCCAATGAGATAGAGGCCGAGGGTTACCTAGAATAAACGGTTAGATTATGCTTCTTTCCTTTAGTATAGAAATAGGACGTACTGCAGGGTTAAACAGCCCTCCGCTAATTCTAAAGAATATCCAGACATTAACTGCGAGTGAGAAACCAAACGCAAGACTGATAAAGAGAAGCACTGAAGTATTGGGTGCTTGTGTTATCGAGTGATTTTCCTGCTGTCCTCCTGCACCATTTGCTACTACAGCTGCAGCATTGGCGACTTGTGTTGCTCCAAATGCAAAGAATAGGAACATAAATGTGCCCCCAAACTCTGCCACAAACGCAACTATCTCATTACGAGCACGGTTTGAGAGAAATGGTAGGGGGTGATGTTGCCCCCGTTCATTTTCGTTGTTGGGGTCGAAATCCTTTTTATGGAAAGGCAGGACGTTTTGACGCATCGCGAAAGACGAAGCCTCCAATAGAGAATACGCGCGACGGGAGAAAAGTTTAGAAATTAAAAACCAGATTAAGGATCCGAATAGCGCCGATAAACGTACAGAGCTCAACGAGAACTAAAGACAGCAAGAAAATAAAGAGAGGAAGGTTGGATTAACCCGTTAAATACGCAAATATGCCCGGCTACGAAGGTGGCGTTTAGAGGGAGCAGCTGTCAAAAGAAGCCCAAGGAGGGGACCCCGTCTTCCGCACCTCCCACGGACTCCAATAAACATGATGTGTAATACTGCCTTTAATGCTGCAACATGAGCACCTCCAATGAAAGGGCTACGTGGCGCTCCTATGATGAAGCCGGCGTCTCGAACTCACCGATAAGGCCACACGGACGACGCCCTAAGGGAATTTAGAAGGTCTGATGTGAGTATGATCTTCGCAGGGTTCGCGTTGAAGCGATCCTGGGGGAAAATAAAGTTATCAGTCGATGATTGATGACGGAGGTGGCGTGCCGAGTTGGCGCGCTAGGATCGTCGAACGTCTAGTTGTGCCGATGATGCACTTCTACAATCTGCATGTAAATGTGATAATTTCTTTAGACTGCATTCCTCAAATTTCATTAATTGGTTCAATAATTGGCGTACAGTTGACAATATCAAAGGGAAGACATTTGAAATCTACGACTGGAGCTGGACCCATTTAAGGCAGCAACGCCCCAAAATTCGCCACCAACCACCTGACTATATGGAGCCTTGGCTATTACAAAGTAAGAATTTTTAGAGATCTACCAAGCTACAAATAAAGACGGTATTCGAGTTAATATTCCTATATCGCCTTCCGTTGGAGAGAATATTAATAAAGTTATTAATTTAGTTATACAAGGTGCTACACCCCTACGTTCTAAAGCTTTGCATAATCTACGGGATCTTACCTTAAGAACCCTTGCAAATAAAGTTGTACTTTAGCGCATGAATACGGAGATAGAGAAGCAGAAGAGGCAGCGTTAAGGAAAGGAAAAGACGTCATATGGTAAGGCACGAGTTTCGTCAGTGCAAGAGGCTCTTTAAAGGAACCAAGAATGGGAGGAGAAGGAGCAAGAAGAGGCTCTTAGAAGGGAACGTAATGCGGCTTTACGTGGTAAAGTAGGCTTCGCGAAGAAGGTGTTGAAGGAACTACCTCTACAGACCGATCTTTTTGGATAGTATTAATAAATTGACCAATTTGGGTGAGAGTCCGTGCATACGAGAGCTGGGCCCAGGGGTGGCTCGATCGGGTGGCTGGCTAGTTGGGGTGGCAGTTACGTTATCCCGTGTCACCGGAATGAATCTTCTGCGGAGCGTCTGATTTATGAGATAACCTCGATCCCAGAGGTCTTACCTCCTTAAGGATTCGTCTCCTCTATAATCTATCTTGTTCCTACAATCACGCTTCACAGCCCCTGCCTGCAATGTCCCCTGACAGCTTTTCTATTGTATCTAAGATCATTCACTTGAAGGTCCACCTTACAAAGTCTAACAACAGGCAACAAGCCAATTAGCGCTGAGCTTGCAAAAGACCCGACCCATGCAGATTCCTTCCCCATACTTGTCGCCAGGTGTCACCATTCAACTCGTACAGCGTCAATGACCGTTATTGGCCTGGCCTCGCTCAATCCGGAACGTGAGCGTGTCACCGCTCTGGATGTGATAGTGCGACAGGTTGTGACCGGCCCGGAGGCTAGAACCGTCGAAATACAACCTGACCAGCTGCCAATCATCGCGACTCATTCCCATTGCGTCTGCGATCATTTCCCTGACGGTTCTGACGGAGGCGTCCCTGGGTGGCACCCTGAGAGTGATCGTGGTGGTGTCGTTGGGTCTTTCCCGCCGGCAGTCTGGTAAATGTTAGTTCCTCCAGCTGCTTGCCGGCGAAGATCAAGCGCTGGAAATCAAGAGGAATGCACTCCCTATCCTGAATCTTGCTCTTAATGTTTTCAATACCATCAGAGGACTCGACCTCAAGGGTGATGGTCTTTCCAGTGACTAGGCCGAGATATGTTAGTAACACGTACTATCGTGGACTAACAAGTAGCTATTAAGAGGTGGGGTACCGTACGCGTTTTAACGAATATCTACATATTGGATGTATTATATGAGGTGGTGGGACAACTGCAGAGGGCTGGCTGTAGGTATTAGGAGCCGTTCGTGAGGATAGATGCAGATTGAAAATAGGTTAAACCAAAAGACGAGTGGAGGGACATGAGCTTTATCCCTTCGGCTGGTGACATCACCGGCCGAAGGGATAGAAGAATCTGTCAGGACACGAGCCAGACTCGCTCAGTAGCGTCACGTTCTCGCCCGATGGCAGCTGGCTGGTGTCGGAATCCTATGACCACACTATGCGGGTATGGAAAGTCGCCACCGGGCAAGTCGACTAGACGCTCAAGGGCCATTGCAACGTCGCGTTCTCGCCCGATGGGGGTTCGGAACAATCCCTCAAAGCTTAAAAAACCGGGGCTTCTATGCGTCGGTTATCGCATAGATCTCCCAAGGCTCTGAAGCCCTTGGTGGCGTAGACGTATAGGCATAGATTTACCCCGCACGGCGTATCTTGGTAGACAATCTTACATCGCCACCCCACCAAGATCACGTGCATATCGCATCTGCCCCGCGTCCACGCCGCGTGCGTGTGATGGTGCATGTGAAAGTAAAGGCTCTACCGCCTATGGTAAGCCAAACGTATGCGTCATAGGCGTGGGTTACGGCCTGAGAAATCTATGCGTAGGCCGGAAGAACTTTTGGGGCCGTGCGGGGGATGTACTAGACCTCTGCGAGCCCAATGAGCAGGAGAAAAGCGGCTCACAAGCAAAAAAGCGGTGCACACAGCATCCACGCTGGCTCGTGATAGCGGAAAAGAAGCAATTGGATATCTTAAAAGGGGAGAATAGCGAGAGGAAAAGCGCCACGTGAATGCATAGCAGCCTCCCTTCATCTCTTCATAACCTCCCTTCATCTCTTCATAACCTCCCTTCATCTCTTCATAACCTCCCTTCATCTCTTCATAACCTCCCTCCACCCCACCGAAGCCTACTACCACTCCTCACTCCCCGTCGGCCTACCCTGCCAATGCCCCCCACCCACCCCGCCCCTCCGTCCCGCCGCGCCCCCAGGTCCCACCGTCGCGCTCCTCACCTGGCCCTGGCTCTGCCCCACCCACCCCGGCTGCACAATCGGCGCCGTAGCACTGCGCTGCGGCAGGACACTCCCCGGCCCACGCCCCGGCAGCGGATTCGACGCCTCGCGGCGCTGGATCGCCGACTGCAGGACCGCAGGCAACGCGGCGCCAGGATTCGCGACCGGCGTCGCGTTGCGCGAGGGATTGAAAACAACATACCCCCTGCCGTTCCCGTCACTATTGCTAGGGTTGCTGGGGTTGCCCGGGACAAGACTGGGCGGCGGGGATGTGGCGCCACGCCGCCGCTGCTGCGGTTGCTGTTGGTGGACGGGCGTCGCAGAGCGGAACGGGTCGTAGTCGTCCGCGCCGTAGTACGGGCTCTGGGCCCTCGCCTGGCTCTGGGCCTGACTTTGGTTCTGCATATAATCATACAACCTTGCGGGCGCACCGAGCGGCGAGATCTCAACGGGGCTCATTTCATACGCGGGGCCATGAGCCGGCACGTGCTGCTGGTCGTACGGGGAGAAAGTTGGGTCGGCGAGGCGGGACGGGCCTGGGGCGCGGCGGCTGCTGGCGCTGAAGCCGGTGTTCTGGCGAGAGGGCCCTCCGGTGCGCGGGTCGTGCGTTGCGGAGAGCGGGCTGATGAGGTGCGGGAAGTTGCGGCCGGAGGGGGAGTTGAAGTCTGTGTTGGTGTTGAGGCGAGAAGGCGCGCCCTGAGGCATCGGGGAGTAGGGACGCTGGGGACCTTGCAAATCGCCCGTCATGCTGCGGTTCGGAGGTGGGCGCGAGAAGTACTCGCCGTTGCGGTCTAAGGGCGGCATTTGGGGGACGGGCGAGCCGCGACCGGGTTCTCCGTATCCCATCGAACCTGCTTGGCTGAGTAGTGGTGCGTTGGAGGTGTAGCTGGCGTTGGAGAATGCTGAGGATTGGGTATCCGATCGGGTTGGAGGCAGAGGTCTCTTAGCATATTCCGGGAATGATGGAAGAGTAGGTTGTCTTGACGTGCCGCTTCTATTAGTGCTCATCGTGTTCGTCCGACTTGGAGGTTGTGATGAGTATGGCGGTAGCGAGCCGTTGTTCTCTTTTCCGAAGGAGTAGATCGAGTCCTTATCGTCATCTGAACCTGAAAGTACTGGTAGTGTTGGTACACGCTGGACTTGGCCTGGCCGATCGCCATTCTTGATGGCCTCCTGCTCTTCCTTTCTGCGTTTTGCGTCTTGCTTTTCCAATGCCTTCCTGACTTTCACACTAACAATCTTCTCAAGTCTTGAATCTACCTTTCGGCGGCAGTAGATTGACAGTCTTCCATCTGAGCTCGGAATATAATGCCAGAGGAAGAGTATGTAAAGTATGACAGAAACAATGAGTGATATGGCGGATATGACCCAGACAATAAGTGTGAATAACATGGTGAAGTAAATGATTACTTCCTCCCTATTTCGTTGGGCGAGAAGATCCACGTTGATCCAAAATTGTTGAAATGAGGAGTGACCGTCTGTGGCAGCATTTTTGCCCTCAGGTATCAAATCGGCTCTCATAACAGCCCATAATGTGAGAGCATTAACAACTACTCTCGGGCCTTCGGCAAGAACAATGACAAGAGCTCCTACAAATCGGATTAGCATGAAACCTACATGCTGTTCGCGATGCCAACATACCTTTGAATTGAAAGTAGACAAAAAGGGCAATATAATCAACGCCCTTCTTGCTCATTGTTAACTCAGCAAAGACGAGAAATCTTCTCCATCCTTGTCCGTTTTTGCCCATTCGGATACTCTGCAAGATGACGGCAAGAGGGTCAAGATAGCTCTCGGCAACACCGCCTGCACGAATAACCCGAATGGCTCGGAGCCATTCCAATGCAAGTAGTACATAGGATAGAATGATACAGATGGTGAAGATCCATTTGGCGATGTCGAAAGGAATTGCTGGCTTAATCTGGCTGGACCACTTGTTGAAGGCTAGAAGATTGATTGCAGTGAATGCATCGGCTATGTAGACGGCAATGGAAGTTATGACAAGTATCCACAACCAGGCATACGAGAATGGTGCGATGCAGGATGTTGATTTGAAGTCTGAAAGTGTCTAGAGGTAGTTAGTAAGCTTTCAATCGATCGAGCGAAGAGATTTGTGCTCTAGCGTAATGCGGCTCCCGATCTACCGTCGAGATTGAAAGTCACAACTTGTGTGAAGCAGCGCCTATTATCCAGGAAATTAAGGATAAAGAAGAATTGAGCTTCCACATACGATATAATCCCACTTCTGTTCCTCGGTCACCTTGACACCTTTCTCCCTGTCACCTCCACAACAGTCCATGTTGACTGCTGTAATGTATTAAATAAAGTAGACGTCCTAAGTCTACGACCACCTTCGGAATTGTGCCAGACCAGCTGGAGCCGTTTCTCGAGGTAATAGATGGAATGAGCGACAAAGACGCGTAGTCTTAAGAGGAGGTCGCGGTCGGGAAGCCGCAATTGCTGTGCCGGTGTGCTGGCCTCTGTAGTAACAGCCCAGCTGTCCACCGCCAGCGGGTATGTTGGTGAAAGAATTGGTCGGAGTGAAATCCTTGAGGACCCAAGAGAAGAGGCTGAAGCGCGTGTCTAGGGAGTGTATGAGGTCTCACACTAAGTCCGAGTCGGGAATATTAGGAAGGTGCATGACGCGAGTGGGATTCCTAGAGCGCGGGACGTCTGATGCGCACAATGTCCGGGCGTGTTTTATCAACTATCAGATGGCGCACGGCGGCATGGCCCAAAGGTTACAAGACCGAGCAATGGCGAAATTAGTGAGCGTGTTTGTGAATAGAGCGACAGCTGGATGGAGTGGAAGTGACGGGCGCGAAACGGGCGAACGATTGGGGTATCACAATGATTGCAATACAAATGAAGGGTCAAATGCGAGGCAGCCAAGAAACCAAACAAGAGTGCAGGGCATCTATTGGTAACATGTCCTTTTACGATCACTGTACTTTGCTCATGTTGGACAGCATTCATCCCTGCAGCTGGCGGCTGGCAAAGACCCGACCGCTCAACTCCGCGTTTGAGAAGGTCGCATGGGCGGCCCACTCAACGCCAATCAAGCTTGCTGCGAGAAGGCTAAAAGCCACCCGCCGACCGATTAAGCAATGACTAGACCTGTTCCTGTGTATCCGCCGCTTCAGACTGGCATGGGTGTTAATTGGTACCCTGGTGATTGCTGTTACTTGAGACGCCCATGACGACTCGAAGCTCCTCCTATGAATACTACCAAATATCATCGAAGACGCACATCCAGCGATCACGATTTTGTCGAAAGAGTATGCAGTCATCACGTTGCGCAGGTTGATTTTGAGTGTGCAGGTCTCTCGATAAAGCGCCGTGTCTCAACCCGCATTTCACGGTTATCCATTAGTTCTCGGTCAGATCATCCGAGGGCATCTGCTCACGCTGCTCTGTTCTACCATCATTTAGCCATCTTCTGGTCTTACCGCTTTCTTTCCTTTCTGGGTAATAATGCCGAATAACAACGCCGAATATCTACCAGGAAATGAACATGTTGTAGTTGCGCCACTGTCCACGTATCAACCATGATATATCCCAAGACGCAATCGTATAAAGTCGGGTACAATAACTAAATTACATTTGACTATGCACTGCTTCTTTTTAAACAGCAGGAAATTTTCTTCTACGCTGCATACATACCTTTCGTAGTTCTAGTCATAAATGTTGCGCTGAACTGTGCATTTGTGCGAACTCATACACAGCGTGAGAGCTTTGTTCTTGCTTAAAAAGGACGAGAGAGCTCCTAGACTTGCCTGCCTAATGCTTCTATACTATACTGTTCCTTCAATTAAGACTGCTTTGTCGTTTCCTTAAGCTACTCCCAAGCTTCGTCCTCTCGATTCTGAAATTGTAGCACACTCCCTTTCCTCTACCTATCCATCTCACATCCCACCACCGCAGCATCAGCACCAATGCAAACAACAATCGCCCCTCAACCCCCAAGCACATCCAAATCCACATCCACACTTCCCCTTCTCCGTCCTCATAACCGGTGCCAGCTTCAGCTTCCTCGCAAACTCCTATGCGGATACGTAGACTGATGGGACGGCGAATCTCGAAGTATACAGGTTCCGGGCCCATATAAAACCAGCGCGAGGATTACCGATCCGGCGAAGCGCAACATTCTGGCACTATTGAAACCGCCACACTAATTCGGTGCAAAGCAGTTGTCTTTACAAACGGATTACTGTGAGCGGTTTAACAAGCCTAATGTGCACGTTATCGATACTAACGCCACACCGGTGACGGAAGTAGTTCTAGAAGGCATTCGGACAGCGGATGAAAAAATGCACGAAATTGAAATAAGAACACTAGTGACTGGTTCGATAGCATTACGGGTGGGTTGCCGGATTATATTCGAAGGCTTGACGGGCTTAGAGAAAACGGTATGAGGTTTGAGGCGACTTGAATAAACACATATGAAAGCACTGTATGATACAAACGGTTTTGGATTTGGGCTAGCGCAACTACAATTATAGTCATAATCACGCCTCTTCATCCAGCATAGCACAGCATAGGGTCTAGTTTTAATTTAATAAAAACCACTTTCATTCACGCATCTCTGCTCTCGTCCATACGCTATACTAGCTGAACTCCCCAATCGCGCCCATCCACCCGAGAGTGTGCCAAATAAGCATCCCATAAATAAAAAACAGAAGAGGCATGCTAAGTGCAAGCCGGTCTACCCATAAGTTTTATACTACAAAGCCTCCTCTTCCACCCCAGAAGCCTCGCTTTTTTTGTTTCTATAAGAGCGTTTATAGCTCGTCGTGGCCACTGGGCTCCTCATCGCTGTAGTCGGGCATTCCGCCCGCGCCGCCACTGTACAGCTTGCTGGTGATGGGGTATGCCACGCCACTGAGCTTCTCCTTCTGCTCATCGAAGTCCTCGGCCGTGGCCGTAGCGGCGTTCTCTTCTAGCCAGTCTTGAGTTTCCTTGACGGCTTCGAGGATCTATTTCATACGTTAGTCATGTGTCCTTTGATATAGGGGAAGAAGGGAGTCTTACAATCTCCTTGTCCTCCTCGTCAATCTTGCCACCAAGACCTTCCTCGTCGTTGACCTGGTTCTTCAGGCTGTATGCGTAATTCTCGAGGCCGTTCCTGGACTCAATGCGCTCGCGGGTAGCCTTGTCTTCCTCGGCGTACTTCTCGGCTTCCTCAACCATACGCTCGATTTCCTCAGCGCTCAGGCGTCCCTTGTCATTAGTGATGGTGATAGACTCAGACTTGCCGGTTCCCTTGTCGCCGGCGCTGACCCTCAAGATACCGTTGGCGTCGAGCTCGAATGTGACTTCGATTTGAGGAACACCACGAGGCGCAGGACTAAAGCACATTAGTGGATGTGTGAGATAACGTGGGTAATAGGGTTAGTGCGCTAAGTCGTGGCCGGAATTCAGCAGCGCCAACCACCCTATTCCAGCCACGACTTAACGCACCAACTCTTGCACCCACGTTAGAGATGTAAAGAGGACTTACGGAATGCCAGTAAGCTCGAATTTGCCCAACAGGTTGTTATCCTTGGTCATCGAACGTTCACCCTCGTAGACCTGGATCAAGACTACAGGCTGGTTATCAGCGGCAGTCGAGAAGATCTGACTCTTCTTGGTGGGGATGGTCGTGCCACGTTTGATCAAGTGGGTCATAACACCGCCGGTGGTCTCGATACCGAGGGTCAAGGGGTTGACATCCATCAAAACAAGGCCCTCAGCTTTGGCTTCGCCGGAAAGGACACCACCTTGAACAGCGGCACCAAAGGCAACAGCCTCATCAGGGTTGACATCTTTACGGGCTTTCTTGCCGAAGAACTCCTCGAGCATAGCCTGGACCTTTGGGATACGGGTGGAACCACCAACGAGGACAATATCGTCAATGTCACTCTTCTTCATCTTGGCGTCCTTGAGAACCTGTTCAACGGGCTTGAGCGTCTTCTTGAAGAGATCGTTGTTCAATTCCTCGAACTTGGCGCGGGTAAGAGTCTCGGAGAAGTCCTCACCGGCGTGGAAAGATTCGATTTCGATCTTGGCGGTCTTCTGGGAAGAACTGTACATATTATTAGCAACTGTAATATTAGAATAATGGGAGGGTGATCCTTACAGAGTTCGCTTGGCTTTTTCAACCTCACGCTTCAGCTTGCCCATCGTCTTGGGGTCCTTGTTGATATCAACGTTCTTCTCCTTGTTGTACTTCTTGGCGAAGTAGTTGATGACACGGTTATCGAAATCTTCACCACCAAGATGAGTGTCACCAGCGGTCGCTTGGACCTCGAAAACGCCGTTGTCAATCGTGAGGATGGAAACATCGAAAGTGCCACCACCAAGATCGTAGACGATGACTTGACGCTCATCTTTATCAGTCTTGTCCAGACCGTAAGCCAAAGCTGCCGCGGTAGGTTCATTGACAACACGGAGGACGTTGAGGCCGGCAATAGTACCGGCGTCCTTGGTAGCGGCTCTCTGAGCGTCGTTGAAGTAAGCCGGAACAGTGACGACGGCATTGGTGACAGTCTCGCCGAGATAGCTCTCTGCCACCTCCTTCATCTTGCCCAAAACCATAGCGCTAATCTCCTCTGGAGTGAAGGTCTTCTCCTCATTGTGAACATCGACTTTGACGCGGGGCTGGCCGTTCTTGTTGACGACGGTGAATGGGAAGTGCTTCAAATCAGCCTGAACCTCCTTCTCGACGAATTTACGTCCGATCAAGCGTTTCTGCGAGTACGTTAGGATTTGTATCTTACAAGGATGAAGAAACGGATTCTTACAATATCGAAAATTGTCCGGTGAGGATTGCTGGCGTACTGATTCTTTGCCGCATCACCAACAAGTCTCTCCTCGTCGGTAAAAGCCACCCATGAAGGCGTTATTCGGTTACCTGTCCAAACCATCAGCTCCAGCCCGTGAACTCGGCTGAGAGTACATACCTTGGTCGTTGACCATTATTTCCACCTTGCCATTCTTCATTACACCAACACAGGAGTATGTGGTTCCCAAATCGATACCGATCACGGGCCCAGTAACTTGGTTCTCTTTCAACGGCTCCTGGTCTGCCCTCGCGGTCGAAGCGAGCATCAAGCCCCCGCATAGAACGAGAAGAAGATAAAAGGCCATAGACCAGGCCGAACGCGACGACTCGCCGCCTCTTGACCGCCTCGGCATCGTGAAGATGTGTGATGCGAATAGGGAGGTGAGTATGCTCGATCTCTATCGAAGAGCCTAGCAAAGAATGGGTATAGGACAATACAAGAGGTCTACGTCCCCAAGACCAACAAGTGGAAATGAAGAAAAGTGGTGGAAGAAGTGGTGTGGGAGAGAAGGAAGAGGGGAGGGAGAAAAGGCTATGGGGGAGAACTTAAAAGTAGCCAGAGTGTGAAGTTCTGAACAGAATACAGTTGCATTTTGACGCACTTAAGCTCTCACCGCCTGCCGGGAAAGGCTAAGCACTAGGCCGCATGCGCCACTTCTCAATAACGCAACTTGTCCTTTCGAAGCTGAGCAAGAGCCCCAAGAGCCTCTCACAGAGATGCTTCTAATTAAGTCTAACCACGCCCCAATTCCGGCCGGGATTTGTGAACACGTATAGCTTTGCTCGCGGCAAATAAGTGGTGGTCATCATTTCACGATATGTGATTCCAGCGCTCTTTAATTCCAGCTTTCAGCCTCGGCCTTTCTACCAGTGCTGTACACCAAGCTATGCTTTACAAAAACTGCATGTTATTTGAACTTTTTTTATTTTTCTTTATTTTTAAAAGTCAAACCCCGTTTTGATTTCTCACAAATAAGGCGTTCTTGCGATGCATTATCGAGCAATAGATACAGCCCCGTTCGCTCGCCACAATAAGAGCTGGTCCATGCGGTCAGGAACAGCCGCAGAGCTTCTTCCAAGTGTCCTTTTCTCAGCCTCGCATGAAAGGGTGATGTATCCTCTACTTACCGATCGCGGACTTCCACACCAATCGTCTGCAGTTCCAAGATGGGGCAAGAATAACTCTTTCGTGATTACTCAATAAGCTTTTAGGTAGACAGAAGTCATACCGCAAGTTTATTTGCGGCGAGAAGGAAATAACCCTAATCCTTCATAGCGTTGGCGTTCTGCAAATAGCTTCAGAGCAGCTATATTAGGGTTATTGCCAGCACGTAAATATGCACAGTGCAAGGCTTTTTGCAGTACAGCCTGCTGTTCTGATTGTTCAATAACAGTCGTATTCATCATACGTGTCTTGCGTCTTGTGTCTCGTCAATGTAGCTATGATTCATCCACGGCAAACGGGCGGGGTCCAAAAGAATGGCAAATCGACGCCGGCACATTTGCCATAACTTCGCTCCTCTAAATCCCTGAACCTCTACCGCCGAAGCCCCACCTGATTTGATTAGCCTGTCTAACCTTAACTCCTAAATCATCCGCCCAGGCCCACACCAGGCCCGGGTTCTTCTGGAACATTCGTCCAGCAATCGCCAGATCCAATCCTTCTTCGAGCAGCTGGTTGGCCTGATTACCCTCTGTGATCGTTCCCACAGTTCCCACGGCCATCTTGTCGCCAACAGCCTTCTTAACTTCCTTGGCGAAAGGTGCTTGGTAGCCTGGACCAGCCTTGATCTGCTGCTTCTCATGCAGGCCGGCAGAGGACACATCGAGCAGATCAACTCCGTGCTCAGCCAGAATCTGAGCAAGCTTGACAGTCTGAGGGACGTCCCAGCCCTCAATATCCGTATCCTCTAGCCAGTCTGTTGCGCTGATGCGCAGGAAGAGCGGCATCTCCGCGGGGATGGTTTCACGCGTCAGGTCCACGAGTTCTAGTGTTAGCCGAATGCGGTTCTGGAAAGAACCACCGTATTCGTCTGTGCGCTTATTTGAGGCTGGGGAAACGAACTGATGGAGGAGGTAGCCGTGCGCGTTGTGGATCTCGATGGCATCGAAGCCGGCCTTGAGAGCACGCTCGACACTCGCCCTAAAGGCTCTCTTAAAGTTCTTAATATCCTCCTTCGTCATCTCTTTTGGCTTGGCGTGTCTGTCATTGTAAGGGATTGCGCTGGGCGCGTAGACATTATTGGGCCAGCCATTGAGCTGCAAGAGGTTTAGCAGTCTGCCTCCATGCGTTATAGAGAAGTCGGGAGAGTGGAACACACCTCCTCACTTGCTACATCACCCATTGACAGCCATGGTGCAACCGTGCTGGCTTTCCTACCAGCGTGGCCAAGCTGAATCCCAATTTTTTGGCTTTGACTGTGTGCGAACTCGACAATCTTTCGGAGAGGTTCAATTTGCGAGTCCTTCCATAAACCACCATCCTCGGGTGTGATCCTTCCCTCCGGCGTAACAGCTGTAGATTCCACGAAAGAAATTCCGGGTCCACGCTGTATGATACCGCCGAGGTGGGTGAAGTGCCATGCTGTATGGTGACCATCCTCTGCAGAATATTGGCAGAGAGGAGAGAGCTGGAGAAATCAGAACTTGCCTACGGTGAGCTATTAATGAGGGGCTCGCACCATGATGCGATTATGTAATTTCAAGCCCCGCAACTTCAACGGCGTAAACAGCTTAGGAATGGATTTGCCATCTTCTTTCATTCCAAGCGCAGTGCCCGCAGGAGGGATCTGGGCAGGGGTATAGTAGGATATCTACTCCAAGGAGTGAAGTCTAAGCATACAATTCTTAGTAAAATTAGATAACATGAGCTCACCCCAGGAGCCGCTCTGTTGACATTGTACTTTTCTTCTGAGCAACCTTCCGCGACGGCGTGGTGGGAATGAGGGGGAGCCATATTCCACGGATGTTTTGAGGTAGAATTATGAATATCTAGGGGATTCAAAGACCGATGTGGGTAAGGTGAAATAGCGGGCACAAACACTTTATACCTGCAAGCCTTCGGCTCCAGCGGGCTTCCCACTTGCCTCGAGAATTTCACGGAACATCCTCGGATTGCGGTTGAGTTTCTTCATGTACAGTTATTCCCGAAAGTAACGTAGGCGATACACCAAAATACTGCCAAATGCCTCAGAAGTAACCGTTGGGTCGTGCACGCCGTCATATCGTGCACGACCCAACGGCTACTTCTGAGGCATTTGGCAGTATTTTGATATCCCATCTATATCTGGAAGGCGATAGATCCACCGTCATAACCCTTATCGTCGTCATGACCCTATCACCGACGTTAACGAACACCAACGAACAGCCCAACGAACAACCTCCTAGAAGATGCGCAGTTGATTGGTGCGTGGATTACCCGGCCAACACTCGGATGGAAGTCGTAATTTCTTGCTAATCATCATCCCCGCAGTGGCCATGGCGTCAGTATCATTACTCATAAAGCCTGTTGCTGATCCAGCATGTTTCTTGCTTGGCAAATACCCAAATTAAGGTATGTATACGTCAAACTTGATGCTCTAAGTCAAAGATTCGACCCCTTAAGCCTGATTTTATATTGTTACATCAGAGTGCTGTTTCTACCACCCCTCAAGCGCTTTCACCTTGACAAATAAACCCCCTTTAGGTCTTGCTGTGATCCCTCCTTGAATTTCCAGCTTCATATTAGGATCGGAAAGCTCCATTTCGTAATGGCCAAATAATGCCGCCAGCAAAATTGCAAACTCTGCCTTGGCAAAATCTTTCCCAATGCAGCTTCTTGGACCATGCAAGAAGGTGAGAAAGGAGTAGTTGCTGTCAGCGCCGCCAGTATTAGTTCTTCCAGGCTCCATCCAACGATCTGGGTTGAAGTTCTTGGCATCTTCGCCCCATAACTTTTGGCTGCAGTTTATCGCCCATGGGCTGATAACAATACAGGTGCCTTTAGGGATTGGGTGGCCGAGAATAGTGGTGTCGTGAGCGGCTTCCCGAAAGGTAATTGGAACCGGGGAGAAAAGACGTAGGCTCTCGTTACAGACCGCGTTAAGGTAAGGAAGATGATCAATCTCCATCGAAGATATTTTTGCGTCATGGTCGAGAATAGATGGAAGATTGCCTCGAATCTCTTCGCGCAAACGCTTTTGCATGTCGGGGTGAAGACATAGCAGGTATGTAGCCCATTGAAGTGCTGAAGCAGTTGTTTCGTGCCCAGCTGCTAGAAAAGTCATGAGTTGATTGACGAGGTCATCATCACTGAAACCACCAGATTCCAACGCCACAGACAGAATGTCAACATCCGTACGTTCCCCTTTCTCAAATTTCTCTTTTTTACTCTTGATCAAGTCGTAGCAAGTCTGTTTAATGAGCTTGATAGCGCTTACAAGTTCCTCATTACGCTTAACGGGAAGAGCCCGTAAAATCCAGATGGGAACAACATTGCCTAGGATTTGCATGGACCGCGCAATGCGGTCAGTTGCGAATATTCTTCGATAGGTCTGATTCAGCTCGTTGTCAGGGTCTTCAATTGCACCGAAATCCCGCCCCAGTCCAGCAATGCCAATGATATCAAGCGTTGCTCGACTGACCCAATTGCCGATCTCGACTACGGAATATGGTTGTTCGGTTGGAATGCCTAGCTTTTGAATAGTGACATCAAGTGCCTCGATCAATTCTCTTGATTTATTCCAGAAAACTGGGTAGAGATCCTTAATGTGGCGGTACGCAAACGCTGGCATGAGAGTCCTTCTTTGCCTCTGGGAATAATTAAGCAACGATCTACTGTAAATGAAACTTGAAGATGGTACCTTGTGTTCTTCGCCCTCTGCTAAAAGAATGCCAATGCCCAAAACTCTTCCAAGGCCGTTCCCCAGTCGCCCAGGTTTAATGAATTCATAGTTCCTGTGCACGAGGACCTCAGCTAAACCTTTGGGGTTAGTGATAAGCACACGATCTTCGTTGAAAAGAAACGCGTATCGAATAAGGCCTTCATTCGGAACTTCTTCTGCCCACCGCTGTTGGGGCGCGCCTGAAGGCTCCTCCAGGATTCGACGATAATTGCCAACGAGAAAATTGCCACCCTATAAGATCCTTAGAATTTAATCTTTACAACTTTACAACTTCACTTACTGGGGCTGCTGGGAGATGCCGTAGAGGGCTAAAGTACTTAGGCCAGACAATCACAGTCCATGTGAAGAGGCAAGCTAGCTGAAGGCCGTAAAGAGCAGCAACAGCCCAGTAAAACGAGTGGTAGACATTATATGTTGCAGCATAACGGGTCACAAAGAAGGATATTAGAATAGAATCCAGGAACAGAACTTTCTTCTGGACGGCCATATCTGCGGCGAGGCTACAACGATAATGGTTTTCGTTGTGCAAAGCAACGCCTCTCTGTGGAGAGACAAATAACCGTATATATCAACACAACAGGCTGCACAATAATAAAGGTAGTAGAAGTAATATAACGCTGACGAGAGTCCTAGTTCTAAGTGCTGGGTTGAGGCTGGAGGTTGGAGAGGGGCTCCATTTTATGGCTCTAACATTGCAAGTGTTATTTGGCGAAAGCGGTTGGTCGTCGCTTGGAGGCGCTATCCCTTCGCGTGGCAAGTTTTCTTGGACTTTTCGTATATGCACGCCTCATAAGCCAATTAGAGGCTCTATACCGTAAAGAGCTTGGTGTTAAAGCCTCCGGTCAGTGAAGGTGCCGGCGCCTCATTGACGCTTTTGACGCTTGGATATTGCGGTAAACAGTAGCAACGTGGCCAAGAAGCCTATAATGTTTAGTGTAGTTGATTAAAAAGCTTTAATATTAAATTTTCAGACTTTATGCCGCCCAAAAAAAGTCGTGCGTCTTCGCCTCCGAAGCCTCCAAGGTTGGTTAATAAAGGGCAGAAACTTAAGTCATGGAAGCCTCCAAGGTTGGTTAATAAAGGGCAGAAACTTAAGTCATGATGTCATACATCACAGCTTTTTGCCCAACTTCCCAAAATAAATATATATAGGTGTTTATAGTGGTGGCCTTCTACAGTATTTCATCGACCATCGCAATATTGACGCGTTTTGGTAACGTAAAAACCCCCCAAGCGAGACATCCCCCCCAGCGAGACACCTTAATTACCTGATTCTGAGCCACGCTTATTAAAATAATATTATATTAAATCTATTTCTGAAATAGACTATATCTTAAAAACGAACTATATATTTAAATTTTTACTTTATTAAGTAGGAAGGAAGATAAAAGTATACTCTAATTAAAAAAAAGTTTGGGAAAGCCTGGTTTATTAGTGATAAGGATCCACCTAGCGTGCTGCGATCTTCACGCTGAACTGAAGAAACTAAAAATCTTTAATAAAATTTTATTCCTTCAAAAAAAAATTATATACTTTTTAGGAGGCTTTTTTAGAGTATACTTGCTTTATATTAAATTTTTTAATTTCAGAAAAAGCTATCTTATTGCTACTAAAATTGAAGAAACGTGTTAAAAATTGTCTCGCTTGGGGGGGTGTCTCGCTGGGGAGGGAGGCACGTTAAGGCTTGCTAATAAAATCACGCTAGCTAGGGTGTCTGCAGCATGCTAACCCAGGAAAGAACGCCCAAAGCGCCCAACACGAAAAGTCTCTTTTGCCACACAAAGGGATCGCGTCGTTAAGTCGGGTGGTCGGCTAGTTCAGTTTCGCCGAAGCCCCGACTGCAAAAGCGGACCAAATGATTCGGACTCTACTAGTGGTCCCGGGCTCAATGCAACAACCGAGCTCAATGCAACTTTTATATTTGTATGGCGTCTCATACAAAATCAACCTTTTTCCAAGTTGAATAACTCAACAACAACGCTATAATAAATTATTAAATATATATACTTCTTTTTTTTATACCTAAATAAGTATAAAGAAACTTAATTTTAATATTAATTTTCTATTTTATAGAAGTTTTAGTATTTACTGGCCTTAAATAAAATATAATAATAAAAAGTATAGAAATACAATAAATACAATAAATATCAGCTTTAAATAAGTTATATTATTGATTTTTAAAGGATTATATATAAGCCTTTAAATTCTTATATAATTTCTATGTAGTATTGTTAAGTTATTCAACTTGGAAAAAGGTCGATTTTGTATGAGACGCCATACAAATATAAAAGTTGCATTGAGCTCGGTTGTTGCATTGAGCCCGGGACCACTAGTAAGCGCTGCTTACTAGTGGGTGCCACGAGTACTGCGAGTTTCGCAGATCGAGAAGCCTGCTCTCTCGGTTCCATATGAAGGGTCTTTTCATTGGGGTGTTGCCACATTGGAGGCTTTTTGGATAGATCTTTGAAGGCTACCGGAGCAAAATTAGTGATTGATACTCTTTGAAATCGCAGCAAAGCGTTCCTAGAGTCCTTTTCCTGGTCCTGTTCAGATCTACCGATAACTACCTTAGGGCGCCCAGAAGGCTGGACGAAAAAAGTGCGGATACCGAAAACTTACTAGCCCGGCAAGCCTCGATTGAGGATTAGTTGTCAATGGGAAGAAGTTCTCCCTTCTGCCGCGTCATTTTAAGGACACTCCAATATATTTCAGCGGTCACTCACGAGCGGAACTTAACGCTCTACCTGGAGAAAGATACAGTGCAGACCAATCACCTCTCGCTCGGGGTGCCGCGGCATTAGGTGCAGGCCCTGCTGTCCAAATTCCAACTCGCATCAGCAATACGACTCCACGGCGGACAGCACTGGATTTCCAAGTATCAATCTAGAAGGCTAATGAGCGTAGGATAGCAATCGGATCATCAATTGGCCCGGGCTCGACAGCTTCTGTGCAATACTCCATTGTTGTAAGTTTGCGTGAACCTACAAACTATAATGTAGGTTTAAATACTCACGATCATATGATGAAATAGGGCTCTAGCCGTGCGCTTGTTGGACTTGAGGTAGCTCGAGCCAGTGCTGAAGTGGCTATTGAAAACGACCTTAATGATCCGTTTATGCCACTGCAGCCATTACAAACCGATTTGATATACCAGTCAGCGGAAAGCCCCATAAGAGGCGTTGCACAGCAATCAAGCCAACTTCTAGCATAAGACAGTCAGCCACAAAACAAACGCCCCACTTGACTCTCTAACATATTAAACGACGACGACCCAGAACAGGAACCAAGCCTTGTAATGGTCAGGGTAAGCGTGGATACTTAGAGGCGTTCTTATGCGAGCGGCTGATGTGACTTTGACGGTTGAAATATTTAAGTTCTCTAGGATCGATTCATTTGGGTTCCTTGGTGTTGGATTTGGAGCTCTGGAATTGGACTCTTGGTGTGCCGGGTACTGCTGTGCAGCTGAACAGACTTTCTATTATTACCGTGGGCTTTCATACCCTTACTCTTGGAGTTTGCTAGACTGGAGGAGAAGCGACTGACGGTTCTGGACTTGTTACTTTCCGCTTCTATAGGCGGGGAATTTCTACCTACTACTCTAATGTACTTACTTCGGCATTACGGTTTAGAGAAATGATTGAGATATCATCTGATAACTAATCCTAACCTGATGGCGTGATAAAAATGTCAATAGAGGATTGTCCAAGCTCTAGTCACTAACCTCATTTATTTGTCACACATACACCTAAGTATTTGAGGTTTCAAAGCCTATGCATAATGAATTACTAGAGTGACACTATCTTTTTTCTCAGTTTTCAGGTGATGTAGGTGCATGAACAGCAAGTATTCGATAAAGCGAGTTTGAAGAGCCCGAGCGAAGTAACGATGCGCTGAACCATACACTGGACAAAAAAATAGATTGGAGGTAACGCCTGTGATTGTTGCGTTCGAACCAATTAGAGAGCTCCCGGGAAATCATTCGAGCAGAGATATAACAGACCAAGACGCCGAGAAATGCCAATGATGCAACAAATGAAATCAGAAACGCTAGACAAGATACAAGTAACAGCAAGAAATGCAGTGTGACTACAGGGTATCAAAGAAAGATCCCAATGTATCAGGAGATACAGGATCGAGAGTTAAGGCGATGGTAATTGCTATCAAGAAGACGAAACCGTAGCATCTGTTAGTTATGATCTTCCTGCCTGGGCAGGCCTCTTGTCAATGCCCAGAGCATCGTCAAACTGAACCGTAAGGGCACCAGAACCAATTGCCTGGACACGATCCCAGCTGCCCTCTTCATTACCATTGTCACCAATTACGTTTTCTAGCCACGTTGCTTCGTCTTCGTCGCCCGCGCTGCCTGAAGAAGAAAGCCTACTTCCGGGAGTTCTTGGAGCAGGAAATCGCTCGTGGAAGAGGCGAGGGTATTCGGAGGTCATCTTTGACCCTTCTTCGTTGTACGCCGATTGCGAGACATCAATTAACTTGCTAACAAGGGATGGAGATATTAGCTTCAGGTACCAGACGGAGGCAGGAGACCTACTCCGACGTCTGCGCGCAAATCCGCTCTAACGCGTCTCTCTGGCGTCGAATCTCTTCTGGATCTGGTTGAGGCCCACTGTTGGGACCACCAGTGCCATAGTGGCCTGGTTGGTACGGGTCGCCGAGCAAGTGCGAGGTGTCAGATCGCTGAGCAAGGGGGAAAATTAGCACGTTTATGCGCCGTAAGTGCTGCAGACAGCAGTAGAAGAGTTGCGGACGCACTCACATCAGATTGAGAGGTCCGCCGCCCCAGACCTAGACAGGAAGAGCAGATGCCCATGNAATGTGCGAAGGCTAAGGACTACGATTTCGAAGATGTGTGCGAGACAGGAGCAACCGGATGTGAAGAAACATGCATATGGAGCATGGAGCAGCTATGGAATATTTTAAGTGGCGTTAGACGAGGATTGTGGTTGTGTTGTAATGAGCTCCATGTTGTGATTGGGTTGGTGAGAACTCTAACTGATTCGGTGGCTGGAAACGAATTCTCTCCTGCCGAGCCGCAATCCCTCCATCACCACCACTCTTCCAACATGGCTCACAATACATTCTTCGGAACCCTGCCGTTATCCGGTATTCATCTCAGTTTCTTCATTGTTTCTATCTTCGTCTCAGTACTAGTCTAGTGTTTTTTTCTTCTTAATTCGTAGACAATATCTTATCAAAATCCCAAAGCCTTTTAATCATCGCTTTCTCTCTTTCAAGTCGTTTTGCTATGTTGCAATTTTCTGTTAGGGCTACTGTTCCTGCACCAATACTATTAGTACAACCGCAGCAACGCGACTTTGGCATCAATAAGATAACCCTTTCGGACCTGAAGAAACGATGCGTGTGCCCTAAATGCAGGGTGATTGAACTTTGACGAAAAACACTAAAGCAAGGGGGCTTGGCTCCCAGCTCAAAGATTTTTGCATGCCTCCTAGTTACCGAGAACGGAAAATTCAATCACCACGTCTTGTGGTAATTTGCCACCTCAAGGCGGTTATCGTGAGCAAACTCAGGGCGGGCTGGTCTCACGCAAGGTCACTCTTGTACAGCGCTACACTTGAGCGCGAGACCCCGTCCCGTTTGCGGCACTTTGAAAGTCCGCAATTGCAGTTGCCCCTGCAAGGCACATTGATGAGTTCTAGTGAGCATGGCTATTAGGAAGGCTATGGAGGCAGGTATTAAATGTCTTAATTTGCTCATTATTATAAAGATCATGCCGTACTTCAAAGGCTCGACCGTCTTCCGCACAGCAACCGTCACTCATTGATTTAATTGAGCCTCCATCATTCGCTAAGGTGCTTAATCATGTATCTGATTTTTTTACGAATGCTGGCTTTGACCTTCCTTCCAATCTCTACAACCTTGGCTAGAGTTACTAACCGCGTAGATGCACCTGCTGAGCCACTAGTTGCAGCTCGGATCGCTTCCAAACAAGGTTCTTTGTTCAGCCATCTTCGAAACGTATTTTTCAAACGAGACGAAATCTGTGTGAAGGATGACTTTTATTATTACCTACAAAGTAACCCTGAAGCCAACACATTTTGTAATATATGGATCAGTATTCCGCCTGCCACAACGATGGTTGAGTACACATCAACGATGTAAATTTCCTCTCTTGAAGGTCATATCGCTATTGTATTAACAGCTTATGTAGAACTGCTACAGATATTACAACTACTTCGACAAATACAGTTGTCGATACAGTCCGGACAACTACTGTGTTTACCGTAACTGCAACCGAAACAGTAGCCATTAGAGCTAAAGAAAAAAGGGAGGATGCTCCAGCTCCTACAGACCCTCCACTTCTTCGCCGAAATGTTTTGTTGAATGGTATAGCGGCTGTTGTTACCGACGCTATCGGTGGGACCGTTGCCTCTTCCGCGGATATGCCAGCAGGCACCGCTAAAGCCTCAATTGATGCAGGGCTTTCTAGTGCCTGCTCATGTTTGAACTATCAGCCGCTCTCAACTTTCACTGTAACCTATACTGATTTACCTTATGTAAGGCAGAAAGAATTATGCTTCTAGGAAAACGACTAATGCTCCGTAGTATACAACACTAGATGCCTTCGAGCAGGACACTCTCACCCTACAATCTACTATCATCCAGACGTCTTACACAACTCAGACTACCACCCAGACTACGATAATAGGTCTTATGTCTTCCATTAGCTTGGCACCTTCTAGTTCACCGCTCAATTCAACCGCATCCGCCGCGACATACGTACCTACGCCTTTGAACAACACTGCGCCAACCAGTTCAGTGCTCATTTCATCATCATCGCTCACCGCAGCGGCGTCTAGCACGGCTTCCATTGTGACATCCATTACAGTAGCAGGCGGGCCTGGTCGTCCCTCTTCTGAAGCAAGGGCTATTGCTACATCACTTCCAATCTCTTGCCCTCAAAACAACAACCAGACAATAACAAATATCATTGGAAATAAGGGGCTTGAATATCTAGTTCTCTGTGGCGTCAATGTCTTTGATAATACCACCATTCTCAGTACGAGCGTGGCTGGGCCAACCGAATGTGCAGCTGAGTGTTCATTCGTGAACGACGCATTCCAAGAAGATCTGTGTCAAAGCGCTGTCTTCATTCCCGCTGTTGGTGGCAACGACAACTGTGTTCTCAAAAAGAGTGCAGAGGTGTATGCCCAGACACCTGGATACGTCAGTTTTATCCTCTTGAAAACTTTTGCCGGTGGCAGCAACTCCACGTGCTCTGCGAACGTATTCGCGGGTGCGAGTAGCTCGGTGGATACGTCCTCGTTGATTGCGTCTATCACTAGCGCTGGTCTGACAGTTACTCAGCCGCCATACGCTGTTTCTACCGGTGGTGGAGGCCAGTTTTCGACACACTATTCCCATGGTGAAACTGATTCTGCCGGAGTTTACGACTACTCCTGGTATAACATAGAAGCATCATCAAGTTCATGGTATTTGAATTATGCATTCTCCTGGACTTGTATTATCATTCACCCTCAAACGATCGTTATCCCTCGAAATGTGAGGAGTGGGATAGTGGAAGGATCAAGTATGGTGATTGCCGACACGGATATCACGACTATCATCCATGGCTCTACGACCACCATTATCGATGGGGGTAGTACAATTATAATAACTAATGTGAACGGCCAAGCCTCTGTACCCGCCTTGGTCACCAGTGGAGGCGGCGTTTTCTCAACAGGTGGATCAAGTTTGGTTATGGCTTCCCAAGGTGGTTCAAGTGTCATCTCTCCAGCTCCCGTGACTACATTTACCGAAACAGTCACATCCCCAGTTGCCACAGCGACTATTATCAGCATTAGCACGGCTGTCTCTGGTGGAGCTAGTGGTTCTGGTTTTGGCTTTGGCAATACAACAAGTGTTGCAACGGTTAAGAGTGTGCTTAGTGGTGCGGGAGGCGAAACCACTTCTGGTGGTTTCTATAATGTCAATTCCACAGGAGGTGTCGGTGCTATCAGCCCTTCTGCCTCTGCATCGTCGGTACCGAACAAGACTACTTTCATCAACAAAAGTGATTTTACTGTTACCTCGGTGATCTCCGGAATGACTTCGTTCTACACTTCCACCGAGCCCCTAGGTGTAGTTAGTACAGCGTCGTCAGGCCTCACGGCGCTTCTTCCCCCTCCTTCGAATGGCCCAACAGGTCCTGCCAACCAGACAGCTATTGTAATAACTACCGTTATCTCAGGAGTAATTTCAAAGTACACCTTCACCGGGGGTGGAGGGGTGATCAGCCCTACATCCGAGGGAGCATCTGCATCAACCTCCTCTCTACCCACGAATCAAACCGTTGTCACAGTAAATGAGACAACGATTGTCTATACTACAGTAATATCTGGAGCGACTTCAACATATTTGTCTACCGGAGATGTGGGTGTCGTTAGCCCCAGCTCTAGCCTTTCCATAATTCCAACATCTCTGCCCATCAAGGGAACCTCTGCAATAATCACTGAGACAGTTCAAACATTAACCGCAGAGCCATCGAGTTTTTTCTCAGGCGGCACCTCAGGTGGTTTCTCCACAATGAATTCCACTGGCGGCATTGGTGCTACTACCCCTACAATGAGTACTGTGAGCTTGGGTCCTGTTTCGACACTCTCGGCTATACTGTCCAATGGAACATCCGTGCCCATGAATGGAACGGTTCTGATATCAACAATTGTGCCTTCAGAGGTCTTTTCGGGTGAAACATCAGGCGGGTTTTCTACGATGAACTCCGCTGGTGGCATCGGGGTAATAACTCCCCCTGCTTTGAGTCCTTCTACTGCAGCTTCGGCCGTGCCATCTAACGGTACCGCCGCATCCATGAACGAAACAGCTTTGATATCAACTTCCATAGTTTCTGGTGGAGTTTCGGGCGTTATCTCAGGGAATACAATAGTGATAAACTCCACCGGAGGTGTTGGTGTTATAAGTCCAACATCCAGCCAGTCCACGATATATACCCCTACGCCAGTAAATGGGGCCACTGCTTCTCTTAATAAAACAACTTCTGTCACTTCGATATTCATATCTGGTATTACCACGCTTCTAAGCGCGACCAGCGAAAGTGAAATCCAGCCTCTCCCTTCGGGCAGTCCATCAGTCACACTTAACTTGACAATTGCTTCTCCTGAGATAACCACTTTTTCAGGTACCGCTCCTCCAAGTATGGCACCGACACACAGTGTGAATACTTCTACATCTAGTTTCACATTCAGTGATCACCCTGACTCTAGAGGCTACAGTCCTGGGTCAGACTCATCCTCAGCCTTCAACTACACGTCAATCGTGGGCACTCGAGTAATTGTTTCTACAATGACTCCTTCTGGGACTGCATTTTCTCCCTCGCGTTCAAACTCTATTATTGCGTCAACGGGCACCCCTGTCGTGTTGAACGGTACCACCTCTAGTGAAGCCTCGTTGACAACACTTCCAGGCTCCAACTCAATTTTCATGGCTGGCACCGGAATCACTAGTCTAATAATCTCCTCGGGAACATTATCGTTGACTCTCGCATCAATCTCTGGCAATGGAACTACGGCATTCCCGACCGCGCCTCATTCTAGCAGTTTTACTTTCAATAACGGCGGTGACTCACGTATCGGAATACCTAGCCTTACTGAGACACCAACACCTACACCATTTGCAAATCCCACAACGCAAGTTGGCAGTGACTCAATATCAATCTTACCTTCAGCTTCCATTTCAATACCGAACCCAAACTCAACGATGCCGCTTAGTAGCGGTCCGGTATCAGCGTTACCCTCGACCCCTCTTCCGACTCCATTTGCGAATTTTACAACACCAATCAACACTGGCTCAGTAATAATCCTATCCTCAAATTCTAGTCCAACTCCATCTGCCAACTTCACACCGCTATCAAGTAGTGGTTCAGCACCAATTCTGTCATCGACTCCAGGTCTGGTGGCATCTGCAAACTCTACGATGCCACTGGGTAGCGGTTCTGCTCTGACTATCCCATCGACTTCCATTTATGCAGCACCACTGAACTCTACAACACTACTCGGTACTGGTTCGACTGAATCTGCTTCGGCACCTTCCCTATTCGAAAACTCAACGGCAGTTTTTGGCGGTGGTTCTATTCCGACCATCCCATCAACCTCGATTCCACCATCTTCAACAAATTCCACGGCGTCATCTGGAACTGGTTCCACCATAGCCGCAACTCCAACCCCTCTTCCACCGTCTGCTATGCCTAGTTCGTCAGGGAATGTCTCAATTAATGTCAACTCTATTTCATCGCCATCATCTTCTCTTATCGCTGGGGTTACCACATCGGCATCGCCGTCCTCTACATCTACAGTCTTATCCAACGCAACTAGTTCAAGCGAATGTAGAGGTTCTGCTACTCTATCAATTGAGACTGTGTTCATTACTCACACTGTCCCCGCTTCAACCTATTCCTCGGCCGGAGGTTTTTCGTCCCAAACACACGGCCCGATCTCAATCGGTAGTCCATCCACAAATAGCTCCACTTGGTCTGAGCATCGTGTTATTGGCGAAGTTGCTACACAGGCCCAGATTAATGCTGCGTGTGCTAATAGCGGGAACCTTATTTTCAATGGAGATTTTGAGATAGTCGACGGTAATAATAACGCTATCGGCTGGGATTCGTACTCAAGAAGTAGCTTTATTGACTTTGAAGACTATCCATCAACAACACAGCATACACCTGGGGGTTCATACAACGGACGCGTGGTTAACATAGATCCTGGTGCAAGTGTTTCAATTTGGCAACCTGTCACGCTATGCCCGAATGGCTCATATTACCTGGAAGCGTGGGATCGCCAATACCCGCTCCTAGCCGAGTGTGTTGTTTCATACGTGCTGGGTAACCAAACAGTGTTCTCGACCAGCCCGCAAGAGGCATGGGGGGCTCAGAAAGTAATTTATACTGCTGGTGAAACCGCAGCAGCTGTCAGTCTGACTTTCAACATAACGGTCACGTGCTCTGGGCCATCAGGAAAATTATCTGAGGACGTGAATAGGGAAATGATAGCCGAAATTGACGATTTGAGTTTGATTGCTTTATGATCGTGGCAAACCTCGAAATATTACAGAAGTGGCAACAGAAGCGACTGGAGCGCCGAAAAGGAAAAAATGCGGTGGGGTGAAGCGTGGGGGTGTGGGGATGGTTGGGATAGTTTTCTTAACTTCAACTAATTTTCGAAACGTGATTAGCCTTGCTTTTACAAGTTGTTTCTGGTAGCGCTGAGACTTTTCACAGAGCGTAAGATCCCTTTGAGTATTTGAACCCTTTGTCAGACTGTATCCGGGGAGCATAGTAGACTCATAAGAGCGTTTAGACATACTATTGGTCTGGAAAAGAAATGAATGGGTCTTGAATTAAGGTTTGAAACACGCAGAAAATAACACGGATGGCGAGGAGGTAGGCCCAGAACAGATTTTGAGGGATATTCTTGCCTTACATAGTGCATTGGTTTCGCCCAAAACGTTCAGTACGTTAGTCTCTTTGGTCGCCCATTGGCCCACCTGACCCTCTATCCTAGCATATACCCTGTACACGTCATAGAATCAGCAGATGGAGTAGTACAGTGTCAGGTATAATGAACTGCAATAAGCGCCCGAATTTTGGAAGCAAGGTGGTGTGCTGAAGTCGCGAGTTGATAAAGCTTTCCACCTCTGCATTCTCACCGGACCGAAGAGGACGATGACTGGATTATCAAGGAGATCACGCTTCGATGTTAACATAAAGTACGATCCAGGGAAGGATCTGAATTTTCACAGCAAACCGCCACGAATATCTCTGTACCTTCGGGTCGGGATGATCTACGACTTAGGCAGACCAGTCAGAGACCGCCACGTGGGAAAAGCACGACTTGCGACAGCACTCTCTTCTGTGGGTTGATATTGTTGGTTTCGGCCTTCAGATGGAAAAATCAATCATTTTTGAGCTCTTGTTCTTTCTCTAAGAAAAACGTTCGAGAATTTGGACATACGGAAAGACACAAACTCTCAGAGCACGACATTATCCACCCGTTCTAGAGATCAGAAAAACTAAGGTGCCTAGTTACGAAATATCGAAAAGACACTACCCATACTTTCTGAACGAAAGCAACACTCGAAATTCATCCTTAAGAATCTGAAGAGATCATGTACAATAAACAGGCAGGGAAATGACACTTGATGGACAACGCATGAATACACTATACGAGCAAAACAAAGCTTACCAGCAGCATGGACTTTTTCTGGGCCGAACCTGGCATTCCAATGGGATTTCTAGTACCAATTCCGCATTAATACGGACGGTCGAGCGATGAAGCTTGGAGAACATGAGGTGTTGACGATGGGAGCGGAGAAGGTACGGAGGTACATCGGCAAGAGCCGCTAGTCGCATCACGTGGCCGGTCACTTTAGCGAACTTCTTTCTCCTCACTTCGGCCACCTCACTTATCGACCACAACAACTCCCTTTGCCCTCGCGATAACTGCATTCATCACGGCCCTCGTCTCAAATCACGGCGCGAACAATGTCTTCGACCCTCCGTGCAATTTGGGCTCTGAGCCTAGCGCCGCGCCGCTGTCGGTGGGCCGTGCGCGATCAACTGCGGACAGCTATTTTGGCTACGCGACTCGCACGGATTGGACAGCTTCAGCCCCCATCAACCGGCTCAGCGGCTACTTCACAGCCATCAAAATGGGACCAATCATGAAGTTAATGGGATTCGTTACATCATCAAACCCGAAAAAAAACCGCTATGAAAGAGACATGCGACTGTAAGAGGTACCGCCCTGTCTTTCCTTGCTTCACCTCGCCTCTCAATATCAGTCTTTTCCGTGTCAGCCCAATTTCCCTTCCCGAAAATGAATGGACTTCAACTCCCAGAAAAAACAAAACGTTGTACATGAAACGAAATTCTCCACCGTCCGTCTGGTCTTGTTCTTCGCATACCTAGACATGGCTGCCGATGCCCTGGAGCCGCCTGTTTCTCTCACAGCCAAGTTCGTAAATCTCTGTGTCCAGGCCTCGGATAATTTCCATTGATTTGTCAATGGACGCTCTAAATTTGTTCCCCTCGCGTTGCCAGCGGTTGATGCGATCAACCTCGGCGGCCCGGCGCCGCATCTTGGTGTCGATTTTCTCGCACAGCTTGCACTTCTGACCAACAGGGACCGTTTGCATGATAAGCTTCATGCCACATGTTTCGCCAATACGATATTCGCGGTTGCAGTGCTGTCGGAAGTGACCCCACTTCCAGTCACCGCAAACGAAACGATGTTGATCGAAGAAACACATGTTTCAAGAGCTGGACTATTCTAGCGCAAAAGGTTGTGTCAGCCCTACGGAATAATTGTTTGGACGACAGCTCATGTCAACGTACCTTGCGTTACTTGGGCTGGGTAATGGGCCAATTGATTGGACTAGGGAGAGCTAAGCTAGGAAAGATCAGCCTTAGGGGTCAATTCAAGATGAGGAACCGCCGTGGTAACCCACACTCTGGTTGGTTGAGAGGCAATAGACTGTTGACCCAAGATGTGGTATGAGGAAGAGCTTAGACAAGAATGTTTGATGTTTGAGTCGGCGGTTATTGCTCAAGGATGGCCTGCTTTTGATGGAGCTGTTGGAAAGGCAGGAGCTGTTGATGTGATGGGTGAAACTCAGAAGGTGTCGACGCCGCTATTTATGCTTCAAAGGACGGAAGGATCATCAGAAGCTCGAGGTTGTCTGGCCACCGTCTATGCTCCCGTCTCCAGACTAGAGATCGAGCCCGTCGTCCATCCACGTCTCGACATGGTCGTACCCCACTCCCTGGCGTCCAACGATATCGCCACGATCAACGGATCACTTTCATATGCCGCTAATGGATCCATGGAGCCCGGCTGCGATGATACCCTAGGCCGTACCCGGCGTTCCAGCTATGCAAAGAAATATCACATTTGCTAGGGATCACCGACGTCGTGGCTTCTTCGACCGCGTAATATCTCCCTCCGAGGAGAAAAATCCCTCAGGATTCTTGGTCTGTTGTTTCAGCCGGACCATGCTGCAGAGTCTGGATGCTTTCTTTTGGAGTTTTTTGACATTTCATCCCTGAAGGAAGTTGAGGACGTTGAACCGAGATACAGTCACGTGCTTCAATCCCGATGCCGAACCACCATCCGCTTCTCCATTCGTTAGTCCAAGTTGCTAGGCGATTGGACAGTGGCATTTCTCACGTTTTCCCCCATTAATCCGGAACACGGAAAGACGAAAACGCGTTTGCCCAACGGTGTTGTTACCACGTACCCACCCTAGAGAGCTTTGAGAGGTGCTGCTCAAAGGATTGGTCAACGTCTGTTCAGAACACCTGCCAGCCCTTCGGTTCAAACTGTTACTTTCTTTTGTCCTCGTTCAAATCTCTGTGTTCGCTGTCTAAGCGACCAAATCAGAGCATGTCCTTGTTTCTGGGTCGGTATCAGTCTTGCTCGTCGTTCCAGCTAATCAACGTGTAGACCAAGGGACCATTGGTAGTATTCGCCTCGATCACCCATTGCCTTCTCCAACACGGACCTTCATCTTTGCTTGGCTGACACAACCTTCCCGACCCCCTCTACTGGCGGTTGTCCAGTCACCTTATCGGCTCACGCTGCAACACCCGTTCAGGGAGATGATGTCCGGTCATGTCATGCACCGTAGGCATGGTTCACTAGCCTGCGTACATGCATGATGCATTGGACTTTCGGTTCTCCTAATGTTCAGCTGATTAACTTCCCGCTCAACGGCTCCGTTCTCCCGCATCCCGCCTATTGTTGAATTGTTTAGTTCATGCAGGCTGACAGGCATATGGCTTTAGATAACAAGCTGGCGTGAAGTTAATGCGGCACCTAGCCCGCCATCGCATATCGAAGCAATCATTTAAGTTTCAAAGCTACGCTAGATTTTGACCGAAGCATGCCCATCGGAGATCCTCTGACGTGGCGGACGGGGTTTGGTTGATCTCTGAGGAGACCATCTACCCAGGTAACCATCTTTCAATCAATAATGATCTTGACAAAACGCTCAGCTTTGGCTCGCCTCACTGTTACTGCGGTCCGGGCTGGGATTACCTGCCCAACCCCAACCCGCAGGAAGGCGTCACAAGCCTGCGTATCCACGGCAAGATCAGACGTTCGCCTGAGTGTCCTCACCGGTTACCCCGCTGCGGACAGGATCTTGTATGGACGGAACAGGATCATGGAGGAAAGCTTTGACGTTGCAGTGGCGAGATACCTGCAACATGACTCCTCCTGTCATGCTGCCGATGCTTTCTGCCTGACATTGAGAAGTCAAACACCGCATCGCCGAGCCAATGTTCGCTCACCGATAGATTACTTTTCGCCTATCATGGGCTCCCCGTCCGACACCAGGCGCTGAGCAGACTCTAGAAGGTGAGAATGAGGTTGGAGGAACTGCCGTGCTGCAGGAGCAGCGTTTGTTGTCGTTTCGCTTGCCTCCTTTTCCAGTCCTCGCGTGTTTTCTCTCCCACCGGCGACTAGGGCAGTGGAGGCAAGGGCCTGGGCGCAGCAAGCATAACAAAGTAAACAAAGGGTCGACCCCGAAACCACGCACTCAAACCAGCCAGATAGCCAGCCAATTAGCTAAATGCCAATTCTCCACCCCTTCCCTCTAGCATTTTGCACCGTTTCGTGAAGTGTGCGCGCGCCAGCCCCCACGGAGCGCGCTTCGTGGCCATGACCGGACGTTGATTTTTACTACATGCAGGCGCGCTCGCTGCTGGTGCTCGAGGCCGTCATGTGAGAAGGAGCGGATGCTGGGTAGGACCCAAGAGGGAGAGGTAACTAGAGTGTCAAAGCCCCCCGTTCGCCTGCCCGCGCAAGACTTGAATCCCGAGAACAGAGTTGCGTGTGGAGCGCAGCAAATGAGGTGACCGAGTGGGTCGCGGTGGGGTTCTGGAGGCCTCTAGCCGGCGCTGGGTGGATGGTGTGGGCTGGCGGTGATTGGACGGGTGAGTTCGGAGGGCTTGGGCGAATGGGGGGCTGGATAATTAGTGGAGGTATGCTTTAGTGGTGGGTAAGAGTGTGTTGCATGAATTGGGCTGCTGTAGCAGGGCAAGAGACCATGCAACTAGGCTGTAGATGCATATGCAAGGTTGGGAGGGGAGGGGGGTCGGGGCTGGGATTGGGATTGGTGCACTGTTTTCCTGGACGCTGAGCAATTTTTTTTGGTGCTGAGGGACAGAGCATAAAGAATACCGTATCCGTGAATCGCCTTGTATGGGACTCTGCCTAAGAAACCGTTGAAGTTGTACTTGTGCTCTGTCAGCGAGACGTCGTGCGACGACGACTGTTCAGAGAGCGTTAGTTATGATGGCATCAGAATCCAAGGCAACAAGATCTTCTCCGCTACCGCAGTCGCATACGCAAATCACCGGACTTCGCCGGTCCAGAAGGCTTTTGGTGCCATGATTTTTGTTCTTTATTCTAGTAGCGTGTTATTTGACGTAAATGTCGGGGTAATTCCGCAACGTGTATCGTGACATGCCGAGAAAGGCCACTGCTGAGCTGCTCCTGTACTTGCCGTATTTGGTTCGAGGTGCTTCCACGCCTTAGGGTCTATGGCTGGTTCGAGTAGTCGTCAACAGGATCACGTTTGGACAGTGGCTCAGCCTCAATCCAGCTTTTAGCACATTTCCATCCTGTTCTAGGGACATCTGGGGCGCTTGGAACTCCTCTAGCGCTGCAATTCGCCCAACGCAGATGAGCCTCTAAGAGGGCTTTCTGGCGTCAATGACGAATAATCTTTTTGCTTCCTGTGGCAATAAGACAAGTCTCGGACCAGACACGATACTATGATATGCTGCCGCCACTGCCGCGGTGTAGCATAAGAGCGGTGACAAATTTGAGCTTACAGTAGGACCGATAGAGCCACTTGGCTAGCGCTGGCATTAATACTGGAAGTGTCGTTGATGCATCGGGCCACTTGGCCATGAAGGAGCCAACTATAGCAAGAGTAAATGGAGTCTGTTCAATGATGTTAGTATTGCGAAACCGTGTTGCATTTCCTTGGCCATTTGAGTTAAATAGATATATAGGTAGCTAGTATACGTATGTAAAACTGTAGAAACCTAGCGAATGAATGGGGTCGGTACCGGAATGCGGAACGAGGAATTTCATACATTGGGATAATGCACAGAATTGTCTGACAGGCCCCGAGGCAGTGCTCTGGCTCGGCATGCAAGCGAAAGCCGGCGATATGCTCTTCAATCTTTTTTCTCTGCTATATTGTGACTTTCATTCGCCACAGAAGCGAAATCGGAGTATGCTTTGTCCGTAAACCGGACGGGAACATGAAAGAAGTCCCGGAAATGCCGGAGCATATTCGTATGTACGTAGTAGAGGGATTAGTCGAGCAAAGGAAGTTGTGGATAAGCCACGCTTTGAGGGAGTATGCAAGAATCAAGAACTAGCAATTCTCTAAGATCATACGATGCATATCAGACGGGGGTTAACTCGCGAAGAATCCACGAATGCCTCCCAGCCCCATAACGGACACGATTCTCAAAACAGGTCGACCGATGCAGCGACTTCGGACCGTTCTTCAGGCACAAGAAGAATCCAACGGCATCATTGGCTGCTGGCTGTGTCTCTCCGCCCATACTCTGCCAAAAACATACACGTATTTTGTCTTGTCGCTTGCCACGCGCTTCTCGGGCTGTATTCGCCATTTTCGCCGAATTCAAGCAGTGAATCTGGAGTGGTACACTGCGGCGCAAGATCTCAACAAGGTCCTTGGGCCACACGTTCCGAGATACGAAAATGGGGTATTCCAACAAATTTCGCGCTCCCAAATATCTCAAGCTAGAACCCAATCCGAGGTCGGGTTATCCTGTGAGAGTGAACCGCAAAAATTTGGTACCAGAAGGATTCGCGCCGAGGATCTCTAAAAATTATTTCCTGTTGCTGCTGCCCCCAGCGCAGAAGAGCCGAGGATGACCCGTGTGTTGAATCGTGACGCCTCGGGAGAGACAGCTAAATATCTAAATATTGCCAACGTATAAACACTGCGAGAGTCGACGGTATGCTAAGAACACGAAACGTGTTTAAGGGATGTTGAATACGCCTTGCGAATATTGGCACCAGTGCGATAAAGCCCAATTCCTAAGACGACTAGTGTTTCGATTCAGTACGTTAGATCCCGCGATCTCCCGATCATCCACAACTGCCAAAACATCGGAGGCTCTCCAGTGCCAGTGTACGGTTTGAGGGACGTCAAGGGCTAATCTTCGGAACCTCTAGTTGAGGACGTGGTACTCCTTCTCTTCTCTCATTTGCCGGTGTCTTGAACTCGAAAATCCTCTTTCTCCATTTCTTCCCCATCCATGACCCTGCGAATAAATGGAACCAGAACAATGCTACCGCTAGTCATGGCCATGGCAACTTTCTTCCGATACGTCCATTTTTTATGCGTGATCCTTTCTAAAGAGGGCACGTGTAGGGGGCCTCATAGTCGTTCAATAAAATTTTCAGATAAGTGGCACAGAATTACTGAACTTCGGAGAGTATCGGTTTGTAAGCGCCGAGTTCGGGTTCACTGGTCAACGAATTGGGCCTTGGGCACTTCAATGTCAATGCTTCATGCTCAACATACCGTTAGGGATAATTGCCTGCCCAGCCTTGATATCAGTATCGCGTCCAAGGTCAAACGCAATAGTACCAATGGATACGAACGAGGCGGAGAACTTATCTAGATATAATAAGAGATCCATTTGAGTGGACAGCAAGCTCGCCAGGAGGATTCCCACCCAAGATGTTCGTTCCCGGGCCTCAGGAATGCAATGGTTAGGCCTTCGCATTGATACCCCAATCAGGAACTCCAGCTAGAAGATCGTTTTTCTGATTTAGGACTTAGGCACAGCAGAGCATGGTCATGGTTTTACCGAAACGTTCTCAAGTAGTTCAATCACCAGAACAGTAGCCGAACCAATGACAACTTGCCGAGCTTTTGCTGCAGCATTTGCGAGGTTATCGAAAAACTTTGATTGTGCATGCAGCAACACCAACTAAAATGCCTGAAAAACCATGGAACCATAGGTGGTATTTTAGTGTTTGCCTATATTTGGCAAGCCGCGGGTTGCGCGCAGAAGATATGTTGCACCAAAGCCTAGAGACGTCAATCGTAGATTAAAGAGGTGTGGTTCACTCGATTCCCTGGTTTCGCGATTTTTGTAATTTGATACACTTGAAGCCTGAGTACAGAAGCTCAACTAGCAGGATCCCTAGTATCCCATGCTTTTATTTGCGGGGTTGTCAGTATAGCATAAAAGTTGAGCTATATCTTCTCAGGTCCAAATTAGCTGTCTGTATGCGATTTCGATGAAATTCCTGTATAGCTCAAGCTAATGTCTGTTGAAAATGTTCCAAGGTAACATCCAGTGCCAACCAATGTGTGTGTCCAGGTTTCAGAAGCCTAGAATTGGGTCTGTACGGCCAGACTGGATACTTATGCTCCGGAGTACCAGTAATATCTATCGTAAAAGGTGTATCCTAGCCTTGCTATCCTCGCAGACTTCCCCTAGTGTTATGGCGGCCATCTTATTTTCCCTAAATATTTCCCTACGAATTTGAATTGCGGGTTCCTTTTCCGAGTAGTACTTCAATCCATCAATAACTAATCTGTCCGCATTGTAACAATTGAATTTTGGTCGTTGAATCTGCGCGTAGCTACGAAAATATCCTAGGCGGTCGGGAGGTAGCATTTATTACAGTAAGCTAAATCTTTGCAGCGGAGGTTGATGCAGAGCTCCGCGAGGGACCGTATCGGAAATCAGGGAGTGGGATCTGGCAGATGCGGTAGCCGACGGAGGAGCTGGTCGGACTTGTAGAAGTACCGTCGAACGCGCCGTAGTCTTCTCGATACAACAGGCCGCACCAGGGATAGTCAATTTCAGTGCTAGAAGCATTGGAATGGTATGAAGCTGGCGAGATAATTGTCGATGAGGAACAGCATGCTGACATAAAATAACAGTGACTTCGGGTTTTCTTTTTCGAGCTAACCGAGATCTACGGCGCCTGCACCAGTCACTGACGTCCCCATTCCTCGACTGGCCTTCTGACCAATAGTTCTAAGAACTTTAGAAATGGCTGAGATCTGTAGTAAGTATTTCTACTATTATACTTCCTATATATACTATAAAGTATCCTTATTCTATAAACTTATCTACTATAACTAGTGTCGCGTTATATTCTTACTATTTATATAACTATAAGTTAGACTTACTATTAAAAATAAAGATTTACTTATTATAATATAGAACTACTAGTATATGAGGTGGATATATATAAAGGATAAGAAAAGTTTAAGTAAAAAGTTTAAAAAGTTATTAACTATAAGGAGGTAAATAAGTAACTACAGTATAAAGTTAAACTAGGAGGAAATCCAATCTACCACCTCGCGTAGCGAGGTGGCGTCTCGCTGTCTTAACTCAGGTGGCCTTTCGCTGTTATAATAATCGCGTAATATAGATTTACATAATTAATTACGTAATGTATATTAACAATAGCTATTTACATTATCGTTATTATCGTCTTTTTCTTTAAGCAATAGTACTAGCACTACTATTACTACTATCACTACTACCACCGCTACTGCTGCCGCTCCTGCTTCTGCTCCCACTGCTACTATCACCGCCGCCACTATTACCACTACCATATTACAAAAGCAAAACTTCTGGATATATAATATTGTCCATTTCTATTTAATTTAGAGGAAGTAGTACCGAAATACTATTTACGGTAGTAACCCGAGACAGTGCAATATAGAGCTAGCCGTGTATAAAAACCAGTATCCGTAAATCAACGCCTATAAAGTTAAAAGACTAACCCTATAACTTATTTACGGTCATTATAAAAGATAAACGGATAGGAAACTGCCGTTAATTAATAATAAACGGTAGCTTACCTTCCGTAAAAGACAGTATAATCTACAGGATAACCTATAGCTGGTTAGCGAAGGTGCTACTAAGAATATGGGCTTTAAGACAGCAGCGGCCTATCTGGGTAAGAACTATACGGGTACTGTTATAGAGGCCCTCTTTAGGATATAGGTTCCGTAAAAGGATTATTAAAGCGCTAACCTTAAGGCAGAGCTGTGTGGAAGAAAGGTATATAGGGTTAAAGCTCTATAAAAGCTTTAGGGGGAAAGTACTTTCGGTATTTAGATCGTCCTATTATATAGTATCTATAGAATAAAAAACGGACTTAGGGCTATTAAGAAAGTAGAGGATGGTGTTATTAATAGTAGCAACAGTGTCGTTACGGATAGTTAAGATAGCACGGCTGTAGAACGTATAGAGATTAGTATACGCCTACTGTAAAAAAGTGGGAGGGTAAACGGAGTTGATAAAAGGCTATAGACTGGTAAACTAGGCGATACTAATAGGTAACTAGATACGACTAGTAAGAGTAGGGTTATAAGAAAGACTACAGACCTAGGTAGTAAAGTATTAATTTAGCTCGCCGTTTAAAACGCGGATATTCTAGCGTAGCGATAAAATACGGAGGGAAGGCTATAAGAAGGACTGCCGTAAGTAGGCCGCAATAACATTAGCATAGGTCCCCCGTTTTATAACAGGGAGAATCTAAGCAAAATTACTACCTAAAATAACGCGAACGCCGCTAAAAGGAGCCTAGGTATTAGAACGGACGTCTATAAGTATATAGTGCACAGCTTTAAAGCAGTAACGGTGCTATATTAGCACTTTATCCTAAATTATAAGGGCAATAGAGCGCAGTAACTACGCTAGCTAGGAGTCTTTAGGTACGTTATATACGGATTCCTTATATAAATTAATAGGAATACAAAAATAGGAGTGGGTAGTTCGGCCGCCAGGTAGTAAAAGGGCAGATATGCTAGAAGAGGCGATATAAAGAACAATGCGGCCGCGAGAGCGGTAGTAGTGGCAGATATAGCGGTAAAGAAAGGTTTTACTGGTGCCTATAGGGCCCTATAGGAAAAAACGAGCGTTCTGCGGGTCTGTATCTATAGTAGTAGTAACTATAGTAAAGTAGGCAGCCTAGTTAGAATTTAGCTAGGAACGCAGCTCTGTAAAAAGGCGGCCTTCCTTAGTAGTGCTATAATTAAGCTCTATAGTAATAAGCGGGTTACTATCTATAAGGTCCTAGCGGTGCTGTAGTAAAGGCAGAAAGTAATCTATAAGAGTTTTGCTATAGTCTGTAAGCACCCGCTAGATAAGATATAGGCTGTAATCCAGATATACATCGTTAATACTACCTAGAAGATTAGGCCGACGCTCTAAAACATAAGGGAGATTATTATAGAGAGACGGCTTAAATTTCGCCTAAAGGGTAGGAGGGTCGCTTACGGGGCTATAGACTAAAGAAGTTATAAAAAGAGACCGCAGCTAGGCGCTAGTAGCGAATACGGATACTTCCTATAGGCAGTTAACCCACTCTTAGTTATTAGTAGTAAGTTCTTTAATTAACGTCTAATACGGATCCTATCTAGGCCCACGCAGACTACTCTATACATAAGGGAAACTTATAAATTAATAAGAAGAAAACCCTTGTTGATATAGGGGACGGAAAAACCCTATGAGCCACCTCAGTAGGATGAAAAACCCCTGTTTTGCCATGTCCGTCCGTAGCGGCGGCCCTACGGGCCTACGGCTACGTCCTGTCCTCCTTAGATAATTTAAACTCCTTAGGAACCACTGCTTCCTTCTCTAGCTTATCTAAAGCTAGGGTTCACTACGTCCTAGCTAGGCCTTACCAATCGATTGCTATGCTTATAGTTGTGTCCTGTATCTTAACCACCCCCTATATGCTATCTCTTATTAACCATTACTATATACGCCATGCCTCCCCCCCCCTAGGCCTATTAAAGGCGTAAGGGGGATTTATCCGCTTTAACTACCTAATACTAAATAGCGAGCGGGATGTGTATGTGTGTACTCTGGGTATCTTTTATGCCTAGGCCCTGGTTGCTAGGCCCTCTCTAAGGGTTACCACTCCATTAAGAGGAGACGAGGAAAACCATGTCTTATGATCCGGCTGCCAGTTAGTACGGTAGTAAGGCGGCGAGTAACCGCATGCTCCGCGGGCGATTGCCCTAGGGGTTAGGAGGGGCCGTATATTTGCTCGTTCGTTCGTTCGTTCACGTTTGCTTATTTGTTAATATAAGGTCGTTAATGCTTTCTACTAGGGGACGGGGGATAATATCGAATACCGCGCATCCATGTTAGATCGTATAGGTGCCCTAGATAGGAGAACAGCGTAGTAGTCGTCGTATTGTAGAGAGCCAACAGTAGTAGTTTTTAAGATCTTACCATCTAAAAAATTTTCACCACCGCCCTTAACGCCTACAACCACCACCGGTCCTATCCGCACGCTGTGCGACGTCTCTGCGTTGGCTCTAGATCTGAACTTCGAAGACCAGGTTCGTAGCCGTCACCACGTACAGGTGCAGAGTCCGATTTCGACGGCCCACTCTTAGTTATTATTAAGGAGCCCTAAAACCATATAAGCGGCTTAAAAGGTTAGGTAAATAGTACTAGCGATAGTACGGAGGTACTTAAAAGAGGTAGCGCCAGAAATAACGGTAAGTAGCAGCTATAAATAATACCGTTTGCTAGTAATGGGGCTACAGTAATATATACGGCCGATAATAGTATCCTTTAGGCGGACGTAGCGCTACTATTAGCGTATTTTTGCTATAAAGGTATATCTATAAGGGAAGTCCTAATAAAGCGTAGCACGACCATCCGCATTTTTAGAGTTGTACTAAAACTAAGCAGTTAAAGTTAAATAGGCTATTTTAAGATGCTGTTATAGGTCCTTTATAGACTTATCTAGCTAAAAATAAACGGGCTATTAGCCGGGAAGGTATACGGTAAGCTATATTATGGGGGGGTATTCCTTATAAACTAGGAACTTAAATAGCCGCCAGACGGCCTCTATAGGGCCAATATATTTGCTATAAAAGTACCTACTAATTTTGTCGTTATTATTTAAGAGCTATACGGTTGTTTAGTTAGTCCCCTTATAAATATACTTATAGATATACTTTACGGCCTATACGAAGGTATAGACCTCGACGTTAATATAGGCCCTATACTTTACGCTAAAATAGGGATTGTATAGTATAACCTAGCGGTTATTAAGGTTTATAGTAGTACTATTACCGCCTAGTATACGGACAGGCTATAACCGTAAATTATTACGGCGGTAATACTAAGGGTAACTATTGTTATGTACGGCCATTGCGGGGCAGAATGGCTTTAGAAATCGCTTTAAGTAGGTTAGCGGACGGCTATAAGTACCAGCAACTATATAGGGGGCGTTTAGGTTATTAGTACCGTAAGGCCTATAGACTATTATAGTCTGTATAATATTGGTAAGCCGTCTAATAGGGTTATCCTAAGGCTATAGGAGCTCTATAGATACGTAATAGTTAATAACTATAAGATCTATTAACATATTACGGTCCTCCAGATGTAAAAAAAGAAGAAGGTAAAGATGTAGTAGGCACCGTTTTTAATATTTAATAGTCTAAACGCAGCTAAGAAATCTACTAAAAATCTAGTTTTTCTTAAGGTTATATAGAAGGTGGATAACCTTTATATAAAAGACACGGGTAACCAAATTAGGGTGGTTAATAGCGGTTTAGAAAGGTAAAAGTTTATAGGTAATTTCGTCCTACTATAAATTGGCCATAAAAGTAATAAATAGGCTTAGACGGCCGTAATGGCGGACTATTACTATAGAATCTTAGTAGCACTGGCCGATAAAGCGGGCGCTGCTAAGGTAACTTAAAGGAAGAATAACGCGGTGGCTAATAAAATTAGGGTTAAAATTTCTGTAAGAGATAGTATCCATAATACCGTTATATAGGTCCGCATGGATATTAGACTGGTAAAAACAGATCTAGTTAAGCTTATTCTGGTTATATAGGGCTTAGGCATTAATAATATACTACTAAAATAGGCGCCGAAAGGCGAACGGCACTAATTTAGAGCTGTTATAGACGTAAAGGTAAAACTAAAAGTAAGCTCGCTAGGGAAGGCGGTTATACTAGCGGGTATAGGAATTACTATAGAGCTACATACCCCAGTGCCAGCTAGGGTTGCTATAAGGAAAGAGTAGCACGTAGTATAGCGGTATATAGGTAGCATAGTTTAAGTTAATACGGTAGTACCGCGGGGGCTCCTTAAGCTAGCTATGGTTAGTAAGAATAATATTGCGGAAGCTAGCGCTTTTATACTTATTAGGAATAATAATAGCAACCTTAGTAGCCGTAGGTAGATTTTTACGGCGCCAATTAGCGCCCGCCTTAACGATTAGCTATATTTATAGGTTTAGAATAATCCGTAACGGAGTAGACGTAGCTTACGCCTACGCCTACGCCTAAAGCCGTTCTATGGCGGTTTGGTATAAAGTAATAAAAGGATTGCTAATCTTATATAGCATATCAGTAAGACGCCGTAAAACCTCTATATTAAGCTACGGATTAGTCTATAGACAGATATTAATAGCGTAGGTAGGGTTGTAAAAGTAAAGCTAAGTATATTAAGGTATAGCTTTAGAGGGAGCTTCTATAGGCCTAGTAAGGTGGTATAATTCGCTATAAATCTAGAAACAATTAATACCGGCCGAAGTAGCGCCACAATTAGTAATAGTGTAGTTAATAGAGGTAAAAGCCAAAGCCGTATTATATAAACGGAGCTAGTTCTAAAACGTACGGGTAAAGCGTTCCCGGGACTGTAGTAGGGTCTATAAATACTACGGCAGGGATCTAAATAAAGGTAAGATAATATTGCCTTACTTACAGCAGCTCTTAAAGTAAGGCTATTTAGCCTACGTAGAACCAATCCGTTTATCTATTTAGTATAAAGCTTAGCAGTAATTATAGGCTGTATTTATAGGCCTAATATCTAACTAGTCTATAATAGGGTGGACTATAATAATAGCGGCTATACTTATAGGCCTAATATCTAACTAGTCCGTAATAGGGCGGGCTATAGTAGGTTATAGCTAGATTAATACGGGTGGTATAAGGAGGCGGGAAGTAGAGGAAGAAGTAGTAGCGGAAGTAGCGGTAGAAGCAGCGGTAGGCTGCCAAAGGTCTGCTAAAGATCGTCAGGACCGCCCCTTTCTTTTCTCCTATATATAGAGAGTTAGAAAGGCAATTAAAAAGAAGGGAAAAAAGTATTAACCTTATAAGGTTTACAGGTCTTATATAGAGCTCCAAGACGGTTCGTTGCAAAGTCAGTAAAAGAGCGATACTGCTTATAGGCAGTACAAAATATGTAATTAGAAGGCATTTCGGAGGTAGGCAGGGAGTAGTATATTAGTAGTAGGTAGGGTATAGTAAACAGGGGGAAGATAGAGAGCAGTAAGGGGTAGAATTTAAAATTTAATAGGGTAGCACGTAAGGGAATCAGGTGACCCGAACATTCTTATAACTAATTAAAAACCGCCAAGCCTCTTCCAACAGTTCTATATAGATTATTAGGTTATAAAGAAACTAACGTATTCCACTAGCGAAAGCCGCAAATCACCGAGTGTCGCACGTTAAACCCTACTAAAAATTGGGAATTTTATATCTTAATATTTTAACAACCACTTAATAATAAATTCTAATAATTTATATTTAGACTTTTATATATACTTTATAGCCTATATTAAAGTTATATAGTAATTAGTTAAGTAGTTTTTAAAATATTAAATTTTAGGGGCTAAAATAAGCCAAATTACTATATCTTAACAACTACTAAACTAATTACTATGCAACTTTAAGATAAGCTGTAAAGTATATATAAAAGTCTAAATATAATTTATTAGAATTTATTATTAAGTGGTTGTTAAAATATTAAGGTATAAAATTCCCAATTTTTAGTGGGGTTTGACGTGCGACACTCGGGGGTTTACGACTTTCGCTAGTAAATACTGTAACGGAACCTTGTAGCAAGAACTACGGTGGGCTCGTTATTAGGCTAGGTGTGTAGGAAATGCAAGTACAAAAGTCAACAACGTAATAACAACTAGTGGAGTGGTTGCCTAATAGATTAACTCCAATTATATTCTAAGAATTACTATAAGGAAGGAACTATCTAGGTAGGGACTAAGGGTCCTTAAATACACAACCGTACTCCTAAGAAAGTTATTACTTTATTTGCTCTGTCTGCTCTGTTTACTCTATAATAGATCTTATAGATTATATAGATTATACAAATTATATTACATAACTCTACTTACCATTCCTTATTATATGGTTCTACGGGTTCTATCTTAGACCGTACTTATATTAACTAACTAGCTTCTTCTAACTTCTCTCTAAGTAGTCGTAATATTATACTTAAAGCGTTTATAATACTATCTCCCTCCTTTCTATCTTTGTCCTTAAAGATACCTAGCATCTCTAGGTTATTTACTAGAGGTATAATATCCGTCTAATTAATTTAGTTAATATTATTACTTATAATGCCTAAAGCACCTTCTTCTTCCTCTATAGCCCGTTGGTCTTATACCATTACTATAATATTATCTCTTAGTAAGATAATGCCATCTCCGTGTTCTTATTATATAAAAGAAGGGCTAGTTTACATTACGTTGGCGAGTCCTTTGTCCCGGTAACCTTCCTCTTATTTAAAGTATACTAAAGCGAATATTCAGTTATCCTGTAACGTTCGCTCTATCTCTAATATTAAATATACGCGACCTATTACTCTTAATAGTCGTCTAGTTCCCTAATTAATTTGTTTTAGGGTCTTATGTTTAATCCGAGGCAGAAAGACTTAAGGGTAATCTTGCCGCAGCGCTGGCGGAAGCCTATTATTAATCCGAAGAATCTGCTCGTGCCCTTAAGGCTTAGCAGTCTGCCTTTATAAAAGTTTAGCGTCTTTAACGCGTTTATAAGAAGGTTTGCTTTAAGGAGTAGAAACTTATAGAATAAGGTCTATAGGAACTAGGTAATAAAAGAACGGATTCTCTTCTAATAGAGAAGGAAATAGATCTAAGTAGTTCGGCAACTGCTCTTCTTAGGTCCCCCTTAGGTAACTTATTCTTTAGCGATCCTTCTTTATTAATACTACCTAACCTAATCTCCTCCGATACTCCTGTACCTTTTTTATAGCATTTTTTAAATTCTCTAGTAGCTCCTAGGTAGTCTTAGTATAGCCTATCCACTTAACCTTATACTATATCTCGTTATTAATATTCTTATAATTAATAATCTTTAATACTTGCCATTTATCTTCTTCTTGTCCTCTATATATGTCTGCTTTATAAACTAGTAGCTTAATATTTCTATATACTGGCTCTAGCATTACAATATACTATATAGGGTAGATCTTCATTTTAGCTGGTAGGTTTAACTTAAATGTAACTAGTGAAATCCTTTATATAATTTTAAAAGGTCTTAGTCTAACACAGTCCAATTTCTTACTTAGTCGTTAACTCTTAAAATTTTTATGTAGTAGCTATACTTTATCTCCCTCCTTAAGATCTGGTCCCTTAGATCTCTTAGTATTATAGTACTTTTTTATTCTCTCTTATACTTTCTTTACTAATTCCATAAGGTCTATATAAAGATTTATTAATATCTTTATTCTCTCTTTAGCTATACTACTTATTTTCTTTACTTGCTGTAGTAATAACAATATTCTTAGCTTATATCCGTAATTTACCTTAAATAGTAATATGCCTATTCCTTCTTAAGGTGTTATATTATACGCAAACTGTATAACTAGTAACAGTAATACCCAATTATTCTATGCATAATTAACATAATGCCTTAGATACTATTCTAGCGTCTAATTTAATCTTTCTATTTAACCGTCTATCTACGGATAATATGCGGTAGAAGTTGCTGCTTAAACTCCTTGCTCCGCTAAAAACACTTCCTAGAATGCTGCTACGAATCTTAGATCTCTATCTGATATAATTTTGCTTAGTGCTCCATGTCTTATAAACACTTCTTTAATATAGATTTTAGCGATATCTTCTACTAAGATTTCTTCCGTATATGCTATAAAGTATCCCCACTTTATAAGCTTGTTTACTATTACTAAGATTATATTATAATCTTATCCAGTAATAGGATCTTTTAATTTTAGTAACTTAATAATAAAGTCCCATAATATAACCTCCTATAGTCTCTCTAGTATTTTAATAGGTTATAGCCCTCTATATAGCTTATATCTTATCGGTTTGTTCCTTTAGTAATCTAGATATTCCTTTATAACCTTTCTAGCTATCCTCTAGATTCCGTTAATAATATACTCCTCCTAGAGTCTNNANACTAAGCCTATAGCTNTATTATNTCCTTAAGTTAGTCCNTTATAGAAGTCCTCTATAAATTACTCTGCTATGCTTCTTAGGATATACTTTACTTCTTAATTTTCGTATATATCTATCTGTGGATCTTCTAGCTATACTTCTAGAATTCTTTATGCCTAAAAGCTTTCTAATATCTTATAAACTTTCTCTAATTCGTCGTCTTCTTAAGTTACTATAATTTTTGGATGATTATACCTAATTAATCCGTCTGTATCTTTTTGCAATAAAGCCCCTAATAGCTTTTCCTTATTTTATAGTTTAGCTTTACAGCTTAGAGCATCTACCCACGTATTATCTATACCTTTAGTATACTAAATCTCAAAATAGTATTCCGTAAGCATCTCTACCCATCTAACCTGTCTTTGGTTAAGTTCCTTTATTATTAGGAATCCTATTAGGTTCTTATAATCCGTCTTAACCATAAATAGTTTTTCTATGCCTTATAAGAATACTCTCTATTCCTTTAATGCTGCAACTATACCTAATAACTCCTTATTATAGATGTTATAGTTTAACTCTAGTGGTATTATCTTCTAACTATAGTATGCCACTAGGTGCTATCTATCTTAATGCCTTTATATAAAGCACGCCCCTAGTATATAGTCTAATATATCTATTTTTACAACTATCTCTAGTTTTAGTTAATAGATCTTAAGAACTAGCTCCTAGGTAAATAACTCTTTAACTTTCCTAAAGAGTTCTCTTTACTCTTCCCCCTATGCCTATAGTTCTTCTTTCTTTATTAACCGCGTAAATAGCTTAATGTCCTTTAACCATTACGCTATAAACCTTTTATAGTAATTGTAAAACCCTAGGAACAATCTTAACTATATAACGTTCTCTAGTTCCTACTAATTTACTATAGCCTTAATCTTCTTTAAATCTATACTAAGTTAGCCTAGTTTAATAATAAATTTAATAAAATCGGTCTTCCTGGTAAAGAACTTATATTTCTTAATTACTACTAGTATCTATTCTTCTTGTAGTCTCTTTAAGACCCATTTAATATATTCCCCGTATTCTTCCTTAGTTATTAAGTAGATAATAATATTATTAAAATATACTATAACAAATTTATCTAAGTATTCTCCTAATATATTATTAATACGCTTTTAGAACGTTACTAGTGCGTTTATAAGCCCGAATTGCATAACCAATAGTTTATATAGTCCTTTCTTTAACCTAAAGGCTGCCTTCTATTTATCGCCTTCCTTAATCCTAATTTAATGGTACGCCTATCTTAGATCTATCTTTATAAAGATTTGCGCATTGCCTATCCTATCTTAGATTTTGCTAATTAAGGGTAAAGGATACCTATCCTTCCTGGTAATGCTATTTAACTATCTATAGTTAATACACAGCCTTAGTTTACTATTCTTCTTTAGTATAAACAGTACTAGATAACCTGCTAATAACTGCGATGGTCTAATATATCCCTTTTATAGATTTTCCTAGATAAACTCTTTTAACGCTCTACCTTCTTCTTCAGTAAGCTTGTAGATTGGAAAGAACTTTAGACTTATTCCTAGTTCTAACTCTATTTTATAGTTCTATGCTATATATTCTAATAGCTTCTTACTTTCCGGTAACTATAGTTTCTTACCGTACTTATAGTATCTCTTTAGTATATAGCTTAGTCCTTTTTCTGTTTCTTTATAGGTTGCTCCTACTTAGTACTATACTAACTTAGCTTATTATTATATCTTGCGGCATTAAGTATCTCTAATATCGACCTAACCTGTAATCTAATTAATCCTCGGATTATATTCCTATAACTAAGGCATACCTAATACTGCCTCGTCCCGTCCTAATAGTAGGATATTAAAAGACATCTTAATTTATCTTTCTTTAATAGTTATCTAAATAGGTCCTATTTTAAGACTAATAATCCCTCCTCTATAGGTTATTAGATCTCCTAAAATTATAACTAATAGGTAAGGTTACTTCTTTTATCTATAAGGTAGCCCCATTCTCTTAACTACTGCTAGTAAGATATAGTTTTACGTTACTCTACTATCTATTAGCGCTTTAAACTACTAATCTTACTAATTAATCTGTAAATTTAGGTATTATCCTTAAATTCCTTTAAAGGTCTAAGGCTTTACCACTAGCTCCCTCTAGTCCTATAGGCCTCTACTTTTTCTAACTATTAGCTACTTAATCCTAGTATACTTAGCTCGCTTTTTAGCTAATACCTAGTTCGCTTTTTATCTTTAATATACTATAGATATATATTTTCTAGGCATTCCTACTACTGTCGTCCGTCTAAGTATTTTTCTATAAGGAATCTTCCTAGTTAAAGTACTAAACTTCCTTCCTCTTAGATTTCTATTGGATGCTATCCGTGTATATATTTAGCATTCCTATACTATTACTTATCCGTCATCTAGTACATCCTTATAGGGTATTTCTAATTCTTTTCTTTTGGATTCTTATATATTTTATATATATCGTCTATGTACGCGATCTATAATAACGTGTGGTATACTAGGTACTTTAGGTTAACTCTTAGCTTATCTTTATCCTTAAGTTTAAACCTTTATTATACTAATCTAAACGTTACAACTTTATTTATAGGTACTAAGATGCGCCTCTTACTTCTCTAGTCCTCTAAATATTCCTTTAGATCCTTTAATGTTATAATTAAGGCTCCTTTAATATACGTTATAGCCTTCTCTATAATTAGGTGGTCCTAGATAACTTTTTTATCCAACTATATATAGAAATCTTCCTACTTATTATTATGCCTTTGCCTATACTACTTTTGGTACAGCTGCTAGAGTATATATAGTCTATCTATAAGGAAGTATCTTCTTATTGCTATATTGTGACAGCCTTTTATATATCGTTCCTCGAACCTAGTTAAAATCCCTAAATCCTCTTTATCTTCTAGTTTAGTAAGCCACTTAGCTCTTAGTATGCCTGCTCTTAGCCTATTAGTGATTCTTTATACTAGTGCTCTGTCCTTTATACGTCCTAATGTGCTAGATCTCTTATCTAGTTTCTATTCTTACTATATGATAATTCTTTACCTAAACTCTTTTATAATTTCTTTTAGTTTACGCCTTATGCTCTAATCCTTAAAGTTATCTTACTTCTTAATCCTAGTATTAACTTTTTAATCTTTAGTCTAAACACTTTATTTAACTAGTAAATCCTCTAGGTCTATATATTCGTCTCTTAGTCTAATTACTATTTATGCCGCAGATTCTCTAATCTATAAAGAAGCCTCTGGCCTCTTATCTGTGGGTGTCCTAATTTATACCCTAAATTCTTAACCCCTTAGGTTCTTTAATCCCAAGCTTGCTTCTGACTTAAGCTTAGCTTTAGCCTTAGTCCAACTAGGCTTACTTAGTGTCCTTATCTTGTCTTAAGAGTCCTAGATCTTACTTATCTTATCTTAAGAATTTTATGCTATTAGGAATTCTTATCCCGAGCTTATTTATATGTCTTTAAACTAAGCCGCTACTTTACTCTATCGGTTTCTGTTCGTTGTGGGTTCTTAAGCTTACCTTATCTTATCTTAAGAATCTTAGTTATCTCTTATCTTATCTTAAGAATCTTAAGCCTTTGGCCTTTTGCCTTTATTAAGTGCCGAAGTAGTTTACTATCCTACTTCTCTTACATCTCGTAAAGCAATAGACATTATATCTAGTGGGGTTTCGATCCCTACTAATATTCCTTATTCTATACTAGAATTATCCTCTACCTCTGGTATAATATCTCTAAGGTCTACTCGCTTTTAGTAAGCGGCCCTTATTGCCTTATTATTACGGAATGTTTCGCCTAGGTTAAATTTATCGTCCTTAATATCTAATCTGCGAACTAGTTCGTTAGTTCCTTTGCATTTTATAGGTACTAGCTCTTATAGCTAATAGCTTACGCCATACTTAGCGTCCTTATAAATTCGGCATACGTTATTATAATAAAATGTAAAACTTCTAATTAAACATTCTTTTGTTCCTCGCAGTATATTATTATCCCTTTATACGTATATATCGTCTACTAGTCTTATGCCTTTTACTATATAGTGACTCTACCTACTTCTATAGTCTCTAATATAATAACCCTATTTTCTGTAATTTATGTAAGCTCCTTCTTTAAACCATTTTTCTTACTATAGAGTCCGCCTAAATGTCTTCTACTATTAAGATCCCTAATTTGGCCTCTACTCCTTAGACCTTTAATTACTTAATCCTTATCCTTTAAGTTTTTATAGTTTGCTCCCTCTTTTATAGGCTTCTTTAGTACCACTTAGGTCTATTAGCTCTGCGCCATACCATAGTTTCTAACTTAGCTTTTGTTATTACGTACTTTGCGCCTTATATAACTATAGAACTCTATCCTAGCCTCTTTTAGCCTGTTCCCTCTAGTAGATTTAATTATTAATCTTAATTACCTAATCTATTAGTTCCTTTAGGGTATCCGCATCTTCTATTAGGATAATTACATCCTAGACTTTAGCCTTAAGTCCCTATTTATACTATGCCATAAGCGCCCTATTATTCCACTCTACTTATATTACTAGTGTCTAGAACTATATTATATACTTAATTATTAAAGTTTATTACACAAGGTTCTGGAGTTTTTTTTCTGCTATAGTTATTTCTTCTAGGTTTCTAAATATCTGCGTTAGTTGTTCTGCGAATCCTTTCTAACTTAAGAATATAAATTGCACGTCTTAGTTAGTGGTCGTTATTCCGTTTACCTATATCTCTATAAGGTAAGGTTTAAACCACTTAAGTGCTTTTCCTAATAAGAATAGTCCTATATAGGCTATCTGATCCACAGGCGTAGGTAACTTTGCTCCCTCTTATAAGACCTTAAAATGCATCTATATAAGGAATCTTTTAAGCTTTAACCTCTTTCCTGTAAATCTCTTAATTAATAGTAGCTTAATCTTTACTGCTCCTATCCTATTAAGTCTTTCTTCCAATACTATATTATTAGCTATTAGCTAGTTAACTATTTCCTATAGCTGTCTAACCGTCACAGGTTGCTGTAAGTCAGTATCTGCTATACTGGTGTTACCTCCTGTCCTTAAAGTAGTTGCTGCCGTTAATGGCGTTGTGGTGGCTGCTTTTAGTAGCATATTATTCGACTTCTTATATTAATACCGTAACTAGGTAGTGATTATATAACGGAACCTTATAGTAAGAACTACGGTGGGCTTGTTATTGGGCTAGGTGTATAGGAAATGTAAGTATAAAAGTTAACAACGTAATAACAACTGGTGGAGTGGTTACCTAACAGATTAACTTTAATTGTATTCTAAGAATTACTATAAGAAAGGAACTATTTAGGTAGGGACTAAGGGTCCTTAAATACATAACCGTACTCCTAAGAAAGTTATTACTCTGTCTGCTCTGTCTGCTCTATTTGCTCTGCGATAGATCTTATAGATTATACAGATTATACAGATCACATCACGTAACTCTGCTTACTATTCCTTGTTATATGGTTCCATGGGTTTTATCCTGGACCGTGCTTATATTAACCAACTAGCTTCTTCTAACTCCTCTCTAAGTAGTTATAACATTGTACTTAAAGCGTTTGTAACAAATATGTTATATATAATCTAAAAATAAATCTAAAAAAAGCTAAAAGAAATGTTAAGGAGTATTATTAAAAAGGTAGTTAAATAATTAAAAAAAATTAGTAAAATATAAACTACTTAAAGAGGATATAGAACGAATATCTACGAAGGTATAGAGAGTTATTTTCTTCTCTACTTTAATAGAATTCATTCTTTTATTACTTAGTTGCTAAAGACCTTATTAAACTAAATGGTACTTCTTTAAACGAACCTTCTTGTAGACTTTTTTAAAACGCTGAAGATAAGTATAGGTAAAGGAACGTGCTTTAAAGGCCTAGTACTCTTCTTTATAGATATAATGTTTAACCTTCTAGAGGCGGTAGATCTTAATAAGGATAGCTAAAAGTTTACCGTTAAGCTTTGTAGTAGTAAATTAAACCTAAAACCTTAGAATAAATTAGATAAGAAACTAGAAGACTTTAAAGAATAATATAACGCGCATATTTTATATTAAAAGTGGGAACGAATATTATAGAACGATTAAATATTTACTTTAATATACTCTAAATAAGAGGAAGATTTACGACTAAACGGAGCTATAATTATAATATAGACTAATCTTTCTTTTAAATAGTACGAATATGGAGATATAAATTTTACTAAGTAATAATATTATAGTAAATAGTACGTATATAACGTTGCGCTTATATAAAGGGAGGTTACTTATGTATAATGAGTAATAAAGAAAACTAAATTAAATTAGAGAATACTATACCTCTAATTAATAATTTAAAGATATAGAATATCTCTAAGGATAAAGTTAGAGAGGAGGGGGATAGTATTATAGACTTTATATTAGTAACGTTATACCATTTCCGATGAATGAGTGCATACCAAGGCCTATATTGTTGAGTCCCTGGTGTCAGGGAACGAATTACTCTCGTGGATGACAAGGGAAATACAGCTTAACTCTCTACAAACCCTTCTCAACATCCCTCCGCATTCTGAATCCCGTGCTCCCATTTACACCACTTAGTTTCCTCGCGGCCGTGCCCGATGTCCCTCTCGATGTCACGGGGTTCAGATGCCCTCCTGTCCACTCCGTCTCCACACTCTTCCTTCCTACTCCGCTTCTGGCAATGCTGATCGCCTGGTCCAGCCCGAGCAGACCTAGCATCCTCTCACCTTCCTCGTTTTGGCCTTCTCTATTCCCTCCCTTTCGTCCCCGTTGCCTCCACCGCCTCCTTACCTCCCGGAAAAAATCTCCGATATCATCTAGCAATAAGGCGATAAGAATCATTGGTATCGAAACGGCAAATCCAATTCCAAACATGTATTTCGAAACATATGAAAGCGGAAGTGAGGTGCTGCCATCATTTGCACGAGGGAATTCGCGAACGTTTATCGCGAAGAATGCCGCGATGAAACTGAGAGGTAGAAAAACAATCGTCACAATTGTGAAGACCATTATAGTTTGGGATTGCCTCGCGGTGCCGGCAGCTTGGTCACGAGTGAATCGAGCTTCGAATGCGTTTGCGTGTTTTTGTTTGAGATCGAGCAAGTCTGTGATGGAGGAGTAGATACGCTCCGCTTGCTTGTCCATGCGGTCTATGTCTTTTATATGCATTTCTATGGTCTTGAGCTGGTCGCGGAACCGCTTCTTGACTTCTTGCTGAGAGCGACGCTCCTCCTGGTAAATGTCGCAAATAGCGGATTCGAGGTCTGGGAGTACTTGCCGCTGGTCCTCCAGCACCTTTGCGATCATGTTCAATTCGTCCCGGATGTCTTTGGTTTCGGTAAGAAGGTCAGTCTCTTGGCCGATATCGAGGAGGTTATCAAGAAATATTGGGTCTTCATATTTGAATTTCTCTTCTCGTACATCGAGATCAGCATCCTTCGATTTCTTTTTAGCGTTATGTTCGAGGTTTCGGGACGCGTATTCGAAGTGACGGCTGAAGCGGGTTGAGCGCCGATGATGTTGTAGCCAGGCTGATGCCTGCACAGAGGCAGCATTGAATTCCTTGAAGAGCACAGTCTCGCGATCAGTTGCGCTACCAATACTAGACTCGAACATGTCAAGAAATTGGTACTCTTCTTCGCTAGTGTAATGATGGCCGAAAACACCCGAGCAGCGGCCCGTGATGAGCAGGGAGAGGTCGTGAACGGATTTGACTGATTCGCGGGTCTTGGAGTTGATATCTTCAATGATTCCATCTAGGACATTCAAAGGATCGTTCTTCGGCTGTTGCCAGCGCTGCGGAAAGCTTGTTACGATGAGGTCCTTGCCTAGTATCCACATCCAAAGCTGGTCCACCATAAAAATTTTGGGGTCGATATCGGTCTCGTCAGGGTCTATTCCTTTGGTTTGATAACGATATACAACCTGATCCTGATCCCGGCTTTGGGTGTCAATGTTATGATAAAAGAACTGGTCCAACGTGCGTCGAACATGCAGTGACACACTCGATGTAGCGAGATGCGCCCGAAGCAACATTTCGTCGTATGTTCTGGCCTTCGTTAGGTTGGGACGGAATTGGGCCTTCATACTTTCGGCCCTCCTGATGGCGTCCTGCATTTCTTGACGGCGACGGTCGGTTTCAAAATGTAGATATGGCATGAAGGTGTAGATATTACCCTTTGCCGTCTGAAGGGGGTCTTTACGCCCGGGAGAACCAGGCGAGCGGACGTTTCGGCCGTCGAGAAATTGACTGAATTTGCGTTGCTCATCCCTATTTCGGGTGCCTGGTCCGTGTTTATTGTTTTTAGTAACTTTGTTAGCCGTCTTCTTCCCTTTATCCTTCTGTGGCCCTTTTGTGCCATCTTTCCGACCAGAATGACCCGAGGATTTAGACCAATCGCTCTTCTCTTCGCCAGAAGTGTATGCCTTTGCTGGGGTCTTAGGTGGGGCTTCATCTTTGGGGTGTGGAGTCTCACTAATGACAATCCGGGGCGGTCCTTGCTCTGCTGGGATTTCTGGAAGTTCGTCCTCCGGAAGCCTTGGTGTTCGTGGCGTGCTTTGACAGATAGGCCTCATAAAATGGGAGTGAGTTTGCTTGCCTCGATGCTGATGGCTGAAGGATCGTTCTAGGGCTTTAAAGCTTTCTACATCACCGGCGCCTTCTTCAATGAATGCCTTTGTGAGCAGTGCCTCTACCCAAGTCATGTTGTTTGCTGGGAGATGAATCCACCTAAAATTAGTAGATTTGTTGTGTTTCGGAAGGACAGTAATGGCGGGTTTCTGTGTGTTGACAAGGCCACGTCCATACAGAAGCTCTGGCTTAATTGTCAGCGTTGAGCCCGGACAAAGAATTGTTAAGACGCACCGTATACTGTCCGTCTCTTGACTCGATTTCCGTTGTGGAAATCTCCAAAATCAACAATGGTGGCATTGAAACCATTGCATGCTCCAAGAGCGTCTTCCGAGAGGACTTCTACATTATTGAACGGAGCTAGAAGGTCGACAATATCCTTCCGTCTATTTTGGGCTGCTCGTAGGAAGGGGGTGCTGCCGAAGGCGTCTCGAGTAGCTCTCTTAATATCTTTGCGTGCAAGAAGGCATTTCACTATTTCTGAGTGGCCTCCTTGGGCACAGAGATGAAGAGGGGTCATTCCATTGAGGAGCCTCGCATTAGGGTCCGCGCCTGCTTTCAGGAGAAGACGTACAACTTTCTCTGAGGCCTTCTCACAGGCATTGTGTAGTGGTGTCCACGATCCATCGCTTTTCGCGTTAACATTCGCCCCACATTTAAGAAGCATCGCTACAATATCATCCCTATCATGTGCTGCGGCGAGGTGGAGACTGGTTTTCTCCCGTATCTCTACTGCGCCAATGTCAGCTCTTGGACCTCTCGGCCTGTTGAGCAGCATCTCAGCGAGGTCTATCTTCCCAGTCGCACATGCCCAATGCAACGGCGAGCGTTTCAGCTCGTCCTCGCCTTCTGGTCCATCAATATGAATATTAGACGATAGCAATAGATCAATGACGTCTCTTCCCCATTCACATTTCTTGTCCGCGGCTAGATTATGTAAGACATTCCGCCCCCTAACGTCCTTGGCATTGACATCTGCTCCCTTTGTAAGCAACAGATTCAAAATGTGCCAGTGATTCTTCCACGCCGCTGTCATAAGGATTGTCCTGCCTTGCTTGTCCGCTGTATTTGGGTCTGCACCATGTTCTAGCAGTAATTGTACGATCCCGACGTGGTTCTTCTCCACTGCCTTCAGCAACGGTGAGAGCCGATTCCCAGCGGCTCCGTCCGGTCTCGCGCCCTGTTTCAAAAGGTATCGCGTTGCGTTAATCTTTCCTTTCTCCGAACTACGCATCATAGCAATGCGCAGGAAGTTGTCGTTCAACTGGCCCTTCTCCTTTGCTGTTTCGATGATTTGCCGCAGTACCTCCGTGTCATCCTCCTCTGCTGCGCGCAGTAATCGCGGTTCCAGGCGTTCATGGTGATCGCTTGCGCCATCACTTGATCTCGAAAGTGATCGAGGCATTATAGAGAGAACATGTCTTTACGGTGCCGGGGTGACGTTTGGTTAAATTCACCGAAGCCGAACATCGAGGTAGAGGGGAGAGGTGGCTGTGGACGTGCGCGAGATTGCGGTTCGCGCGAGGTATAGGAGACGTGAATAGGATCCGGCCGCAATAGAGTATCGATTGAAGAATCTCGGTGAAAAACATTATGACTGTTGCACCATGTGCTCCTAAGAAGTCTGCGCCGAGAGCTGACTGCAGGATTGTAATGTTATTAGGATGGTTTTGTCACATCTGTAATTTTCGCCGCCATCTTTGGAATTCACCAGAACACAACTTTGAATAAGCAGATAAGCAAATTCCCAATCATAAAAGCGTATGAAGACTCTTTTTATTCTGGTTCCTCCAACGATCTCATCTTACAATAAGCTATGCTTCAGTCGGTCGTCCCACTACCATTTTTGCGAGCTTAAACGAGACTGGGAAGGTGATTGCAGATCTGTTGATCTTCAAGCTCAAATTTTACCCCTCAAATAAAGCATGGCTGAGCTAAGCAAAGCTGGCAACCTAGGTTTCGCCATACGGAATACATCTCCCTAAAATTCCTCTCTATTCTTATTGATAATATTCTCAGATCTACCCAGAGACTTGCTTATCCCTTAACCCGTTAGGGTCCTTAGAGAATTCGCTACTGGATTTAATTGGGGGTTCTTCGATTGGCTAGTCCCTTATCCAAATCAACGGGTTAAGGCATACCCTTTGTGCCTTGCATCATAAGATGTTGGTAGGGGGGGCATCCACAGGAGCTTCCTTGGGTCACGTGATCATCGCTTAGCTAGTATATAGAGTCGTCCCGAAGGGACGACTCCACCTTATGGAGTCCACACTTTCATACACCTGCATTCCCGTGCGACATAAGATAATAAAATGTGGCCCGTGCACGGGGCCAAGAGAACAACTTGCTCGTGTCAAGTATATAGTTACAGGCAAAACTCCTTAGTACGATATGGGTTTTGGCGCCGAATGTATCGTAATACCAATATCAAGAGTCACGTGTAGGGTGAATAAGCAGTAAAACTTCAATAAAAAGTGGATCTTAAAGCCTAAAGGGCTAGATATACCCCCTTCCCATACAACTAGTTATACCGATATTGGTGGTAGAGCTTAACGATATCGTTAAAAGTCAGATTATCGTTAGTTACACCAAAAAAGGCTTAATTAGGGCGTGTAGATCGTAATAAGGAGTTTTGCCTGTAGTATCTATCACATCGTAACCGCGCCAAACGACCCCCCCCCCGCGATACCAGACACGAAGCTATACTTTTTTCTTCCTCCACGTGATATCTTACATGTAGAGTGTAGCTTTGGCCTAGAAGAGAACTCTATATTTTTATAAGGCTGTTACGTGCTATAGACTCTACTAGATATACTAGGGGTAGAGAAGCGTTATATAGCTTGAAGTAGTAGTATATTATCACGTGCGATATCCCGGGGTAGCCTTACAACGAGCTCAACGAGCCCTACGACGGGCCGGAGGAGCACCAAACTTTAGCTCTGGATTGGTGGTAGAGCTCACCCACCTGGTGGGTAAACTGAACCACTAATCCACCTGCTTGGAGGAAGCAGGGGGGTGGCAGGGGTAGGATCAAGCGCCTTGCCCACTCGGGCAGGTGGTGTAGTGGGTGGTCCTCAAAAAAAAAGGGTCTAATGTCGGTTAACAGACCAAGAATAATGCTTGGAGAACTCCAGGACAGTCATTTGATGAGACCCACCAAGGAGGATTGTTTCAGATTGTCAGGAACTGCTCGTTCATGGTAACCTTGATGGAAAAAGGAAGGAAAGAAAGACGTTAGAATAAAATTGCTTGGCATGGCTTCTAGCGAATCACGTCGTGATCGCGCCGCAACAAGCGCGCTCCTGCATTCACGCCTCAATAGCCGCTCATATACCATAGCTCAGCGTTGCTGCTCCTTCCCACTTATGCCAATATTTCGCTCCTCCCACAACGTCGATAAACCTTTATTGTTTTTACCTTTCTCATCATGCCTTACACACCGAACAATGACTGCGACAACCAGTGCGCTAATATTCCTTTTCAAAACTGGGCGACAGACTTAGCAATTCCGCCAACGCCCCCCCCACTTCCAAGAAGCGCAAAGCCAAAGTCTTTAATTCCTCAACCGCCTACGCTTCCGCCAAACGCTTTCCGGTCCATCAGTAACTCCGCCTTCTTGCAGGTTATAACCGCAGCGAATGCGTCTAACAAGCAAGACTACACTAAATCGCCTTTTCGGCCCTGTCATCTGTTTTTCTATGGCTCCTTGATGGATCCAGAAGTTCTCCAAGCCGTTCTGGGGCTTCCCGAAATTCCCGCAGTTAAATGTGCGAGTATTACCGGGTTCTCTATGAAAATGTGGGGGGTATATCCAGCTTTGGTCCGGGATGGGAATGGGAAAGTTTTTAGGACACTATGGGGGGTAACCTCTAAAGCCCAATTCCTTAGGCTTGCGGAATATGAAACATCCGTCTACACGTGGTGTGAATGCGATGTTGAATTAAACGATGGCGGTACGCTACATAATTGTCGGACTTTCTGCTGGGCTGGCAATCCAGACAGTAAAGATCTAGAGGATGGAAGCTTTGATCTGGAACGCTACCAGAAATATTTTAAATCATCTGTTACTGGTCGCCGCCCCTCCGCAGAGTAGTTATTCTCCTCTCTTGATTGCGTCGGTGATTCTAAGAGCATTGAATGCTCTTCAGCATCTGGTGCTTCCAGTGACTCCTCCATCAAACGCATCTATCAGAATTCCAATACTACGGCCACCGATAGGACATTCGCAAGCTCTTTAGTGTTAACCGTACTAGTCCTCAAGTCAAAGGCCTTCAAAAGTCTTCTAGCTGGTGCAGGTATTTGGTTTTTCACCTGTCTCGTATTGCTTGTTCTCCTAAAGCGAAACCTAAAAGATCTAAAAGCCACATCAGCAAACCGCACACGTTTCTACAAACATGCGACAATAAGCACACTTCGATTCTCCACCGCCTTAGCACTTGCATCTGTTCTTGTTACAACATAAACATTAGGTGCCTTGCAGTACCTGACGACCTCGCTAACCGACTCCCCGGTGAAGATCACGGCCGGTACCTCGTTCCAGGTTCTACAATGGCTGGCATTTTCCTTCTTGACCGTCTCTAGTCTTGGAATCACGACCATTTTTAAATACACGGATGGAACTGTGAAGTCGGCTGGTAGTGATATGGAGAAGGGAGCTTCAGGGTGTCAGGGGGAATGTCAGCCGGACATACCAGGTCAGGAAAACTCGTGTCTAGATTGATCTACGAAGAAAAGAGACTATCCCTTGCATTGATAAACGTGTCCTTAGAGCTGTGCTCCGTGCGCACCAATCAGGAAGCTGTATACGCAGGCGGTCAATCGTTCTGCCAGATAACCAAGGCCTCGTGCTCCGGGGGCTGGCGGTGGCTTTTTCGCGACCCTTTTGGAAGTAGGATATTGAGTAGGCTATACAAGATCTATATCAATAGGAATGTAGTTACGAACCATTGTGGTGTAATTAATTGATAAAGTTATCTATTCTCCACTTAACGTGAAGGGGTTGTAATAATTTGGGCTTGCTTTAAGTAGGAATAGGGTAATATTACGGCTTAAGGCTTCTAAGATCATATCTACCCTAGCCTAAAGAACTTCTACAAATACTATAATAGGGAATATTATATGTATTATAACGCCTACTAGCCGTTTAATCCTATCCCATCTATCGCATAAATAGACGGCGCGCCCGCCCATAGAGCTTAATCTACTAAAGCTAGATTCGCGGCTAACCAAATCTGACTACTTAATTGGCCCCTAAATAGCCCTAGTCTTAACCTAATTAAAGCTCTTTAGAAGATAATAAAGGAGCGAATTGCCCAGCGTTGTAATAAGCCTCGTACGGAGGAGCAGATGCAACAGGCAATTTAGGAGGAGTGGGATAAGATTACACAAGAAGATCTATACTGACCCGTCGCATCTATAAGGCAACGCGTACGCGACGTAATTGCGCTAAAGGGGGCATAACTAAGTGGTAGATTTAGGTAAGAACTTAAAGGAAGGAACTGAATACTCGTTTGGCAATTTGACGATCGCTTGATTGCTCCTCCGTAGAAATCAGTATATAGGCAAAATCCCTCACAATCGTTTGATTTGAAAAGCTTCATTTGAATTTGATATGGGCGTTTTTTAAAGCACACCGATCTGTCAGAGATTAACCCCATTTTACCTAGTAAAACAGGCGGTGTTCTCCGAACGATCGGCAGCGCTAAGAAAGGCACTTTCAACCGGATGCGCCAGGGTGGTGTACATGAGGAAGGTGCAGGCCCCGGGAGGGAGGTGGTAGGCAACTGAAACAAGGTGATACGCAACTGGAACAAGGTGAGACAACCCGATTTGGTCGATACTTATTCAACGATCTCTCCCTCTTCCTCATTCATTCCGGTCTGCATGAAATCTCGAAATGCCTTGCGCAGGTTATCAAGACTCTGGTTTCTTATCTTCCCCTCGATTTCAATGACATCGCTCATTGAAATACTGGTAGACATCAGATGGACCGAGGTTTCAGGCCGTAGGGTGAATGAAAGGTCTTCTTCAGCCACCTCAATGGGTTGATATTGAGATAAGTTGTTATAATCGTCATCGGTATCGTATCTAATACCAAGATACTCTCTCCACCTTTCCGGGTTCTTCGATATGAGGCCCTTACCTCCAAAGGTGAAGAGAGGCAGCGCGTTGAGATGGTACAAGCTCCTCGATATTACGATGTAATGGCGAGGCTTGTAGAGCCAAGAGCCAAGATCATTATGGAAGACTTGGCCTTTGGTTTTTATAGAACCTAGGTCATTCACTTGACTAACAGTCAGGCATTTAAAGATCGTGCCAGGCTGAAAATCTTCGCGACGGTACGTTCTTCGGGTCCTTGGCTCCTCACTTGAGCTAGAGACGCTTCGGGAGGCGTATGAACGGTCTCGGAAAGATGCCGTAGAAAATATAGAGGAATCGCGCCTTCTGTGAGTTAGCAGTGAGCTAGGTGATGGTGGCGATGAGCAGTAAGAATGTGGTCGATAAGAACCTATTCGGGGCCGACTGTAGGGCTTCTCAACCCGAAAAGATCTACTTTTGGGGCTATTTTCTGACGCCATGTTAGCTTTATCGTAAACTAATAGAACGGATTGAAATGGATTGTATCTTTGCTACTGCTTATCAGTACGCCAAAAGGTTCAGAGTGAAGAATACTTAGCTGAAAGCAGACAATGCCTAGCTGAAAAGCAAACAAAAACGGCACTTCCCCACCTTCACCAGGAAGCTGTTAACCCAAGCGTACCAGCAAGAGTAGCTCGAACCATACCAATGATCGATCAAGAAGCGCCGATATCAGTCTTTATATACTTCCTGCGCGGACTTTCTCTAGCTAACGAACTATGTTGCAAACTAAACAAAGCTAGGACAATTGATGACATTTTAGCAAACAAACAAAGACTATAAATAAAACAATGGCATAGAATGTAAAATAAAGGTACAAAGAAAAAGTCAAGATATAGGGAGAGCAATAAGGAGACAAGAACAAAGAGAACTGATAGACTGTCAAATGATTTTAACAGAATAGCTCCTTCCCTAATAGGGCTTCTGCGACATGAGACCAAATTCTTTGTTTACTAAAGCAAGTCTTTCTCATGAAAATAGCCAACTATTTTCAGGTAGTCTTGTACAATCGACCTGAAATAATTCTCTACCGGTCAACATCGCACAATCGTTCATACTGCGGGCTGCGGACTACAGGCTAATACTTTAAGACAAATGCGATAGAATACATCTATCGTGATTATATTTCCATACTCCGCCTCTAATCGGAATGAACCTCATAGCAAAACTACTGTCAGATGATACGGACTAAAATATCTAAGCCGTAAATCAGAATACGGGGATCTCAGAAAATGATGAGCTCACCTAATGCTCACGCTCAGACTTGCTAACAAGCAAGCTCAGCAAGCATTCACCAGGGCTAGGTACTTTTGATAGTAAACGCTTGAAAACCGAAGTCGTATGCGTCCTGGAAGTAGATTTCCGCTTTGGATATTGCTTCCGGGCCGCGAGAAATATGTCCATCCGTGGAGGCATCAATAGAATGATGTCACCAGATGCCGCTCTTCTGTCGTCTCGAGAGTATGCCGGAAGAATACGTGGACTGCAAGGCAGCGTCTGGTTGAGGGCCCCACCCACACGGCCAACTTCTCGGGCACGGATCAAATTTCCCTTTTCAGGGGCCCCCCGGATAAAAATCGGCCCACCGACAAGTGTCCTTAAACTCCGCGCCGGCTAGTTATTCCCCGTAGTTATCTGTCCAATTGACAGCCGCCAATTCTCATCTCTACGCTGCCTTTCCGAGTCTGACTGCCCACACCTACCTCTCTTCCCTTTTAAGTCCAACTCCTCCTCCGCCTCGACCTTTCCTTCTCCACACCACTCGCAAACACTCCGTGCTCCCCTTTGTCCGTCCGACTTGGCAATCCTGCTAGATCGCTATATCGAAAGTGGATTCATTGGGACGAATCCGCCTATTTCGAGCCAACATAATCGGTTAATCTGTCAACAATGGCAACCAAGGAATTCAGCTACTCCGACGTCTCGGAACATAGCTCCAAGAAGGACCTCTATCTCGTCGTCCACGACAAGGTCTACAATGCGACGAGCTTCGTGGACGAGCATCCGTACGTGGCCTTTTTTCAACCTTACTCCCTTAAGGCTTCCCACTGCTCCTAAATATATGCTCGGTCCCTCAACAATTGTTGAAGAGGGCACGCATACACACGACGTCCTTAAGCAATTCTGCTTAGCGTTTTCAATGTTTTTATCTACAGATCATCTGTTAACTCTACAACGCTCGCTACAGAGGTGGTGAGGAAGTCCTCCTAGACGTCGCCGGCCAGGACGCAACGGAAGCATTCGAGGATGTCGGCCACAGCGACGAGGCCCGTGAGATCCTTGAGGGACTACTCGTCGGCGTGCTGAAGAGGAAGGTACGACATTCTCCCCTCCCTTCTCTCCATCTCCACAAAATCAAACTCGGATAATTCCCACGGCTGTCGGCCGTCGGCCGAGCTCAATATCTACCTCGGAACAATTCCGCTACCCTGTTTTGAAATGTGGTACTTTGGATATTTGCATGTGCTGATGTAGAATCTTGGTCCAACCAGCCCGGCGACCCAGCCCCGAAGACGCACGAGCCGGGAGTCACGCCCTCAGGCACTGATAACGCCGGCATGGGCGTTGGTCTCTATGCTGTGATCCTCCTCGGCGGTCTTCTCGCTTTCGGCGCCTACAAGTACATGCAGGCAAGCCAAGAGAGCCAGTGAGCGAGCGCTGCCCCATCACCACGAAGCCGAGGGATAGAGCGCGGCGCCGCGGGTACGATAGAGGGTAGTTTGCGGCTAGAAGTGTAGGCAAGGAGGGAAAAAACGCACGCTTGACTATCACAATTCTTTGGGTTTCCTCACGGAGAGGCGCACACACCGGGAATATTCGGGGTCGGGGGAGGTTGTGTCGGCTGCGGGATAATGTTTTCATCAAACATCTGTCCTGCTTTCTTGTATTTGGGTATTTGGATTTTCCTTTTTCGCGATGGACTTGAATCGTTGTACTCGTGCTGTTTTGACCCAGCATGGCTTCACAAACTTCCCACATCCCCTCAAACCGGCGTAGAAACGGGCACTTTCAGACCTCATCCTTCAACCCAACTGCTTTTTGTGGCGCTCTTTTCGCCTGTGGGTTTGGCCCGAGCTCCTTCACATATAGATGGGTAGCCTTTTATTATCAGTTCTTCCCTTGAACCGCTTTAGAACCTACATCTTGCCCTCTATGCGCTCTGTGGTGATCCGCCGTACCCCGATTTATCATCATTTCAGTCTGGCCTCATCACAAACTTTCTAGACGCTTCCACGCTCTGTAGGCCCCCTGCCCTATCTGCCACATATGCCGCCAACCGGCTCACCTCAGCCACGAGGAGATAAAAATAAAAACCCAACAAGTCCATTGCGGGAAGATACTCCGATCCCTCGGAAACCACTCCCGAAAACAGTCTCATTACCCAGCACTTAGATAATCATATACTGATATTGCATTCCATCCGCACAAACTTAGCATAACTGACATATCTCTGTACACGTGATATTTTCCGCTATCAGTCTTTCCGCCCCACACGGCGCCTCGGCGCTGGCCGCTACGAACCCGGTTATACCAACCACCACGTGCTGTTTCATGACCAAAGACGAACGACATCGCATGCATGCAGATTCCTACCCCCCCTCCTTCCCCTCTCCCAACCCTCCACCCGACCCACCACATCCTCTCCCCTACCGATAAAACCCCTCATCCCCATCCACCCCACCGTCTTCCACGCTGCGCGCGCCCACCGCGCCCCACCTGCCTTGCTGCTGCTGCTGTTGTTGCTGTGGGGGATGATACGCCTGATACGCGCCGCCGGGCCTGCCGCCGGCCCCGCCGTCAAGCGGCGGACTGCTCGGCACGCCGGGCGGCGGGTACGCGGGCTGGTGGCGCTCGTACGGCTCCTGCGGTGAGACGTGCGGCAGCTGCGGCGAGTAGAGCGGCTCGTACGCCTGCTGCTGGGCCTGCTGCGGCGGGTAGTTGGATGATGGCGGCGGTTGCTGCTGCTGCTGCTGCTGCTGCTGCTGCTGCGAAGGAGGGGCGGAGGGGTGCTGGCTCTGGTGCAGGTTAGATGGCGCGTAGCCCTCGAAGCCTGGTTCTTGCGATGGGGGCTGCGATGGCTGCTGCTGCTGCTGCTGCTGTTGCTGTGGTTGGAGCGGGAGGCCCTGGGTTGGGTTGAAGCTGGCGCGGTTGTCGACGGGGGAGTCGTAGTGGCCTGTTGCGAGCTCCTGCGGGCCGAATGCCATCGAGTGCGGCCGGCCTTGTCCGACGCGCATTTGCTGCGGCGCGTAGGGGTCCGTGGAGCCCGGTTTGGGGCTTGCTCGTTGGGGTTGTTGGGATGGGGGAATCATGAAGAAGGCCGCGTTCGGGCCGTTCGGGTTCGGGCCACCGGGATACTGGGACGCGGCATCGGAGGGAGCGTTGGGTGGGCCGCCGCCGTAGTAGCGCGCGGGCTCTTGCTGCGGTGGTGGGCTTTGTGGTGGGTAGCCCGGACCGGCTGGGGGTGCGCCGTACGTGGCCTGTTGAGGGGCGCCGTAGCTGTAGGGTGGACGGCCGTATGTCGGTTGTGGCGGTTGGGACATTGACGCTTCCAGCAGGGATTCGTAGTCGCGGCGGGCTTTGATGAATTTCTCGTTGAGTTGAGTGAAGTCGTCTTTGAATCGAATTAGCACCTCGTCAAGGACGAAAAGAGCCGAGACAAGGATTGTAAAGTACTTACCCTTTTTCTGCGAATATTTGCCAATGAGTTCAATGAGCTTCGGTCGTATTGCTAGGGTAGAGTGGTATAGTGTCTATACCAACGTTGTCAGCACCGAGCGTTCGAAGAGCATGTTCCCTCCATAGCATACCGTGATCTCCTCATTGTCCCTAACATCTCCCTCGCCAGCTCCCGAGCTCGTACTCAGCAGGGCAAGTAATTTCTCTACATTCCTGATTTCAGCAAACACCTCTGTCTCCATCTGTGCCTCCCTTTCTAATTCCTGCTTCGTGGGGTCTTGCAATTTCTCTACATAGTTCAGCGGAAAGATACCCATCTGCCCTCGCAGCGATCCTTTCCACCAGTCCTTATACGCAGACTCGAGTACCGCAATGACGTCGCCTTTCCGGAATTGCAGCTCACCGGGTTCAGAGGGTTGGAAATCAAAGAGTGCTCGAACGCGGGAAACGGTTGCGGCGGTGGTACCAGATGGGATGGGTTGTGACCGTTGTTCTGTAGGCTGCGAGGCAATCAAAGCAGCAGCAGCCGCGGGTTGGTTTGATTTCGCAGCTGACGGAGCGGCGGAAGCCTTGTCTTTGATGGAGAGGGCGAGGGCCATCTGGAGTTCATCTTCCTCTTTCTTACGGTCAATGTCAGTGATTTGTGTTTTTTGTGGCTTCGACGGTGCTCGAAGAGATGGATCTGTATTGCCGTAAGCTTTCGGGGCCACATCTTAGGTAAAAATTACATACTCTGCGTTTTAAGCTTCATGTAGGCTGCATGCATGATCCCTAGATCTGGATCACTAGCAAACATCTCCGTCCACTCTGCCATCCGCTCTAAGATCTTCGCTTTNACTTGTGGGTGAGTGTTCTGTACCCCAATATTAGCGTCGCCCGTCCAAAACCATAAACCCCCAGTATCTCTTCTCCATCTTAGAACTAAGCCAGTATAACATTTCTTCAATCCCTATCCACTACTTTCTCCCTTCCGTATAGGAACCTAGTACTCACCCTATCCGCGGCGAGCCTCAAAAGCGCATCCGTAAAGCTCCTGCTGGCCAGCTCCTTATGCATCTTGATGCCGCAGTTCTGGCTCAGCGCATTCGCTAGCTCTAGCGTGTACAGCTGCACATTCGCATTGCGGTGCGCGAGCCGCTTGATCATGGCCGCCACGGCATCTTTGGCTCCCGTCTCCTCCTGACCAACTTTGTCGCAGACATCCTAAAGCACAGGAAAGTTCGTCAGCCTAGTCGGTCCCAAGCTTCAATCATCCTTCTCTCCTCAAAACCATACACTTCAGTTATGTATGCTATCTGAGGGACATAGCAGTGAGGGAGGGAATATGTAGGTGCTGGGCTCGTCGGGGGCACAGCGTACAAGTATGTATTCCCAGTTCTCGCTCGTTAGGTTCTCGTCGGTGGCCTTGACTATTCGCAACAACCCAGTAGATTAGCACACGCACAAATCACAAGTTCAGCCTTCTTCTTCTCCGCTCCGCCGCCCACGACTCGCCCGGCTGCTGCCCCACCAGCTCGCCCGCAGAAAGCGAATCCCGAAGCTCAAACCCCAAAAAGGTTACCTACCCACGACATCATCGAAAGCGTTCTGCTGCGCGCGGAACATTGTATTTCTTCTTCAACTACTCCGGAAGCAGCCGCGAGTCGGTAATAGAGGGAAAAGAAGAGTATTAAGAAGGTTCTGTGGAGTGAGAGGTGGGTGTTGAAGGAGTACAGGTTGCTACTTGGTGCACTTAGGTGAGATATGCAGTTGGAAGTTCGCCTTACATAGCTGCGCCCGCACCACCAGCTTGGCTCTGGGGGGCAGAAACGTCACCATGGCGGCAGAGCTTACGAATGGAGCTTGCACGGGTCTGGCAGAATAGACGAAAATTCGAGTCTTCTCTGCCACATTTTCGCCTGCTATTGCTATGCGCCGTCGCAATTCACACACGTAGTAACTGCTGTCGAAACCAAAAAAAAGAATACAAATGCTTAATTCATATCACCCACGCATTCAGCAGCTGGGCGTATTTTGGAGAAGAGACACGATAGACTTCTAACTCGTCGAAGCTATGCCTGACTCCGGATTTCATACCCATCCATCCCCTTTTTGATTTGCCAGTCAATCAATTACACATTGAAACAAACGTCGCCATGACTCCATTACCAAGAGCCAACCGCAAGGACAAGTAATGCCTCAAAAGGAAGAGGGTGCGTTGCCACCACTTCACCATCCCATCAATCCCAATCCAGACGTTCCATTGGGGAACGCCTTGTTCGTCTAGCCATCCGTCCGTTTCACTCGCTGTTGCCTGTTCACCTCCTGCCTCCCAATTCATGCCCATAGCTGCTCCATCCACAAGTTCCTCCCCCATATGTGGCGCACCATGCGTTGACCAAGGCCGTACATGTGCTGCACATAGCATCTCTTTAACCGCAACAACAGAACAAAAGAAAAATTCACAGAAACGACGGCAAGCCAGCGTTATCGGCCGATATTGCAAAGACCAATGCAGGACGGCGGAAAGCGGCCGATAACAAGTAATAATAAAAAAAGGAATAAGCGCTTAAGCGGGCCGCGTCGCCGCGTTTATAAGATGGTGCAAAAGCCGGAATATAACCCAAGCTCAGATGTCGTCGAGCACGGCTCCAGAAGTGACTGGTCAAAGTCGCAAAAGAATGGAAGAATAGTAAAAAAAAATATACAGGCAGGATTAACACCTGAGAACCGAAAACGTAAAGAAATCTTATGGGAATTGCTAGGCAATTGCAGCCAAATAAGCGTAGTGGTACCTTCAAATTCTCCTCCAGGATTCAATGATAAAATATGCGAAAAATGCCTTCGGGGCCCTCCACAAGATCAAAGAGAGAGAAAGGGAATTTTCCAATGCAGCAAGCTTCCATCTCGAGTAGTTTAGAGATGCATCGAGTGTTCAACATGCGTATAAAACGTGTATATGTTTTTCCAGCAGGCGATGCGGACAAGTAGTGCAGGATGAGCGGATTCGTATACAAGTTCGTAAAAAGGATTCTGAAGGCAATGTTCAGAGATAAATGTACTCAAGACATACCACCCTTCTTGCGACGCTCCTCGGCTCTAGCTTTTCGTGCCGACTGAACCAAAGGTGCGAGAGTGGACAGAGACTCTGCTGTCTGGATGAATGGATGCTGCGATGTAATAAGCACCCGGTTATAAACCCAAGCCCATCATTCCCTGCATGCCAAGAGAGAATCGATGATTCGACTTACCGTGAGCAAATCATGTGCACTCGCTCGCTTCTCCGGATCCACCTTGAGAGCAAACTGCAAGAAATCCCTGAACACTGGAGTGAGCGTGTGCTCGTCCTTTATCGTCGGTGTTCCATTCGTCGCAATCAACCAGAGAGCTCTTAGGGGGCTTTCATTCAGGTAAGGTGGTTCACCCTCAATCATCTCGATAGCCATGATTCCTAGTGACCAAATATCGACTTTACGACCATATTCCTTTCGGGTAACAACCTCGGGGGCCATCCAATAGGGCGTGCCGACCATGGTAGTGCGTTTGGTATGACTCTCGTTAATTTGGGCGCAAAAACCGAAATCAGCTATAATGTAGAGCGTTAGAAAACGTTATTGGTACTACACAGCCACCTTCGAAGGATGAAGAGGGAATTGGGTTAAGTGAAGAGCGTGAGGCGGGCTGAATGGGCTGGCACGGCTAGGATACTGTGGATGTGTGGATTATCGGAGACGTACTGAGTTTGATACTGCCTTCTAGCGAAAGAAGAATGTTATCGGATTTAATATCTCGATGGATTACGCCTTTGGAGTGTAGGTGTTGCAAGCCTTGAAGTGTCTATTCGGGTCAGCTTTATCAGTTATCACATGCTGTAAACTTGCCTCTCTGCTGACGGCAGCGATCTGCCCCTCGGACATAATATTGAAAGTAACGACATCCGTTAAGCTTCCGCCTTCCATATACTCCATGACGACCCACAGGTCTCCTCTCACCAGGAAACTGTCCATGAAGTTAACGATGTTCTTGTGCTTGCTATCCTTCATGACCAGAATCTCGTTAATGATCAGATCCTTCTTGGGCTGTTGTTCCAGGTTCATCTGTTTGATGGCAACACACTTATTCGTCCCAACTTCGTAAGCCGTGAAAACTCCACCAGATGCACCCTGCCCAATCTTATTGAGGTTACGGTATTTCTGCGTCGGATCGGCATTTGTACATATAGCATTGAGCTTGGCGACGATGTCGGTTCCTTGACTCTGACGTGGGCGTTGACGGGGTCGAGGTGCAGGACCAACCCTTGCCTGCTGAGAGGGGATAGGAATGTTCTGGGGATCGGATTGTTGTACATACTGCGGTTGAGGTGAAGGCTGCGAGGGTACAGGTTGGACGGGAGTAAGTAGAGGTGGTGGCTGTCGCTGACTTTGACTTCGAGATGGTTGCTGCTGCTTGTTCTCAATTGACTGCTGAGCGGCAATCATAGCCTGTGCTTGCTGTTGCTGGTACTGGTGGGCAGTCCCAATAGGTGGAGAGTCAAAACGAGGTGGGGTTCCACCGGTTGTGTTTGCTCTACTGCGAGGAGCAGAAGCGGTTTGAGGAGGTCCTTGAAGGTTCTCAAGCACGGTTGGAGGTGCATAAGTGACAGGTGGAAGATCGTCAGCTTGGCGGGGCTGTCCTAGTGGCAGGTTCATGACAGGGCTTGGCGCAGGAGGAGCTGGTCTGGCAGGAACCAAGCCTGCCGATGCGGCACCACCCGGTGGCTTCGGAGCTGGTCTATTCGGAACGAGATTGCCATTGACGGCGGGTGAGCTGGGCGATGTGATAGCGGTTGAGGTGTGACTACGTGGGATCGGAGGTGGGGCGCGAGGATTCTCAAAGCTGTCATGGTCATTTCGAGGGAAGCGAGGGCTCGCCGGTGGACTGAGCACCGGTTGTAAAGCAACAAAGTTTGGATTTAAGCTTCCCTGGTAAGCATAACCCTGAGGATGAGCGGGTCCCATCTTATCCCAGATGGAGTCATCGACTTTCCCTTCTGTGTTTTCCTTGTAGAAAGTGACCACGTCCACTAGAGCTTGAGGATTCTGCTTTTGCTCTTGTTCTGTGATACCATTTTGCTTTAGCATTCGCTGCCATTCCTTTGGTAGGCCCTGCAAGGTGTCAGTAGAAGCGCGGAGACGTGCAAACGTTGACGGGAGGGTGGGGTATCGGAGATGGTTGAGGGACCCAATCGTGTCTTTTCGGGGAGAAAAAGGAACTCGCGCAGAGCGGGATACAACGTGTCACATACCGTGTACTCTCCAGTTTCATTGTCGATGCTGACGTGGGTGACATGCATAGGATTCGTAGGGGTGGAAATAGTGGGCCTCCTGGGTGAGCCCAGCATGCTGTTCATGAAGCTGGAGAAACCACCCTTCTTCTTACTGCCGTCCGACTTGCGATTTTTGCCCGCATCCCCCTCGTCTGAGTATCGCTGTCGCGGGCTTTTCGTTCCGCCCTCTGATCGAGGCGGGGTCACTGTCTCCATCTTATGACCAAGGGCCGCGAAGCTGGCGGACTGCCGTAACTTCGGCGAAATGAAGCGTGGGTCGGCTGTGTAGGCGTGGTGGGGTGGACGTGGACGTGGCGGCGGTTGAGAGGACTGCACCAATTCGATGTTCTTGTAGATTGCCTGAGCGTCAAACGGGGCGCCAATCAGCTCCTGGGTGGTCTTGCTCGTCACCGAGTGTCGTGAAGGTGGTGCAGGTTGTAAGTGAATGGGGAAGGCCAAGGAGGATTGAGCGAGGTGCGGACTGGACGTTACATACGCGGAGTCGTTGACGGGGCTGTTGGAGTTCTGTCTACGGAGGGACGAGGTGGTGGAAGAGGGCTGAGCGGATACAGGACTTGGCAACGTCGGGCTTCGCTGATGACCAGGCGACTGCGCGGAGGTGAAGGACGGATAGATAGGCGCTGAGGGCGTCCTGCGGAGCTTATGGGAGCTCTGGTTATTGTATGCAGGTGGCGGAGGCTTTTTGAGGCGGCGTGGAGGTGGGTTCTGATGTTTTGGAGGTTCAGAGGAGTGATAGGTTTCCATTGCCAGCTTCCTCGTTTCCCTGTCGGCTAGCGGGCCGCAGTAAGATGGGCCTGATTGACTGCTCCTGGGAAGAGGGGGGAAGAGGGCGCACAACCGTTACTCAGAGGATGGGCAGGTATGGTTTTGGGAAGAGCAAAATACCCCGTCTAAGCCTAGGCAATGAGGTTTGGATGCTTGCAAGACCGAGGTAGCGTCTTAACTGCTTCACGCTGGAAAGCAGACGAGACGAGTTAGGGCACGGGATAGTGGCCGGCCCCTTCGCAAGCTGTCAAATTGCCAGAGAGGTCCTTAAAAAACCGCCTCGCTGTGATTCGGCCGGCGCGCGTCTTTATCATGGGAGCCCTGTAGCGGGCAAAGGCCCTCCAGCCAGCCTGAGTGAGGGAGCACCCGAGGGACCTCTCCACCCGCCTGTTTTCGTGAAGATCTTCCAGTAATAACAGCGGCAGCAGCAGCAGCAGCCAGAAGCCAAAACCGAAAGACAACAAGAGTCGTCCTGTCGTCAGATCATTTCCGCCCATCTCCTTTACAGATCCCTACATACTTTGCATACGCAAACACCATGGTATTACCACCGGCCAGGGCACTGGGCGTTTCAGAGTGGCGATCGTCTCTAACGCGTGGCGAAACAAGCCCCATCTCAAGCCGCATTTGTACCAAAGTCGCTCTAAGGTCGCTTTAAGGTCGCTCTAAGGTCGCTTTAAGGTCGCTCTAAGTGCTAGGAAGCGCCGCAGAACCTTCTTTCATTTCCTTGGCAGGCTGATGGCTGCGGGTGCATCAACGTTGAGCCCTGCACGCGAGTAATGCAAAGCGGTAAGGGTGCCCGTTGGACAGGACTGTTCGACAAATAGGGACCTTTAGCCAAATATTGACGCTAGAGATTGACGAGCCACCTCCTGACGCAAAGCTGTGCTTGTGGTCCGCGCTAGGGTTGCTTAGCAATATCTTCCCCATCAAAATGAGCAATTCTATAGAGTTTGTATGGGCGATGCACATAGTAGAGGTAGATCTATGGCCATAAAAGGCTAATAGTAGGAAGGGAGAGGCTAGATATAACTTTTAATCGCGAATAGGTAAAATGCGACTGGTGAGACTTATCCCTTAACCCGTTAATTTGGGTCCTACGGTCATCGATAAGGGACTAGCTAATTGGAGAACCCCAATTAAACCTGGTAGCGAATTTTCTAAGGACCCTAATGGGTTAAGGAATAGTCCTTATATCTAACTAAATATTATAATTTTTATACTATTAGGTTTTCCTTATTAAGCTCTATAATTTTATAATATATTACTTTTTAGTTAGGGTATATAAATAGGAAGTTATAGGTAGTAATACACCTATATATTATATTTACTACAGTAGGGCATAAGGAGATAAAAAGGGGCCTTTTAACATTTAAATATCGTGCTTAGTTATTAGGATCTAACTACAAGCGGCCGTCGGACACGCTATTAATCTTGGCAATATCGAGTCCGACGATCCCCGGAGGTGACTCCTTAATTAGGACTAAGTCGTGGCTATGTACGCCAAAATGGCGTTAATATTCCGTCGAGTTCGATGGCTAAAGGTCCCTAATAGCTTCGATGGCCGTAAACTACCAACAGCTGCGCCAAATCTGAAGGCAGCTTCCACCTTCGATTGCCTGCAGTAGTAGAAACCCTATTTTATTGTCACCCGTCGAGGCCGCTTCCGCAACCTTAAAGGTACTTTATGCCCTGTTCGCGAATGGTGGTGCAATCGTAAACCTCTCCAAAACACCTCCCGCAATCATCCTCCCAGGAGGTACGGTGCAGTCTTTCCAGCTACACCCGACCAGAGATAGCGCGCAGTAGCTGTATGCATTCCAGAACTGAAAATAATCTCCCTCTAGCGCTTGATCACATGCTCAGAGTCTTCCCTCTCCTCTAACCTCCACCGCCTACAATCCAAACACGCCTATGCCTTCAGGCAAGAACCATATCAAACATTGAGCGCGGCAAGCCCAGCATTTCCGAAGAGAAAACCCCCACAATCCACCTGTCAATCATCTATCCAATGTTCTTCTGTAGCTTTCTATGGAGTGTTCCGCTCAAAACCTCAGCTTCGCCGCGCTCAAAGCGTGCGTCAAGCAACTTCCATCCCTCTTCTATCATTACTGCAAGCTACAGCTCTGCTCGCCTCCGTCTTTGGTGACCGCTCCGTTTTACATGACCGCCCGCGCCCATCCTGCCCTGCCGTCTCATCTCCACCACCTTCAGCCAACGCACCCGTCCCATATACCGCAGTTCCCAAGCCCTCACCCCTTCACAGCAACCCAAGATGCTCAAGCCAACCCCGCCAGTGATCTCATAATCTGTAAAAAAAACTTCAGAATCACACAGACGGATTTCCTCTCAGTTCCATGCGGGATCCTCCGCCAGTCGTACGACTCCCTGCTCTTCCACTCTCATATTAGTCTTGCTGCGCCCAGAAGCGGGGACTTCCTAATCTAGCTCTAGAGGATTCCTCACGCCTGATCGTCTTACGCACAGTAATAATAACCTCACTCTCACACTGGCAGCCGTTGACCACCTGCAAGCTGCGCCGCATGAGATCGCGCGCTGTCGTCCCGCGGCCCGTACCGAACCAACGCAGCCCTGCAGCGGCGCCATTTCGTGTAACGGATCACCCAGTTGGTTGGGTTCTGCTTTTTTAATATTTACGCGAATCAGCTGCGCTGCCATGCACTGTTTTTTAATGGCTGATGCTTGACCAAGCGAGAAGTCAATTCGTCGTATTGTCCGTTCTTCCAACAGCGTCATGCAGATAGCATGCGAATTAACTTCGACTTTTCTTCCTTCTTTTTTTCCCTCCTTTTTTTTTTGGAAAAACCTCTAATTGAAATATTCACAGCGTCCCTACGCATCAAACGACATTCAAGACGACGAAGTCGGGAGAAGGTTGACTGCAGTCCCATCCGCCTCAACGGTGCATGNGACAGCCTTGTCCAAGAGCCTGGTGCGCTCACTCTCAACACGCGCCGACACGCGCAGCGCTGACTCGAGACCCCTGTTCAGCACATGCTCACTGCCAATCCCGCATCTAACCATGTTCCATGTCGCTCAGCCAGCCTCCCGGAATCAGGATGACGACTACGTACTCACTATACGTACTGTAGCATTACCAAAAAGAGCCGCTTGCCCGCCGCTAGCCGCAACTCATGAGCGCATATTACAACATCCCATCGTCCGCCGTGACCACCCCGGCACGTCTCCATTCCTCCCTTTATAGAACCTTACGCATCGAACCCATTCTGAGAAAGAAAAAAGTACGAGAATGGATTTCACCCGACGGCATCACCCATGAGCAAGCATCCTAACCTCCCCATAATCGGCTAAAGCGTGTTTACACAGCAAAGCAAAACACACCCTGCAATATCACCATGATTCCTTCCGCGACTTCACACAAGCTTGCACTGTCTTAGCGCCCAAAATGCCCCGCATATCGCTTTGCAGGGTCATCTTAACAGGGACCAAAATCAAAGGCATGTCGTAATTAGTCTCCCCTTTCATCAATTACTTCAAAGCATGTATCTTGCTATAGGGCAAGAATACAAACTTTCCCCACATCTAATGCACCGCTGGAACTGGCTAAAATACAGCTGAGGAGCTGCATTCGGTTGGGTAAAAAAGGCTGCAAAGCCACAGATAGAGTGTTTGTTGCACGGAAAAGTCTTCTGCAGACTAACCATAGGGTGCGGGAAGAAGTCTGTACACCGCCTTAGCGCATCCGGTTGAAAGCGCATGTTGATTGCGCAGATAAAACTACGCGGATTTATACCCAAAAATACGCTAAAATACGTTAAAATGGTGGTACTTTTTACTTTAAGATATAAAATTCTGCCGTTTGATCACCAAGATCAAACACGCACTTTCAACCGGATGCGCCAAGGTGGTGTAATCGTGTTTGTTGGCAGACCGTCAGCACTATCCCAACCCTCTGTCCCGACCTCGCATCGGCTATCAGCCCCAACTCGGCGGGCCAAAGTCCTGCCCCTGAAAATCACCTCACGCATCCAGCAATTGGGACCAAGAATACTACTAGCATCAGCCCTGTCCGTCTACATTTCGTCCCAATCCGCCCCTCTCCTATCCGTCCCCATTATCCTTTTTACTTTACACCACATCCACATCGCATCACCCTCCTTCCCTATCTCCCCTATCTCCGGCCTACATTTTCGTATCCTTTCCATTTGTCCCCGTTCCTCCCAGAAGCCCAGGAACGAAGGAAATTCGTCTAGGCTCAATTCCACCCTGATTTTCCCCTCTCTTCCGGCCGAAAAACCTGGCAGAGCATCACAACGCCTGTCCCAACCCGGGAATCCCAGAACCGGACGCTTGCCACCCGGGTCCAAACAAGACCGAAACCCTCACCATCAAATCCCAGGAATGCATGCAGAAAAACCCGCGCCCTGTACCCGGGGCGGGGAAGCGGGAGGGGCGTTGCGTTGCGTTGCTAACATGATATCGCGTGTTTCGTCGAAATCAAAACCAACTTGGAAAAAGACGGAAACTTTTTTGTTTTGAGTAAGGGGAAGGGAACGAAGATGAAGAAGAAGAAAAAAGCAGTAACAGTAAAACGCCGGGAATAACCGTGGGAATAACCATGGGTGATGCCGGCACGACCGCATGGCAATCCAGCATTCCGGTTCGCCAGGGCCCGTAACTCGGGGAAGAAGAGAAGCCAAAAAAAAGGGAGCCAGCGAGCGAGAATATCTAGCGTCGCGCACAAAAGCAACCCCTGTACATATTTTTTATGCACCGAAAACCGCCCTGTTCGAAGAACCGGAAATGGAGTGCGAAAGATAAAGAACTGAAAATTTCCTGGTCTGATGGACCAAGAAAGAAAAGAAGAAACAGGACCAACACGCCATCAAACGCCGCGCTGTGTACACACCGGCCTGAAATGCCGATGGGGAAAAAAAAGAGATTAATCAAAAGCTCGTGAGGCGTAGGAGTGGTAATAGTGATGGTGGTGGTGGTTGTGGTGGTAAGGGGGAAGAGCCCAACAGCGGCACGAACCGACGCATCTGCATCTGCATCTACATCTATCACTCACCGCATCTACGGTATCGCCTTGGGAAGCACGAGGTGTAGCACAGCTCGTCTCGCACCATTACCTCACCACGCCACGCCACGCCACGCCACGCCACGCCACGCCACGCCACGCCGCGACATTCTCGACGCACACATACCAGAATACTCGCCCGCGCCGCTCGAGGCGCGAGCTAACGGCGCCTCTACAGCGCCTCGGACATCTGCTGCTGCTGCTGCGGCGTCGCCTCGCTGTCCTCGCCCGCATCCGCATCCGCGCCCGCATCGTCATAATGAACATACCTCCCAATCTCAGGCACCGAGCGACTCTTCCCCTTAATCTCGCTCTCTCCAACGTCCACACCCGCATCCAGGCCCTCCTTCGCCGCCGCCGTAGCCATCCTCCCAGTATCCTCGACACTACCAGCAGGCGCCAACCCCGACGGCGCCGTGCGCGTCCGCCGCGCCGCCCTTCGCGAACCAGCCGCCGCGCTCCCACTCGCCGCGCTGATAGAGCGCGGCGTGGCGGATGCGGGGGTCAATAATGCCGGCGAGCAGCTCGGCGAGGCGCAAGAAGGAGATGGGCTTGAGGATCCAGCCGTCGAACCCGGCGTCCATGTAGGTCTGGCGGTCGCGCTCGATCAGCGAGGCGGAGACGGCGATGATGGGGATGCGGCCGTTGAGCGCGGCGCGTGCGGAGAGGCACCGCGTTGGGTGCGTCTTTTCGTAGGACCGGATCATTTTGGCGGATGTGAGGCCGTCGACGATGGGCATCTGTATGGTGGTGGGTGGGTGGAATTATGGGGGGGGAGTTCTTGGTTGAACTGGAAGCCGAACTTACCTGCATGTCCATCAGGACGACGTCGAAGATCTCGGGCTGGTCGCCGAAGGCGCTCGCGCACTCTTCGCCGTTGATGGTGAGGTATATCTCGTGCCCAATCTTCTCCAGCCTCTTCTTGAGAATCCTGCTGTTTACCGGGTCGTCCTCCGCCACGAGTATATGCATGTGGTCTGCAGATGGCGGCTCCGTGTCGGCATCCGCATTGTCGTTTACCTCTCCCAAGATTCCGGACGAGCTCGGCGGATGCTCGTTGATCGGCGAGCCAACCTCGTCCGGGATTTTGACAACCCTAACCGGCGCTACTGAGTATAGCAGGATTTCCTCGCCAGGCTCTCCAGGAATCATCGAGCGCTGGTGAGGCGGAACGGTGGGTTTTGCAGCAAGGTCGAGGCTGCGCGACCGCATTCTCTTAGGTGCTGCTGGCAGGCTTTTACTATAACTATTCCGCTTCTCCAACCGCGGTCTAGACGAGCGCGTGCTGTTGCTCCGCTCCCCAGATTTTGGCCTCTTTTCTACAAGATGGGCCTCTTGGATCGCCTCAATCGATCTGTCCGCGTCGCTTCTGCCGCTCCTGTTGCTGGAACCGCTCTTGAAACTCCTGATGCTGTATTTGCTGCCGAGACTGTCGGCGCTCTCTTTTCGAGCCATTTTGCCGCTGCTGGAGTCCGTGCGCGTCATATCTCGCTCAACAAGAGTGACCTTACCATCGCCTTGTTGCGAGCCGTTAGGTTGGGGCGTGAGCGATCCTTCCGGTGATACAGTGGGAGTATGCTTAATCTCAGAATCCGGTAGATCGAACGGTAGCTGTATTACGAATCGAGACCCTCTGCTCTCTTCCGATTTCAGCCGCAATTGTCCGTTCATGTTGAGTATTGTTCGAGCGACTACAGCTAGTCCGAGTCCTAATGCTCTTTTTATCTCTTTCCCTTCTGACAATGCTTTTGATTCCGGAGCAATGGTGTCTTCAAGCATCGACGTACTCTCCGATTGAACTTGTTCTAGGTCACGGAACAATAAGTCAAGCTGCTTTGTATTCATGCCAATGCCAGTGTCCTGAACGGCAACTTCAACGTCTACGTGGTCATTCTGCCATGCTATGACGTACATCTCCACTTTGACGCTACCCTCCAACGTATTTTGAATGGCGTTGGCCGTGATGTTCGAGATTGCCTGTCGAACCTTCCTCTGGTCTCCAATAACATTTTTAGGCACACCCGGATGTTCCGTGACTTCATAGATTATGCCTTTCCGCTGCGTATCGCCGGTGAACATGTCGGTGGCCTCGCGGAAGGTAGCCTTCAAGTCGAATTCTTCACCATTGATGAGTTCGCCGCCTTCTTCTGTCTTAGTTAGATCGAGCAAGTCGTTGATGACGTAGATTAAAGATTTGGATGCGGAATGCGACTTCGCCAAATTCTCCCGAGTTTCCTGGTCCAGAGATCCCTCCAGAGCGATTTCTAGGTAGTTTATGATGGCGTTCAACGGAGTCCGTACTTCATGCGCAGAATTTGCTAGCAGTAACCTTGTGAGTTGGCTGCTCTGTAATGCGGCCTCTTTCTGCCGCCAAACTTCAATGAATTTTCCGTACACAAGGCAGAGAACGGCTGCGGTCTCGATCTCTTCTTCAGTCCATTCTCGGCTACTGCCTACTACCGTTTCGCTCCAAGTCTTGAAACTCTTTCTGGGTTCCAGATAGCCTCCAGTGCCTTCTTTGATGAGCTTCTCGTACGGATTTCCTGCCCATTTAACTTCCTTGAGCTGTCCTTTCCGGAAGAACACAATGAAGTCACTGCCACCAAATGAGAGAGGAACAACGAGCATGCCTACAATAACCTGAAATCCGGGAGGATATCGTAAATCAGGGAAATCTTGCGTAACGTCTTGGGATGTCATGACTGATGTAATCTTGCGCATTCGTAGGTACTCCAGCATTGCGAGGGCCTCTTGTGACTGCTCCAGATCTCCTAGAATTTTTGTTTCATCTCGAATAGATAGGAGTCCGAAATCTGCGTCGAAGAGCTTGAGAAGGTCGTCCGAAGAAGCAATGATATATCCAGACGGGTTGTGTTGAGTAGGTACCGTGTTGATGAGTTTTCTTGCTTGTAGTCTTGATGCATAGGACAACCGTTCAATATTTCTTGATGCTGAGTCTCCAACTAACCGACACATCTTGCGGATGGGAAAAGACACACGCATACCGCGGGGCCCATAAGAATGACAAGAAATGAGGCCCCAAAGTTCGCCAAAGGCGTTAATTGATATGGACATGGACGATCTGACTGCCATGTTGGCGAGGTATTTGAGATGTATAGGTGACATTGCGCGGAGGTAGGAGTATGTGAGATCCAACGGAGTTTCCAAGTCCTCCACGGTCCGGCAAACGAGGCGTGCTGTTCCTTGGTCTCGATCATAAAGCATGCGCACTCGATTGAGTTTGTATAGTTCCCTGGCTTGCTTGGGTATATCCGATGCGGGAAATTTCAAGCCTTTGTATAGATCTTTGGTTGCTCTTGGATCAACCAGTTCGGTCACGACTCGACCGTTCCAGGCCTGATCGAATTGATAGATCATCACACGATGAAATCCTGTCAATTCCTTGACCACCCCAACGAGCACTTGGAGGAACCTCTCTAGATTTGGTGCAGCTGCAAGTTGCTCCTGAACTTGTGACATTATATTAAACACCTCCATGGCTGCAGCTTCACCTTTACGTTTTCTAGCATTCCGTAAGATGCGCAATGGCCTACTCTTCGCCTCCGTGCTCTCTGCATATTCTTCAGCCGTAGGTTGGCTGTTCAGGGTATCTTGTGGGAGTTCTGGCGTAAGGTCGCTGGATGGTACCAATGGGTTCGTAGGATCATCTTCCAGCTCAAACTCGCATATTAGGAGGCCAGGATTCCGGTCATTCATATGCATTGCACACCAAAGTTTGCGAGACCTTCCGCTGGGGGTCTTGATTGACATTGTAAAGACTTCCGGTCCGTTCGTCGCAACATCCGCGTCTTCATCCCTGATGAAATCTATGTGATCTAGTAGATTGTCTGTTTGTTCCTCTGATAGTATATCTGTGAAGCTCTCGAGTGCGAAAAGCTCCTTAGGCGATCGTCCGATGATGCGCCTGGAGTTCTCGCTCACGATCCTGATGGGAAGAATGCTGCAGTTCTCGGAGTCTTCCTGCAGCGCAATCAGAAGGCCGAAGCCCTGAACTGCGCCTGGGATGTGTATGGGTTCATCCTCGCACCGCTGTAGAACGTCACCATCTCTTCCGGTGATCACCGCATGCCCACCATCGGATATCACATGTTTGAAACGGGCCGTTAATAGCCCTCCGACTTCTCCCAAGCTGCTCTTGTTGCTCTTTACCGACGAGCCTGGCCCGGTAGAAGGAGGCCGATCATCAACTAGTAACGAGGCCGTCCGGCTTGTGTTCTCGCTCCCTCCAGATCTACTAGATATTATGTCACTGAAAAGCTGCGCTGGTAGCCTAGGAGGAAGCTGCTTAGAAGAGTCGCCTCTAGATGGCTTTATGGATCCTCTGCGGGCGTCCTGAGCAGCCTGGGCAGGCGGGTGTTCCGGTCTCGGCGTCAAATCCGCACCATCTTGACATTTTTGGCGTAATGTGGCCTTTTTAGGACCTTGCGAGGCATGTGAGGTATCCGAACCGACAGATTGCCGTCGAGCTTCACCGGCACGAGCTGAGTAGTGGTAAAAGTAGTCGCCCTGCCAGTCAGGACGCTGTGATAGCGTAGGGGTGGGATCGACGGATACGACACTTCTGATGGGGAACACGCGATCTGTAGCTCCGGGACTGAGTTGACTCATTCCTTCATCCGACGGCGAGGGGACTGAGTAGTTGACCCGGGGAGGAGATTTTTGTCGAACTTTGGATGCATTGGAAGGCGGAGAAGCCCATGCCTTGGGGCAGTCTTTCCAGGTTGGTGGTGGTGATTGTTTAACCCCACCATGCTCCAAGGAATGGTCGACGTCCTTCAGCTGAGTAAGTTGTTGAGACATCGGGAGCTCTGTCGAGCCCGCTGGCCGTGGCGGAGGCAGTAAGGAAGTGAAAAGTTGAAAAGGCCACGGACAGACTCACAGACTTTGTTGGAGAAAGTTAACGTTGGAGGCCGGGCAAGCGGCCAGCAGAGAGATTTTGCAACGTGCTCGTCCACGCCAGGGACTTTTTCATCGGTTTGTCAAATCGCCATGAGCTTTTGTGGGCAATGCAAAATGACGTGTTGGAGGATAGGGAATATTTTGGGCGTGTTGCACGAGCAGATGAAAGACTACAGAAGCCCAGTTTGCCACCCGTAGCTTTGGATGGGTTTCCCTGATCTTCAACGGGTGCTGCAAAACAAGAACGACGCAGGTGGCCCTGGGGAACAGCTCAGCATTCACCGCAGGCCACTCGGGCTGGTGCATGTACGTTATGCAGGGAATCCGGGTTCCTAGACAAACGAGATATGTGGTGGCGTTTGTATCGGACCCTGAAATCTTGGTGCAGCATGTTGCGCACAGATTCCTTGGGCTGAGGGCTGTCTCTTTTCAGGCAGTAGTCTGCGTCACAGTAGTTCAAACAAGGCAGAGAAAGAATGAGGCATTTGGGACAAGGGCCTTTGGGCAAGTGGAGGGGACTCGGCCAAAGACAGCCGTTAGACAGGCGGCGGGTTGCAGTGGCCAGGGCAGTGGTTAGGGTGGGACGACAGCAAACGGGAGTCATGAGAAGAACATGGCGCGGGTCCAAAGCCACAGACGCGTTGTAGCGACGGGTGGTGTGGCTTTTGGGCGCAGGTGCTGATCTTGATGTCAATCATAGGATTTACAAGGGAATTGTGCCACGATCAGCGGCGATCTTGGCCATTAAAGAGTAGTGGGCAAGTAGTGGGCGAGAATGCCCTGCAAGCTGTCTGAAACTCGCGTTCTCCGGGCTAAAGAGGGATTTGTGGGGGGGGACGAATGGATGGAGCGGAAGGCGTAGTACGGTATGATGGGGAACTGCCCAAGGGATATTTTCCCTGTGCGCTGCGGAACCATTCAGTAAGAGAACGCCGCTGACGGGAGACGAGCTACGTCAGCCAAGGCTGGGAAGCCCCAAGGAAGAGGGTTGCCCTGGTGTGTCCTCGCAACGCTTTGAAAAGAACCATGGCTAGGGCTATGCTGTAGCGGGACTGTGGCATGTCCATAATCATCATGATCGTCTTACACCACGTTTGGAACAAGCGCGCCGAGTCAGTCAATCGATGTCAATCAGTCACCGCATCAAGCAAAAGAAACGCCGAGACTGGTGTTAAATGCCGCCCTACTACGGATTGTACCGTTCTATACTCTGACCTCCTTCCTCCCACCTCCCTCCTCACGAGAGCACCAAGCCTGCTGCAGACTGGCATCCAGCCAAGATGCACGCTAGCCACGCAGCTTTAGCCTTTCCTGATGAGGTTTGCCACATCCCTCTCTCTTCCTGCCCGGCACAACCAAGCCTTTCGCGAGTCATGCGCGCCCCAGAAGCCGAAACCCGCGTTAAGCCACCACAAAGCGCCACACCCACACTGAGACACCTTTACTTGGTCGACAGACACAGAAATCCCACAACCGCAATCTCTTCGCCATGCCGTCGTTGGATCATGCCCGTCCTCTGAACGTCTTAATTGCCTCTGCGACCTCCTCCACCCCCGACTTCACTCGGGACGTTATCCTGCGATTGTCCCAAGTCGAAAATGTCCACACTCGGTCGATAATAAGAGTCCGCCACAACCCACCCTTCACCTTCACCTTCGCCTCGCACATTCCCAACCTCATATACTACAAGGACCATGAAGACTACAAGTCGTCTCAAGACATTGAGCGAGAACAAGAGCATGCTGCGGAGCTATGCGGCTGGGCAGACCTGCTCGTGCTGGCCCCTATAGACGCCGACAGTCTAGCGCGGATGCTCCACGGTATGACCAACAACCTACACCTCGAGATCCTCAGAAGCTGGGACGTCTCCAAGAAGATCCTACTCCTTCCCGGCATGTCGACATTGATGTGGGAAAACCCCATGACCAAGAAGCAGCTCAGCAAGATCCGCAGGAAATGGAACTGGGTCCGCGTCCTGCAGCCCGTGCTGTGGGCCTTCGAAGGCAGCAGCGGCCGCAAACAGCTTCCGTGGGACGGGCTCGAGGGGCTGATGGAGTCTGTGCAGACGCAGGTCGACCTGATAACCATAGGGCGGGACGTGGACGTTGCTGTGCCGCACATGTCCACCTTCACGCCCGCTCGCAAGCGCGAGCGTGTGCTGCCCCCCGAACTGTGGTCCATCATCCTCGATTACACCGGCGACTGGGAGCTCGCCACCGCCCTGAACGTGCACACGACCGTCCCGACCCCAGACGAATGGCGCCAAGCGGGCAGCGAAGCGGGGCCGCAGACCTACACCGGGAAGCTCGAATGGACGATCCTGACGGGCACGCTGTCCGAAGTGAAGACCCTGCTGGCTGCCGAGAACCCAACGCGGCTCTCGCGCCTCTGCATCCGGCTCATCATGCGCTTCGGCATGGTGCGGCTGCTCTGCCACCTCGAGAGCGCGCACCGCGAGCTCTTCTGGTCGACCTTCGGCCACGCCTTCCTGCCCGTGAAAGCCTCCTCCGTCTTCGGCCGCATTGAGATCCTCGAGTACTGGCGCACGTCGCCAGCGTTCCTGACCAAGGAGTACTCGGCCGAGGCCATGGACAAGGCCAGCCGCGCCGGCTTCGTCCACGTCCTCGACTGGTGGGCCCGCTCCGGCCTGCCGCTCAAGTACTCCGAGGCCGCGCTCGAGCAGGCCAGCTCCCAGGGCCACATCGCCGTGCTGGAGTGGTGGAAGCTGCATGGGCTGCAGGACGCCGATACCAGCAAAGCGCTGCCCGCCGCCGCCGCCGCCGCTGCTGCTGCCGTTGCGTCTGCGGAGATCGATACCGCGCCTGCGCCTGCGCCTGTGCGCCTCCGCTTGAAGGTCGGCAAGTCGATTTCCTACGCTACCCAGTCCGGATCCCTGCCCACGCTGCGCTGGTGGAGCGAGTCGGGCATCGCGTTCCCGCATGAAGATACGGTGGCCAAGCTGGCGTCGACGCATGGCCACGTGCACATCCTTGACTTCTGGCGGAAGCTTAGGGGCGAGAAGATGTTGTTCGATAACCAGGTGCTGGTCGGCGCGACGAAGATGGGGCATGCGGATGTGCTGGAGTGGTGGAAGAAGAGCGGGCTAAGGGTCGAGTATAAGACGTGCGATATCGAGGAGGCATTGGAGGACGGTGTGGAGGGGGAGAAGGGACGTGTGGTTAGGAGGTGGTGGGCACGGAATGGGTTGAATCTTGGGGTAGGGACGAGCGAGTGGATGAGGACGAAGGTTTTGTGTTCGTGAAGGCGCGGTTTGGTTTATGATGAATATGACGGGGTGGTCGGTCGGGGAGTTAAGGCAGTCAATACGTTGGAAAAGCATGATGATGATAATGACGCATGGATCGGTTGGAGGAAATCTGTATATACAAGGGGTAATTGCACGGATTTCAACATCCAACACTCGAGTTCTGTGTAAAAGAAGCATAGACTTCGGTTCCTTCTGGTTGCTTCTTGACGCCTGGAGGTCGGTCTCCCTAAGACAGCACGGAGTCTTCATTATCTACTACCACCGGGTCTTGATTCGTTCGTCTGCTCTAGCCTGCTGCAGGCTCCGTTGCTTTTTTACAGAACGCCTCTAGAGCCGCCGCTGATATAATCTAGATAGCTCGAAAGAAGATAAAGCTTAGCTCGCGCCACCGTCTGTCTGCTCGGTATTCTCTCCCCTGTTCTCGTTAAAGGACAGCACTAACTTCCTTTACCGCCAGGCGCCTTAGTTCTCGTTTCCGTCTAATTAATTGGCCTTTGGCCATCTGTCGTCTCTATGTTATTACGCTTACATCTATTATCTTCAACGTTTGGGCCTCGCTGCAGGGTTTATGCAAATTCTTACCGCCTATGCTATCAGGCGAGCAGGCGAGGAGCAGGCGGGGCGGCAGAAGCTAGATTGCACATGGGGAATCCAACGGATCCAACACGGCCACGAAGCACCGAAGCCTCCCCCGTTTCCTGGAAGCTGTGTAAAGACGCAGTGTATTTTCTGCTTTTGCAATCCAGGTCAGCCCTACGAAGTCCGATTTATAACTATTATACCGCTTATAAAACTCGCGATCACGTTGAGCCGCACCTTGATGTCTACAAGCCAGGCGACACAATATGTTGTCCCGATTCAGACTGCCAAAAACCTGGCACAGGTTTGCATAGTCGTTTGCACTTTATGAATTATGCTGCATATAAGCACAACTATGACATTTTCCGCAGGCGCGACAGATAGATCACTCTTTGGTTAATTGGACCAAAGTACGCAGGGGTTTTGGTTTAGAATAGCCTTAGTTTTGACGTTTGTTTGAGTCACTATCTTGTTCATCCTTAACACTGAGTGTCTGCCCGACTGTAGCATTCCCAGATTATCCTATTACCGTCTTGTTGTTGATTTTATTTACCCTGACCTCTCACTTAAAACAAAGACGATGGTTAAAATAGACCAAAAAATGGTGAAGCCCAAAATATGAACACGAAATGAGATCAAAAATTGGACATGGTGGGGATCTTTTTATCCCTTGCACCGATGGGGTCCGTAAGAAGGTGGTCCGTGCAAGAGAACACCAAAATCAAGATGCATAAGTATTGAAGCTGTGCTGACGGCTTAGGAGGCTTCTTCTTCGCCTATATATCGTCCATTTAGGGTATTAAGTCTGTGCGACAAAGTCCTTATTGTTAGATTTGCGATCCGCACCATCTTGGTGCTGTATTTAATATCTAAAGTTTGGCCTATCTATAAGAGCCCCTCCGAGATTTATTTTGGTGTTCCTGGCAGAACGCCGACCGCCTACGAAGAAAACTTTCTGGTTGGTTGCGCACGAGCCACCACTTTGCGGACAGAGTCATCGGTGCAAGGGATAGGTTAACTTGGAAAATCCTTAATTATGGGGAGAAGCGTACAACCCACGCCCTCTCGCATTCACAACAATTGCAAAGCGAGAATCATACCACCAGACCATATGCCCGTAACATAAAAAAAGTTCAGCAATTAATCACTAGTTATCCGATAAACGTAATAAAACGGCGCCTACAAGTTGGGCGGGCGACCGCTCAGCTATGGTGGGCCATACTTATCTCAGTTGACTCAGACCCTCGGAGAAGAATTCGGCCCGGGCCTCCACCTACGAACTTATGTGTACTTATGAGCCAATCAGCGGCTGCCGCCGCCTCCCTTGGGCCCACATTTAGCACCCTTGCAACTTATGGGTATTTATGGGCCAATTAGTGGCAGGTGGCACGCCGTAGGCTTACGCTAGCTATTGCAGCTAATTATAGAGCCCCAAGCCGGATTCCTCTCCAATGGTCTAAGGGATTATAGGCGCGATTTATAAAGGCAAGCTAGCTGCCTAGTAGACGACAATTGTATCGCCTTTAACGCGGTATATCGCCCCCTAATATACCACCGCTTAACTCGCCAATACCTCTATTTAAAAGCCCTCCTCTTACTTTATAGAATCCATCTATAATAGAGCCCAGCCGTGCCTTAAGTGGGCGTTAAGGCGACTAAGACACCCCTAGCTGTCCCCCCTCTATTTCTAGCCTCTCTAGCTAGTTAGAAAACATTATTAAACTATCTAAGCCCTCATCTAACAATAGTAATAACGATTTAGGCAGTAACTAAATAGGTAGTAATAAGAATAAAGTGCCTAAGCCTTTATTAAGGCGTTATAAGAGGTAGGGGAACCGCGCGTAAATGTTATAAGCCGTAGTTAATACATTAAAAGAAAAAGGTTAGAGCTTTACTTAGTTCTTATCTACTTAGGTTAGGGCGGATAATATAGAAGAGAAGGGAATTGTAATTAAGCACCGTCGGTACGGTCGCGTTAGATAGCGGTGTTAGGCTCTATTAGATGCAGTTACAAGAGACCTATAGTTAAGTAATATCCTATATACCCGAATAAAGTTATATATAGTAGAGCTAGATTACCTTATTTAGGAATTATATTTTACCACATTTAATAGAACGTTAAAACTTAAGGACTTAAACTTTAATGTCGTCTTTTACTCTATATAGAATACTGCTCTAGAATAGTATACAACTTTAATATAACTATTTAGTAATTAGCAGGCGTATAGGGCTAGCTATAGTAATTAAAAAGCAAAGGGCTAGAAGGTAAATAGCTAAGATACGCTAGTAAGGCGGGCATATGCTATTACTAGTATAATTTATTTCTCTTAGGCTAAGAAGCGGTCCAATTTCTTTTCTTTAGTAGTAGATATATATCTTATAGGCTCTAGTATAAAAAAAGGGTGTTTAAAACGTTAGCTAGCTTTAGATTATGCTATAGTTATTATTCTGCGAATTATACTATAGGTAGTATTGCTAAAAAGGTAAAGGTATATTAGTTTTTATATTAGTACTATATATCTATTAGTACCGGCCTCTTAACTAAACTTACGCAAACTCTTATAAACTTATAAGCTAATTAGTATAGCCTTTATAAACTACTAGCTGGCTAGGGGCTAATATTTATAGAGGTATTTTATAACGCTAGCGTATAACCCCTAGATGGTTGTTATATATAATAATATAAACTTTAAAGATATAAAGCGCAATAAGCTACTTGGTTATATATCTATTATGCGCTCTTTAATAACTGCTGCTATTATCTATTATCCTAAACTACCTTTATTAGGGCTGCGTTAGTTAATGTATAATCTAACTATTCCGCTAAATATTAAGGACATCTACTAATCTCCTAGCTTTGGCGATGAGTTATTACTATAAATTAGCCATTACCTTATTACTAACGTAATAAAGGGGATTTACCTTACTAGTATAGAGCGTATCTTTAAAGATAGTGATCTTTTCCCTTAGATGCTAAGTATACAATATATTAGTAATAAGAAGACTAGATTTTAGTAGTTTAGTACTATTATAGAGGATAAGGGTACTATCTAAGGTACTTATAGCGTCTATAAAAGTATTTTCCTTAATTAGTTTAGTCTCCAGGCTCTAAATAACCCTTATAATAGCACTACTTCTAATAATTTTACTAAGCGGCTCTGGCTTGCCTATAGTGACTAGCTTACTATATATTATATTAGGTTAGTAAAATAGGAGCAGATTTATACCAGCCGCCCTTTTAATTATTAGGACTAGCTACTTAGTATACCTATATAGTTCTATATTAAGATAAATCTATATAATACTCTTATACGTACACACTTTACGCCTAAGGATAAGTAAGAAAAGGCTTTTTACTGTCTACAGTCTAATATAACGCTATAAAATCGCTCTATAATTATATAAGAGAATACTAAATACTATAAGTTAGTACCTATTATTAAACGGGGTTTTATAGCGCGGATAACCGCCCTCTTTTATACTGCTATATAGCGTTAAGGCTTTAGAATTAGTATACCTAATTTATCTAAGCTGTTAGATCTAGACACCCTATCTAACCTATCTTTCTCTAAGTATATTAAAGATATTACCCAGGCTATTGGCTGCCTTACGCCTAAGTAGTTCCTAGATATTATTAATAAGATTTAACATAATGCCTTTTCTTAGGACGCGTGAACGGGCGTAAAGTATAATAATATTAAGTTTCGGATAATATGTCGCATACTTTAAAAGGTTAAGCTTTTATTTACTGTTTAGTATACTATTAAGTATACTAATATGGATATACTACGGCGGCTTATTAACCCCCTTATTATATTTTTCTTTAGTGCGTTATAGCATAATTACGGTTAAGAGATGCTATTCTATTAGTAGAATCTTACGTTAGTTAATTCGCCCGAACTTTAATATACAATCCTATCCTCTAGGCTAGTAAACTAGCTTAAAGCTCCCGATAAGTATAAGGTTATTAATCTTAGGTTAAAGTACTTAAATGGAAGCTATAAGATCGAGATAAAGTACTATAAAAACTCTACTTACGATATAGATATTATATTTAATTAAGTATACTTATTAAATACAACAGTTAGAATATTACGTAGTAAGATAAAATATATATTTAGTAAGAAGATATTAGGTACCTATACGCGGGCGAAGGCGGACCTTAATATATTTATACTTACTCGGAATCTCTATTCTAGTAACTTAGCTATATTATAGCAACTAGTATAGCTAGTAGGCTTACGCCTATTTAATTCTTATAATATTTTTAGCACTAGAGTAGAAGTTCTAGTAAGGAAGGTTAATAAGTTTAACTAGGTCTATATTTAGGGTCTGCGTTTAGTTACTACCTCTTATCCTCCTTTAGATATAGAGGACCTAGCTAGCTTTATAGATATATAAAACTTTACTAATACTATTAAAGATAGGCTAGATAATATAAAGGAACTAAATTTTACTTCTAATATACCTTCTATTAGCTAGGAGGCTCTAAGTAGCCTATAAACTTAGGTATACTTATATAAACTTATCGGCCAATTAAAGCGCGGCTTTCCTCTTTAGTTTGCCCTATAAGTCTCCCTCTCCTTTACCCTATAAGGCCCCTCTACCCTAGCCCTATATATAGCCTTAATTATATTAAACGATCGCCCTATACTAGTCTATACTGGATAAGCTATATTATCCTGCAGCACTTTAAATTAATAATAAAAGTATTGCCACTTCTTAGATCTTGGAAGGTATAGGTTTAGCTTTAAAATTTAAACCTAAAGGTAGATAATTTAAAGTATAAGCTAGGCTAATAGACTTAGTCTAGATATCTCCCAAACTTATATAAACTTATTAGCTAATTAGAATAAGGCTAAACCCCCTAGGTTACTGACCCTATTATAGGCCTTAGACCCTAAGATAATAATAACTTAAGAGGAGGATATCTAGGAAATACTATAAAGAGAAGGAATATAAAATGTCTTAATTAAGGGCCCTAGCCTTATTCTAATTAGCTAATAAGTTTATATAAGTTAGTATAAGTTTAAAAGATCTCTAGATTAGGGGCTAAAGCCTATATTAACGGGCCCTAATAAGGGCTGGAAGCTATTATCTATAAGGGGTAAAGGCTATTAGCTAGATAATATATCTTAACTTAAAAACCCCCGCCTTGCCTTAATTAGCTAATAAGTTTATATAAGTTTATATAAGTTCGGAAGATATCTAGAGTAGTAGTAGCTTATATTAATAGACCCCCGCTAAGAGTAGAGGCTATTACCTATATATGGCGACTATATACAAGCCTCTATTTATAATTTTATACGTTAGTAATAAACGCAATTATATTACGTTATTAGAGTAGTAGGTTAATAGTAGAATAAGAAAGTAAATTCGTTTTACCTAGAGTAGAGGCCCGCTATACTTACTCTACTTTTACTATAAGCAGAGGCCCACTATACTTACTTACTTATCTACTATCTATCTAGAGTAGAGGCCTACTATACTTACTTACCTATCCGCCATCTATCTAGAGTAGAGGCCTACTATACTTATTTACCTAATCCTCTACTAAGCAGAGGCCTACTATACTTATTATCCTCCTCTTACTCCACTAGAGTAAAGGCCCGCTAAGCCTACTCTCTTTTTAGGGATAGAGGCTAAGTCTATATATCCTAACCTATAGGGCTTATAACGCCTATAGTTAGGCCTATCTAAAATACTAGCTTCTTTACCTATACGGGATCTAAACTAACTAGGTAAGGTTAAAGCTTACCTATAAAAAGCCTTATAGTTAGACCCTTCTAAAATACTAGCTTTTACTAAAATAAGGTTAAAGCCTTCCCTATAAAGGGAGTCTAAAAATACGCTATACTATACTAGTCCCACCCCCTTATCCTCTATACTATTAGCCCTGTGCCCCTAGCTCTAGGTAGAGGTAGTTATAGTCCCTTTAGTAATAGGGGCTATAGGGGCGGAGCTAGTAATACCTACTAGGGTTTAGGCTTAGCCCGCCTTAAGATAGAGTATCTACTAGGGTAGGCCCTTATATAATAGCGGGCATAAGCGTCCCTAGGCTTATATACTTACTAGGCGCCTACCTTAAAGTAGACCTAGTACTTTTAACTATCCTTCTAGTAAGCTAGGCACCAATCCTTACTATAAAGCTACTTACCTAGCTCTATTTTTATAATCCTCCTAATATAAAAGAGGTTTCTCTTATTATTAGCCGTTTAGAGAAATAACTACTACTTACCCTAGCGGACGGCAGTATAGCCGTCCGTAGTTTTGCCCTAGAGTTACTAATTCTAAGGCAGACGCGGCTAGTTAGTAAGTTAGGCAGTATAGAAGCCTACCTAGGTAAAAGAAAGGGGAGGACCTAGAGCGGCGCTAATAGTAGGGGCAGGTGGCTAAGTTATAGGTCTACGTATATATAAGCTAATAATTAATATAATAGGTATTATAGTACACATACCCAGCAAGGCCAACTATATTATTATTATTATCGTCGCCGCCAAAATCTAGCAGGCGGTTATTGTTATTATTATTACCATTATTATTATCGCTGCTAAGGGGGAAGGTAGGCGCGATAGGGCTAGTAGGTGTAAGGGGGGTAATAAGCGCAAAGAGGGGGGCGAGAAGTAAAAAAGGTAAAGGAGGAGAAGAAGGAGAAAGGGCGCGCGGGCGAGGACGCCGGATAGTCCCTAACCTTAGTTACCCGTATAAGAGGGCAGCAATAAGGAGGAGGATTTACTTTTTCTAAAGTAGGAAGTTTAGTAGGTATATAAGCACCTAGGCAGCAGAAGGAGATATTAAAGGCTTTTTGTAACGGAACCTTGTAGCAAGAACTACGGTGGGCTCGTTATTGGGCTAGGTGTGTAGGAAATGCAAGTATAAAAGTCAACAACGTAATAACAATTGGTAGAGTGGTTGCCTAACAGATTAACTCCAATTATATTCTAAGAATTACTATAAAGAAGGAACTATCTAGGTAGGGACTAAGGGTCCTTAAATATATAACCGTACTCCTATAAAATCCTTCTTGTATATAATATACGTCTTATATATAAGGTACGTAAGTTCCTCTTATTCCTCTTATTTAATACGTAGCATATTATATAACCTTAGTTACTATTCCTTATTANATNGTTCTATNGGCTCTATNCNNNACNNTACCTAAATTAACTAACTAGCTTCTTCCGTCTCTTCTCTAAGTAGTTATAATATTATACTTAAAGCGTCCGTAATACCATCTCCCTCCTCTTTATCTTTGTCCTTAAAGATTTAAAATATCTCTAAGTTGTTTACTAAAGGTATAATATCCGTTTAATTAATTTAGTTAATATTATTGCTTATTATACCTAAAGCAATTTCTTCTTTACACGCCTAACGTCGTGCTCGTACTATTGCTGCAATATTATCTCTTAGTGAGATTATGCCGTCTCCGTATTCTTGTTATTTAAAAGAGGGGTTGGTTTATATTATGTTAGCGAACCCATCTTTATAACAACTGTCCTCTTGCTTAGAGTATACTAAAGCGAATATTTATTCGTTCTATGACGTTCGCTCTACTTTTAATACTAAATATACGCGATTTATTACTCTTAATAGTCGTCTAGTTCCCTAATTAATTTATCTTAGGGTTTTATGTTTAATCTGCTACTATATAGCTAGATGGTAAACTGTTATAAGCCCTTACTAAGTTGGAATGTTCCTGTAATGCGGAATAGAAGGCTCTAAATACTTAAATTACGGCGTCTACTTATCTGCTTCGTCTTAAGAAGGTTTATAAGAAGGTTTATTTTAAGGAGTAGAAACTTATAGAATAAGGTCTATAGGAACTAGGTAATAAAAGAATAGATTCTCTTCTAATAGAGAAGGAAACAGATCTAAGTAGTTTGGCAACTGCTCTTCTTAGGTCCCCCTTAGGTAACTTATTCTTTAGTAATCCTTCTTTATTAATACTGCCTAACCTAATCTCTTCTAATACTCCTGTACCTTTCCTATAGCGTTTTTTAAATTCTCTAGTAGCTCCTAGGTAGTTTTAGTATAGCCTATTTACTTAACCTTGTACTATATTTTGTCATCAATGTCCTTATAATTAATGATCTTTAATACTTACTATTTGTCTTCTTCTTATCCTTTATATGTGTCTACTTTATAAACCGGTGGCTTAATATTCCTATATACTGGCTTTAGTATTGCAATGTGCTATATAGGGTAGATCTTCATTTTAGCTAGTAGGTTTAACTTAAATATAACCGGTGAAATCTTTTATATAATTTCAAAAGGTCCTAGTCTAACGTGGTCCAATTTCTTACTTAGTTATCGACTCTTAAAATTTTTATATAGTAGCTATACTTTATCTCCCTCCTTAAGATCTAGTCCCTTAGATCTCTTAGTATTATAGTACTTTTTCATTCTCTCTTATACCTTCTTTACTAATTCCGTAAGGTTTGCATAAAGATTCATTAATATCTTTATTCTCTCTTTGGCTATACTACTTATTTTCTTTACTTGCCGTAGTAATAATGATATTCTTAACTTGTATCCGTAATTTGCCTTAAATAGTAATATACCTATTCCTTCTTAAGGTGTTGCATTATATGCAAACTGTGTAACTAGTAATAGTAATACCCAATTATTTTATATATAATTAATATAATGCCTTAAATACTACTCTAGCGTCTAATTTAATCTTTCCGTTTAACCGTCTATCTATAGATAGTATACGGTGGAAGTTACTACTTAAACTCCTTACTCCGCTAAGAACACTTCCTAGAATGCTGCTATAAATCTTAGATCTCTATCCGATATAATCTTGCTTAGTGCTCTATATCTTATAAATACTTCTTTAACGTAGATTTTAGCAACATCTTCCGCTGAGATTTCTTCTATGTATGCTATAAAGTATCCCCACTTTATAAGCTTGTCTATTATTACTAAAATCGCGTTATAATCTTATCTAGTAATAGGATCTTTTAATTTTAGCAACTTAATAATAAAGTCCTATAATATAACCTCCTATGGTTTCTCTGGTATTTTAATAGGTTATAGCCCTCTATATAGCTTATGCCTTATTAGTTTATTCCTTTAGTAATTTAGACATTCTTTTATAACCTTTCTAGCTATTCTTTAGATTCTATCAATAACGTACTCCTCTTAGAGTCTCAACACTAAGCCCGTAGCTCTATTGTGTTCTTAGGTTAGTCCCTTATAGAAGTCCTCTATAAACTGCTCTACTATACTTCTTAGAATATACTTTACTTTTTAATTTTCGTATATATCCGTCTATAGATCTTCTAGCTATACTTTTAGAATTCTTTACGCCTAAAAGCTTTCTAGTGTCTTATAGACTTTCTCTAGTTCATCGTCTTCTTAAGTTGCTGCGATTTTTGGATAATTATACCTAATTAATCCGTCTATATCTTTTTGCAATAAAGCCCCTAATAGCTTTTCCTTATTTTGTAGTTTAGCTTTACGGCTTAAAGTATCTGCCCGTATATTATCTGTACCTTTAGTATACTAAATCTTGAAATGGTATTCTATAAGCATCTCTGCCTATCTAACCTATCTTTAGTTAAGTTCCTTTATTATTAAGAATCCTATTAGGTTCTTATAATCCGTCTTAACTATAAATAGTTTCTCTATACCTTGTAAGAATGCTCTTTATTTCTTTAATACTGCAACTATACCTAATAACTCCTTATTATAGATGTTATAGTTTAACTCTGGTGGTGTTATCTTTCAACTATAGTATGCCACTAGGTGCCATCTATTTTAATGCCTTTATATAAAGTATGCCCCTAGTATATAGTCTAATATATCCGTTTCTATAATTGTCTCTAGTCCTAGTTAATAGATCTTAAGAACTAGCTCCTAGGTAAACAACTTTTTAACTTTCTTAAAGAGTTTTCTTTGCTCTTCCCCCTATACCTATAGTTCTTCTTTCTTTATTAACCGCGTAAATGGCTTAATATCCTTTAACTATTGCGCTATAAACCTTCTGCAGTAATTGCAAAACCCTAGGAATAATCTTAACTATATAACGTTCTCTAGTTCCTACCAATTTACTATAGCCTCGATCTTTTTTAGATCTATACTAAGTTAGCTTAGTTTAATAATAAATCCAATAAAATCAGTCTTTCTAGTAAAAAACTCGCATTTCTTAATTGCTACTAGCATCTGTTCTTCTTATAGTCTCTTTAAAACCTATTTAACGTATTCCCCGTATTCTTCCTTAGTTATTAAGTAGATAATAATATTATTAAGATATACTATAATAAATTCATCTAAGTATTCTCCTAATATATTATTAATACACTTCTAGAACGTTGCTAGTGTATTTATAAGCCCGAATTGTATAACTAATAGTTTATATAATTCTTCTTTTAACCTAAAGGCTGCCTTTTATTCGTCGCCTTCCTTAATCTTAATTTAATAGTACGCCCATCTTAGATCTATTTTTGTAAAGATTTGCGCATTGCCTATCCTATTTTAGATTTCGCTAATTAAGGGTAAAGGATACCTATCCTTCCTGGTAATGCTGTTTAACTGTTTATAGTTAATATACAGCCTTAGTTTACCATTCTTCTTTAGTATAAATAGTACTGGATAACCCGCTAATAACTATAATGGTCTAATATATCCCTTTCGTAGATTTTCCTAGATAAACTCTTTTAACGCTCTACCCTCTTCTTTAGTAAGCTTGTAGATTAGAAAGAACTTTAGACTTATTCCTAGTTCTAACTCTATTTTATAGTCCTATGCTACATATTCTAATAGCTTTTTATTTTTTGGTAACTATAGTTTTTTACTATACTTATAGTATCTTTTTGGTATATGGCTTAGTCCTTTTTCTGTTTCTTTATAGGTTGCTCCTACTTAGTACTATACCAACTTGGCTTATTATTGTATTTTGTGGCGTTAAGTATCTCTAATATTGACCTGACCTGTATTCCAATTAATTCTTAGATTATATTCCTATAACTAAGGCATACCTAATACTGCCTCGTCCCGTCCCAATAGTAGGATATTAAAAGACATCTCGATTTATTTTCCTTTAATAGTTATCTAAATAGGTCCTGTTTTAAGATTAATAATCCTTCCTCTATAGGTTATTGGATCTCCTAAAATTATAACTAATAGGTAAGGTTGCTCCTTTTGTCTGTGAGGTAGCCCCATTCTTTTAACTACTGCTAGTGAGATATAGTTTCGCGTTACTCTACTATCTATTAGTGCTTTAAACTACTAATCTTACTAATTAATCCGTAAATTTAGGTGTTGTCTTTAAATTCCTTTAAGGGTCTAAGGCTCTACTACTGGCTCCCTCTAGTTCTATAGGCCTCTACTTTTTCTAACTATTAGCTGCTTAATCCTAGTGCACTTAGCTTGCTCTTTAGCTAATACCTAGTTTGCTTTTTATCTTCTATATACTATAGACATATATTTTTTAGGTATTTCTACCACTATTATCTATCTAAGCATTCTTCTATAAGGAATCTTCCTAGTTAAAGTACTAAACTTCCTTCCTCTTGGATTTCTATTAGATGCCATTTATATATATATTTAGCATTCCTATACTATTGCTTATCCGTTATCTAATATATCCTTATAGGGTATTTCTAATTCTTCTCTTTTGGATTCTTATGTATTTCGTATATATCGTCCACGCACGCAATCTATAATATTATGTGGTGTACTAGGTGCTTTAGGTTAACTCTTAGCTTGTCTTTATCCCTAAGTTTAAACCTTTATTATATTAATCTAAACGTTATAACTTTATTTATAGGTACTAAGATGCGTCTCTTGCTTCTCTAGTCCTCTAAACGTTTCTCTAAATCCTTTAACGTTATAATTAAGGCTCCTTTAATATACGTTATGGCCTTCTCTATAATTGGGTGGTCCTAAATAACTTTTTTATCCAACTATATATAGAAATCTTCCCACTTATTATTGTGCCTTTGCCTATACTACTTTTAGTATAGCTACTAGAGTGTATATAGTCTGTCTGTAAGGAAGTATCTTCTTATTACTGCATTGTGACAGCCCTTTATATATCGTTCCTCGAACCTAGTTAGAATCCCTAGATCCTCTTTATCTTCTAGTTTAGTAAGCCACTTAGCTCTTAATATACCTACTCTCGGCCTATTAGTAATTCTTTATACTAGTGCTCTGTCCTTTATACGTCCTAATATGCTAGATCTCTTATTTAGTTTCTGTTCTTGCTATGTAATAATTCTTTACCTAAACTCTTTTATAGTTTCTTTTAGTTTACGCCTTGCGCTCTAATCCTTAAAGTTATCTTACTTTTTAATCCTAATATTGGTTTTTTAATCTTTAGTCTAAACACTTTATTTAACTAGTAAATCCTCTAGGTTTATATATTTATCTCCTAATCTAATTACTGTTTATGCTACAGATTCTCTAATCTGTAAAGAAGCCCCTTGCCTCTTATCTGTGGGTATCCTAATTCGCACTTTAAATTCTTAACCCCTTAGGTTCTTTAATCCTAAGCTTGCTTCTAACTTAAGCTTAGCTCTAGCCTTAGTCTAACTAGGCTTACTTAGTATTCTTATCTTATCTTAAGAGTCTTAAATCTCACTTATCTCGTCTTAAGAATCTTATGCCGTTAGGAATTCTTATCCCGAGCTTATTTGTATATCTTTAAACTAAGCTGCTGCTCTACTCTATCGGTTTCTATCTGTTATAGGTCCTTAAGCTTGCCTTATCTTATCTTAAGAATCTTAGTCGTCTCTTATCTCGCTATAAGAATCTTAAGCCTTTGGCCTTTTGCCTTTATTAAGTGCTGAAGTAGTTTACTGTCTTACTTCTCTTATATCTCGTAAAGCGATAGATATTATATCTAGTAGGGTTTTAATCCCTACTAATGTTCCTTGTTCTATAATAGAATCATCCTCTACCTCTAGTATAATATCTTTAAGGTCTACTTACTCCTAGTAAGCAGCCCTTATTACCTTATTGTTATAAAATATTTCGCCTAGGTCGAATTTATTGTCCTTAATATCCAATCTGCGAACTAGTTCGTTAGTTCCTCTATATCCTATAGGTACTAGCTCTTATAGCTAATAGCTTGCGCTGTACTTAGCGTCCTTATAAATTTGGCATGCGTTATTGTAATAAAACGCAAAACTTTTAATTAAACACTCTTTTATTCCTTATAGTACATTGTTATCCCTTTATACGTATATATCGTCTACTAGTCTTATACCTTTTACTATATAGTGACTTTACCTACTTCTATAGTCTCTAATATAATAACCCTGTTTTCCGCAATTTATGTAAGCTCCTTCTTTAAACTATTTCTCTTACTATAAAATCCGCCTAAATATCTTCTGCTATTAAGATCCCTAATTTGGCCTCTGCTCCTTAGACCTTTAATTATTTAATCCTTATCCTCTAGGTTTCTATAGTTTGCTCTATTTCTTATAGGCTTCTTTAGTACTACTTAGGTTTATTAGCTCTGCGCCGTACTATAGTTTCTAACTTAGCTTTTATTGTTGTATACTCTACGCCTTATATAACTATAGAACTCTATTTTAGCCTCTCTTAGCCTGTTCCCTTTAGTAGATTTAATTATTAATCTTAATTGCCTAATCTATTAGTTCCCTTAGGGTATCCGCATCTTCTATTAGGATAATTGCGTCCTAGACTTTAGCCTTAAGTCCCTGTTTATACTATGCTATAAGCGCCTTATTATTCTACTTTACTTATATTACTAGTATCTAGAACTATATTATATACTTAATTGCTAAAGTTCGTTATATAAGGTTCTGGAGTTTTCTTTTTGCTATAGTTATTTCTTCTAGGTCTCTAAATATCTATATTAGTTATTCTGCGAATTCTTCCTAACTTAAGAATATAAATCGCACGTCTTAGTTAGTGGTTGTTATTCCGTTTGCCTATATCTCTATAAGGTAAGATTTAAACTACTTAAGTGCTTTTCCTAATAAGAATAGTCCTGTATAGGCTATCCAATCTATAGATATAGGTAACTTTGCTCCCTCCTATAAGACCTTAAAATGTATCTATATAAGGAATCCTTTAAGCTTTAACCTCTCTCCTATAAATCTCTTAATTAATAGTAGCTTAATCTTTGCTGCTCCTATCCCGTTAAGTCTTTCTTCTAATACTATATTGTTAGCTATTAGCTAGTTAACTATTTCCTATAGCTGTCTGACCGTCATAGGTTGCTATAAGTCAGTATCCGCTATACTGGTGTTACCTCCTGTCCCTAAAGTAGTTGCTACCGTCGATGGTGTTGTGGTGGCTGCTTTTGGTGGCATGTTATTTGACTTCTTATATTAATACCGTAACTAGGTAGTAATTATGTAACGGAACCTTGTAGTAAGAACTACGGTGGGCTTATTATTGGGCTAGGTGTATAGGAAATATAAGTATAAAAGTTAACAACGTAATAATAACTAGTGGAGTGGTTGCCTAATAGATTAACTCTAATTGTATTCTAAGAATTACTATAAAGAAGGAACTATCTAGGTAGGGACTAAGGGTCCTTAAATACATAACTGTACTCCTATGAAATCCTTCTTATACGTGATGTACGTCTTATACGTAAGGTACGTGAGTTCCTCTCGTTCCTCTTGTTTAATACGTAGCATATTATATGACCTTGGTTACCATTCCTCGTTATATAGTTCTATCGGCTCCATTCCGGACCGTGCCTAAATTAACTAACTAGCTTCTTCTGTCTCTTCTCTAAGTAGTTATAATATCGTACTTAAAGCGTCCGTAATACTTTTAAAAAAAATATAGTATTATAAATATCTAAAGAGGAAGAAAAAGAGAAGTAAAGGTTTATTATAAGACTTACTTTACTATTAATAAGCTAAGGCGCTAGACCTAACCTAATATATATAATCTTATAGGCTAATTATATTACGCTAGAATAGACCTTTACCTCTTTATATAAGCCTTATAATATTTTTAGCACCCCCTTTAGCAACTTATATAAACTTATTAGCTAATTAAAACGCCCTATAGGTTAATTAGTATACTATAACAGGAACTAATAGCTTATCTATATTTCCTATTTAGAATATATAATCCCTACGCTAACTTAGGATATAACCGCTTACTCCCTAGTTTTTACGTCTACTATGCCTTAGCTATACCCTAGGATCCCTACACCAACTTATATAAACTTATTAGCTAATTAGGTCGCATTAAATGGCCTACCTATTTATAGCTCTATATAAGAAATTTTCTTATTCCTTTAGTATTACCTTTCTAACACGCTCGGCCTTTATTCTTAGGGTAAATATAAGCGCTATATCTAGCTATATTTTTATAACTCTAGTTATACTACAGATATCCGGCTATAGGCCTATTTTAATACCTAGCTAAATATAACTATTCTATAGTGCCTTACTACTATACTATCTAAGAAACGGAACCCTTTTATTGCCCTCTATTAAACCGTAAGGAAATAGCTTTAGGCTTAGCCCATAACGGCCCTATCGCGGATTATCTTAAACCTATAAATGCGGCTTATCTTAAAGGCTAGTGCTAATTAGCGCTATAAGAACCTCCTAATAAGCAATAAGGTGGCCGTTATTATACCAGATAAGTACGATAATACTAGCTTCTGCGATATTATGCTTATAGAGCGTTATACACCTAATAAGCGGCCGCGGTACTATTATATTAACCTAATGTATACCGCATATATACCGCTCCACTATATACTACTCTTCCCTCGCGGTAATACTAGCTAGCACTAGGGTCTCTAGCTACGCAACTCTAATTAAGTCTGCTAGTAAGACTGTTTAACCTAGCGGGTATACTTTTGGTTCTACTTATACATCTATAATAACTCTAGGTTAGTTCCTTTTACCTACTACTAGCTATTTTAGCAGTATATTATAGATATATAGGCGCTATATAATTAAAATAAGCTTACCTAGATCCGCTCTAACTAAACAACCCTCCGCGTAAAGCTGTATAATAGCGTTATAGACACTTTTACCCGCTATAATCTAGACCCTAGATTATTAGGCCGCCGCGTAATCCTTCTATTAAGTTTCCTTAATAGAAATTGCTTTATTAGGCAATACTATTAGGATTTAATAGCTATTATCCGTAAATACGGCCGTCTAAGTATATTTCTTATATTTATTACTAACCCTAAATGGGACGAGATTACCCGTAAGCTACTACCTAGCTAGACCGCTACAGATAGGCCTAATCTGGTTATGCGCGTCTTCCGTATAAAACTTATCTACCTCTTTTATAACCTAAAACGGAAATAGATCTTCGGCCAGTACTATAGCTCTATTTAGACTATTAAGTACCAGAAATAGGGCCTGCCCTATCTATACCTACTACTCTTTCTATATCTATATAACCGCAATAGGCTGCTAAACCTAGCTATTATTAACCGTTTTATATCTACCGAGCTTCCATAGCTAAAGGATAATCCTACTAGCCGTCTTACTAAAATTGTAAAGTTAATAATAGTTTACGGCCTTTACGGCCTCTAGAATCCGTGGGCTCCCTATATAGTTACGCTAAGGCTAAACCTTCCGCTAACCTACTTAAAACGGTACCCTAGGCCTTTTAACCCTACTACTATTATATATAAGGACAGCTATCTAAAATACCGCCGTCGTAATAATTTATAGTCGTAGTCTATCTGTTTACTAGGGGGAGCTATATTTAAAATAGATAACTACTAGATTATTCTATACTCTCTATATCTAACCATAAAGTATTATACGCATATAAATATTAAGGTTTGCGCCTCTATAAAGTCTATTAAGTATATCCACAAGTATATATATAAGGGGAGCGACTATACTACTTTACGGCTTACGAACGGCGATAAGGTAAGCCAGTATTTACAGGGCTGTTATATTGGCCCGTCTAAGGCTATCTAGCGGCTATTTAAGTTTCCTATTTATAAGGAGTACCCCCCTATAATCTAGCTTGCGGTGCACCTTCTAGGTAAGCAGCCCGTATACTTTTAGCCCAATTAGTCTACTAAGGAGATTTAACAGCGCCTTAAGCTCTCCTACTCTACCTTAACGGCCTTCTTTAAGTATAACGCCGAGTATAAAAATAACCATAACTAGCTATATTAAGACTTCCCTAAGTAGCATATCTTTAATGCAAAGCGCTAGGAGTAGCGTTCTCGCTAGCAAGGTACTGTAATAGGCCGTATATATTATTGCAGCCCTATTATAAGGGAGAGGTTCTACTTACAACTGCTACTAATATCTGTTTTTAGCCCTACCTCCTTTAAAGACCTCTGTACTATTACTAGTATGGTTTATCTAACCTTTTAAGCCGCCTATATAGCCCTAGGGCTGCTAAAGGATAACTATAAGTAAATTAATTACTTAACGGAGGTCGCCGTTTTTGCCGTTAGTGCCTAGCTACGCTCCTTATTTATAACCGCTTTAATTTACAGCCCTATTATAGAGCTAGTTACTTTATAGGACCGCTTTAAACAGTTTATCTATAATAATCTGCCTTACTTTTTAACCTGCTAACCTAATACTCCTCTTATAGTTGCTAAGGACAATAACGCCTATCTTAATTACGGCTTATACCTTATCTATTAGATACTTACAGATTACTAAAAAACGCTTACGGACTATAGCCTGCCCTAGTTTTAGCACTAGTAGAGTATTCTTATAAAGGGAAGTAACCCGCTTCTTATAGCAAAGCTATAGTAATATAACCGTATAGAGGAAGAACGCTAGTTTACTAAGCTACGCTAGCAGCTAAATACAGATTAGGTAGCGTGCTTTAATACTATTATTGCCGCTATAGATACGGATCCGTAAACCGCCTGCTTTTTTCTCTAAGGCCCTATAAGCACTAATAAAACATTTCTCTATTACTACCTTTACTACTACTACCGCTTGCATAATAAGATTATTCTTTATATAGCTTCTTCTAGTATTGCGGCCCTCCTACTACTTAACAGCCGTACTACCCACTCCCGTTTTTAGATACCTTTCAATCTATATAAAGAGTCTACTTACAATATCTCCAAAAAGTTAAATCTCGTTAAGCTTCTACGCCGTACCTCTTTGCTTATTTAGAATAAGATACTAATACAGCACCGTTACTACTTTAAAGCCGTATACTATATACTTACTAACGTCCGTTCTAACAACTCTATCTTTAGCGGACTCCCTACTATCCTAAGCGGTGACTTTACTTAAATACTACCTATTATCCTATAGGGGAACCACGCAGCTATTATAGGTGCCTACCTACAGCGGTTATTCCTCTAGCCTACCTTCCGTATACTATCCCTACGGTTAAATATACGTATCCGCTAGGGTAAGATAAATTAGCGGTTCGCAGCTTAGGTATAAGCCTTATCCTATAATCTAGCCCTAGCTAGTAGTATTAATATCCCGCCTAGTATAGCCCTATTACAGTCCTAGGAACCCTTTTACGGCTATATATACCCTTTATAACTACTTACTCACGTATATACTACTCCCAATACCTTCCGCAATCGCGCTATTTTAACTATTTATAATAATACTATAGCTAAGATTAACGAGGCTATCCTTACGCGGCTCTGCGGCTCCCTAAGCACCTTTTATTCTACGGACTCTATAGAGTAAAATAGAGAAGAAGATTATATAGAACTACCGCTGGCAGAGCTCCTACAGACATTTAACCCTAATAGCCTGCCTCTATTAAAGCTTTCCCTAAAGATAGGCGCGCCTATAATCCTTTTACGGAACCTCTACCCCAAAAAAGGGCTCTATAATAACACCTATATAATTATTACACGCCTAGGCCGCCACTGTATTAAAGCTTAGATGCTTAGCGGCAGCTTTTATAGGCAGCTATGGCTAATCCCTTATATTAAGCTTACCTCTATAGAGGGAGAACTGCCGTTTATTATTAGTAGAAGGCAGTTTCTAATCTGGCTATGCTTTGCTATAACCGTAAATAAGTTATAGGGCTAGTCCTTTAACTTTATAGGCGTTAATTTACGGATACTAGTTTTTACCTACGGTTAGCTCTATATTACCCTATCTTAGGTTACTACTATAAATAATATTTTAGTACTGCTTCCCCTAAATTAAATAAAGATAGACAATATTATCTATCTAGAAGTCTTACTTTCGTAATAAGGTATATAATTTTATTATACAACTACTTCTATAACTGCCCTATAGGGCCAGCAAAACCTTTATAACTGCCCCGTAGGGCCCAATAAACCCCCCCTTTTTCCTCCCTTCCTACTCCCCCCCCTTTAACCCCCCTCCCCTACTCTAACTCCTCCTCTAACTCCTCCTTAAGCACAGCCGCCAAACAGCAGAGCAGCCCCGTAATCCGCCCGCGCCACCCAAGACGGGGGCGGACGCGGGTAGGCGGGGCCTCCTCTTCCTCCTCATCGTCGTTATCGGCGGCAGCAGCGGGAGGCGCTAAGGCGCGGAAGGAAGCGCGGCCGCGGCTAACCGGCAGGGTAGTGGCCGTAGCGGCGGTGGCTGCGCCAGGGGCAGACGCTATTATCTCTATCAGTTATGCTTTTTACCGTTTACGTTACTAACTTATAGGCCTGGAAGGAGCAGCGCGCCCCTTCGCTGCTATAGTGGCAGTTAGCACAGCTGCCGCGCAGCTAGCCCGCGACTAGCACACACTCCGTAAATAGGCCTCCGCCCCACACGCACGACGCACAAGCCTGCGGGGCTATTATACCCCGGCTTTACGCCAGGGCTGCCTCCGTATTTAGGGCCCTGGCCTTAAGGCGGACCCCCTAGTAGACCCCGGAAGCTCCACCTAAGCCAGGTACCTACTGCAGAGACACACCCTAAACGCGCGGCAGGGGACGTAGCGCCCGCATTATAGCCGTGTTAGCGGTGGCGGCTTCGGCGGCGGCGGCGAGCGCGGTAGGCAAGGGATTCTGGGGCGGGAGGGCGGCGGGCTAATTAATGGCCGTAAAGCTGGGCGGGAGGGGAGCAGCGGCAGCGGGAGCAGCAGCGGCGGTGGGAGTGGGAGTGGGAGTAGCGGCGGCGGTAGGAGCGGGAGCAGCGGCAGCGGAGGCAGCGGGGAGGGGCCTGGCGGCAGCAGCAGCTGCAGCAGCTATTCACATGTCAGTATCTTCTCAAATTCTCAAATTCTTTTATAGTACTAATACTTACCAGCACGCTCATCTGCTGGGACCGAAGTCCCACGCGTAGGTACCCCAGCCTAAGACGGCGGCGGTAGGGACGAGAAGCGGCGGCCGGGCGCGGACATGGCGGCGGCAGCAGCGGTAGTAACGGTGGTAGTAGTAGTAGTAGTAGCGGCAGCGGTGGCAGCAGTAGCAGGAGCAGGAGCAGAAGACGCAGCAGCAGCAGCAGCGGCAGTGGTGATGGTGGTGGTAATAGTGCTGTTGCTTAAGGAAGAAGAAGACGACAACAACGACGACGTAAATAGCTATTGTTAATATACATCACGTAATCAATTATGTAAATCTATATCACGCGATTATTACGTAAAGGCAGCCTTATATCACCACCACGACAGTAGTAGGGCAGTAGTAGGGCAGTAGTAGGGCAGTAGCAGGGCAGTAATAGGGCAGCAGTAGGGCAGACTAAGTTTAAAGGCCAAAAGCCCGCCGCAGGCGCGAGAAATCCGTTAAATTTCTCTAAGGAACCAAATTACTGGCTATAAGTCAGTAATTTGGAAAATTTCCTTGGAAAATTTAACGGATTTCTTGTACAACTACACTGCAATAACCAAGACGTCTTAATGCAGAACTATACTAGTAACCGAGACGTCTTAATATAGGACTGCACTGTAGTAACCAAAACGCCTTAATATACGACTGCACTATAGTAACTAAAACGCCTTAATATAGGACTGTACTGCATTAACTAAGACGCCTTAACGTAGGACTATACTACAGCGACCAAGACGTCTTAATATAGGACCGTACTACAGTAATTAAGACGCCTTAATATAGGAATAGAGCCCGTTTAGGTGTTGTAAATTCAGAGCAACATTACGCGACCGCCCAGAAGTACCAATCGAACTCAAATTATGTACCTTTTCGCCCAAAATCGCGTGCGAAAGTACTCGGGGGCGGTCGCTGCGCGACCTCGTGCGGGGTTCGGGGGCGTTATCAGCAGGGGTGGCCCTAACCTCGTATTAACCCGGGTCGTAACCGCGCCAAATCAGCCCCCCCGATATGTGATAGTTCATAGAGTTCCCAAAGGTTATTCCCGAGAGAGTTATTAACTCCAGCGTTACTACCTCCTTTCGCATAAAATATCGATGACATAAAAGCGGTCAACTGACCTACAAAATTTTTATGAAAGGAGCATTAGCGAAAAGTCTGCAGTCTACCATTGCCGCCATGATACTCCCATTGGTAGTTGCCATTTCTTTCTGCACACATTGCGGACACGTGAAAACCATCATACCCCCTAAATATTCAATTTGTCCAGCAGCAAAGAGAGTCCATGCTCTATCTCCATACGTATGAAGGAAGATGTTCCACTTCTCGTGCATTTTGAACTGGCGCTGTCTCCACTGAGAAGTCGTCGTGTTGAGCACAATTAGCTTCGGCTCAGTGTTGTGCCCCTGACATTCATCATTTCCTAACACGAGACTGCGTACAAGTGCACGTAATACGTCTCGCAGACTGACTTGGGCAATAACATTGCCATTCACCCGCCCAGTGAGGAGCACATGCTGGCTAGCATAGTGGCGGGGGCGTTCTAGGCCGATATAGAGTGGTTCATTTGGTCTTCCAGAGGTTGGAACGCCGAGGTAAGGAGTCTCTGGAGGTGCAGCATTTCTCTCAAGGTCGAATGAAGCATCGGTAGGCGTAGAGGGCTCTGGGTATTTCTCATTCGTTAGAGAGAAGCTTTTATGTATGGTTGAGCCATCAAGAATCCACCCATCTGCATCTATTGGGACATTGCCAATAAAGATATTGAGACATTCGAATCCCAGAGCGGCAGTTGAAGGTTCCATATTCAACAAGAGCTTCGGAACGACGCAGAAAGTTCCGGCACGACGACCAAGAGTTGCAATTCGATGCCCAGGGCTTTTTCTTTTCCGGAGTGCTTCAATTGGTTCGGTGTCTGTACCAGCATGCATAGCAGAAACAATTACCGCGGCTTCCCATAGCGGAAGACCAGACGTTAGGCCATTTGCCAAAGCTTCGGTAAGAATCTTTAAGCTATCGTCCATGTCAAGTTCGAGTGTTGCTACATGCTTTGTTCTCTCGAAATCACTGCCCACCAATAGCTCAGTAATGGCAAGCACTATGCAAGCTGTAATCACCCGGAAGCGTTGGAGTTCGACCGGAAGTGGGTCGTAATCGCCAATCGCTCCGGATGTCTCACGGACACAATCCAGGGTCTTCTGGTCACCAATAGACTCATAGCAATGGGCCAGCATGCCGCTACAAGTCGGAAAGTATATGGCTGCAAGCTCAAGTGCGTACGCCGAAGGTTGTTGGTGACTCAAATGGTGAAAGCGCGCAATAATGTCGGGTGTCTTCCCCGACCGATTGTTAGCTGGGACTTTTGTGACAATCCATTTACAGCTAAATGTGTCGTGGATATATTTATAGACCATCATCCAGTAAGTTTGGCATTCCTGTTGTGTGACCTCAGCCAAGTGATAAAAAGAGTTCACGCAGAAAGCTCCGACGGTGGAAAGTGTATAGTATATTGCACCGGACTCCGGCGTGATGGTACCTGGTGGGAACAGGTGTTTGTCCGTGGGGACATCAACGTATGTTCCGCCCGATACAAGTATGGGTGCTCGCAATACCTTAGGAGGCTCTCCCCGGCCATCCCAGAGTCTACCAGGTTCGAGGTTGTAGCCAACTGCTCGTAAGCAAGCAGTAACTCTCATGACAAGGCCGGATCGGGTAAGGTAGGGAGTTGTAGATATGGGTTTGGTGGAATACCACCTCAAGAATCCAGCAACGAAGTCTGTCTCTGTAGGCGGCTGTGAGTCGTCATCGCTACGCCTAAATTTCCTTTGCAAAAACTCTCTATCTCCTGGCCCTAAATCGAAGGCTTGGTCTTCAAACAATTTGGGAAGGCTCCGAGCGGCTCCCTCGTTCAAAATTTTGTCAATGTTATCTTGGATCTGTTGCTTGAGCGAGTCTTTCAAGGATTCGTTACTCGCAATCTCAGGGAAGTAGCCAGGCACCATGCCTTCTACCAGTAAGTCCACTGCCGCGCGCTTGCCGCAGTGGAATGCAAGGGCGCAAAGCGTAACGCCTAGCCACTGAGTGAAAACATCCCCACCGAAAGCTTCAGCGCTATCTTTGTCCTCCAGTATTTTGAGGCCCTCGCTCGTTAGCAATCCGATTTTAGTTGGTGGGAGATCGACCTTAATTATCTCCGTCGAACCTGAGGTGAACTGGAAGAGCCAGCGCGAGCAATACTGGCGGGTTCTCTGGACGGAATCGAGACCACCAATCCACCCAGCCACACTGATCCCAGCATTGATTGCAGTAACAATGTCGGAAACCCCTGTCTGGACCGTCCATTCCTCAGTTCCCGTATTGCGAGAGATAGTAGTCATAGTGCGATCCTAGGCAAGTAGTCAGCAACGTACTTAACCCACAACCGCACACGGACTCAGAAGGATGCCCGGACCTTGTCGCTAATCCCTACCACGCTCTAGCCTTGACTGTATGGGACGCTTCGTATGCCGAACGGATAGTCGCCTCATTTACGCCTTATTGACTGCCTCTTTGCATGCCAGGAGCAGATATCGTCGTCTGCAACGACAGTAAGAAGGGGGGTTATCACGGTGTCAGGGTTTGGGCTTGGTTGTCTGATCGATAGCAATGATATATGTTCTGCCCCATACTGGCTCGAGCCTCGTTCCGGAAAATTCCTGCGTCATACCGGAACAAATCGTCTTTAAAAAGGAACGATTCGTGTATCGGTTTTATTGTCTTAATTCCGGAACAATTGCTTTATTCCGGAAAAGATCTTCAAAAGATCAGGCCAATTATAAGGTGGTACAACAGCGCAAGGCTTACTAACGCCTATGCACGAATCATAAAGCTCTTTAAAATATATTATACTAATAACTTCGGTTTTCTTCCCCTCTTAATCTAATTGGTAAATTGTTATCGGATAACGTCCAGACCAGCCTCAAATTACCCCAACCATGCGTACACGACATCGCGAAAACGGCTAGTTGATAAGCCTAAGCTTGGTGGTTGGTTTATATTTTATACCTAAGTGCAAGGTATTTTTGTAGAGCTCTCGTAAAGCCTCCTAAGGTGTTGATTTTCTTGTTGCGATTACCTAATTGGGACTAGCGTAGGGGCTCCAAAAGTCGAACTTCGTAAGCTTCAACGTCTGTTAAATTTTCTTATTAGTCCTTATTTACCGCCTCTGTGTATAACTTAATTAGATCCTTAACAAGATGTACGTCTTATCTATAAGTTCTAAATATATATTGACTTAATTGCTAGCTTAAATCTAACACTGGTAATAGCAATATTAACCTCCGTAACCTCCGTAACTACCTCCGTACCTAATACAATTGCCTCTCCTTCTACCGCAGACGACTCCTATAACGTCTCTTATGCTATTTCTGCCTTCTTAGTTATAGTAAAGCCTGCCTTTACTAAGTATCTAAAAGAAACCAGAGTTAACTTAACAAAGCGCGTTACCTAGCCTAAATACAATAATCTTATTTCCTAGCTCGCAGATCTAAATTATATAGCCCGCTTACAGGTAGAACGTAACGCTAAATTAAAGGCTAAGCAACGGTGGTATATAAGAGAGGATGTTCCCCTAGAGCTGCGAGGTCTTTAAAGGCGTTTAACAGGGCCTAATAAGCGGGCCTTAAAGGTGGTTCCTAAGCCAAATATTTACGATATAATTATAAGGAAGTATAGCAATATTAAACACTTAGGGTAAAAGAAGACTTACCATATAATTGCGACCGAGTATTACGGTATAAGATCTATTAAAGTTAAATAGCTACTTAAGCACTGTTGAATCTATAAGGAGTAAGTATTACTTTTAGAAAAAATCTTAGTTGTATGCGTATGCTAATATTCTTATAGAAAGGCTTCCTCTACTATAAGGCCTCCACTTAATATAATCGTCTTTTTAGCTCCCTTTAATTACATCTAAGGCGATCTAATTAATATGCGCTTTAAGCCCAACGGCGAATATAAATAGATCCTATAGATACGCGATCACTTTAGTAAATACTACGCCCTCTGTCACGGCTTGAACAAATGCCTCTAAACCAAAGCTTGAACGAATGCTGTATTACGAAGATACTAAGCTAAAGAGAAGGAAAAGGGGTCACTAGGACCGATGTAAACAAATATATAGGGTAAGCCGCTAAGGCGCTAGCTTTAGGCGGGCCAATCGCGGGTCGGCAGAATATGGCAGAATTTGGCAGGTAACGTGCGATAGCGCCGTTACATCACCCCCCTCTTTAAAGAAAGCCTGCCCTTAGGCTTAGTTAGAAATAGGGTAGCACTAGGCTTATAAACGTAGGATTATAAAGTATAAGATAAGGAGATAAAGGGGACACGAATACGTCCAGACTAAGTATAAAGGGCAATTGTAAGCTAAGTGGAAGCACTAGGCCAGAAAGAGTAGCCGTTAAAAGTCTTAGCACGGATCTAACTAATTAGATAACTTTAACCAGCAGTTAAAGTTCCTGGACATCTGATATTTTACGGTACTAGTAGAAAACAGCAGAATATGGCAGAATTTGGCAGATAGCTATATTAGGGCTTTAGGGCGTTTTTGTCCCTATATTCTTCCGGTAATTTATTATCTTTATTATACTAGCATTCCATCTATTTATCTAGGTACTTTAGGGGTCTAGGCGCATTAGGGTATTAGTTATAGAATTCTTTAAGCTTCTAGGGGTAGCCTATAAAGTTCTATATAGAGTACTAGGTTAGGTTAGGATTATAGCCCTTCTATTAGATATAGTATTTTAGCGTTCCCCGTACTATCTTATAGGCTAGTATTTCGTTAACCTCCTATTTGCTATTACCGTTTACTTAAACTAGTAGGGGAGGCTCGTTCTTTTATCTAGGCAATAGGTCATTTATAGCTTTCCGTAACTTATCCGGTAAGAAGATAGGGTGAACCCTAATTAAATCTGGGAGCTTTATCTTATATAAGTTACCTATCTTTTTAAGAACCTTATATGGTCCTGCTATCTAGTAGTCTAGCTTATAGCTAGGTCGTTTAGTCTTCTAATTTCTTATTATAACCTAGACTATATCGCCAGGGGTAAAATCGGGCTCTTAACGGTGTTTGTTCGCCTACTATTCTATTAACCTCTAAGCTTTTTCTAGGTTCTTACGGGCTACCGTTTAGGCCTCCTCTAATTATTTGGCGTACTATTAGGCCTTAGTATAGGATAGCTTCTCTTATATAGTCTAGGGTTCTTCTAGCCTTTTCTAGTTAAAGCTTATATAGGGTAAGTATCCCATTTCTAGCTAAATCGGGGCAAACCCTATAAAGTTATGGGGTAAGGTTGCTTGCGGGTAGTCTATTAAGGGTAGTAGTTTAGACTAGTTATCCTAGAAATAGTTAACGAAGGGCCTAAGCCTCTAGTCTAGGTACTGATTTATAATCTCTATCTAACCGTCTATCTAGGGGTAATAAGCCGTAGAAAGCTTTAGCTTAATACCTAGGATCCGGGTAAACTTATTCCAAAAGGCCGATATAAACTATGGCCTATAATTAGATATAATAGTATCTAATAGTCCGTAAATTTAGTAGACGTAATAGATATATAGCTGGGCTGCCTCTTTAGTATCGATGTTCTTATAACAGGGAATTAAGAATAGGCGTTTACCAAAGCGGTCGACTATAACCATAACCATATCGTATTCGTTACGGTCCCTAGGTAGTTTATAGAAGTTTATAAAGATATACTGCTAAGGGCGCTCTGGTATTAGGAGTGGCTTAAGTAGTCCTAGGGTCTTATCCTATGGGATTATAGCTCTCTAGTAGTCTTCGCAGTTCCGTATATATCGATTAATATCTATAACTATTCTCGGCTAGTAGTAGCGGCAGTTAATAATTTTACGGGTCTTATTCTTGCTAGGGTATGCTATAGAGACTTAGCAATAAGCTTCGCGGATTAGTTTAGTCCGTAAATTATTAACGTTAGGGATTATAAGCCGCTCCTAGTATAAGAGCAATCCTTCCTCCGTCTTAAAATCGGGGTCTCCTTTTACGGCTTATTCGCGGAGGGCCCTTAGGGTATTAGCCGTGCGGTTTACAGTTAAGAGGCGGTTAATTAGCCCTATTAGCTTATCTAAGGACTCCTCTATTAGTGCTAGCTCGTTTTACTAAGAGTCTAGCTCCTTAAGAATCCGCGGGTCGAGCTATTCTAGATAGAGGAGGGCGCGCGTCCGATATTGGGTCTTTAGCTTATCCTAAGGTCCTACATCTTATTCTCTTTAGGTAAGAGCATTAGCCTTAAAGTTTTACTTACTAGAACGATATATAATTATAAAGAAGAATTAGGAGAGTATTTTAGCCTACTAGGCCTATTATTTAGTAAGCTGCTTTATAGTTATAAAGTACTCTAGGGCTTTATAATCTATATATATCTTAATCCGGGAGTTCGTACCTTCGAGCTCTACACACTATTAAAAGAGTAATTAAATAATAGCTAGTATTTCTTTATCGTGTACTTCGTAGTTATACTTAGCTAGGTCTATTATCTTTAAGAAAAAAGCTATAGGGTACTATTTACCGTCTAGATATAACTGTAATAGGATTCCCGCTATAACCCTATTAGAGGCATCTATTTCTAGCATTAATTTAAGGTCTGGGTTATAGTAATAAAGGATTANGGAANAGATAANCCNATCCTTTANCTCTTTAAAGGCNTNTATATAGCTATTATTAAANANAAAAGGCGTNTCCTTCCTGGTTAGTNNTATAAGAGGTTTTGCNNTAATTCTNTANTTANNGATAAACTAGNNGTAGAANTTATANAANCTAAGGAANGACTAGATTNCTTTTACNNTATAAGGGGGCTTCTAGTTACAGATTGCCTCTACCTTTTTAGGGTTAACCTTAATTCCTTTTATAGTTACGATAAACCTAAGGTATTTTATACGTTTTACCCTAAACTTATATTTCTTAATATTAACTTATAAGCCTACGTTCCATAGTCTCTCTAGGACCTTCTTAACATAAACTTAATGCTTAAGTTTATTGTCCAAGTATATAAGAATGTCGTCTAGGTATACCGTGCAGAATTTATTAAGGTAATTAAAAAGAACGTTATTTATATACCTTTAGTACATAGCCGGTCCGTTTATTAGTCTAAAAGAAAAAACTTTATATTTATAGGAACCATAATAGGTACGGAATGTTGTTAAATCTTTAGATATAGGGTTTATCCTAATTTGGTAAAAAGCTTAGCGGATATTAAGTTTGGTAAAGATCTTCGCCTAGCCTAGACGTGTAAGGGTTTCGTTAATTAAAGGAATAAGATACTGGTCCTTTTAAGTAATAGCGTTTAGCTTTTAATAGTTAATATAAAAATGAAGGCCTCTATTAGGCTTTTTTACGAACAGGATAGGGAAAGTAAAAGGGGCTTAACTTGGCTTAATAAACCCTTTATCTAGGTTGTTAATTAAGTACTACTTTATTACTTTTAGCTTATCTATTAATTAATAATAAAGGGGGCTATAGCCTAGCGAGTTATTGGCTTCTAATTAAATCTTATAATTATATATCTGGTAGGGGGGTAACTTATTTAAGGCCGCCTTTAAGAATATATTCTTATAGTTTATATAAATAGTAAAAAGGAGGCGTTTAACTAGTTCCTTATCGGTTTCCTTAGCTAGCCTTTCCTCTCTATTATTAATAATTTAGTTAATCTTATATAGGCTTATTATAAAAACCTTATTGTCCTTCTAGTATATATTAAAGTAAAACGCTATAGCGCTAATTATGGCAATGTCTATAGTAGGGGGGTTGCCTAATAATAAGGGCGTATATAACTTTAGGGACTTCTAGGGTACTAGCGTTATTATTACCCCTTTTAGCTCCTATTATATCTTTTAGAGGTTATCCCTTATATCCTATTAATATATTCTTTTCCATACTGGTTAAATCCGTATAATTTAGACGTTATCTATATTACTATCTATCCCGCTTCCGTATATAGAGTCCTCTTTAAATATAGCGCTTCGGGAGAGTATCTTTATTAGTATAGAGTTCTTTCTAGCTTCGCGGCGGGCGTTTTCTTAGGTAAAGGCTAGGTTATAGGCCTAGACATCCTACTAGTAGGTAGGGTTAGCCCTTGCGGCTAGTGTCTTGCGGTTAGTTTAGATCTCCCTAATAAAGGAGGGCAACCTTGGTCTATCCTCCGGCCAGATAAACTATCTTTATTATACGTTTAACTAGATATTAAAATAGGATATCTATTTTTGTTTAAGGATTATATCATAAGACCCTAGGTCTAGGATGTAAAAGGGGATACTATATTAGCGTCGTCCGTTAAGAGCGATATATAACTTTAAGATATAGGTAATAGGCTAACTAGCTTAGCCGTTATAGCCTTTTACCTAAATAGGCTTCTCTAGTTAGATAGCTTCTGCATTTAAAAACTTGGCAACATTATTTACATAGGCAGTATTTATAAAGGTAAAGCCATTTGCTCTAGTATTAATAAGGGCGGTTATATTAACTCTATATCTATTTTGAGATACTATACATAGAAACGTAAAGTGCTTTCCACCCATTAACTAACTAAGATTAATCTCTTTAAGATCAATAGGGTACCCTAGGGGGGAGTCTTTCCCTAAGGTTCCTCTTTTCCTAACTTATCTAACGTTTTTTCTTCCTCTATCTCCTTAATATCGCCTATATCCTTTAGCTCCGGGTAGGACGAGGTAAAGTAACCCTACTTATTACAGTTAAAGTATATAGCCGAGGCAGAGTTAATTAGAGTATTGCGGTGAATACTAGTTAATAGCGTGGTACGTAACTAGTCGGGCAAGGCTTACCAGTACGTAGTTATAACCGCCTTTAGTAAAAGAGCAGTTATAACCCGTCCTTCTACTCTAGCTCCTATAAGTATAGCTAGTAAGTTCTAATTGTTACGGAGTCGCTTCTGCCGATTAGGGCGGGCGTTAATCTGCTTTAGTTTTAAGTCTAATAATAGGTAATAAGCTGCAAGTCTTTTATAGGTTGGTAGGTTATTTAAGGTTATAGTAATCTTTTCTTATAGCCGGATTATTAGCTTATTATATAGGTCTAATTAATAGTTCTTAAGGGGGACCTGGCCTTCTCCTGTAAGGTATAGGAATTAAGTCTAAAATTTAGTAAAGGGTTAGTTCAGTTTTATTATTAGGCGATTATAGTTATAATAGGCATCCCGTACTTTATTTAGGTTAACGTAAATAGCCGCTAGGTACTATATTATCTCGTTAACGAATATAAATTAGACAGGGGAGTTGTCCTTAAACTTGGCTTAAAGGTGCCGTTAGGCGTCCCTAGTGGTTTAACCAAAGAGGTAGAGCATTTTAGCTTCTTTAGAAAGAAAATGGTTATAGTTAACGCGAAGCTTTCCTTATACTTAAATCCTCTAATTCTTAAAGGTAGGGTCTATCTTATTAGATAGTAGTAGGGGGTTAGGGAGCTTAACGGACTTTAATTGCTTTATTATTATATCCGTACTCCCTAGTATATCGTATTTAGTAGAGTAAATAGGTCGGCTAGGGCTTTAAGAAGGGGAAGCTGGGCTATTTTATAGGGCCGTAAGGCTTTTTAGGATCTCTTATAGGGTCTCTTATATATTTCTCGCTTTAAGACGATTAGCTTCCTAGCTGGCTGCAAGGGTATAAATCTACTCGCGTACGTCTACAACGTTATTATTATCTTCGATTTCTGATCCTAATTAGATCTTAGGTTCCTCTTAGGTAGAGGCAGCTTTCTTAGATAAGCTTACTTTAAGTACCATCGTTGGCTTCCTAAGGTTTGTCGGTATTATACGCTTTAGTTTTAATTCCGGGGGTATAGGTCCAGTCCTATCTAGCTCGTAAGGTGGGATATTATCTAGGCCTTCCCAGGCAATATAGAGTTGTTTTAGTGTCTAAGTATAGCGTATTAATGCGTCGTTGCAGACAAAGTTTCTTTAGGGTAGGATATTATTAAGGCCTTCCCAGGCAAGGTAGGGAGAGCTTAGTATAATATCACGGCTTAAATAAATGCCTCTAAACCGAAGCTTAAACGAATGCTGTATTACAAAGATACTAAGCTAAAGAGAAGAAAAAGGGGTCGCCAGGACCGATATAAATAAATATATAGGGTGAGCCGCTAAGGCGCTAGCTTTGGGCGGGCTAATCGCGGGTTAGTAGAATATAGCAGAATTTGGCAGGTAACGTACAATAGCGCTGTTACACCCTCTACCCTCTTAAGCAGAAGACTACTAAGGAAGTTAGTGCCGCTATATTACAATAGATATATCACTACAGTGTTCACCCGCGTATTTGGTAGAGTAATAACGGTATAGAGTTTAAAGGCGCCCTCCTTATATTACTTCGTCGCTATAGAGTAAAAGTTATTAATAGCCGCCCGCGCCACCCTTAATTATAAGGCCTTATAGAGTAGGCCAATGGCTTTATAAAGAAGAAGCTTTATACAGTAAAGCGACTCTTAGGAACTTCGCGATGAGTAACAGCTTACCTAATCGTCGCGGCCTTAATTAATCGCATGTACCACGAATCAATTAGCTGTATACCTTTTCGCTATCTATATAGGAGAGATCCTTAGGCTTCTGCTTTAGTGGCGCCTGCCCTAAGGGCTATGGTAGAGCCTCCGCCTAATATTAAAGTCTCTAAAGCTAAGGATAAGGATCTAAATAGCAATAAGGAAGTTTTAGGCCCTTTACTAGAAGAGAATAGTAATGGGCGAGAGGCTGCCGAACAGGAGCGCGATAAGGAGGATAATCGCTCTATTGCTTTAAGCGCCCTTACTGCTTCCGATAAGGATCGCGATGATATTTCTAATATAGGAGACAATAGTAATTGGCTCTCGACCTTAGGTAAATCTTTTAATAAGGAAGATAAGGATTCTAATAATAGGAGCCTTCTAAATTTAGGAACTGCCTCTATAGGCGACCGCAATCTATCTAAAAAGGACCATGATTTAGCTAATAGATTATAAAGGTAGGAGACTTCTGCGAACTATACTCTATCTAAAGACAATAGCCTCTCTCCTAATTACTTACTAATCTTAATTCAAACTCGTTAAATTCAATTATTAGGATTAAGTAGATTTAGGCAGCCTCCACCTTTACTAGAAGGCTTTCTTACACTAAGCTAAGAGGCTAGTATACGGGAGGTAATTAAGACAATGGATAGAAAGGCCGAAGCCTTAATAGTAGTACGATCTAAACCTACCGTAGATCTACAGCGTATAGCTAAGAGAGCTCTACAATCTATCTAGTAGCAAGAGCAATTATATCTAAATAACTAGATTAAAGATCTGGATAATCCTTACTATACCCCCGGAGGCTACTTTATAGGTAATCTTACTATTTAAATTAAAGCTCTACGATTACAGCTTTATTGCGAAGCTAGTGGAGCTAGCGTTCTACTAGCAGATCTTTAAGAGTATTACAATGTAGTCACACCTACTTTTAGGCGTAAGTTAATTTAGGCGATTAAGAACTCTAATAACCCTATTTATACTATTTTACTATAGCTAGAGCTTAAGCGGCAGGTGTTAAAGAAGCTTAAAGAGCGCTAAAAGGAACTACGGCTATAGAGGCGTTTAGCAGAGTCGGGCTCTATTTACGATATATTAGATATTTATAAGAGAGTTTAATAGCGATTGGCTCACTCTTATAACCAGATAAAGAAAAAGTACGGTATGCAGTACTCTATTACTATATTTAGTATAGGCGACTTAGTCCTTTTTCCAATTCCTAAAAAGCTTCAAAAGGCTACTAAAATCTCTTATATACCTGGCTGCATTTACAAGATTCGAAATTAAGGCTACTATGAGATTCGTACTTAATATGGAATTATAAAAGAGCCCTTCCTTAGTAGCGAGCTTATTAAACCAGGAGAGACTTATAACGCTTAAATTCCTATAAGCGTTAGTAAGATTATACCACTTTTAAAAGTAGTGAAAGCTTACCTAACTACTACACGGCCTACTAGCTGTGCGTATAAACAAGGATGCAGTAATTATAGATATGGTTATTGAAAAGGAAATATAGAGTGTTCTATATACTGCTATAGAGGGAAGCCCTATATAAATTAACCAACAGAGGGTTCTGTAAAGCCTCCTATAAGAGGCCATAGAAGGCTTACTAGTACTTAGCTCAGCCCTTAATTAAAGCGAGCCTAATAGGAAACCTTATTGCAAAGCCCTATACTACCTTAATTAATAATAGTAAATTAAAAAGGTAATTAATTAAGCCTACCACAAAGGCTGCGTAAGGCGAAGGAAAGGAAGATTATAAAGCGAGTAAGGTTGGCGTAATTAGGAGAAATCTAAATCGTAATTACGCTAAACCTAAATAGGCAATTAGTCTACGGCCGGTAGAACCTCAGAGGGCCTATTTTTTTAATAGATCTTAGTGAGATTAGAGCTTTATAAGATTTTTAATTTTTAGTATTAGGGAACGTAATTAATCACCCCCTACCTAATTAGCTTCTACTACTTATAGGCTATATCTATAACGCGGAAAAGCCTTTAAATGTACTTATTAATCGCAGCGTAATCTAGTTTAGATGGAATTTGATAATATTATAGTGGTTAGGGGGGGTAGTAAAATTTAATCTCTAGAGCCTTACAAAATCTCATTAGAAAATTAAGATCTTGTATTTTTATTCTAAATATGCTCCATTAGATAATCAATTGTAATATTAAGGATATATTACTACTTATTTTACACCTAAAATCAATTAAATTATATATTTACTATTATTTGCAACCATCTACTACACTATATTTTCTAAATATGCTCGTAGAAACGGCCAAAAAGCTCCACCAAAAGGCTTTGTATAGCTTTAAAAGTTCAATATAATATTAAATCTTTTCCGGAATGAAGCAATTGTTCCGGAATCAAGACGATAAAACCGATACACGATTTGTTCCTCTTTGAAGACGATCTGTTCTGGTATAAAGCAGAAATAATCCGGAACGAGCCGTGTGCCGGTATAGGGCAGAACAGGTATCAAGTAATTGCTAATCTATGCGCGCTTACTAATCAGTATTTGTACCAACTTAATGGTATAAGTAAGTTATATCCCGGGGCACGAAATACGTATAGTATTGTATGCTCTTTAAGATGATGGTAACTGTCTCTTATATTAAAGCAGACTACGTGGTCTATATACTGATGCGACCTCCCCCCTAATTAGTCAGTGCTCCATAAGTGCGCCAGACGCGTAAGCGGGTGGTTGGTGCACTGAACGCGTAAACGCGTACCTGGCGTACCGAACGCGTAGGCACGCGGTTAGTACGACAGGTGCTGTAATTATACATTAAGCTTAAAGTAGAAAATAGAAGTATAGATTAAATCCTTTACTAATGTTGCTTATATATTAAACGTAATAGAATTATATACCAATTATTTAAGATCCTTAAGTAAAGATAAATTATTAATATTCGGCTCCCCACCGTTAAAAAATATATTAAGACGATGGTATCGACTACGCGCCTTTATTGGCACACTATTATAGAACTTTTTCCATTTTCTTTCTCTATCTAAATTAGCTATAAATGCCTATACTAGGCGGGAAATGCGTTAATTTATAACTGGGGATTGTACTCCTACCTTATACTCATAAGTAGAAGAAGTGCTAGTCCCTAAAGAGAGTATAAAATCTAGTTAACCCTTATCTAGCTAGAGAAATTAGTATTTTTAAAAAGCGATAAAATAAGGATTATTAAACTTAAGGCCACCATCTTAGTAAGTGCTTAGGTTATTAAATACTTTAGGCTTAAAATATTATAGAGCTGTAGATATATAGAAAGCACTTCCCCAAGGCAGTTAATAGGAAACTTAAGTTAGGAAGGTAGGCTCTAGAGACTTACGCTTTACTAATTAATACGTTATACTTTAGTTGCTAAGCCTAAATAAGTTAATACCCTTAAGTTAATATTAGTAAAATCGGATAAATAAATACCTTTAACTTATATACCGCACTCCCAAGATCTTTATCCTTTATTATAGTTTAATATTAAATAAGGTATTATTAGAGGCGCAGTTATTATCGTTACCGCGACCTTTATATTATTCTTTAGTAGATTAAATATTTTAGGAGAAATACCTAGGCTCTGTTAGAACGCGCTCTTAATAGCAGATAAATTATACTAATAGTCTCTAATAAGAGCGCTAATAAGTCTTTAAATTTTTCTTATTAGGGAAAGGCGTCCTTCCTAATCTTATAGAAAAGTCTTTCTAGTAAGCTCCTTAAATCAACGGAGAGACTCTTAAAGATTATATAGTATAAAGTATATATTAATACTAATTAGGCCGCCTTAAAAATATATTAGGAAATAAATTATCTAGCTAGTAACTAATATATACTAACTAAGGTCCCATAAATATAGTTAAAATAATCCTAGAGCGGGCAACTAAAATACTAAACTTGTTGCTTATATAATTAAGGAAAGTAAGAGGTATAACGCTATAAATACCGCCTCTATCTATTATTATTATTATTAGTTCTATTTATTGCCCAATTCGGTCCCTTTTCAGGTCCATGTAGGCTACTACCTATCTATATAGGAAAAAAATCCCCTTAAGGGGGAAAAACCTAAGTATTTCCTTGCCGCTAGTAATACGCGTTCCGCCTTCGCCTAGCTAGTATATCTTTGTGTCTTTTGTCTGCCTTGCGTACCATACTTCCTAGGTATATCGGAAGATCTAGGGGGAGGGAGTGGTAGGAGGGTCTGGCGATTCGCCAGTGTGCCGCCTATGGCTAGGCGGGGGGTGACCAGTCTCTAAGGGGCTGGAGGGGGGCGTGTCCTATAGTGTCCTCCTGTTGGATCTTATGTGCAGTTTAGAACTGCTGGAGGACTCCTTATCCTATAAGCCATTTTGCTACTACTTGTAGGCCTCTGCTTATAAAGAGCATCCAGTTAATATCATTTGTGCCTACGCTAGCGAGTAGCTAGTCCCTTGCTGAGCGGTGGCTGCAAAATAGTAGTATATAGCGTACTGTCTGAGCGGGCCATCCGCATATGCACTGAGGTGTGGTACTTAGGACATAGACGCCCGCGAGCCATGCGTTTAGGCCTAGGACCTCCGTCCGTAGTAGGAAGGCGGCTATAGACTCCGCTTTCGTTAGTCCTTCGTATAGGGGGAGAGTTGGTATTAACTATGGGGTGTTCCATGTGGCTAGAATACATTTGCATTGCAGAGCTACGAGAGTTATATACAAAGTAGAGTTGCGGAGGCCCTCTTGCCCGGGCCCTCTACTATAGTTTTCCACTTCGGACGCCCCTTGACGTCTGTCTACTTCCACAGCAGCCAGCCAGCTAAAACTAGCCACTGCCTATGTGTACCTGATTTGCTCCATAAGCCTATCCTTACAGCCTACTCTACCTAGATAAACCGACACGCACGTCCGTCCTTTTAGGCTATACAGACAGTGTCGTCGATAAGGTGTTAATCCTTCCTCCGAGATAGGTCCACCAGGAGTCAGAGCCTAGTAAAGGGGTGAGGTTCCTAGAGTCGTCCGTCACTGCCATTGTATACCACGCCCCACAGCCGTTACCAGCTGCTTCGCGTTACCTGTGACGCTCTCGCGACAATAGGCCGACCGTGTCTTGCAGGCGTGGGCCCATAATAACTCGACACCGCACAGCTATCGTCCCTCAGCCGCCTACTAACCAAACTTGTTGTCCTCCTATCTTAACCAACACCTGCATCTAGGTCCGTTCCAGCCTACCTATACAGGTTCGTCCTAGCTCTTTCTTAGTCCGTTCCGGATTAACGTCGCCGCCTAGAGAAAGGTTAACGCCGCTACGTTTATAGGTTCGTCCTAGCTCTTTCTTAGTCCGTTCTAGATTAACGTCACCGCCTAGAGAAAGGTTAACGCCGCTGCGTAGAAAGGGCAGGTAGTTATATATTAGCTAATAATATAGTAGAGTTCAACATGCCTACTTATCTAGGCCTCTACCCCAGTTTTCTAGTACTTTAGTCCTAGTCTACAAGCAGTTAGCTGCTACCACCTAATACGGGGATTCTCACCAGTTCTTTCAGATATCTTATAACGGGATTAGCCCGAGTACTAGTCCGCCCCCCCGTGGTCTATATAAGAGTTTCCTCCTAGAGTTAGTACGCTTTCGCACGGCTTAAGAGCCTTCTATAGCCTCTAGTTTTACGCTTCTCTTTATTATTTCCGCCAGCACGGGCATAAGCTGCCATTTGCAGGGGTCGCAACTCCCATTTTACGCGCCTATTGGCGTAGTCCTACAAGGGCGTCGTGGCTGCATCCTGTAATGTAGCTAGGTATACCTTCTACGGTTAAGGCTTAGCCAAAACCTCTCCCGCCTAAGTAACTCCTGTTTGCTCCTTAAGCGTACCTTACTAGCGTACTACCCTAGTGAGCAGCCGTACTGCCCTAGCGAGCAGCCGTACTGCCCTAGCGAGTAGTCCTATCTATTGGTACACCAACACGCGCATCCGTTCTCTCGAGCTACGTAGTAGTCTCTTTAGCTAGGACGTAATCCTATCTACCTACCAGGTACACTAGGGGTTAGAGCCTAGCTAAGGGGTAAGGTCCCTAGAGCCAGCAGTAGCTATTATATACTACGCCCCGCGGGCCTTTTAGTTCCCGTTTCGCGTTACCTATAAAAGTCTCCTTATAATAGGCCGACCGTGTCTTATAGGAGGGGGCCATAGACTAGGTCCCGTGCTAGGCGACCTGTTCCCCCCTCTCCTACTAACTAAGCTTGTGTCCCCCCTTTTTATAAGCTGGCCTGTGTCTTTAACTGTTAAGGACCTCGTCCGACTGGCCTGTGTTTCCTTAGAGCCTCCCCCATATATATACGCGTTAGGTTGCGTGCACCACGCCTATTAAGACCCTCCTGTGAGTCGCCTGGTCGAACGCCATGGGGCCGTCGAAGCTGGCCTGTGTTTCCGCTGCCTAGAGCTTTGCCCGTGTTTCCACCTCGTCGAGCCATCTGGTCGCCGTCGCGTCGCCGTCGCGTCGCTGTCGCGTCTGTCGTCTAGGTCGCGCGCACCACGCCTATTAAGACCCTCTTCTGAGTCACCTAAGTGTTGGGTAGTACCAGATAGGCCCTTGTAGAGGGGCCTTAATGAGTTTTCTAGGCAGGGCCTTAATAAGTTCTTCGCGGTGGCCTTGGGGCCTTAATAAGTTTCGTACGAGGTGCCTATAACGCGTTAACCTTAACAAGTTCTTATAAAAGGAGGTTCCCTACACCCTTGCCGCATCCCTTTGCGATCTTAGAGCTAGTGCAAGCCTAAGGGTGTCCTGTTGTACGCCTAGGGCGCGTCTACGTCGACTGGCTATGATAAGACCAGTTTCGGGCCTGGCTACGAGCCAGGTAGTCGTACATCGGGTGGTTTTCGTATCCCAGTTTCCCTTGATAGGCCTCCCTAGGTGGTAGAGCAGGAGCCTTAAGCGGAGGCAGTAAGGCTCCTGGTGTTGTTGAGGGCGATGCTTTGGTACGCGTCGCGGGCTCAACACCACAGAACCGCGACGACAGCGCGTTGCATGCGCTGCGACGGCTCCCTACCATCGCCTCTGCACTTAGCCATCAAAAGGAACGAATTCCTGATGATGTTTCCACCCGCGGCGACGTGGACGCGTGCAGTAGGGCTTCGCGGGCTACCGCCTCTATCTATGTAAAGAACATAAGTACTAGCTATAGGTGGAATAAATTAAAAGTTAGATGTTTTTTAAGGTACCCTATAAAATAAGTAAAAAGAAATCCGCAGTCGAAGACCTTCTTAGGTATTCTTATTAGACAGTAAAAGCAAGATTTATAGCTCTTAAACAGCGCGAATTATAGCTAAAAATACTTAAGTCGTTAATAATATATAAGTAAGGCACTCTCTATAGCGGGCTATAATACCATTTTTATAAATAAGGCTTCTATTTCCTCTTAAACGGCTAAAATAAATTTTTATTGCACATCTTTATAGATAGTATAATTAAAAATCGCGTTTCTGTAAGTATCTGCGAAAAGCGCATTAAAAATAAGCAATAGGAGGAAATCTACGCCGATTAGCTGAATAGTTAATTAGTATATTATACGACTCTTATAATAAAATCCTGGCGTATAACTTACTAGTAATAAAGCAGAAGCAGTTAAAGGTACTACAAAATGCCATAGCTACGCCTGGCTTGGCATTTTACTAATTAATTCTTATAGATACTTTTAAAATTCTTACGCGGTAAATCCTTAAGGATAAGATAACTAAATAAAATAGAAAAAGGACTTATCTAAGTAAAATTGGTCTATTATAATTGTAGAAAGCGCCTTAAAATAGCGCATATTAAAGAGAAATCTGTTATATTAGTAGGCCTATATAGCCTTAGTAAAGACTAAAAGAAGGCGTTTATGTAATACGAAGGAACGGACACTATAACTCCATTTCTAATTTAATCTAAGGACTTAAATGCTATAGAAATGGGCACCTAAGTTTTTTTTAATTTTATTTTCCCGTTCGTATTCCTTAATACTTTTTATAACTATTCTTATATTAGTTTAGAGCTTAGCCTCCGTAATAGACGGGTTAAATATAATAGATAAAGTATTAAGAACTATAAGTATATAAGGAAGAGTAGATTAAGGGAGGTTATATAGTAGAGGCTTAGTAGCTTAGTATACTAAATGCTTTAATATACCGTAAAGCCCGCTTAGGTTAGAAGCAAAATAATATATAATATTTAAAAGAGGAGCAAGGATATAAGCAGAAAGAGAATTTATAATTTCTTTCGCTAAGCAATGGCCTAATTGCAACTATTTAATCTATCTTACTATTTTATACCCATTTTATAGGCTAGGTGCAAAATCTAATAAACTGTAATTATAGATCTTAGAGTTAATGTATATTAAAGGGCTATTATCTCTTTATATCTTTAAATTACTTTAAAGGTAGACCTAATAGTAGGAGCTTATTAAAGATAGATTGTTCTTCCTACTAAGGATTTGCCTAAGGAGCTTAGATTTAGTTTGTCTACCAATTAATATAATAAAGGAAGGAGTTACGTTAGGCTTTAACAAAAGAAACCTAAAAGTATAACAATAAACTCTTAGTACGCTCTTACTCCTTATATAGGTAATCCTTATCTAGGGTAGGTTGTTTATACTTAGGCGGAAAGAAATGTAATTAGTATTGGCTTAAGTTCTACTATTTAGCAGGGACTATCGGCTATTTATATTTCCGAAGTAGGCCTATTACGCTTATAATCCTAGCGCTCTGTTCCAAATTCTATATACGCCGGATCCGAAATCCGAAATCTAAAATCTAGAATCTAGAATTTAGCTTAGCGTAAGCCGGATCGGAAAAATAAAATGCGCGATTTAATATTTTAACCGTGCTCCTTACGTTAGGAAACCGAATTATAACTCTAGAGTTTAATTTCCCTAGAAAGTAGCAGCTATAGGCATTTTCTTTCTAAGCAAGAATATAGCGTTTTAACACCCTATACGAGGAGTAGGTATAAGGAAGGAATTTATACACATCATTCTTATATTATTTATATAAGCTTATAGGATTTCTGCTTCGCGCTTTATATCTTTAAAGCTCTTTACCTATTAATAATTACTACTACTTTAAAGCTCCTATATAGGTTTCTACTTTAATAGGAAGTATCCTCACTATTTAAGTATAACTACTTACGGTCCTAATAATTAGTTATAAAGAATATTGCTACTTAATCTGCCGAATAAAATATTATTGTTAATAGCTAAAAACCTATAAGTAGAGGGAGATATTAACGCTTTCGCCCGGACAAATAACCGCCTTTATAATATTTTAAATCCCTACCTTTATCGCTATAACGTTGAATGGAAGGATAGCATAGTACTTATATAGGCTGCGAAACGAGGACAAGATATAACTGCTTAAAAATCTCTTAAAGCTGCTAAAATTGGAGTAGTAACTTAATATCAATACTACAGGCGTGCGGATTTATTATAGGCAGTAAAGAACGGATATAAATTGGTAGTATAGCTAATAATTAGAAGTAGACTTAGTAGTCTTAACCTAGAGGACTCTTCGCATGAGCTGTTATGCGCTATAAGGTTTAGGCAAACGGCAGTAGTGTAGCTACTTTTAGAAAGTGTTAATGTGAACTATAAGTAGGGAAACGGCTAGATACTGCTATTATTAACCATAGAAAAGGGGTACAAAGATATAGTTTAACTACTTTTAGAATATAAAAATGTTTATATTAATATAAGAGACTGCTTTAGTCGGACACTACTATTATAGGTAGTCGATTATAAGTATAATATAGTAGTATAACTTCTAGTTAAGTATAGGGGTATTAATATTAACTTAAAGGACTTTTTAGGTAGAACGCTATTATCCATAGCTAAAGTATATAGGGATGCTATAATAGTCTAACTGCTTTTAGAGTGCGAAAGTAATAGTCTAAAATCTATAGACTAGTATAATGATGCAAGCGGTCCTTTAATTTAATATTAAAGGATAGATAAAGATTAACCTAAAGGTAGTCTAGCTTTAGTATATAGATTAATTAGCAGGTCTATAGTTCTTAATAATATAATAAATATAAAATTCTATAGATTAGCTAACCCTTCTTCCCGCTAATTAATGCAATTATTTCCTATATGCCTTAAGTAGATACTAGAAATGGTAAATTATACTAAACACTATCTATAAATAGGTTTATATCTCTATCTTATTAAATCCGGTCTTTTAAATCTAGGCCTTTATAAAGCTAACGCTTTCTAGCTTTCCCCTCTATATAGTAGGCTTTAGGGGATAGGCTTTGTCGACGACACAAACCTAATTACATACGGGCCAACAGCCGCAGAAAATTGCAGAATACTAGAGAAAGCTTATAACACCTGTATAGAATGGGCAAGACGACATAGAGTCCAATTCTCACTAGAGAAATACCAGCTAATCTACTTTATAAGAAAACGCAACCAATCTATAGATCTTTAGTATATAATCCGCATTTAAGGCTTTAGGGGTTAACCAGTTTAGGGTCTAAGGGTATTAGAAGTATAGGTAGACAGCAAGCTCCGGTGGAGCGCATATACAATATAAGCGGCCTATAAGGGCCAAGCACAGTACATCACATTATCCAGGATTGTTAATTCTATATAGGGTCCATGCTTCTAGAGGTCACGCCTACTATATATAGCAGTTGTCCGGCCAACCATAACATATAGGTCCAGTATTTAGGCCATTAGAGAATCTAAGAAAGGCCCCCCTAAATCGCTCCTTAAACTACTCTAAAAGGTCTAAATAGCCTGCCTTTAGAGTATAACAGGCGGATATAAGCAAACAGCCACAGCACTGCTTAAAAAGGAAGCCAATATTCCCCCCCTATAACTATATATTAAAGCCGCTGTAATATAAAGGGCGCAAAATAAACGTAACTCTAATGTTATAAAGTATATTAAGACACGCCTAAATAAACTATAGAGGGACCCTAGGGCGCCCTATAGGAGAATAAACCAACAACCCTAAAGTAGGGAAGATATATTAGAGAAATAGGTAAAGAAAGTAAAAGAAGAATAGTGCTGCTTTAGGGCCCAGGCCTATATAGAGAAGGAAGGGAGACGTATAAGAGGCTAGTAAAGATAATAGTAAGAGAGAGAAAGGAGCAAAAGTAGAGTATAAAAGAATGCTAGGAAACTATCTACCGCAATATAATACTGGCTGGACTAACGCTAGAGAGGTATATAGGAGTTAAAGGTACAGAGGCTAACTAAGGCAAGAGGAACCTAAGCCGTAGCATAGTTAACGCTATAGGGGGTAAATACTTTAGGGCTCCAAGAAGGCCTAACGAAGGCAGAAAATATAATGGTAATACTCTTAAGAATAGGAATAATAGGACTAAAAGACTGGCTCTACTGGGTAGGTGTCCTAGTAGGTAGCCTGAGATGCGAATGTAGCTAGCTAAGATAGACACCAAAATACGTAATACTGTTTTTTTTTTTTTTTTTTATATCCGTTGTATTATACTATGTACAATACTGCGCATGCAGCCTCTAGGCTATGGCGCTATAGTTCTATATACATGAATCCTTTCTAGGCAGCTTAATATGTACTAGTAGCTAAGTAGACACTCTGGCCCGTTTTTAAAATGCTAGGGGAGCTCTAGCGACTGGTGTTTTTTCGTTCTGGTATTTTGCTTACTATGGTCCAGTTCACACCAAGAAAACTAAGGAAATCCTGGCTCTTTTATCTATTTCTGCCGTATTCTGCCGTTCCTAGAGTAGAAAAAGCGCTCTAAAAGAATGATTTTTATTAAATAGTTTTNCACTTAAGAATAAGAGGNNTTANAATAGCTTGCTAGCTTNGAAGCAGCTACNAATTACCCCTAAAGCGACTTTTTATCCTNTACCCTATCTCTTCTCCTTGCTAAAGAAATGGGTAGGGAATTAGTAATTAATAGCTACTCTCCCCAAAAGTAGGCTATTAATGGTATTTTATAAGGGCGAACCTCGTTACATAAACCTACTCCCATAGGAAAATTTTCACGAGGTTGTCTGTATATAGGGTATAAACACCAATTCGCCTATACACCTTATATTTAACGTGCTAATGGTAACACGGGCCGGCCCCCTTCCCCTATCCCCATAGCTACCCTAGCAGTGCATCGTCTGCGGTACGCCTACGGTGCGCCTACGGTACGCCTGCGGTCCTCTATAGTTTGATTGCCTATAGCGCGACAGCCGTAGACCGGTTGTAGTAGAGGTCGTCTACAGTATAACGGCTGTAGACTGGTTGTAGAAGGTCGTCTGCTCTGCAGCAGACTGGTTGTAGAGGAGGTCGTCTGCCCTACGGCAGACTGGTTGTAGAGGAGGTTGTCTGCCTGCGGCAGACAGTTGTAGAGGAGGTCGTCTACCCTGCGGCAGACTGGTTGTAGAGGAGGTTGTCTGCCTGCGCGGCAGACAGTTATAGAGGAGGTCGTCTACCCTGCGGGCAGCAGACTGGTTGTAGAGGAGGTCGTCTGCCCTGCGGCAGACTGGTTGTAGAGGAGGTCGTTCTGCCCTGCGGCAGACTGGTTGTAGAGGAGGTCGTCTGCCCTGCGGCAGACTGGTTGTAGAGGAGGTTCGTCTGCCCTGCGGCAGACTGGTTGTAGAGGAGGTCGTTCTGCCCTGCGGCAGACAGTTGTAGAGGAGGTCTCGTCTGCCCTGCCGGCAGACAGTTGTAGAGGGGGTCGTCTGCTCTGCGGCAGACTGTTGTAGAGGAGGTCGTCTGCTCTGTGGCAGACTGGTTGTAGAGGAGGTCGTCTCTGCTCTGTGGCAGACTGGTTGTGGTGGAATCGTTGGTTGTGGTAGCTAGCGTCGTGGTGACGTGTCTTTAGGGGGTATACAAACGGCGGCGCCCTAGCGACGACGGACCGGAGGAGCAAAGGGGAGGCGACGGACCACGTAATACTGTTATGCCCCTTATGCACCAACTAAGAACAATACTCTTAGTAGCTGGCACAGAGAACTATAATACACTACTCTCTTGATATAAAAAGGCCTTAAGGCGGTTACCTAGTGGCTTATTAGCAACGGGCGCCCCCTGATGACTCTACAGTGGTAGAGTAAAGTTTACGATATTAGCGCGTCCGTAGGCTAACGGGCGCCCCCTGATGACTCTACAGTGGTAGAGTAAAGTTTACGATATTAGCGCGTCCGTAGGCTTGTTACGGCAGTAGTGGTTCCTAAGGAGGTTAAAAAGTAAGGTAGTAGAGCACTATAGGTAACTTATAGGCGCCTCGCAGGCGCCTTATAGGCGAGTCCTAAAAGGCGGGGAGATGGATTATGGGGTTTTCTTAAATAGAGTTTTCTCCCCACATGTATATAAGGAGTAGTCCGCGTGGGCCTAATAGGGATCCGAATTGGACGTTAAGCAATGAATAATAATAATAGTAGGCTTTTGCTTAACAATAGGTTTAAGCGCTTTAGTTATTAGCTTTCCCTATTATAAGGCCCTATTAACCCACTCTTTATAGAGTGCTTTCACTTTACCCTAAACTTGCTTTAATTGCCTAACTTTTTTTAGCCTTAACACCATTAAATAATTAAGGAAATACTTTATTTTTTTAGCTGTAATACTATAGCTTCTAAAGCCTTAACTTAGCTGCTACTTAATTGATTAAAGTGGCTTTAGAATAGTAGAATAGATATATAGAAATTTGCCAGCTCTGTTAAAGAAGGAGACTATAGAGTAGAGTCGTTTAATGCATAATTAATATCGCGAGTCTTATTAGGGTCATGATAGCGTAGGTCTAAGGCGTTAGATAATATATTTCTTAAGATAATTAAAGGCTTAAATCGATAAGTAGATAGAAGATATTAAGGCTTGCTAGTATACGTAATATATTACATATCGAAGTAATAGGCACGGCTATTTTATACTATATCTGCTAAGGACAACCTACTAAAAGACCTCTAGTTTTACGTAAAAAAAATAAGCGCTGTATTATAAGCTAAGACAATTTGGCTTTTTAGACTAAAAGGATTAGTTATTTACTTTTTACGCAGCTTATTAAACGGATATCGGAATTAAAAAACAGAAAACGGATTTTTAAATAGATACTTAAAGAGGCAAAGACTAGTTCTAAAATTACGCTAAGCCTCTTATTTTATTACTGCCATTACTCTATAACGCAAAACACTTAAATAATACTAGCTTAAGATAATGCTCTAAATACCGCCTATCTCCTTCGGTATATGTAATAAAATAATACTGCAATAATTAGTAATTAAGGTAAGAAAATGACAAAATACCCTTACTGGCTTAGAGAATTTCGTAGATGCTGTCTTATTTAAACTAAACAAATTATCTATAAAAAAAATCTATTAATTGCTTATAGCTACTCCAATTTTTAGGATTCTGTAACCCGAATACCTTATTAAGGGCCCTTTGCTCTTAAATATAGTTTATATCTCTAAGCTGCGGTCGGGCGCACCTCTCTATATAAGCTAGTAATATAAACCCCAAATCTTCTAAGTTAGTATTTGGGATAATATTAGGAGCATATTTAACAGCCTCTTTAAAGTTTACTATATTAAAGTTAGTATAACAAATAAAGCTCTTTGCAGAAAACTTATAGAGCAGCACTTGCATATCTCGGCCGGATACACGAATTAATATAAGGCTGACTTGGTAATGTAAAATTCCTAGCTTCCTAAGGTAATTAAGTGCGTCAAAGACCTAGCTCTTAGTACTTAACTATAAGTTAAAGAGCTCAAAAAACATACTAAACGTGCAATAAACTATAACTGCGCTTCTTCTAGCCCAATACGAATATACATTATTTCTTTAAGTGTGAATCGATAGTAGATAGCATAATAACTAGGTTTATAACGTAATCCCTATCTATATAGTAAGTACGCTAGAAACGTTTAGGTCTATACTAAAGGGACTATTATATAAGGAACCGAAGCAGAGATAGTCCGCTAAGGAATACCAGAAATAGCTACTAGAAATTGTTTTAGTAGGTATAAGTATATAAGGAGGCACTAGCGATAGTAAGAAGCGGCTAGCGCTAGTATTTAAGGACGACGGCTGCAGAAATATATAGAGTTAATACCCTACCTAATTAACAATCTCCCTAGAGAGACGCAATCCCTAGGGATTGCTTTTTAATAATTCTTATATATTTAACGTAACTTCTAATAGAGTTTTAAAACTTAAGGGATTAGTATATATTAATAAAATTCTGCCCTTACTCCTTATTCTATAACTTTATTATTCTAACTATTCTAGCCGCTCTAACTTTAAGCTTATAAAGTCTTTAAAATAGTTTAACGCTAGTAAAGAGGTTATTAAGCTATATAATATACCTTCCTAGAGGATAGAGCCGCTGCTAAGTAGTCTCGTGCGTCTATATAAGGCTTAGCATTAGTATAGTACTATAAAAGGAAGAGTAGATATAGGATAGCTTACTAAAAACTACCTATATTACTCCTTAATAACCTTAGTTTTATAGTTAATCTCAATAGTTATATATTACTTATTAGCTCTCCTTCCTTATTAATTATATTGTCTTTTACCTTAGTAAAGACCTAACCTAAGTTTCGGCATACCTTTAGAGTTTTAGGGTGTATTACTAGTAGGTCTCCCTTATTAAATAATATATAGCCTTATCCTTTACTTTTATTTATAAAGATTAAAGTTATAAATAAAACCTTATAGGCCTAGATAGTACTATAGATAGCCGATAATAAGGCCCTCCTTATAGGCTTATATAATAGAAAACTTAAAGAATTGTTATAGGAGGAAATTGCTAGATATTTTATAGGTAGAACACTATAGAAATGTAGGCGCTGTTATAAGATTCTAAGGTCTAAGCCTAAAGAGGAGGCTGTAAAGGAGAAACTATAAATAGCTAATAAAGAGAAACGCCTTATAAATATACGTAAGGAAAAAGGCATAGCGTAAAATGACCTTAAAAGGTAGTTTCTAGAAAGAACGCGACTCTTATATAGGAAGCATTATATATATATTTCCTAAAAAAGGAATAAGGCGACTAGTAGGACTAGTAATGCTAAAGAAAAGGGGGTAATAAGGTAGAAAGTAGCGCTAAAGGAAAAGAAGGTAATAAGGTATAGATAAGTAGCGCTAAATATAAGACCTAATAAGTATTACTTAATAGTAGGAGTAAGGAATATAGATTATAGCGGTTATTCTTATAGGTTTTATACTATTATTAGGTTGGGTTTCTAGCTTTAATATTACGTATAAGATAATTAGTAGGATAGTATTAGCTAAAAATAAGACTTTAACTAGAAATAGATTTCTAAGTAAAAGATCTACTACCTAAAATATAAGAATACGCCTAATCTATTAGCCCTATCCCTTCCGTATAGCAGATCTAGTCTTTACTTTAGTTACCTCTATAGAAGAGTATATCTATTATTTAACTTTAGCGTGCTAGACGCGTTTTTAGTAAGATTTAAGGGCATATTTAGTATTTAAAAGCCCGCTTTTATAAACCTAGGTAGGCATCTAAGCTACCTTATTTTTAAGCCCTAACTTAGTTATTCTTTCCTCTAGAATTTTATAGATCTCCCATTTATTATCTACGGTTATTTTATTAGCTTTATTATCTTTAGCGCGGGATCTCTATAAGATAGACTATAAGTAATAGTATAACGCTAGGTATAATGCTATAGGGTACAATACTATAGGGTATAATGCTTTCCAGCAGGCTCTAAGTCTAAAACACCGCCCTAGTCGTCGTCGCCGCTATAATTATATTTACTTAAGTTGCTAGTTTTGTTATATAGTAGTTTAATATTATAGAGAGAGGTAGGCCCCTAAAGCGAAGGGTTAGTAGGCCGTATAGTAAATATTGCTTAGTAATCGTTATAATTAACTTAGGGGTACTAAGAGTTAAGGCCAATAGGAGGCCGGGGGGCTAAGTTTTCGCAAGAGGCGGGCGGCTTTTATTGTTTCTGGGGTCGTAAACTACCGCCCTTACTACCCTCGTTACGCCCGCTGCTATCTTTAGCAGAATTATTAGAATTAGAATTAATAATACTACTCCTCTCTAGCTGTTCGAGCTTCTACTTCTTTAGTATTAAAAGTAATTTGCCTCTAATATTCCCTTTTTTATAATTACTCTTTTTCCTAGTAAGCGGATTAGCCTAGGGAATAGTTATAATATTAGTTCTCTTAACTAGACTATTAATTTTATTAATATCTTCCGCTATAAGTTTAATATAGTTATATATAGATGCACTAAAGAGATCTTTAAACTCTTCTAAAGAGGGTAGCTTCTTACCCTTATTATTATTACTATAGTTATTTCTATTACCTAATAATTATTAGGTAAAGCTATTATATAGAGAAAAAGAGCATACCTAATTTATAAGGTATTAGTTAATTATTAGCTTTACTAGCTTTATTGCTAATATTATTATTAGCTCTATTACCTTTAGCTTCTAGGTTAGGGTTAGCTATACTATCTTTAATAACTATTAGATTTACTACTAGCCGTTAGATATATATATTTATAACTACTAGGAGAATAGGAAGAAAGTAGTAGGGTAATTTTTAGTGATAATTACCTTAACTACTTCCTCTAGCAACTTAACTAAATGTATCCCCATAGATATCTTCCTTATTATCCTTAAAAATTTTATAATAATTATTCTTATAATTATAGTTAGGGTCTATAAGTACTTTATTAGACGAAATCTCTAGACTGAGGCTCTATATAGAATAATATACCTCTAATTAGCTAAGCTTGATACGCCCTAGGGTTATTTCTTAGAGGGGAAAGGGGTATTTTATACTTTAGCTAAGGTATACTACTCGCGCCTATCTTAAAAGCTGTAACTATATAATATTAAGGTAAAGCTATCTATTTTCTAGAGGGATTAGTATAGAACTTACTATTATTAAGCGAAATTTCTAAATAAAAACGAAGGGGTTAAGAAGGTGCTACTATTGCTGCTGCTATTATTATTAGAGTTGCTATTATCTTATACCTTTTTAATAGCTCTAAGAGGGGATTACACTAGGCTTTTAAGTGTAAGCTAGTCCTCTCTTTACTACTAGCTTTTATCCGCGGTATCTATACTAGAATAACTCTATCGGCTCTATAGCGAATTAAAACGTATAATCTATACTTTATTAGTAATTACTATTTATAATATATAAAGGTTTATATAGGCTTAAGCTCTATTATAAGACTAACGCCTATTAGGAAACTGGGATTAAGACCTAACTAACTAAGCTAGTATATTTAGCCTCTAATAGGGGTATCGCACTAAGCCTCCTTATTAAGGAGGTTAGTGGTAAAGTACCTCCTCTACCCTTATTCTAGGATCTAAGGGGCCTCCTTAGTTGTAGTCTGCGGAGCTTATAGCTACTACTTAACCTCCTAAATATATGTAAAAGCCTTACTTTTATCCTTTCCTATAGCTATATATTATAGACGGTATAAAGGGGTAGATAGCACGAGTAGATTAGGTAATTACGCCTATATTTATCCTACTGCGCCCTTTTAGCTAATATAGCTGCTATATAAAGTCCGTCTCCGTTAGGAGATTAAGTGTATAAATTTTCCTCTAGTATTTGTTAACTAAAAGTAAGATTATAATACTAACTCTACTAGAAGCCAGACTATGCTACTAGATAGGCCGTTTACCTCTAGATTCTGCCTTACTAGTCTTAGGTTTATATAGGGGATATTTCCGTATAACCCGCGCCTCCTTAGCTAAATAAGGGACTAAATTAGACTAAAAGCCTAGCGGCTTCTCTAATCGTAATATAATCCTCTTATTATTAGGTAAAAGTAAGATCTAAGTCTAGGTGGAGTAGGTGCTAAGGAGGGTAAAGGCTTCTAGCTTTTAGCGGTACAGCTTTAACTAAGCTAAGTAATTAGTTGTTTTGCTAAGGACCTACTTTAGCGTCTAGCTTTACCTTTATTGTAATGCTGTAATATAACACTATCTAATATATCTGCCGCTTATAGTAGCTATAACTTATATAATATATAGCTAGGCCGTTCTTAGCACAGCCCTATAGTTATTTATAGCTATGCTATAGGGATTAAGTTATAAATTCTGTAACTTAAGGTAACTTATAGCTAATAGCATATAGCCTATTTTGGAGAGAGGATATCCGTATAGTTAAGTAGGGTCACTAGCTAAAATTTAATAAGACGTAAGGTAATTAGGAGCTGTTTAGTAATATAAAAGAACTTATAGCGGTAAGAGACTAGGTGCTATTACTCTAGGAAGGAGACTCCCCTAGGAAAATAAAGTAGGTAGTATTACTAATATGGTAATTCCTATAGATCTATTAATTGGTAGCTACGGGTAGTAGCTCCCTAAAGGCAAAGGAATAACCTAAATAGAAGGGGGGAAAGCTTTAAATATCGTAAATGCCCGTATATATATCTCTTAAGGTTAGGCGATAAAAAGGACGAATAGCTATTACTACTCTAGCGGTAAGAATAGAAAGAACTATTTTATTTATTACTATAATAAGAATATAATTGTCGGGAATGAGGCAAGCGGTCGTCACGTGACGCCGCGGCACTAGCGTGGCGAGAAGTCTTAAGCTCCTTACCCTTCCTTATTCTAATTAATAAGCTTTATTAACTAACATCACTATAACCTACTCGAGTAGTCGTTATTAGTGAGTTACCCTATGTAACTAATACTAATTAGTGGTTAAATATATAGTTAACCACAGAGCAGCTAGGTTTTTAAATAGAAGAGACAGTCTCGTATAGGGGTGCTATATGCGCTTATATGGAATGGATCCTAACGATGGTTCTGGAGGAGTCCTCCACGTTCGTTTCCTGCTTACATAAGCAGATTCCCTTTGGTTCCTTTTTGGACGATATCCGTAAGCAACTACTTATAACTCCTAGGTATAGGCCTATATAAAGGCCTATATTTGTTATAGATAGATTTAATAGATTTATATTCGTCTATCTCTCGCACGGCACGAATAGGTTATAGTCCATTTTAAATATATCGATTGTGGGGGGTGCAGGCTTATAGGGCGGGATCCAGGCGATATCCTAGCGTTTATAAGGCCTTTTAGGCCTAAACTTCGGAGATCTGGCCTGAATCCTACCCGGTGCCCCTAATGGGGTAGCCCGCCGCTAGACCTAAACAGGACTGCAAGTAACTAATCTAATGTACATCGTAAGGGGGGTGGGTGGGTGAAAAGAACGACCTATTGAGTGCAGTTGCAAGCGATGATGTTGTTGACCGTGTTGAACATCTGGTTGAATACCTGAGTTGCAGGGTTTTCGGCCAAGCAATGTATAGACACGTGACATTAATTTTTATCCTTAGATCTAGTTTATCAGGTCTTAAGCACTCGTTACTACTAAGCTGCGATGGCAGAAGATTGATACCTTACTATAGGCTGCATAAAGGGTTACTACACCCGTGCTAAATCATATCTTACTGCTCTATATTTGACGCCTTACCACAGGCCGCATTAAGGGTTACCACACCTGCGTACAAAGTCATTCCTTATTATCAAAATTACGCGTTAAAATCGTTTATTTACGCGTTAAATTAATTTATTTACGCGTTGCTATGGGTAAAGACTATCCAGGTATTTAACGCCTTAAGAAAGACGGTTTAAATTAGACCTAATATTGGACGCAGCTTAGCACGTACCTACGTGGTAAGGGCCTTCTGTATATTATTTGGGAAGATATAGGCCCACCCCTCTACCTAAAGCTCTAGGAAGAAAAACCTACGATATTTATTAATTAAGTACCAAAGGACGCTAATAAGGAGAAGCGAGACGAGATTCTTAAGAGGTCTTAAATTATTACGGATACTAATAATTTAATTCGCTTAACTAATAAGGCATTCTCCGATAAGTACGATAAGGAGTTTAAATAGTATAGCAAGGAAGACGGCAAAGTCTGTTTAGTTATCCTTGGTACAATTAACAATAAGATTATTACTGCCTTAGAGCACAAGCAGTCGGCAAAGGACTACATTAATTACCTTAAGCAGTTGTTTAAGGCCTATGGCTTAATCTATAAGCTAACGTATAGGAGACTTTTGTTAAGCTCCGCTATTAATTAGACTAAGTAATTACTACTTTCTTAAGCCGTTATTAAGAAGCGGTTTAAGGGGTTAAGTAGGTAAAGCTTGTCCTAGATAACAAGATCATTAACTATTAATTTATTAACGCCGTCGACGAATACTTCCCTATATAGGCTTAAATCTAATATAATAAGATTCGCGACGGCCATACGATCTTACTACTTTAATTAATTGCTAACCTTACTAACGAAGCTCAACAGAAGGACCCAGCTAATAGCTTCGCCTTATTTAATTAGGAGCAGCCTAGTTAAGGACGCGGTAATAGTCGCGGCAGAGGTTAAGGAGCTAGCCGCCCTAACGACTGTAGTGCCTTATTAGGCGATTAGAGCCCTGCCAAGGATGCCCTAAATAGGTGTAGATAGTGTAAGAAAAGGCATTAAGGTGGCGAGGACTACTGCTAGATAAAGTATACCTACCTAAGGCCCGACTAGTGGAGACCTAGCAAACGCTCTAGTAGTAGAGGTAATTAAAACAAAGTAGCCTTAAATACGAATAAGGCCTCTAGGGGGATATCCAATCGCCTATTTTAAGCTACTAATTCGGTAACCAGATTGATCTTTGCTATATAGGTTATTAGGCTAGTAGCTATAGCTTTAGGAATAAATATTAAGGACTCCTAAATAGCTAACAGTTGCTTAAATATTTATATATGCAACGATATTAGGAGGTTTGTATAGTATAAGGAAATTAAACCTCTCTAAATCCAGATAGGAGGAGGCCTAATAAAGGCAATTGGTATTAGATTAGTCGAGCTTACAATTACCCGAACTAACCACTCGGCCTATATAATTACATTTACTAAAGTATATTACTGTCCTAACTTCTTTATAAATATTATCTCGCTCAGTATTCTACGGGGGAAGGGAGCCTTCTTTAACGGTCTCTATAATACAATTAACCTCGTTAAAGATTAGGTAGAAATAGCCTACACCCTATACATTAACGGCCTTAATTTGTTTATACTGATAGACAACCCTATAGAGGTTTCTTTCGCAATAGCTCTAGCTACCGAACGACCGCGTCTCTATAAGGAACTTCCTACTAAGGACACTATACTAAAGGTCTCTCAGGCCTCGCAGTCGGGGGGTGCTTCTGGCGATCACGATATCGCACCACGGCCCGATCAATCTTCACTCACTAACAACAAACCATGCAGTAAGCCAGCCTTAGACATTATTAAAAGATCGCAGGAGACAGAAGAGGTCTCTCGGTCACTGCAGGAAGGAGACAAGGCTTCTCCGTCACCGCAGGAGGAAGGCAAGGTCTCTCAGGCCTTGCAGTCAGGGGGTGCTGCAGGCAATCACGATATCGCACCGCAGCCTAATCAACCTCCCCTCACCGACGACGAACTAAGCTATAGGCCAGTCGTAGACAATATCAAAAGATTTTAAAAGGTAGATAAGGTCTCTAGGGCCTCACTATTAGGGGGTAACTCTTAGTTAAGGGGTGCTTCTGGCGATCACGATATTACACTATAGCTTAATCGACCTCCCCTTACTAATAAAGAATAGGTAGGTTTTAACTAGCAAGAGCTTCCTAATCTAGGAGGACACCTCTATTAGGACGAGACTTCCTTAAGGGATATCTACTAGGACGAGGCTGAGCCTAGGTTAACCTAGGCCTCTTATAATATAAGCGGAAGAGTTAATACACGTAATATAGCGAATACGCGTACGCGATTAAAGCTGTAATGGGACTAGCCCAGTTACAGTAGGAATGTCTCGGTGAAACACTTGATAGATAAATTCCGACGCTTTAACCAAAATCTGCTAGATCAATCGAATTACTAAAGTCCGTTAAAGACCGCGTACGTATGTGCGCACACATCGACCACCAAGCCCCTAACTATTTAATTATATGATTCTCTTGTTATTCCTTTCTCTTCTTTACGCAACGTCTTGTTCTTAGCAAGAGCTATATACCCTTAGATTTAGATAGAATTTATATCGTTCCTTTAAATCTTCCTAAAGTCTCTCCGCGCCCTTATATTACGTTGCATTAATACTAATACCCTTAAAATGGTAAACGAACTTAAATCCGCTATATTAACTATTATAGCCCTAGTTAGGGAATAAATAACTATAATATAACAGTCCTTTATAGATGCCTTAGCCCAGCAATAAACTATACTAGAAGCTTAATATTAGTAATTAATTAAAGCAATATATAAAGAACTCCATGACGCTAAAGTACTTACGTTAGAGACCCTAATAGTAACACCTATAAATAAAATCGAAATAACTATATACGAACCTAATCTATTAAATATAAACCCCAAATTAGTAACGGCAGCTTAACCTATACCTATAACGAACCCGGTACCTACCACGAAATTTAAAAAGCTCCCTAACCCTCTAATATTTAATAGAAATTAAAATAACCTACGTCCCTTTATAACTAAGCTCCGTTTTAAACTTTTAATAAACTATAACTAATACCCTACTAAAGCCAGCAAGATTAGCTATAGAATATCCCGTTTAAATAAAGACGCTATATAAACTATAGACCCATTCTTCTATAATAGCACTTTTATTAATTTCAAAATTTTTATTTCTTTACTAGAATAAACGTATAATAACGCCAGCCGTGAATACACAGCTATTACTAAACTTAAAAACCTATAATAACGGAACCAAGACTTCACTAACTTCTTTTCGGAATTTTTAGGCCTTATTGGTAAACTAGATTAGAATAAAGCCGCTAGAGTTACTGCTTTCTGCTAAGCTATTTTAGATAAAATTAGAGTATAGTTAGTAGGCAGAGAACTGCCAAAGGACTTACCCGAATTTGCTATAATATATTAACGAATTAATAAGAACCTTTAATATAATAAATAAACTCGTTCCCTAAAGCCAACTATACCTTACGCTTAAAACTCTATAAAACTAGTATATACCCTAAAGCGCGATCCGTCTCTAAGACCTAAAAGCCCTACGTATAACCTTATGGACCTCAATGCCACCCAATCCTATGCACCCTTAGGAACTAATAAATAAAGAATATAAGCCGCAAATAGAGAATGTTTTAGATATGGAAAAAAGGGATATATTTAAAGGGATTGCTAAACTCACCCTTTTAAAAAGGTCTACTGTAGCTCCTCTTAGTCCTTAAGTTATACTCGTTCTATAAATTATACTTAGTCGCTATAAAGCATTTTACCTTTAGTTAACTTAGAAAACAAATCGTCTTAGGGCTAAGTCGCGCCTTAGAATAAGAAGTAGAAGAGTATAAGTGTCTAGGCTCTTCTAGCGCTAATACACGACACGACTCCCTTAATATACTTAGCGAAATTCAAATACTTAAAAAATAAAAGGAAGTACGAATCCTTATAGACAGCGGAGCTACTAGTATGGGCTTTATCGATATAAACTACGCAAAAACTTAACACTTAAATTTAAAGAAACTTAATAAGCCTTAAGGCCTATAAGGCTTTAATAGCAAGCCTTTAATATATAGTAAACTAATGTACTACGCTCTTATAAAGATATGGATAGGCGAACACCTTAAATATGTTTCCCTATTTATAATACCCTTAAAGTATTATAAGGTAATACTTAGATATAGATAGCTAAAACAATACAACCCTTTAATTAGCTAGGTTAAAGAAACACTAAAATTCCGTACAACCTACTGCCGAAGTTATTACTTAAAATACTACTTGCCCTATAAACATATACACAACTATTTAAATTTAACACGATATAAATTGCCCTTACTATAAACCTTAAACTAATATAATAAAGTTATAACCGCTAATCGCGGTAAGGAATGCGAAGATAATATATTAAAACCTCTTAAAATTCATATAATACAAGCCGCACCCTTTTATTCGTTAGTAAGAAAATAAGACTATAAGATCTTTGCTATAACACTAAAAGATATTAAGAAGGCGTTGGAACTGAAGTAATATATTAACCCCCGACCTCTTATACCTAAAGAACATCACAATTTAATTAATACGTTTAAGAGATAATTTATAAACCAACTACCCCCGTATTAAGATAAGCACGATTTTAAGATAGAACTTAAACCTAGTATAACGCTAAAGTTCGGCCCGTTATACGGTATGTCGTGAGAAGAGCTACTTATAATGTAATAATACCTCGAAGAGCACCTAAAGAAAGGATTTATTCGCCCTAGTTAATCACTATTTGCCTCGCCTATACTATTCGTTAAGAAACCTAGAGGAGGCTTAAGATTTTATATTAATTATCGAGCCCTAAATGCGATCACGGTTTAAAACCAATATCCAATTCCCCTACTTTAAGAAATGCTTAACTACTTAGCGAAAGCATAATACTTTACAAAGCTCGACGTAGTTGCTACCTTTAATTAAATCCGTATTTGCGAAGGAGATAAGAAGTATACGGCTTTCTGTACATAATGGGGACTTTTTAAATACCTAGTAATGCCGTTTAGCGTAAAGAACGGTCCTGGTATATTTTAGTAATATATTAACGATACATTTCGTGAATTTCTTAATGTATTTGTTACTGCGTATATTAATAATATCTTAATCTATTTATCTTCGCTTTTTAAATATTAGAAGTATATTTAAATAGTCCTTAAACGCCTGCGAGACGCGGGCTTATAATGCGATATTAAGAAATGCAAGTTCTATACGTCCGAAGTTACGTACTTAGGCTTAATTATATCCCGTAATGGAATTAAAATGGATCCTAAGAAAATCGCTATAATTATAAACTAGGAAAGTCCTAGTAGTATATAAGATATCTAAGGATTTCTAGGATTTGCAAATTTCTACCGTTAATTTATTAATTACTTTTTAAAAATTATTTAGCTATTAATAAACTTAATAAGGAAGAACATAAGATTTAAATAGACTATTAAATGCGAATAAGCTTTCAACAACCTAAAATATCGTTTTACGACTGCTCCAATCCTTGCCTACTTTAATCTAGACCTTAAATGTATCGTTAAAACAGACTCATCTAATTATATACTAGGAGGGGTGTTATTGCAGTATAATAAGAACGGCAAGCTACGCCTAGTAGCCTTTCTCTCCCAGAAACTTACCCCTACTAAATTAAACTATGAGATATATAATAAGGAACTGCTTATAATTATTAGATACTTTAAATAATAGCGTCCAGAACTTAAAGGATTATTATTCCTAATACGCGTATTAATGGACTATAAAAACCTGCAGTACTTTATAACTACGAAGCAATTAATACAGCGCTAAATTTATTAGGCTGAATACCTTTTATAATTTGACTTTAAGATTATATATTAACCTGGCAAACTTAACTAAAAGCCTAACTTATTAATATAACAATTATAGGATTTACCTATAAACGCCTCTAACGAACGGATTACAAATTAATTACAAATTCTACTGCCCCCTAAACGCTTTAAGAAACTACGCCCTATATTCCTAGACGCGGAGCTTAATAGGAATAAATTAGAAATCGATAAGTGGGATATAGAAGTTGATAAATTAATAGAACACGAATATAAGAATAACCCCTAGATAGTAGATATAATAAAAGCAATTTAAATAGGGAAACGGCAATATAAGGATATTACACTCGCTAAATGCGAAATCCGCAATAATCGGTTATACTATTAACAGAAGATGGTAGTCCCAAATTCCGAACCCTTACGATTTAAGATACTCGAATTCGTACACAATTCCCCTATAGTAGGGCATCCTAGTTATATAAAGACCTATAAGATTATCCAACAAGCATACTACTGGCCTATAATGTACAACTATATATAAAAATACGTCCGAGTATGTAGAATGTGCGTGCGTGGGAAGACCTCTTATATAAAGAAGTAAGGAGTACTTTAACCGTTGCTAATTCCAATATAAAGATGGCGAGATATCTTAATTGACTTTGTAGTTAACCTACCTAACAGTAATAGGTTTACGAATGTTATAATAGTTATTAACCGTCTTATAAAAATGCGATATATAATTCCTATAGACTTAATTAATACAATATTAGTAGCCGAATGTTTTATTAAGCACGTCTTTAAGCTATATAGACTTCCTAATTTAATAATATCCAACTATAGAAGCCAGTTCGTTTTAGACTTCTAGTAAGCCCTATATAAATAATTAAGTATATAAACACGACTCTTAACTGCATTTTATCCGGAGACAGATAGTTAAACTAAAATTACAAATGCGATTATAGAATAATACCTATAAATATACTGCTCCTACCTACAAGACGACTGGGAGAAATGGCTACTATTAGCTAAGTTTATTGCGAATAATACGAGAAACAAATTAATAGGTATGACGCCGTTCTACGCAACCTATAGATAAGACCCTTAACTTAGATTTAAACTATAACCCGAAATTAATATAATAGGACCCATAATTAAGAGGATTTAACTAATTAACGTATATAACTTTGCCGATTGAATAAAGCAGTTAACGGAACTATTACGAAGTAAATTAGCGTACGCTTAAATGGTATAGGAATAGTATACAAATAAAGGACGAGCTCCCGCGTAGGACTTTAAGGAAGGTAATATAGTTTACCTAAATACACGAAACCTAAAGACTTAACAACCTTTAAAGAAACTAGACTGGAAGTTTACGGGTCCGTACTAAGTTAAAAAGAAACTAAGCCTATACGCTTATAAACTTAAACTACTAACTAAGATAAAAATACATCTAACGTTTTACGTAAACTTGCTATAACCCTTAAAGGGTAAACCTATAACTCGCGAAGTACCACTACTATCTCCCATAATTATTAATAATGGCAATAGTTCTTACTTTATTAACTTAATTAATAATATATAATAGAAGATACAATCTAAATAATTTAAACTTCTTATTAAATAGGAAGGATACGAAATACAAATATGGGAAACCTATAACTAGATTAAGACCAATACGCCTTCCCTAGTAAAAGAATTCCATAAGGACTATCCTTCGCGGCCTACTCTGGCTAGATAGATATAACATAAAAGTAAATAATTGCCACCCGACATAAATACACAAAACACGATAGTAGGAAGCTCGAAATTAAAAAAGACTTAAAATTCGTTATAATATTCGTAACACGATCACGTAACACGTAAGATATTAAGGAACTTTAACCGCCGGTTAAAGTTGTCTAATTGGTTAGACCTGCCTTGCCAAGACCTACTATAAAGATATTAGTTCTGCTTACCGCCTTAACTAAGCTAATAGCGATTTTCTATCCTAGGGATAGAAAATCCTAATTAGTCCATTTAACGATAGAATTAGTAAAACCCTATACCGCCACCTAACGCGAAAACACGACACGCAATAAGTTATAAGTCTTAACTAAAATTAAATTATTTGGACCTTTGGCTAAAAGGGGGGGTACTATAACGGGACTAGCCCAGTTATAGTAGGAATGTCTCGGTGAAACACTTAATAGATAAATTCTGACGCTTTAACTAAAATCTGCCAGATTAATTAAATTACCGAAGTCCGTCGAAGACTGCGTGCGTATATGCGCACGCATTAACCACCAAGCCCCTAACTATTTAATTATATAATTCTCTTATTATTCCTTTCTCTTCTTTACGCAACGTCTTGTTCTTAGCGAGAGCTATATACCCTTAGATTTAGATAGAATTTATATCGTTCCTTCGAATCTTCCTGAAGTCTCTCCGCGCCCTTATAAAAGCCACGGCTTAATTATATAATACTCTATAAGATAGGAAGGAAGGAGCTGGCCGTAAGGGCCATTTACCTTACCTCTGCGTTCGCCCACGCATTTATAAATACTTTATTATAGCATTAGTAGACAAGGATAATTAAGGGACTACCTCCGGAGCTATGTAATTGGACTTAATTTAATACACCAGATACTTTTAAATAGGGGATAAAAACGATGTAGAGCTTATAATAGGCGATTGATTACAGCTTAGGGAGAGGTTAAATAGGACCTATAATACACTCGGAGGATTATAAGGTGTTTCTTTTATATATTAATAAGTTTATTACTAATTTAGAAAGGATCTGCTTCTGTTTTAGTGGAGTACTAAGGGGTGTAATAATAGTTCTAGAGGAGTCCTCTACGTTTATTTCCTGCTTACATAAGCAGATTCCCTTTAGTTCCTTTTTATTAGACGGATAAGTCACTAAAAAGAACTCTAATCTATTAAAGAGGGCTTTAGAAGCTCTCTATATACATAAGGTAGGTTTAGGTAACTAAGTTAAATATTATAGGTAACTAAGATAAAACAAACCTTTACCACACATGCAACCTTACCAAAAGGTAGCGCCACACTCCAAAACTTACGCATACCCATCTTACCATTAAAAACAATCGATTTTCTAACTTTTAAGACCTAATTCTTACTGCCTAGCGAGCTAGAGGTGGATTTATTTGTCGTTTTACCCCCTTTCCCTAATAGAAAATTTTCTAAGGGTGGCCCTAGCTTATAAGCGAGGCATGGACAGGAATACCAAACCTACTACCACTACCACTAATACCAAAACTACAAAATAGGGGCTAGTTTCTCTACTACCTCTTAGCCTAATCTCCCCAGAAATCTTCTAGTAGGATTAGTAAGGAGAAAAGGGTATAAGGATAGTAAAAACTAGGAAAACCCCCTTATAAGACACAAAATGCCAAGGCCCGGTAGGCCTAAAAAGAAACCTCCTATAGAAATAAGTGATAATGAGTCTATATCTACATTTACTTTTTCTGGCCCTTCTCCTTCTCCTGGCCTATTTAGGACAGGAGAAAAAAGAGGACATCCTTAGTCCTCTACTAAAAAAGAAAACCAAAAACCTGTAAAAAAGACAACCAAACTGAGGACTTTTACGGCTGGTATACCTAGTATATCTTTCTCCCCCCTTTCTCCAGAATAATACCTATAAAAGGCTTTAGATAGCCTAACCTAGGCCTATAAAGGGCTAGAAGAAGAAGAAGAAGAAGAAGATAAAAAGGAACAAGTTAAATAGCTAGAGGACTATACACGTAGTATCCTAGTAGGAGAAAACCCCTTTATAAAAGGAAAAGAAAAAGAAAAGATAAAAGATGTCCTAAAAGGACTAGTTAAAGAAGTAAGAGCTCTCTGTAAGGAGGTAGCCCCTACTAAAGAAACCTACGCAGAGAGGCTAAAGAAGGACCTCCCTACTTCGTCCTCTCTATCCTCCTTATCACTACCATTTCCTACTCCTTCTACTTCTACTGAAGGTGGGAAAAAGCAGCTATAAAAAAGAAAGCTAGTCCTAATTACAGATTAAAAGGACTAACCTTTAGATACCTTCTTTATACGAAACAAAGTTAATTAACTATTTGCATTAAAACTGCAAGTAGAAAAACCTGTTTTAGCATCTATAGCTAGAACTAAGGGAAAATAAAATATNCTCCTTANGACTACNGAAGAGTATAATGCGGATTTCCTAGTTAAATATAAGGAAATCTGGCATAANTGCTTTACNTTTTAAAGAGAACAAAAACTNGAACNATNGGTTNAAATTATAGCCNATNGGGTTCCTACCNTACCTTTCCTAGGAGAAGGAGGCTCTAAGCTTCTAAAAGAAGAAATTGAGACCTTTAATCCTATAAGGTTACAAGGACTACCTAAATAGATCTTATCTAGTGTAAAAAGACACGATCCACAGACCAGATTTGGCTCTATAGTTTTTACTATAGAAAACGAAGAAAAAAGACAAGAAATCCTTAAGCAAAAAGAGATATTAATTGCAGGTACAGCTACTAAGGTAGTAAAATACCTCGAAGTCTCTCCTACTACGCAGTGTACAAGCTGCCAAAAATTTGGCCATATAGGAGATAGGTGCTCTACTAGGGCCTACAGATACTGTGTAGCTGCATATTTATCTAAAGACTATTCCTGTTCTACCTGTATAATAATAGGTAGGCCTTACTAGCATACCACCCCTCTTTGCATTAATTGTAAAGAAAAATACTTTGCTAATAGTAAAGACTGCGAGACTCTTAAAGCTGCTAAACTAGTACGCGAAGAAGATTCTACGGAAGAATAAATCAGATAGGATTCTAGAAGGGGGTAACTCCTACTAGGCTCTTAAAATGATATTAGAGAGCAAAAGGACAGAAATAAATTGCAAAAGGACAGGGATAGGGGTTAGGATTTCTTATAGTTTTTCTTACCATTTTCTTATTCCCTAGTAGTTATAGTATCTTAGTATTTTACTAGGAAACTATAAACTCATAATTTAGGGGTTTATAAACTACTAGGACATAGCTATTAGTATATATTAAGCTGCCTAGAAAGGATTTATATATATAGAACTATAGCGCTATAGCCCAAGGCTGCATGCGCAGTATTGTACGTAGTATAATACAATAGATATAATAATAATAATAATAATAAAAAGATAAAACAGGCAATAGAAACAGGTGGTGAGATATAGGTACTAGGTATTAAAGACAGTAGTAAAACATATAAAAATAAGGTAGTAAGTCATAAGGTAGTACCTAAGAGTGACCTTAACGGTCAATACACCCCCCTAGCTGCTTAGGGAGCGTTCGGTTGCAATCTGGAGCTTTTTCAATCTGACGTTGACCTGTGCTTTCTTCCGGCAGAAAGGACGCGTTCCTTCCTAATTTGGTACGCGTTTGTGGCTTTGTAAAAGCACGGGCGTGTGCAATCTGAAGGCTCTAGAATGAACTGAATCTGAAATCTGGAACGCAGACCTCCAGATTGAACTGACGCCAAGACCTTCATTTCAGAAGCCGTATACAGTAAAGTTGCCAACTTTTTAGTAACTTTTAGCGTGTTTTTTGGGCGGTCAGAGGAACATNAAAAATTTGTGGCTNAAGTCAGGTTGAACTGGAATTCAACCNAANAGTCGCCTNAGAATCAGATTGGAGCTCCAGATCAACTCCATTCTGAACTGAATCTAAGGCCTCCAGATTGCAACCGAACGCTCCCTTAGTCAAGACTAAGCAGCTAGATAGAAAATAGAACGAAAAGTCATAATAGGCAATTTGGTGTTAAGTTTTAAAGGAAATCCTCTATAGTTATCTTACCTAATACCATTTAAATCAAATTAAATTAGATCCTTAATATTAATAAGATTTAACTATTAAACGAAGGCCTTATACTTCTAACGCGGTAGGGCCTTTATTAAGCCGTCTATAACTATAGTAGCTATAGGTATCTAATTAATTTTAATTTAGCTATTACGTACTTCTTAGCAAAGCTAGTAATAGTATATATTAACGTATTAAAGCTTTATAGAGAGCTCTTATCCGTCCTTTATAAGCAGTCTAATTATCTATAGATTATCGCAGCTAATTATTTGCTCCTTATCTAAGGATAATTTAATTTCCTTAAAGAAGCAACTCTACCAAATTAACTTAGTTCCTGTATGGGACAGGGCCGTAAGCTCTACCTTTATGCTTAACTTTATTATAAGCGTCTACTTAGTAAAGCGCTAATTAATTGCTCCTCTAAATAGGGTAAACAAATATCCTTCCGTGCTACGTCTGCTTATTAAATTGTCTCTAAACGCCGCGTTACTTGCCCCTATAAAGGCTTAACTTCCTAAATTCTCTCCTAAGTATTTAATTGCGAGAGTCCTCGTTTAATAAAGGTATGTAATTACTTAACGGGCCGCGGCGTCGTGCAAAGGTAAGGGGTTTTGTAGGAACTCCAATAGCTTACTTAAAGCTCTAGCTATATCAGGTCTTATAATACAGGTCGCGTAGAGTAGTAATCTAACTATCCTTTAGTAGATATAAATCTCCTACTTTAAAGCTTCCTCCGGGTTAGGTAGGAGCTTATTAGTACTTATAGGTGTACTAACTAAGCGTATATTAGTTAGATAAAATATATTAGCAATTTTCTTAATATAGGAGTCTTAATAGAGCTATAGCTTCCTCTAACTCCTATTTCTTAAGACTTAAATTCCTAGGAACTAAGACAGTTTACCTAGGTCCTTTATCTTATACTTCTTTATTAGTGCTTCCTTAAAGCTCTAGAGCTCTAATCGATTTTCTTTAGTAGAGGTAACGCAGATATCGTCCACATAGAAGAATATAATTAGTAAGTTATTGTAGTAGAGACACGGCTTACTACTAATAGGCTTTAACCCTAATTTAACGAGTTAATTGCTGAAGTTATTATGCTAAAGATATGGCAATCGTTAAAGTCCATAAAGAGCTCTGCGTAGTAGTAGATATTTACCCTTAATAGTAAATCTATCTAGACATTTAATATAGACGATTTCGTTAATTAGGCTGTTTATAAACGCGTTAACAGCATTACCCTACCAGACGTCCAAATCGAATGCTGTAATAATTGCTGCGAGAGCTCTAAAGACTTTAGCTGCCAAAGTTACTACATATATGTCCTTATAGATTAACTATTATAGATTACCTCTTATATAAAGTTAGGCTTTAAATTTTATCGGGTATCCGTCTATATCTATTTTATAGGTAAATACCTAGGTAATAGATACCGTTTTAATTAGTGGTGTCTTATCTACGGCTTTAAACGTTCCACAATTGTCTAGGTCTGTATACTCCTTTATAGCAGCTGCTAGGAACTCTACTTTATACTAGTAAGTTAGCAGCTCCTTCCAATTCTTAGATAGAGGTGGAAGCTTATCGCGATATATTTTCCTTTAATATTTAAGCCCTATATAAAAGGCTGCTTAAAATAGTTAGAAGGTGTCTACCTCTTTAAAGTAAGTTAAATAGGCTTCATTTCGCTTTATTAGCTTCTTTAATCTTCCTTATATAATATTATCCTTAGAGACCTTAGCTAAGTTTTTCTTCTTTAACTCCTCCAAGTTAATTTTAATGTACTTAAAACTAGGGCGTTAACAGGTAGATAGAGTGGAGGATCTTAAGGTGTTTAAGAAGCTTAAAATAGTAGGAATTAATTAAGGTTCTAGCGTTAATTCTAGTGTAGGAAGGCTAGGTAGAGGATCATTCTTTAAGGTGTCTGCTATAACTAAGTCATCAGCTTAAGTCTCTGGCTGCTTACAATTGACAATTTATCTTAAATTTCCACTAGAATCCATCTGTAGATCTTAATTAGTGTCCATACAAATTTTATTAAAAATCTTATTATCCTTATTTAAGTCCTCTTAAAGCGTTCTATTGGGGTTAATCACATTAATCACCTCTAGTATTTAATCGGCCTTTTCTTAAAGCAAATTTACAAGATTTAGCTAGCTGTTATTATAGACGAGCCGCTTATTAAACATAATGTCTCTCGTTTAAATAACCTTCTTTTCGCTTAGTATATATATTTAAAAGATGTTTATTAAATTATACCCTACTAGATACCTAATATAGGCTCTAGAAGTAAGTTTTTAAGTGCGTAGAATATTATACTTAAGTAGATAGGCTCTACAGCCATAGGCGCGTAGGTGAGCTATATTCGGCTTAGTTAGTAATAGGCCTATTACTAATTAAAGCTTTTTAAAAGGTATCTTCCAGTTAAGCCGTCAGCTTAGTGTCCTATTTATTATATACGCTACTACTTTAAAAACTTTAGGCCAGAGTTCTTCTAGTAGTTATGCTTTAATTCGCATACATTAAGACTTTATTATAATTACCCCCTTAGAACGTTCCGCAGGACCGTTCTATTCTAGTATACTTAGAGCTAAGTACTTTACCGTAATACCCTTTTCGGCTATCCAGTCATCGAATTTATTTTTAAGCAATGACTTATTATTAATATAAATTATAGCGACTTTAAAGCCGTAGCGTCGCTTAACTACATTACAATACTTAATAATTACTTAGGTGGTTAATAACTTCTACGCAAATATCTTAACCTTATTTATTTAAACTAAATTATTAAGGAAATAGATCGCGTACTTATATCCATTATAGGCTTTAATTCCCTAAATTAAATCTACATATATACGGAAGAAAGGCCTTATTACCTTATCTATAGGTATCCTTCTTAATATAAACTTATAAGCCTTACTAACTACATAAATCTTACATTTAATTATCGTAGGGCCTTATAGAATCGCCTCATTCACTTCTTTAGGCAATCTCTTAATTATAGCACTTTCTGCATGTCCAAGTCAACTATGCTAAAGCCGTCCGTCTACCTTTTAATTCGGTAAAGGTTCCGTTAATTTAGCCGTAAAGGACGCGTTCTCTGTCCTAGGCTTTAATTTATTATATTTAAGGGTTATCTAACTATAGTAATATCCACAATATGCGAACTTCTCGCCACCGCGACGGTAGAGGTAGTTGCCCTTATTATGCCAAAAGACACCTTTTTTATTAAGTCTTTGATTACAGACTAGATTTATATAAAATCCCAATATATACGCAGCCTTATTTAGATAAATCTTCTGCTTTCCTAATAGGGTAATAACTGTGACTTTAGCTGTTCTAAAGCCTTTAATAGTTTCCGTACCGGATCCTATATATAACTAATTACTAGCCGGTTAAATATCACCTATAAACCTCGCTTGGTTATTAATAACATATAGGGTCGTTATAGGGTTAAGAATTATACTATTATAGAGAGCGTAATTAGATGCGATATAAGCTCCAGCTTAATTAACTGCGAAGCTTCCATATAGTTTATTAGGTAAGCTCTTCTACTCTACATTATCTAACTTCTTATTAGATAAGGCTTTGTTCCTTAACTAATTAATTATAACCTTAAATTCGGGTAAAGCCTTAGTAAGCTTCTGCTCTACTAACTGTATTTTTAAGTTGTTTGGTTTCTAACCCAATGGATAAATTAACTTAATAAGGTAGAAGCATTTCCTCTACGGGTGTAGAAATCCGCATAGGTATAGCTTTATCTATTCCTTATCTATCCTTCTTAAAGATTTAGCTTCTGGTTTAGTTTCCAATTTATCTTCTAATTTAGGCTTATTAATTGGCTCTTCCTTAAAGCTTACTATATAGGAGCCTTGCTGGCTTCTTGCCTTCTAAGCTAAGTCTAATTAACGATAATTTCGATAGACCTCGATGATGACTTAAAGGGTAGGTAGTTTTTCCTTCTTCCTCTTAAGGTTCTATAATTTGTTTTTTTAGTATTCTAACCATCTTAATAAGGCAGACTTGATAGTATACACGAAGTCCTTAACTAGTCAATCGCTATCTACCTTAGGTAGTTTAACCTTCTTGCAATCGTTATATACCTTTTCCTACTTATAGAGCCACTTCTCGATATTCTAACTCTTTAGGGCTTTCTTTATTTTTAAATATTAGGTAGCTAAGTTAACTTTCCAAGTATTATTAGTTAGGGTAATAGCCTGCTTAAGTAATATAAGGATATTATAGACGGTATTTCCTTTAAAGGTGTAGTTGATATAGTTATAAGAAATAGTGCTAATAATATAGGTGCGTAGAGACTTAAGGGCTGCTTCCTCTTTCTTATACCGCTTATAAGCACAGTTGTACTATTTTTATAAAGCTTAAAGCTCTTCCTTTTCGCCTTTATTAAGGGCTAAGAACGTAGTCTTCTAAGGATTAACTACTAATGGTAATGGCTCTAATGGTGCTTTGTGTCTAGGTAGATTATTTTTCTTAATATCTAGATTAATGTACTCCTATATATTCTTACCGTCGGCTCTATACTTAATAACACCAATCTATTAGTCCTAATTGTTTAAGCCTGCTAGGATTATAGTATACGTCGTAATAAGGGTTTCGGATTATTAAGAGGACATTTTAAGGCCTCTACTGTTTAGTTAACGATTGGGTAATTAGGGTTTTAAATTAAAGATAATGTAGTAGATGGTCTAGGCTTATAACTGTCGGACGGATAAGTCACTAAGAAGAACTCTAATCTATTAAAGAGAGCTCTAGAAGCTCTCTATATATATAAGGTAGGTCTAGGAAACTAAGTCAAATATTATAGGCAACTGAGACAAAACAGGCAATAGAAATAGGTGGTGAGATATAGGTACTAGGCATTAAAGATAGTAGTAAGACATATGAGAACAAGGTGGTGAGTTATAAGGTGGTACCTAAGAGTGACCTTAACGGTCGACACTTTTTGGACGACGTCCATAAGCAACCACTTATAACTCCTAGGTATAGGCCTATATAAAGGCCTATATTCGTCGTAGATAGATTTAATAGATTTATATTTGTTCATTTTTATCCTCAGATCCAGTTTATCAGATCCCGGCGATACCATGCTACCTTAGACTTGCGGAAAACTAGTAATAAAAGTGTCACTAAGTACTAGGAGATACTAAGTTGCGTCTATTATATAGAACAACCGCGTTTACAAAGATTTGGTCGAGTACTTTAGGTTAGAGGCATTACTAAACCTAAGGTCCCAAGTTAATAACCAAAACGCGTTAAACAACCACGTTTACGAAGATTTGGTTAAGTACTTTAGGTTAGAAGTATCACTAAACCTAAGGTCCCAAGTCAACGTCCGAAACGTGTCGACTACATCTCAAATTGCCTACCTTTTAATAGTAAACCTACAAGATCCTACAAAACCGAAAATCCTACCTACCTTCGACGTACGACACCCCGTCAATTCTACACCTACCATAGCGTTAACCTACCCGAAGAAGTATAAGAACGACATTAACCCAGAGACATGGAATAGAGACATTAACCTTGCAACCGCTAAGCAATAGGACTTAAACGGATTCCTATTATACCATATAGCATACTACAAAGACAGCGAATACGAGGATACTATGCTATAGTATTGCATAAAGGAGGACTTTGTTAGATGGATAAAGGAAACATAGGCTCTTGCGAAGAAGGTTATCGTATAAGACTTCCGTAACTTCCTTTAGGAGAATAGAGTATTTGTCCCTATAGATGGGGGTATTATTAAAAATAATATTCAGGAGTATGTTATTAACGCAAAAGAAGAGCATAAATAGACTCTATAAGAGATTAAGCACTAAAAGAAGCTTAGCTTACGCTAGAATCTAAGCAATACACTAAAGATGCTTTAACCTCCGCAAGAACCTCTACAAGAATCTCCGCAGCAACCACTATAGACAACCTTAGGCTATTAAACACCTCAAGTTCCTTAAGCTGTCGTATCTTAACCCGTGCCTTAAGCTCCGTCCCACCAGAGATTCTTAACCCCGTTTAACTTAAGCGCCAAGACACCTCCTCTAACCCCTACCGCGCCTAGACAACTGGCACAATAAGCTAGATCTGCGAACGATATCCCAACCTAGCAGCGGCGACCTCCGCAAGAACCTCCGCAACAACCTCCGCAGCAACCTCTACAAGAACCTCCGCAGCAACCTCCGCAGCAACCTCCGCAAGAACCTCCGTAGCAAGATTAGGTACTACGCCCTATTCCATTAAGCTCTATATTCCCACTACAGCCTAAAATATAATTCCTGCCTCCTTAATCTCTAATGCAATTTTAACGTCGCCTAGTACTACTTAGAGGCATCTTAAAGTTATTTATAGAGCTTATAAAGCTCTATTCGGACCAGGAGAAGAAGTTTAGCGGGAAATTAATTCGCATATTTAAGAAGTTAAGGCTGGTTATTTAAGGTTATAACGACGACGTTAAGTGGTATTTATATAGCAACCACAAAAGAAAAGTTGCCAATATTGGGAGTAAGACATGTGGTTGTTATATAGTACCGCGATATAAACTATAAACTAGACAACAATAGCGCCAATACGCCTGCTATTACGAACTAACCCTATAATAAGACTCTGTGCCAATCTACCTACGGAACCGACCCTGCGCTAGCACCATACTGCCACATACCATCGACAAACTAATAGCGCCGCTATGCCTGCTATTACGATACTAGTCGCGCCGATATGCCTGCAATCTACTAACCAAATGATCGTGCCGATATGCATGCGATCCCGATTACCGTCGCACTAATAAAAACAACCCAAACAGGACTAGGTAGAGCTTTGCTCCCTAGAACACGACCCCGTTGCCAGCATTATACTGCCGCCCGAACGACCTGTCGCTGGCACCGTACTGCTATTACAATAGACCCTTATTGCTCTGCCTACAGCCAACCAACTTCTACTGCTTCCACCTGCGATATTCTACGGACCCTAATTTTAACCAGCCAATCAGGATTTTCCATGCCCGGCATAGAAAATCGCTATTAGCTCGCTCACAACTAGCGCCTTAGCGGCCCTAACACAACGTCCACCCACGACCCCTCAGTAAGAGAGCACTACGTGCTAAGAGGTAAATTTTAGGACAGCGAGACTTATATTACAATAGCAATAGTAAGTAAGGAGGATTTATATTTGTTACGCTAGTCAAGCAGTATTTATATATAGATGGCAACTATAAAAGAAGAGTTACTAGTGTCGGGAATGAGGCAAGCGGTCGTCACATGACGCCGCGGCACTAGCGTGGCGAGAAGTAAGCTCCTCGCCCTGCCTCATTCCAATTAATAAGCTTTATCAACCAACATCACTGTAACCTACTCGAGTAGTCGTTATTGGTGAGTCACCCTGTGTGACCAACAATAATAGAGAAAGTTGTTATTAGAGAGCTGGAGAGGCGCTACACTATTATTAGTTTAAAATACGGAAATTAAGGGAAGTAGTAAGGGCTTATATATACGCAGACGTTAATAGGGGAATAAAATGGCTTAGAAGTAGAGCGAGGAGGTTTAACTAAGGCGATAATATCTAATAAGAAAGATGCGCGGCGTTAGGGAGAAGAGAGAATAGAAAAGCGAGAGTAAAACGGCGAGAGGAGGACGCTTTTATGTGATAAGGTTAAAGTATAGGCTAGGATAAAGCGGTGGGCTAGCAAGCGAGGGCGCGTTGCCCGTAAAGGAAGCATCCATTTCCTAATGCAGATTCACTCTTATAGATATACTGAGCCTAATAACTATTATAAAATCTAAAAAGCCTTCTAACCTACTAATATTTAATAAAAACTAAAACAACCTATATCCCTTTATAACTAAGCTCCGTCTTAAACTTTTAATAAACTATAATTAATACCTTATTAAAGCTAGTAAAGTTAGCTATAGAATATCTTATTTAAATAAGGATATTATATAAACTATAGACTTATTCTTCTATAATAGCACCTTTATTAATTTTAAACTCTTTATCTCTCTACTAGAATAAACATATAATAATACTAGCCATAAATATACTACTATTACTAAACTTAAAAACCTATAATAATAGAACCAAGACTTTACTAGCTTCTTTTTAGAATTTTTAGGCCTTATTAATAAACTAGATTATAATACAGCCACTAGAGTTACTACTCTATATTAAGCTATTTTAGATAAAATTAGAGCCTAGTTAGTAAGTAGAGAACTACTAAAGGATTTACCTAAATTTGCTATATATATTAACGAATTAATAAAGACCTTTAATACAATAAGTAGACTCGTTCTCTAAAGCTAACTATATCATATTTAAAACTCTATAAAACCGCTATATACTCTAAAGCGTAATCTTTCTCTAAAACCTATAAGCCTTATATATAACCCCATAGACCTTAACACCACTTAATCCTATATACCCTTAAGAACTAATAAATAGAGAATGCTTTAGATATAGTAAAAAGGGATATATTTAAAGGAACTGCTAAATTTATCCTCTTAAAAAGGTCTGCCTTAGTTCCTCCTAGTCCTTAAATTATACTTAGTCACTATAAAGTATCTTACTTTTAGTTAACTTGGAAAATAAATTATCTTAAAGCTAAGTTACGACTTAGAATAGAAGATAGAAGAGTATAAGTATCTAAGCTCTTCTAGCGCTAATATATAATATAACTCCCTTAATATACTTAGTAAAATTTAAACACTTAGAAAATAGAAGGAAGTATAAATCCTAATAGATAGTGGAGCTACTAGAATAGGCATTATCGATACAAACTACGCGAAAACTTAATGCTTAAATTTAAAGAAACTCGATAAGCCCTAAGGCTTACAAGGTTTTAATAGTAAACCTTTAATATATAATAAACTAATATATTTATAAGAGTATATATTAGGTCCCACAAGTATCGCAATAGATTCGCGATCACTTTTTGTCTTTTTAGCCGTATGGCGACGTAGAGTGGGACACGTTATAATTATAATCGCGAATCTACTAGAGCTAAGTATGGCTTGTCACTAGGTAGGTCGTAGATTTAACTCCTAACGGTCGCACTTCGCTCTAGTATAGTCTAACACGCATCCGTGCGATAAGGTGTTGGGTAAGTCCGATTGCTTATATTACTAAAGACACTTTATCTCATAAATTAGACCCTTAGAAAGAAACTGCGCCACGGCGTGGCGCTAAGTGCTAGCGTCATACTTATAAAGTCCTAAGAAGTCCGAAGCTAATTAGATTACTTTACCCTAGTCCTATAGAGTCCTATAAACTCCTAAACTAATTATATTATACTAAAAGGAATTTCTTACTAAGAGTTTAAGAGCTTATAGGCGCCCTTTATATAAAAACTTAATATTTCTTATTAGACGATAATTTTTCTATTATAACGCTATATCTTATACCCTAAATTTATTTAAAATACTTATAATTAGAATTAATTAAAAGCTATTTACTTACTTTATCTAATCTAGAAATAATAGACATTACTAGCTTAATATATATACCCCTATCTAATAATTCACAAAGTCCTTTATCTAGCGCCCCTCTTAGCCCTCTTTTACCTATTAATAGATACCTAGATAAATATTCTAATAGTAATATAGACTACCTTAATAATAAGCTCAACAGCGACGCTATTAAGGCTCTCTAGCCTTCCTCTAATAAATCTTTTCCTATTTATAATCGATATAATATAAGCTTTAAGGAATAGTAGTCTGCGTAATCTAAGCTATAATAGGTAGCTAATATACTACACCACGTTTAATAGAGTTTTCGAACCTTTATACTTACTTAGGCTAGGGCAAAAAAGAGTAGATTGGTTACAATTTAATATCTTTAATATGCCTAACTATAATAGCGATGGCGTATATTAATATATACTATAGACGATCTACGTATAAGGGGCATCTACTAGCGTCCTTCTCTAGTGGATTCTTTTACTATAGAGCCTAATAATCTAATCCGTTAGCCCTATTTTAGTTAATTTAATTATACTATAGACCTAGAGATATTAGACTTTAAGCTAGCCTTTAGAACTATTTAGGAGGTTGCCTTAATATAATACGCTATTCTTTTGAGACTTATAAGTAATTAGCGCGCCTACTAAGTTAGTTATAACGCTATACCTTAGTCTAATACGTTATCTAGACGATTATTTACTTTTATTATTACTACTAGAATCTTGTTATTAGGGAAGACGCAACCGGATTTGGAGGTTCCTATCCCCCGTTTTAGGAGGCTATTTCTCCTCACTTAGACCTATATCTGTTGCCGCTTTTGCAACGTGCTAAGCATGCTAAGGGCGGTAGGGTCTTTCTTACCCACAAACCTAGAAGCGCGTACAGCCCTATAACGCACCTCTCGAAGCTCCCTAAACGTCCCTCAGCGACTATTTAAGAAACTATAAACGTCTGCTACCTACCTAATCTAATTTCCACCTTTGTCCTTATCCTCTGCTAAAAGCACTACCCTTACACAACGAAACCTCCCTTCTGCACTACGCTCCTTTAACCCTTTTCCTATAGTCGCTATATATATATTTTCCTCTATTATTATGTCGTTTACTTCTAATACTCAATTTCTAGGCTTCTACTTATAGGGTTTTTTGCCCTATTCCGCTCTTAAGAACGCCTATCTCCTATAGAGCCTTTTTTAGCGTTCCTATTAATAGCAGTCGCTCTTAAGCTAGCTTCTGTATATAGGTAACTAGCAGCTGCTAAAGCACTAAGACACTACGCGTTTAACCACTATATCCTCTTAAAGTAAGAAATGGCAAAATACAGATTTAGCCTCTAGCTTAGACTTTAAACTGGGTAAGCCGTCTTATTCTAAGCCAGCTTTAGACTTAGATTTAAGCTTTAACTTTAGAGCTAGGGAAGACGCCGATTTTAAGCGGGAATATTTATAGTAGAGGATTACATATTATAAGGACTAAGGAAGAGCGAAGTTAAAATAGAAGCCCTAGTCTACTTCTCTTATTAAATATAAGTTTTAGAATTAGGAAAAGTCCGTTTATATTTAAACTAAAATTCACCTTATAATACTAATGATTTATATTTAAGTTCTGCCTAAAAGTTAAGTCTAACCTATCTAAGGCCCTTTATTAGTGCGTAGCCAATATATTTAAAATATACTTTAAATAGCGTATAAAGAATTCTTAAATTAAGAAGGAAAGCGCGATTAAGGTATACTAGAGATAAATACTATGTAAATTTATAGATGTGGTAGGCTATAGTATAAACAATAGCGTAGAACTTAATATATAAGATATAGGGTGATCTTTAATTTTTTTAAAAAAAACTTAGCTAATTTGTTATAGTGGATTCCAACCTACTTAACGCTAATATATAAGCTGGATATGTTAAAGAAAGAAAAGGATATAATATATATATAGGACTTGTATATAATTATTAATACCTATTAGACAATAGACGCGAAGCCTTATTATAGTCGTTTTTAAGTTTAAATAGGAGTAATCCTCCTCTTTTTTGGTGCCATAGTAATAAGACCCTAAGCTCTTATTAAAGGTTTAAGCGTAAGAGGCTCTAATAAAGCGCTTTTGCATAAATATATTACAATCCTAAAAGTTTATAATACGAAAAACTTTAATTAAACTATAACTGTCGCCCTTATAAGTCTCGTATATATTAAGAATTCTAGAGGTATAGGTAGATGGTATATAGCGACGTTAATTAAAGATAGCGCGAATAGCACTAATAGACCTATAGTAAGAGGTTTATTTTCCGTCTTAAAAGTATCCCAGCTTTTTATATCCTATCCCATCTTATAAGCCTTGCTATTACGGATAATATATTTTAACGCTATTATACTTCACTAGAAGAGATTTTTAAACTTAAAATCCTAGCGAATAAAGAAAGTCTTAAAGTAAAGTTTAAGAAGGAGATAGAGAAACGACCTATCTTTTAAAATATTAAGATAATAGCTAGTTATAGGGGAGTGTTAGATACTAAAGCATTCCCTTACTAGAAATGCTATAATTACTATATATAGTTAGGCCGAGTGGCTGGGTTTAAATAATTGCTTAAACTTTACTAGCTGTGATAAGCGTTTAGAAGGAAATTAAATAGTAAGTGTCTAATTTAATATAAGTGTATCTATTAACTAAGCTTTCTAGGCACCCTTACTCTAAAAGAGTAAAATTAGATAATAGGTTATTATGGCAATACCTACTAACGGTTTTATTTACCTAATTTAATTAAGCGTGATTTCTAGTTAATCTACTTTAGGACTCTATTATAGGACGACCTTATCTAATATACTGCACGGATAGGGATCTTAAGGGATAAGCGGGCCCCTATAGGTCTAACTAATGAGTAGAAGCTTAAATTCTAGTTAGAACTTAATTAATACCCTAATATTCTATAGCTTTATAAGAAATAAGAGAGATATAAGTAAAAGATTAGGAGCCGAGGATATTACCCTATTAATACCGCGAAGGGAATAAAACTATATAACTGGTATAATAAAGCTAGACGTAAACTTTATAGTATTACAAACGTTCTATATAAACAAAAAGAGGACTAGGTTATTCTTAATTTTTATAACGCTATTAACAATTACGGTATTAAAAGATAGCTTAGTAGTAGCGTTAGGACGGATATTCCTACCTATTTAGCTATATAGTATAAATTTTATAAATGTGCTGCTATTTCTAAACTGCTATCTTAGCCGCTAAATAAGCTTAAAGAAGGGCACGCTATAAAACTCCGTATAAAGTTTATCTATAATCTTATTAAGTATTATAATTAATAAGAGAGCTAGTAGAATAGGATCCTAAGTAAGGCTATTAGACTTTAACTTAGGTTTAAAGTAGACTAAAGTGTAATAGACGTAAAAAAAGGTGTAAGTAATATTAATACTAGTACCTATTAATAGGCAAAGTAGTAGAAAGAATAGATTAGCTTAGACTTGCCTTTTTAAGAAACCCCTAATAAGATATAGAGCGTAGTTATTACGGACGCTTTAAGTACGATATTACGACTACTTAGAGAAGAGACGGAAGAAGCTAGTTAGTTAATTTAGGCACGGTCTAGAATAGAGCCGATAGAACTATGTAATAAGGAATGGTAACTAAGGTTATATAATGTGCTATGTATTAAACAAAAGGAACGAGAGGAACTTACGTACCTTATATATAAGACGTATATTATATATAAGAAGGATTTTATAGAAGTACGGTTATATATTTAAGGACCCTTAGTCCCTACCTAGATAGTTCCTTCTTTATAGTAATTCTTAGAATATAATTAGAGTTAATCTATTAGGCAACTACTCTACCAGTTATTATTACGTTGTTAACTTTTATACTTGCATTTCCTATACACCTAGCCTAATAATAAGCCCACCGTAGTTCTTGCTATAAGATTCCATTACATAATTACTACCTAGTTACGGTATTAATATAAGAAGTTAAATAACATGCTACTAAAAGCAGCCACTATAACGCTATTGACGGCAGCAACTACTTTAGGGATAGGAGGTGATACTAGTATGGCGGATACTAACTTATAGCAACCTGTGACGGTCGGATAGCTATAGGAAATAGTTAACTAGCTAACAGCTAATAATATAGTATTAGAAGAAAGACTTAATGGGATAGGAGTAGTAAAGATTAAGTTACTATTAATTAAGAGATTTATAGGAGAGAGGTTAAAGCTTAAAGGATTCCTTATATAGATGCATTTTAAGGTCTTATAGGAGGGAGTAAAGTTACCTATATTTGTGGATTGGATAGCCTATATAGGACTATTCTTATTAGGAAAAGTACTTAAGTAGTTTAAATCTTACCTTACGGAGATATAGGCAAATAGAATGACGACCACTAACTAAGACATATAATTTATGTTCTTAAGTTAGGAAGGATTTATAGAATAACTAACGCAGATATTTAGAGACCCGGAAGAAACAACTATAGTAAAAAGAAAACTCTAGAATCTTGTATAATAAACTTTAGCAATTAAGTATATAATATAGTTCTAGATACTAGTAATATAAGTAGAGTAGAATAATAGGGCGTTTATAGTATAGTATAAATAGGGACTTAAGGCTAAAGTCTAGGACGTAATTATCCTAATAGAAGATGCGGATACCCTAAGGGAACTAATAAATTAGGCGATTAAGATTAATAATTAGATCTACTAAAGGGAATAGGCTAAGAAAGGCTAGGATAGAGTTCTATAGTTATATAAGGCGTAAAGTACGTAACGATAAAAGCTAAGTTAGAAACTATAGTATGGCGTAGAGCTAATAGACCTAAGTGGTACTAAAAAAGCCTATAAGAAATAGAGTAAACTATAAAAACCTAGAGGATAAGGATTAAGTAATTAAAGGTCTAAAAAGCAGAGGCTGAATTAGGGATCTTAATAGCAGAAGACATTTAGGTGGACTCTATAGTAAGAGAAATAGTTTAAAGAAGGAGCTTGTATAAATTACGGAAAATAGGGTTATTATATTAGAGACTATAGAAGTAGGTAAAGTTACTATATAGTAAAAGGTATAAGACTAGTAGATAATATATACGTATAAAGGGACGATAATATACTACGAGGAATAAAAGAGTGTTTAATTAGAAGTTTTGCGTTTTATTATAATAACGTATACCAAATTTATAAGGATGCTAAGTATGGCGTAAGCTATTAGCTATAAGAGCTAGCACCTATAGGATATAGAGGAACTAACGAACTAGTTTATAGATTAGATATTAAGGATAATAAATTTAACCTAGGCGAAATATTTTATAACGATGAGGTAATAAGGGCTGCTTATTAGGAGTGAGTAGATCTTAGAGATATTATACTAGAGGTAGAGAATAATTCTATTATAGAATAAGGAACATTAGTAGGGATCGAAACCCTACTAGATATAATGTCTATCACTTTATAAGATATAAGAGAAGTAGGATAGTAAACTACTTTGGCACTTAATAAAGGCAAAAGGCTAAAGGCTTAAGATTTTTATAGCGAGATAAGAGATAACTAAGATTTTTAAGATAAGATAAGGTAAGCTTAAGGACCTATAACGGACAGAAACTAATGGAGTAGAGTAGTAGCTTAGTTTAAAGACATACGAATAAGCTTGGGATAAGAATTTCTAATAGTATAAGATTCTTAAAACGAGATAAGTGAGATTTAAGACTCTTAAGATAAGATAAGAACACTAAGTAAGCCTAGTTAGATTAAGGCTGGAGCTAAGCTTAAATCAGAAGTAAGCTTAGGATTAAAGAACCTAAGGGGTTAAGAATTCGGAGTATAAATTAGGACACCTATAGATAAGAGGTAAGGGGCTTCTTTATAGATTAGAGAATCTGCGGCATAAATAGTAATTAGATTAGGAGATAAATATATAAACCTAGAGGATTTACTAGTTAAATAAAGTGTTTAGACTAAAGATTGAAAAACCGATATTAGGATTAAGAAGTAAGATAACTTTAAGGATTAGAGCGTGAGGCGTAAACCAAAAGAAACTATAGAAGAGTTTAGGCAAAGAATTATTGTATAGCAAGAACAGAAACTAGATAAGAGATCTAGTATATTAAGACGTATAAAGGATAGAGTATTAGTATAAAGAATTACTAATAGGCTAAGAGTAGGTATACTAAGAGCTAAGTGGCTTATTAAACTAGAAGATAAAGAGGATCTAGGGATTCTAACTAGGTTTAAGGAACGATATATAAAGGGCTATTATAATATAGTAATAAGAAGATACTTCCTTATGGATAGACCGTATATACTCTAGCAGCTATACTAAAAGTAGTATAGGCAAAGGCATAATAATAAGTAGGAAGATTTCTATATATAGTTAGATAAAAAAGTTATTTAGGACCACCTAATTATAGAAAAGGCTATAACGCATATTAAAGGAGCCTTAATTATAACGTTAAAGGATTTAAAGGAACGTTTAGAGGACTAGAGAAGTAAAAGACGTATCTTAGTACCTACAAATAAAGTTATAACGTTTAGATTAATATAATAAAGGTTTAAACTTAGGGATAAAGATGAGCTAAGAGTTAACCTAAAGCACCTAGCATACTATACGATATTATGGATTGCGTATATAGACGATATATACAAAATGTATAAGAATTTAAAAGAGAAGAATCGGAAATACCCTATAAGGATATACTAGATAATAGACGAGTAATAGTATAGGAATGCCAAATATATATATAGATGGCATCCAATAGAAATCTAAGAGGAAGGAAGTTTAGTACTTTAACTAAAAAGATTCCTTACGGAAGAATACTTAGATGGATAATAGTAGTAGGAATGCCTAGAAAATATATGTCTATAGTATATAGAAGATAAAAAGCGAACTAGGTATTAGCTAAAGAGTAAGCTAAGTGCACTAGGATTAAGTAGCTAATAGTTAGGAAAAGTAGAGGCCTATAGGACTAGAGGGAGCCAGTAGTAGAGCCTTAAACCCTTAAAGGAATTTAAGGACGATACCTAAATTTACGGATTAATTAGTAAGATTAGCAGTTTAAAGCACTAATAGATAGTAGAGTAACGCGAAACTATATCTTACTAGTAGTAGTTAAGAGAATAGGGCTACCTTATAGACAAAAGGAGCAACCTTACCTATTAGTTATAATTTTAGGAGATCTAATAACCTATAGAGGAGGGATCATTAATCTTAAAATAGGACCTATTTAGATAACTATTAAAGGAAGATAAATTAAGATATCTTTTAATATCCTACTATTAGAACGGGACGAGGCAGTATTAAGTATGCCTTAGTTATAGAAATATAATTTAAGAATTAATTAGAATATAGGTTAGGTTAATATTAAAGATACTTAATACTATAAGATGCGATAATAAGCTAAGTTAGTATAGTACTAAGTAGGAGCAACCTACAAAGAAATAGAAAAAGGACTAAGCTATATACCAAAAAGATACTATAAGTATAGTAAGAAACTATAGTCACCAAAGAGTAAAAAGCTATTAAAATATATAGTATAGGACTATAAAATAGAGTTAGAACTAGGAACAAGTCTAAAGTTTTTTCTAATCTACAAGCTTACTAAAGAAAAGAGTAGAGCGTTAAAAGAGTTTGTCTAGGAAAATCTATAAAAGGGATATATTAGACCATCGCAGTTATTAGCGGGTTATCTAGTACTATTTATACTAAAGAAGAATAGCAAACTAAGGCTATATATTAACTATAAATAGTTAAACAGCATTACTAGAAAGGATAAGTATCCTTTACCCTTAATTAGCGAAATCTAAAATAGGATAGGTAATACGCAAATCTTTACGAAGATAGATCTAAGATAGGCGTACTATTAGATTAGGATTAAGGAAGGCGATAAATAAAAGGCAGCCTTTAGGTTAAAAGAAGGACTATATAAACTATTAGTTATACAATTCAGGCTTATAAACGCACTAGCAACGTTCTAGAAGCGTATTAACAATATATTAAGAGAATACTTAGATAAATTTATTATAGTATATCTTAATAATATTATTATCTACTTAATAACTAAGGAAGAATATGGGGAACACGTTAAATGGGTCTTAAAGAGACTATAAAAAGAATAGATGCTAGTAGCAATTAAGAAATACGAGTTCTTTACTAAAAAGACCGATTTTGTTAGATTTATTATTAAACTAAGCTAACTTAGTATAGATCTAAAAAAGATTAAGGCTATAGTAAATTGGCAGGAATTAGAGAACGTTATATAGTTAAGATTATTCCTAGGGTTTTATAATTACTATAGAAGGTTTATAGCGCAATGGTTAAAGGATATTAAGCTATTTACGCAGTTAATAAAGAAAGAAGAACTATAGGCATAGGGGGAAGAGTAAAGAGAACTCTTTAAAAAAGTTAAAAAGTTGTTCACCTAAGAGCTAGTTCTTAAGATCTATTAACTAGGACTAGAGACGGTTATAGAAATAGATGCATTAAACTATGCACTAGGGGTATACTTTATATAAAGGCATTAAAATGGATAGCACCTAGTGGTATACTATAGTCGGAAGATAATACTACTAGAGTTAAACTATAACATCTATAATAAGGAGTTATTAGGTATAGTTATAGTATTAAAGGAATAGAGAGCATTCTTATAAGGTATAGAGAAACTATTTATAGTTAAAACGGATTATAAGAACTTAATAGAATTCCTAATAATAAAGGAACTTAACTAAAGATAGGTTAGATGGGTAGAGATACTTACGGAATACTATTTTAAAATTTAGTATACCAAAGGTATAGATAATACGCGGGTAGATGCTTTAAGCCATAAAGCTAAACTACAAAATAAGGAAAAGCTATTAGGGGCTTTATTACAAAAAGATACAGACGGATTAATTAGGTATAATTATCCGAAAATTGTAGTAACTTAAGAAGATAATAAACTAAAGAAAGTCTACGAGATACTAGAAAGCTTTTAGGCGTAAAGAATTCTAAAAGTATAGCTAAAAGATCTATAGATAGATATATATAAAAATTAAGAAGTGAAGTATATCCTAAAAAGTATAGTAGAGTAATTTGTAGAGGACTTCTATAAGGGACTAACCTAAGGACATAATAGAGCTACGGGCTTAGTGTTAAGACTTTAGGAGGAGTACATTATTAATAGAATTTAGAGGATAGCTAGAAAGGTTATAAAAGAATATCTAGATTACTAAAGGAACAAACCGACAAGGCATAAGCTATATGGAGGGCTATAACCTATTAAAATACCAGAGAGACCATAGGAGGTCATATTATAGGACTTTATTATTAAGTTGCTAAAATTAAAAGATCCTATTACTGGATAAGATTATAATGCGATCTTAGTAATAATAGATAAGCTTATAAAGTGGGGATACTTTATAGTATATATAGAAGAAATCTTAGCGGAAGATATTACTAGAATCTATGTTAAAGAAGTATTTATAAAATATAGAGTACTAAGTAAGATTATATTGGATAGAGATCTAAGATTTATAGCAATATTTTGGGAAGTGTTCTTAGCAGAGTAAGGAGTTTAAGTAGTAACTTCCACCATATACTATCTATAGACAGACGGTTAAATAGAAAGATTAAATTAGACGCTAGAGTAGTATTTAAGGCATTATATTAATTATGCATAAAATAATTAGGTATTACTATTACTAGTTATATAGTTTACATATAATATAACACCTTAAGAAGGAATAGGTATATTATTATTTAAGGCAAATTACGGATACGAGCTAAGAATATTATTATTATTACGGTAAGTAAAGAAAATGAGTAGTATAGCTAAAGAAAGAATAAAGATATTAATAAATCTTTATATAGACCTTACGGAATTAGTAAAGAAGGTATAAGAGAGAATAAAAAAGTACTATAATACTAAGAGATCTAAGGGACCAGATCTTAAGGAGGGAGATAAAGTATGGCTACTATATAAAAATTTTAAGAGTTAATAACTAAGTAAGAAATTAGACTATGTTAGACTAGGACCTTTTAAAATTACATAAAAGATTTTACTGGTTATATTTAAGTTAAACCTACCAACTAAAATAAAGATCTACCCTATATAGTATATTATAATACTAGAGCTAGTATATAGGAATATTAAGCCACCGGTCTATAAAGCAGACATGTATAGAGGATAAGAAGAAGACAAATAGTAAGTATTAAAGATTGTTAATTATAAGGATATTAACGACGAAATATAGTATAAGGTTAAGTGGATAGGCTATACTAAGACTACCTAGGAGCTACTAGAGAATTTAAAGAACGCTATAGGAAAGGTATAAAAGTATTAGAAGAGATTAGGTTAGGTAGTATTAATAAAAAAGGATTGCTAAAGAATAAGTTACCTAAAGGGGACCCAAGAAGAGTAGTTGCCGAACTACTTAGATCTATTTCCTTCTCTATTAGAAGAGAATCTATTCTTTTATTACCTAGTTCCTATAGACCTTATTCTATAAGTTTTCACTCCTTAGAACAAACCTTCTTATAAACCTTCTTAAGATAAAGTAGACAAGTAGACGCCGTAATTTAAGTATCTAGAGCCTTCTGTTTTACATTACGGGAACATTCTAACTTAGCAAAGGCTTACAACAGTTTACCATCTAGCTACGTAATAGCAGATTAAATATAAAACCCTAAGACAAATTAATTAGGGAACTAGACGACTATTAAGAGTAATAGATCGCGTATATTTAGCATTAGAAGTAGAGCGAACGTTATAGGACGAATAAATATTTACTTTAGTATACTTTAAGTAAGAGGACGGTTATTGCGAAGATAGGTTTGCTAACGTAATATAAACTAACCCCTTTTTTAAACAACAAGAATATAGAGACGGTATAATCTCACTAAGAGATAATATTACAGCAATAGTGTAAGCATAACGTTGGGCATATAAAGAAGAAATTGCTTTAGGTATAATAAGTAATAATATTAACCAAATTAATTAGATAGATATTATACCTCTAGTAAACAACTTAGAGATATTTTAAATCTTTAAGGACGAAGATAAAGAGAAAGGAGATGGTATTACGGACGCTTTAAGTACAATGTTATAACTACTTAGAGAAGAGATAGAAGAAGCTAGTTAGTTAATTTAGGTACGGTCCGGAATAGAGCCGATAGAACTATATAATAAGGAATAGTAACTAAGGTTATATAATGTGCTATATATTAAACGAGAGGAATAAGAGAAACTTATATACCTTATATATAAGACGTATATTATATATAAGAAGGATTTTATAGGAGTATAGTTATATATTTAAGGACCCTTAGTCCCTACCTAAATAGTTCCTTCTTTATAGTAATTCTTAGAATATAATTAGAGTTAATCTATTAGGCAACCACTCCACTAGTTGTTATTACGTTGTTGACTTTTGTACTTGCATTTCCTACACACCTAGCCTAATAACGAGCCCACCGTAGTTCTTGCTACAAGGTTCCGTTATAGTAGTCCTGATTATAGAAGAGGGTGTTAAGATAATATAGCTACTATATCCTATAACGTTTACTAATCTTATTTACCTTATCTATATTAGCAATAACTAACTCTTAATACTAAGGTAGACCCGCCTATTTATAAAGAAGGATATACTATAGAAGTATCTTAATAATTATATTATAGAAGGAGTGTTTAGGTAGGGGTTCTACTATAAGTATCCTTGTTGTTTAGAGTGGATTAAAGGACTTAAGTATTTTAAAAATTACGTAGCCCTTATATATAGCGTATAGTATCTAATTAAGAAGTACTACTAGGTAAGTCGCCTTACCTATATAAGAATCCTATATTAACCCTCTAGTACTAATAGAAAGGTATATAACTAGTAAATTTAAAACTATACGTTTTTTTATATATAGGACCTTTTCCTAGTTATTACGCGCTTATCTTATTATTCTTTATCGCTTTTTATTTTAATTTAGTCTATTATTATCTAATCCTATTCTAGTATTTAATAGAATAGATATAGTAACTAGGATTTTATAATTTATCTAGGGGGGTAAGAGGTAATAGGTAAGGTAAGAGTAAGGTAAGAGTAAGGTAAAGGGTAGGGTAAAGGGTAGAGTAAAGGGTAAGGTAAAGGGTAGGGTAAAGGGTAAGGTAAAGGGTAGGTAAAGGGTAAGGTAAGGGGTAGCTAATAGGGGATAGATAATATAGTTGCTATAAAATATCTAATGGACCGACTATAGATAAGATATATATTTGAATTTCTTAGATTAACCTAAATAGAGAAAGGAAGAAAAGTATTATATAATAACTTCCTATCTAAGCTAATCTCCTAAGCTATATATCTTTACTTATATATAATACTAGTACTTTAAGCAACAAAGTATATAAGGGTAATTAGGGTCGGATAGATAACTGCTATCCTTAATAGAATATATAAACTAGGCGCTATAACTAATATTATAATAGGTCCTGGTCTTATAGAGTATATTAAGACAGTTATTAATATTTTCACTTTTGCGCTTAGCTGCGGCGTACCTTACCTTAGCGGGTTAAAGTAGCGATTTTGTTTGTTATAGCTGAGATTAGATAGCTTAAAGTTTCTATATAAAATTTTCCTCTATTTCCTTAGATGCGGTAATCGCTGTCTATATAATACTAATAGCGAAATCGCTTATAATATCTAGCTCTATAAAGTCCTTAAGTTTAACAAGCTCTTTAATATGCTTAGCCGCTATTAAAGTAATTATATTGCATAATACTAAGTTACCTATTAGGCTAAAGATATCCTTAATAATATTAGGGAACCTATCTATAGACTAGCTAGTCCCTAGAATGTATTAGATTTTTATATTTATAAGCTCTTTTAGCTATAGTATATTATAGTAATTGGTAATTATATTAATATAGACGTGGTAAAGTGTAATATTGGCCGTTATCAGCTATGTCGTTATGTCTTTATTATCGCGACCGCTATTATCTAGTTTAGATAGTAATAAGGTATCGGCGTTATTAAGTTACACTACCTCTAATTTTACTATAGTAACTCTATGTCCTAGGACACTAGCATCTATTTTTAGGTGGTTTACTTACTATTTTAAGCAGCACTTGTCCTATACGCTAAGCCTTAAGCAATATATCTCCCCTATTAAAACTTTTAACCTAGGGCATTTCTATATTTAATTACCCATTACTAGTATAGCCCTATATTCCTAATTCTAAAAGTAGGCCATCTATTATCCTACTAAATTATAGTTAGTACTTTACCTATTATATGGGATATATCTAGCGTTCTAAGTCCCTAAGAAATGTATAAAGCTAGATATACCCGCTATAGTCTTTTATAATTATCCACTTGACCTTACTACCATTAACGTACTATTTTTGGTTTTTTTATAACATTATTAGTCTACCTTCACTTTGTTACTACTAAGGCTATTATACTTCTATTTGCCTTAATTTCTAATTTATATTATAATCTAGCTTACTTAATTACTCTACTACCTCGTTTTAATTTAAATATTAAAACTTTAGTCTTACCCTATTATTACTATAGTTCTCTTATTTATAGGGTATTAAATACACGGCCTTATAATATAAACTCCTAAGTAAAACCTTAGGTAGAAACCTAGTTATAAACCTAAGTAGAAACTAAGCCATAAACCTAGGTAGAAGCCTAGATATAAACTAAGAAGTCTACCTACTTAACCTAAATATTTGGCTAAGTATTACTAAAAAGTCCGCGAAGATATTTAGAGAGCTAAAGTAGTAAAGAAAAATTATTTACCCTTAACAACGAATAATATAAACGAGATTTTAGTCTAATATATAAGGTAAGGGTCCTCTAATTTAAGATAAAATTCTATAGCTTACCCTTTAGGTTCTATAAGAATATTAAAGACTATCCTATTTAACTTATTTAGAATACCTTAGGTAACAATATAAAGCTTTTTCTTAGATAGATTTTAGATAATTATTTATTACGGAAAAGGACTAGTATTTGATAGAAATTTAAATATTAGAGGCAGCTCTATTAAAGATACGCGGAAAAGGATTAGCTAGAAGGCCTTAGAGTGGAAATTAATAATATATAGAAATAGCTTTAAATATCTATAAAACCCGCTAATTATAATAGTATATTAATGGGCTATTAACTAAGGAGTACTAGCTTAACGCGACTATAAAAGAGAAACCAGTAATAAACGTTAACGATATTTTTTGTGTTTTATATTACTATTAGGCCCTAGATAACTCTATATTTCTAAATAGGCAATAAATCCTATAACTTGCTCTTCTAATACTTATCTGTATATATATAGCAACTTAGCTAGGCGTATTAGTCTATATTAAGAGAAATATAAAAATAGTAACCAAATATACTCTTAAAAATTACAATAAGGATAGAGATATAGAAGGTAGTAAAAGTAATAGTGAAAATAGTAGTAAAGATAACAGCGAAGATAATAATAAAGATAATAGAAAGGATGAAGAATTCTAGGACAAGATAGATATAGATTTAGATAGACCTATTAAGACTTTATGCTATAAATATATTACCCTTATTCTCCTTTAAAAGCCTAAGGCTAAGCAAGATCTTCTTACTATAGAGATTAATTTGCGGTTTACTAAAGGATATAAACGGAATTATAAATGGTAAAGTTTACTTAAAAGCTTTTTCTTTAATAACTGCTAACCTAGATATGTAAGCCAGTATTCCAGTAAGCAGTTTTAATATTAGACGGGATTCGACCTTCAAATAAACCTCTACGCTACGATACCTTTCTCTACTATATTTAGCAACTAGGCTTTATAGCCGGAATAATATAGATCTTTAATCCCTATAATATTTAATAAGGAGCTAGTAAGGTAGTTAATGCAATAGTAACCTAAGCTTAATTATAATAGGTTATAGGTTATATAGATGCTGGGACCTATTAGGCTTATATTAATAAGCGGATTTAATATAACGTGCAGGCCGCTTTCCTCGGACGCCCTTCTACTAATGCACTTTTTAAGTCCCTAACTTATGTTAGTTGGGATACCAACCTATAGGCTCCTAAAGCCATTACAAATCTAATAAACAATTCTCTTAAGACTTATCTACTTATTGTAGAGCTTTATTAGTGGCGCAATACCTTATCTAAAGTAGCTAGGGAACTATACGGGACTTTAAAAAATATATAAGTAGTTAGGAGTGAAGAGTATAAATTGTGTACGCAAGCTGTATTAGATTTAAAAAAATATAAGAAGATCTTAAAAAGAGAGAAATAGAAGGAAATATAGCTTAATTTTTTTAATAAAATTAAGACCGAATATTTGAGACGATAACTTGCCCTATCGGCTATAGGTCTAAGTAAGGAAGAGTAAAAACTAGAACTAGTGAAGTATAGCTTAGAACGAAAACGTGTTACTAATCTCTTATATTAATACCGTTCTAAACTTATACTATAAGAGATGCTCTAATATTAAATTAATGTAATTAAAGCCTTACTTAATCTATACCGGGTACTAAAACCTATAGTTAAGTGTAAGGTTATCCGTAATTATAATTAGGGTATCCTTCCTACTCTAGAGCTAAGTCTAGAGCTAACGGTTAAACTTATACTGGGCCCTATAAAGATTACAAATCGATAGTATCTCTTCTACGCCTATAAGATAGGAGTATATACCCTTTTCTATTGCCCGCGTAAAGTAAGGGAATACATTAAGATATAGCACCTTTCTTTTTTTAGATAGGATAAATCAATCCTATATCCTAACCTATATTATCGCTTATTAGGAATAATACTCTTTAGGTATAAGCATTTTAAAAACTATATATTTATAGTGTATAGCGCTTCTCTACTACCTTATACTTTAGCTTTAAAAGAACTAACTCTAAAGAGCTAGAGCGTATAATAAAAGAGATTGTTATAAAGCAAGAACTAGAAGAGGACACGCTCTTAAGGGATAAAGTAGAGCGAAGTATAAAGCGTAAGCCTATATTGACCGTTAAGGTTACTGTTAGGTACCACCTTATAACTTACTATCCTGTTTCTTACTATTATATATCTTATATCAACCTAAATTAAGGTTCCTTACTACTATCTACTACTATCTATAGACCTAGATCGTCTATATAAGCTATATCTTAGGTATATATCAACTTATAACTAAATATCTTATATAATATTTTATTACCTATTCCTATTACCTAAGAGACAACATAGTCGTCTATCTATTACACTATCTATCTAAGGTATATAGAGAGCTTTTAGAGCCCTCTTTAATAAATAGAGTTCTTATTCTAAAATATTAGTTTAATATCTTACTACCTATTTCTATTACCTATTTATTACCTATTACTAACTAAGTAGTAATATTAACCTAGTGGCAATTAAGTAATAGTTAAAAATCGTCGTTAGCGTTGTTATCAGTCTGTTACTATCTAACGTCCATCCCTATATTGCGGAAAACCCACCATACTAAGAAATATAAGGTGTACTTTAACTTTAAGCAACTATAACTCTACGTATATATTATGCTTCACTATAATTATATATAAGTTATATGCTGTAACTACTTTATAATATTTAAGACCCTTTATATCTATAAATTACGCTTATATTATCGCTTTCGCGCTATTAGCGACTTAATTAATCGAGGTATAAGCATAGTAAGAAGGATGTGTACGAGCCTATATAATTAGATTATCTATAAATAAGGATCTAAAGCTAAAGAAAAGGAAAGGAAAAGAGAAGTAGCAACGCAAGAAGTTATATATAATCCCCTAGTTATATAAGGGTTACGTAAGCTCCGCGTCTATTATAACGTCTACTATAACAGCCGCGGTCCTCTAGTTACGTAATCGCAAAGTTTTACTAAGTTCTGCCACCAAGTTCTGCCGTTTTCTGCTAGTGCTATAACATTACCCCCTGTCACGGAGTGAGTACAAGCGACGATAATATATAGTAAAGTAGATATTATTAAGCTATGTACATAAACTGTGTGATGAGATCAAGACGTTGCGTAAGGAAAGAAGGTAGGAAAACGGGAAGAAAGAGCATATATTGTTGACTTAGTTGCTTAGTTAATACGTGCATAGGGCAAAATAGGGTTCAGGTCGTAATCCTGGCAGAACTTGGCAGAATTTAGTAAAACTTGGCAGAATATGGCAGAATGCCGTAGATTACCGTTAGATTGCTATCTTGCGGTTAGTCTCTAATTGCTAAGTTAGTAGAAACAGGTGGACGTGTGTAAGGTATCACGGGGGTGTCCTATAATACCCCCCCCTTAGTAAAGCCTGCCCTTAGGCTTTATATATCCATATTACCCCTATAGGGCGTTCTTATCCTTATATTCTTCTAGTAGCTTATTATCTTCGCTATACTAGCACTCTATTTACTTATCTAGGTACTTTAAAGGTCCTGGTTTATTAGGGTAGCGGCTATAGAATTTTTAAAGCTTATAGGGACTGCTAATAAAGTTCTATATAGGGTACTAGGTAGGATCTAGGTCATAGCCTTTCTACTTAACGCGGTACTTTAGCGTTTTCCTTACTAGTTTATAGGCCAGTATTTCTTCAATTTCCTATTTATTGTCGCTATTAACTTAAATTAGCAGGGGTGGTTTATTCTTTTATCCGGGTAATAGGTTGTTTATAGCTTTCTATAGCTTATCTAGTAAGAAAATAGGGTAAACCTTAATTAAATCTGGGAGCTTTACTTTATATAAGTTACTTATCTTCTTAAGGACCTTATACGGTCCCGCCATCTAATAGTCTAGCTTATAGCTAGGTATTCCATCTTCTAGTTCTTTATTATAACCTAGACCATATTACCTATAGTAAAGTTAGGTTTACGCCTATACTTATTTACCTACTATTCTATTAACCTTTAGGCCTTTTCTAGATTTATATAGGCTACCGTCTAGGCTTCCTTATAAGATAGTTTCTCGCGTATAATCTATAGTCCTTCTAGCCTATTCTAGTTAAAGCTTATTTAGGGTAGATACTCTATTTCTAGTTAGATAGGTATAAATCCCGTAGAGCTATAGGGTAGGGTTGCCTAGGCGTAGTCTATTAGGGGTAGTAGTTCGCCCTAGTTATCCTAAAAGTAGTTAATAAAGGGCTAAAGTCTCTAGTCTAAGTATTAATTTATAATCTCCATCTAGCCGTCTATCTAGGGGTAGTACGCTATAGAAAGCTTTAGCCTAATCCCTAGGATCTAAGTAAACTCATTCTAGAAGGCCAATATAAACTGCGGCCCGTAGTCCAATATAATAGTATCTAGTGGTCTATAAATTTAGTAGATATAATAGATATACAGTTAGGCCACTTCTTTAGTATTAATATTCTTATAATAGGGAATTAAGAAAGGGCGTTTACTAAAGCGGTTAACTAGGACTATAACCATATCGTACCTATTATAATTTACTAGTAGTTTATAGAAGTCTATAGAGATATACTGCTAGGGGCGCCCTAGTATTAGGAGTGGCTTTAATAGTCCTAGGGTCTTATCTTATAGAATTATAGACCTATAGCAGCCGTTGCAGTTTTATATATAACGGTTGATATTTATAACTATCCTAGGCCAGTAATAATAGTTACCAATAATCTTATGGGTCTTATTCTTTCTAGGGTAGGCCGTAGAGACCTATATATACGCTTTAGCAATAAGTCAGGTCCATAAGTTCTATTCCTTTACTACTACTAGCCATTTCTAGTACTTAAGTAATCCGTTTTTAAGGGACTATAGGCCGGTATTATCCTTTACCTTTTTATAATACTCCTATAGAGAAGGGGCCGTACGGTTTACTTATAGCAGTTTATTAATAAGGTTAAGTTCTATAGAGTTAATAGGATATATCTTAGTACTTAGAGGGTCCGTACTTAGTTCTGCTCATATTTAGGGGTTAAGGTATTCTAGTTATAGTAGCGCCTAGGTCTATAATAAGATCTTTACAGCTACTTAGTTACCTAGGTCCTGTTTACACCTTATAAGAGTATCCGCGCAGTTAGTGGCGCCTAGCCTATATATAATTAGGAAGTTAAACTAGAATAGGACCTCCGCCTAGCATACTTGCCGGGCTATAAGGGCCTTTATTGTTATAAAATATTCTAAGGCCTTATAATCTAAAACTACCCAAATAGGCTTAGGGGTTCCCTCTAGCTATACCCGCTAGTACTAAAAGCTAGAGATAATAGCCAGCATCTCTTTATCGTAGATTAGGTAGTTTAGCTTAGTGTTTATTATAGTCTTTAAATAGTAGGTAATAGGGTGATATTCTCTGTCTGGCTGCTTCTAGGAGTAAACACTAGCTATTATACCGTTTAAGGTATTAGTTTCTAGTATTAAGGGCCGCTCTAGATAGAAATGGGCGAGTAGGGGAGTAGAGACTAGCCGCTTTTTAAGCTTATTAAAGGCTTACTTATATACGGCATTAAAATAGAAGGGCTGGTCCTTTCTAGTAAGGCGGGTAAGAGGTTAGGTAATCCTGCTATAGTTCTTTATAAAGCGTTAGTAGAAGTTATAGAAACCTAAGAACGACTACACCCCCTTTACGGTCCGTGGGGGTTCCTATTAGTTAATTACGGCTATCTTTTCTAGGTCTGCCTTAATTCCGTCTATACTAATAATAAACCCTAAGTACTTTATACGCTTAACACTAAATTCTAACTTTTTAATATTAGCCTAAAGGCTAGCTTTATAGAGCCGTTATAGGACTTTATAGACATACTCCTCGTGTTCTAACTTGTTCTTAGAGTAAATTATAATATTATTTAGGTAGGCTATATAGAAGTCATTAAGGTAGTTAAAGAGTATATTATTTATATATCGCTAATATATAGCCAGTCCGTTAGTTAGTCTAAAGGGTAGTACTTTATATTTATACGTTCCGTAACGGGTCTAAAATATAGTAAGGTTTTCTAATTTAAGGTCTATCCTAATTTAGTAAAAAGCTTAACGGATATTAAGCTTTGTAAAGATCTTAGCTCTACTTATTTAGGCTAAAGTCTTATTAAGTAAAGGCAGTAGGTAGCGGTCTTTAAGGATTATATTATTAAGCTTATAGTAGTTAATACAGAAATAAAATCCTCTATTCAGCTTTTTAGTAAAGAGAATAGGTAAGTTAAAAGGGGCTTAACTAGGTTTAATAAAGCCCTTATCTAGGTTATTAATAAGATACTACTTAGTGGCCTATAGTTCGGCAGTAGATTACTATTAGAGGGGGCTATAGCTAAGGGTATCTTTCTTATCTGGCTTAATCTTAATCTTATAGTTATATAGTTAGTAAGGCGGAAGTATATTAGACGCTTCTTTAGAGAAGGTATTTTAAATTTTCTAGTATTAATAGGGTAGTTTCTATTCTACTAGCTCCTTATCTATAAACTCGCCTTTCTCCTAGGCTAGGGTTTCTTTCTCTTTAATTATTCGATTAATTTTATATAGGCTAGTTATAAAGGTAATAGTATTAGGCTAAACTAGGTTCTAGTATGGTGGGGTAAAATAGGCCACTGCTTAGTGCCTTAGCATATTCCTGTATTTATAGAGCCTTCGGCTTCCCTCCTTCTTGGATATCACGACCTACCGGAATACATTCTTTCCTTTCTTCTTACTGACTGCTTTCCTACTAATTGATTACGACTAACGACCGACCGACCAACCGACCGACCAACCGACAGACAGACAGACAGCATTATAACTTCCTATCTAAGAGGGACCGCGTCCACCACCACACTAGTAGAATCCTATAGCGCCAATATAATAGATATTAACTAGTAGGAGGTCTATATGTTTCTTTACAGATATTTATTAGGCCGTATTTTACGGTATAGAGTTTATAGTCTTCCTTAGCTTATATTCTATTTTCCGTAAATTATCCTTCTAGTTAATTAGTTTAGTATATTAACTAATATTCCTAGTCTTCCTTTAAGGCTATATAGTGCCTAAGTTCTCCCTTAGGGACTTAGCTAGGTTAAGTCCGCAACCTTTACGGATCTTAATAATACGGTGCGTTAGGCTAGGGCCTTAAGGACTATAGCAAGTCTGTTTAATAGGTTATCTTAAAATATAGGGGTATCTCTAGTCTTAAGCAGTTCTTATAGCCGTTTAATATACAAAACAAAAAAGAGTAAAAAAAAAGGAGCTCTTGCTACACCCGGCCCAAAAAGACTAAAACCAACTAAAAGAACCCTAAAAAACACCTAAAGAACCCCCCTAAGATATATACATCGCAGGGGAGGCACACGTCAAACGACGGTAGTTTATACTTAAGCGCGTCCACCAGAACCACGCCTAGTAATAGCCCTCTATAATAAGAACGGGCGAATACCACACTATAAAGCGGAAAGACCTTTATTAAGAAGGCATCTAATAAAATATAAAGCCTATTAGACGCGTTTAGTATCTGTAGTTATAGGGGAGTAACCGTTAGCTATAACAAACTAATACAGCTAGTAGAATGGCTCCGCCAGTCTAGTAAACCTTAGGCGCCCCTCTAGCAAACCCTTAATTAAATCCTCTAATGGCTAAGCAAAATTAAAAATAAATAAAACCCCTTCTTACTGGTAAACCGCACCTAGGCCGCCGTAGCTGCGCTTTTATAGTATAGGGAACCTACCCCCCTAAAGATAATATCCGGGTATATAATTATAATATAACTAAATATAGAAAAAGCAGAGGGGCTTAGGGGATAATTAAAAATAGAAGTCCTTATAGAGATTTGTAAAGAGGTTTATAATACTATTATAGTCCAACACCTTAGGAGCGGAGATATTAGAGTTACCCTAAGGAACTAATAGGTAAAGGAATAGGCCATTAGGGTAGGGGACAGGCTAGGAGAACGTATTAGCATAAAGTGCTCCGCGAAGATTACCTAGTTGAAGTCCTAGTGGTTCCCCTAAGCCTTAGGGTAGAAAAGGGACGCTAGGTAGATAATACAGCAACTATATATAAGATAGTAAAATAAATGGAACGCCTTATACTAGGACTTAAAATTACCTAAATCTAATAGCTTTAATAGGAAAATATAAACTAAGTATATAATAAAAATAATAAAAGAATATAAGGGTCGCTAGAGACTTACTAGGGAAACGCTAGTTAAATATTTAGCTCCCTTATTATTAGTATATATATACTAGAAATATAAAAACTCCTTATTTAAAAAGGTATTATTATAAATAGCCTTATATATAACGTAAGGCTCTATAACTATAGACTCCGCCTAAAATAATACTATTGCTACGTATAGTAGGGACACACCTAATCCACATACGTAGTATAGGTATGCTGCGGCTACTATATAGGCCCCTATAATATAAGATACTACTTAAATTAAGACTAAATAAAATGCGTAAACTGCCACTAAAGCATATATAAGGCGTAGGAGAGAGAAGACTGTATTAAATACAGGAGACGGAAGGTAAGGGCTTAACAGCTACAGGAATAACTATATGCTAGGTTATATAAATAAAAATAATAGGCGATAAGCTAGGGGGGCGTAGGTGCCTTTCTAGCGTTTCCTACCTTTAATACTAGGGGGCTAGGCTAGCTATCCTAAGCCTTAACGGGCCAGAAGCGACGCCGCGCGATATTACTAGACTATATAGGGACATAAGGGTTATAGGGGACATAAGGGAGAGGACGCCCTATAGGAAGACCCTTATAAACAGCTATAGCAAGCTTAAGACTAGGACAATTAAAAATTAGACTTAACGCGGTAAATATAATATTTATAGCCAACTCTTAAAGGGTATATAGCCAACTAGTAAAAACAGGGGAAGAACTGAAAATAATAATAGATTTAGATATAGAAGCGCTAGTAGGAATATAAGATATAGGAATAGAAAGCTCTATATAAAATAAGTAGTAACTAGGGTGTAGATATAAAAGATAGAAGTTCTAAATATTCTAGAGAAAGTAGAAATAGAAGAAGTAAGGAATAAAAAAGAGGCGAAGGACCCTCACCGGGGGTCCGCTACCTATCTATTATATAGTATAACTATAGCAATACAAACCACTGTTTTGTAAGGCCCTTACTAGACAGCCTAAACCTAGAGAAATACTATATCCTTGCTATATAAGAGCCGTATTATAATACCTATATATAATTAACATACTGCCCTTAAGGATTCCAGCTCTTATATAAACTAAAAGCAGCTATACGCGTGTGCTTTATAATTAGCAAGGCTATTAGCCTATCCTTATAATTATAGTAGGCAGTTAACCTAGATATTAGTATAGATTATTAATATATATAACCCTAGGGTTAAAGGGGTCCTATAAATAGAGAATATTATATTAGTAATAAGCCTACTAGAAACCAAAGGCATAGAGTTTATCCTATTAGGAGATATAAACCTCTACTACCCGCAGTAGAGGGGTATCTATATTGCTGCTAAATAATAGGTAGAGTGCCTACTAAGAGCTATAGACACCTAGGGCCTTAAGCTAGCTACCCCCCTAGGAGTAATTATATAGTAATAAGGCACCGCCAGAAGTATAATTAACCTTACATTTATAGACGAAGGCCTATATTAGAGACTTAAAAGGTATAACCCTAAAAAAGAATAGGTACTTATTTTAAATTATATCCCTATCTAAATATTAAGGCGTAACTAAATAGTAAAAGATATATAATAAGAAAGCTTAAGATAAACAGCTTCCTTAACATAGTTAAATAACAACTTTAAGACTTAGAAGAAATCTACCCAATATTAAACGAGCGAGGCTTATTGGCTACCCCTAAGGAAATTGACTAAAGACTAAAAAGGATCTAGGCAGCAATTAAAAACGGGCTAGAAGAGCACTACCCGGTCTTAAAACTGGGCCCCTATACGCGATACGCATAGTCTATATAATGCGCGGTTCGCCAGTATAACGGAACCTTATAGCAAGAACTACGATAGGTTCGTCAATGGGCTAGGTGTGTAGGAAATGTAAGTACAAAAGTCAACAACATAATAACAACTGGTGGAGTGGTTGCCTAACAGATTAACTCTAATTATATTTTAAGAATCACTATAAGGAAGGAACTATCTAGGTAGGGACTAAGGGTCCTTAAATACACAACCGTACTCCTAAGAAAGTTATTACTCTATCTACTCTATCTACTCTATTCGCTCTATAATAGATTTTATAGATTATATAGATTATATAGATTACATTATGTAACTCTGCTTACTATTCCTTATTACATAGTTCTACGGGTTCTATCTTAGACCGTGCTTATATTAACTAACTAGCTTCTTCCGACTCCTCTCTAAGTAGTTATAATATTGTACTTAAAGCGTCCGTAACACTATCTCCCTCCTCTCTATCTTCGTCCTCAAAGATACCTAGCATCTCCAGGTCGTTTACTAGAGGTATAATGTCCGTCTAATTAATTTGGTTAATATTGTTACTTATAATACCTAAAGCACCTTCTTCTTCCTCTATAGCCCGTCGGTCTCATACTATTGCTATAATATTGTCTCTTAGTGAGATAATGCCATCTCCGTGTTCTCATTATGTGAAAGAGGGGCTGGTTTACGTTACGTTGGCAAGTCCTTTATCCTAGTAACTTTCCTCTTATTCGGAGTACACTAAAGCGAATATTTAGTTATCCTATAACGTTCGCTCTATCTCTAATATTAAATATACGCGACCTATTACTCTTAATAGTCGTCTAGTTCCCTAATTAATTTATTTTAGGGTTTTATATTTAATCCAAGGCAGAAAAACTTAAGGGTAATCTTACCGTAGCGCTAGCGGAAGCCCATTGTCGATCCAAAGAATCTACTTGTGCCCTTAAGGCTTAGCAGTCTGCCTTTATAAAAGTTTAGTATCTTTAACGCGTTTATAAAAAGGTTCGCTCTAAGGAGTAGAAACTTATAAAATAAGGTCTATAGGAACTAGGTAATAAAAGAACGGATTTTCTTCTAATAGAGAAGGAAATAGATCTAAGTAGTTCGGCAACTACTCTTCTTAGGTCCCCCTTAGGTAACTTATTCTTTGGCGATCCTTTTTTATTAATATTACCTAACCTAATCTCTTCTAATACTCCTATACCTTTCCTATAGCGTTCTTTAAATTCTCTAGTAGCTCCTAGGTAGTCTTAGTGTAGCCTATCTATTTAACCTTATACTATTGTGGTGGGGTAAAATGGGCCACTACTTAGTGCCTTAGCATTTTCCTATATATATCGAGCCTTCGGCTTCTCTCCTTCTTCCTATTACAACCGACCGGGAATACATTCTTTCCTTTCTTCTTACTGACTGCTTTCCTACTGATTAATTACAACTAACTGACCAACCAACCGACCGACCGACAGACAAACAGCACTGTGACTTTCCTATCTAAGAGTGGTCGTACCCTCCCATATATTTTATGGCATTCCATATAGGGATGACGGCAAGCTCTTTAGATTAGAAGTCTGGCATTTTACACACAACTATATACGCGTAGGAACATACCATAACTATAGAAGAACCGCTAGCTATAGAAGAACAACCAGCTGTAGAAGAACCGCTAGCTAGATAGACGAGACGAAAGCAGAGAACTAGGCAGTATCGGACAGTAAGGGGAACCAGGTAGTCCCTAAACAGAAAGACAGCGGAAAAGACAGATATTAGACTTAACGCATAGGCCAAAGAGTGGCAAAAAGGAGTGGCAAAGGTCTTAGAAAGTTACGTATAAGGACGTTAAGCGAACTAGCAAGCCAATCAGACAGCTTTAACCGGCAGTTGGAGATACCCAATTTCTTCTACCTGCGCACGGATATGGCTAGAGCTTTATTAAAGATGCAGAGACAATAGGCAGCCAAGGGCCAATTAATTAGATGGAAATGAGATCTAAGGCATCTAGCAGCAGAGGAAGTTAGCGCTGCCCTTTAGGAACAGAAGAGAGAATACCAAGCAAGGTCGCAAGTACACGAGATCAGATCTGCCCTCGAAAGCTTCCTATTCTGGTTTAGCTTTATCTTTTTTTAAGTTATCCAGATCGTGTTAGCGGCGGCTACAGAGGCGTTCCATGAAGAAGTAGATATAGGCAGAAGCGTAAGGCTTAGCAGCACCCTACCGCGTGGAGTAACGGTAGGCTAAAACAGACGGACGTATCAAGACCCGGCAGTAGTAGAAGATGGCGATTCTGTGCTCTCCCAGGAAGACCAACCTCCAGGCGTTAAGAAGCAGCTAGAAGGAATCGAAGCCTATACCTCTTTTGCTGAGTATAAACTAACACCAGGATAGCCGTCTAGGACACTATTACTTTAGGCGGCAATGCAAGCAGACCTACTACAGCATTTACCCGTAATACCTAGGACCAATAACCCTCAGCAGATAAAGGACAAGAACCGTAAGGACCACCTACAAGCTCCCAAGGAAGCTCTAGATGCGTTACCCTATAACTAGCAGTTAACAGCTCGAGACAGGATCTACGTTATGGTCTAGCCTATGCCAGCCCCAGGAACTGTTAGAACTCCGTACTTTATAGGACAGGACGTGTTATAGTTTATCGAGCAGTATAAATGGCTATGCGTCCGACACTACGTAATAAGTAAGGAGAAGTACTAGGGCCTTCCGGAGTACTGCGATTACTAGATAGGGATATAGATCCGAAGCTTGCCTAAGTTTATAGCTGGTAACTAGACGGAGCTTATAAGAAAGCTTAGGGCGGAATACTAAGGAAGTAACCAATTTCGACAAATGGAAACGGTAGAATTCTTGGAAGCCTATATATGGTAGTGTAGGGACAGTCCGCCAAGTAGCGTACGCGAGTACTATAGGCAGTTTATACTAATCTCCTAAAGGGTTACGCAGGCAGGCAATCTAGGGAACGCTTAGCAAGGGTACTAGTTTGTAAAAGGACTTCCGCTTAAATATTAAAGGCATACTATGGCCAAAACGGGAGCTAATCTAGATAGACGAGAGTCCTTTAACTTCTATTAGTTATAGAGAGCTATAGAGAATAGGCTTAGTTTATATAAGGGCGCGGATCGTCTATTAAAAATGGACCCCGAGGAGCAGAGCCTTCGTTAGCTGGTTGAGCAGTTCTATAATTAGCAGCCAGTTATAGGCAAAGATACTACCCTTTAACCACCTACGATCTTTTAGCCAAATAAGATAGCTGACGCCTGTTAAGCCAGCCAGGAAACGGACCTAGTTGGACTAGGTGTACACGGAGGAGCCCTAATACAGTAGCATTCACCCGCTATAGATTAAGCTATAGTTCAAAGCCTAGCATAAGGATATGGCCTGGCACTAGGATACGAAAACTGGCAGAATAGCACCCGACCTCTGTAAGACTCTTGATATTCGCAGGACTTCCGATATCCGCAGGACTTTTAATATCCGCAAGATTCTACTGCCTTTAGACGACCGCAGCGGGACGTACGGGGTTAGCAGGATGGCACGCGATCTGGCCCGGGCCGATGGACCTATTTTAGATGCGGAGGAAGTTACCGTTTTACCGAGCACAAATGTTAAGGCTTAAAGGATCTTATTTAGTAAGGATTTGTATATCTGTCTAATTAAGGAAGACTGGTAGCTGGGATACGCGATTAACCTGGACCTGAACTACCGTGGCTCGGCAATGAGGGACGATTAAAAAACATTAAGAACTGGCTTTGTATATATTAAGGAGCAGACCTAGATAGACTGAAGAAAGAATAGACATAGTAGCGGGCCTTCCATAATAGAGTAGCGCTAAAGATTAGTGATAAGAAAAGTATAAACTAGGGGGACTACTATTAGAATCGCCTAACCCTTAAAGACAGCCGCGTAACTAGGACAGCTATTAAGCTATAGGAGAGTAATATATGACTAGAAGACTACATGCAGATTAGGTCATAGCCTATAGAGAAGGCAGCTAAAGCTAGAGAGGACTACTATTAGAATCGCCTAACCCTTAGAGACGGTTATTAGAGACGGTTATTAGAGGTAGACGCTTAAAGTAAACTCTATAGTAGGTATAGAATGTTTAACTAAGGGACAGTTAAGTTCTAAGGTAGGGGAGGGGATGTAGGTAACGGCCGTATAAAAGATTTCTATTTATTTGCTTATTTACTATATTTCCTAAAGCTCCGTTTTTATTTACTTTCTTAATCGCGACGCGTTAAGACGACCTGCCGCAAAAATATTAGTTTAGCTTACCGTCTATTGCCGAGCTAATAGCGATTTTTTATCCCGGGGACGGAAAATCCTAATTAGTCCATTTAGCAATAGAGCCGGCAGAACTCTATACTGCCCCTAAAATTCAATAATACGCCAGCTGCATAATAAGAACGGCACTAAGAGCCTTAATTAATTGCATGGATATAGAGCTAATTATATAATATAGAGCCAGACATAGAGCTAGACGCAAAGCCTTAATTAAATAACTGCACGGATGCCTTAATCAATCGAGCAACCGTACTAAAGCCACGACTGGTCAAAGAATTAAATCAAGCCAAAGCCTTGATATCAGCACGTCGCCGTCACTGCATTAAATCAGTTAAATGTTGTTAAATTAGAGCCTTCGACTGGGCCGACTTTGTTCCTTATTTAAATAACAGCTAATCGCAGCTCTGCCCTGCTACCCGAATTTAGTACTATACCGGCTATATAACAAGAACAAACACCGCGGTAAGGAAGGGACCTATATATAAGAACAGCAGTATGATATTGGAAATAAGCACCGTGGAACCGTAAAGCAGTATATAAAGAGGCACTAACAAAGATACTCTGCGAGAGATTGTATATAAGGCGCAGCTGACTACGTTAAGCTTAAACCATCCTTATGCGACTAAAGACAGAACTAAGCCATATCTGGCCAAGCTAGTAAAGAACTTTATTAAGGATTATAAGGGGAACAGGAATTGGACGTATAGGAACCGATGCTTTTTCCTTAGAGATTATCTTAATAAAAGGACTGTATTATAGACGTAAGGGCAAGGGATATATAACGGAGGTAGTTACAACAGCTGAGAAGCTGTTATTAGATGACAAAGAGACTGGAAGCAGAAGATAGTCCCTAAAAGGCTCTTAAGCCAGAAGAAGATCAAGGATATGTAAGTATACTGCCAGCAGCGGGATTAAAGAAGCAGCCATAAAAGCTTAAGGATATAGCGAAGAAGCCAAGAGCAAGGATAATTTAAAAAAGGAAGAAAGCAGCTGTTAAGGACGTCCTATAAAAGCGCTAGGCCTATTATAGTGGTTTAGAGGAAGCTACTGTTAGTGCTTATAAAGAAGAAAGTCTTAGGACAGGCCTCTGGATTAGACGTCTGGTGGACACTAAGAGCCTTAATTAACTACGGATGCAGAGCCCTAATTAATTAACTATATGGATACAAAGCTTTGACAAAACGACTACACAGCCAGGGTCTTAATTAATTATCCGCAGATGCAGAGCCTACGGATGTAGAACCTAGGTTATACGTGTAGCAGAAGATGCCTTAAGTTAAGCCAGAGCCTCAGTTAAATCCTAATTAGTTAAACGCTGCCTCTATAGTTAAGTTGTTAAATTAGAGCCTTCGGTCGGGCCGACCTAATACCCTATTTAAACGTTAGTTAATTGTATGTTGTCACAGTCAAATCGAATTAGTCACCGTCGCCGTCAGACGTCTTCAATTAGCAGTTAAAGATTCTACAATAGTAGACAGACAGGCACTAGGCCTAACTAGGAAATTAGTATACAGCTGACACAACGTTAGAAGCAGAGCTAATTAATATCTTAGAGCCTTTGCGGGAGCTTCTTCCCTTAACTATCCCCCCTTTATTAATTAATTACTGCCCGTCTTAACGCCCACGGATTAGTTAACCAGAACGATCTTTCCTGTAGATATAGATACGGAGCTTTATACGGAGTCTTACACGGAGTTATATATAGACCCTATGGATATAGAATATATAGGTGCAGAGCGTTAATTGGACAACAGTATGGCAGCTTAACTGGACGCCTATAGATGCGAAGCCTTAATTGAACGGCAGATGCGGAACCTTAACATCGGACATCTATACGGAAGCTTTAATTAACTGTCTATAAATGTAAAGCCCTAGTTATATATGCAGCAGAAGACACCTTAAGTTAAGCCAGGGCCTCGTTAGATCTTAATTAGTTAAACACCGTCTCCGTATTTAAGTTAGGATAGTTAGAGCCTTCGGCCGGGCTGACTTTTTACCTTAATCGAACGACCGAACGATTAGTTGCAGCACATTGTCGCCGACTAATTAGACAGTCTTTGTCCGACAGTTAAAGTAGGCATATAGGCACCCACGCAGACACGGACGTAGACTATGCAATGCAGAACTACTAATATACAGCCAGATGCATAGTTAGCCGCATAGTTAGATGCAGAGCTATGCGGACGTAAAGCTTAGTAATATAGGGCCTGATGCAAAGCCACGGATAGAGCCTTAATTAAGAGCCGTATATGATGCAGACCAATGCAGAGCTAGGTACAAAGCCTTAATATTAAACGACCAGCCGAACTACTAAGTCGGGCCGTAGTCTCTGCCGTTTTAATTAACTGCCCTGCCGCCACCGCTACTGCTACTACTATTCCGTCCGGCTATTTTGTCCCTACTGTCTTAACCAACTGCTGTCTCTACCGACTGCTGTCTCTACCGTCCTAGATTTGTACCGCTGCTAGGTCTATTTACTGCTGGATCTGCTAGGTCTATTATGCCGTTCTATACTACTATTCCAACTGATCTATTCTACTGCTGCCAACTAGCTGTTCTACCGCTGCCACTACTGCCATTGCTATTCCAACTGTTCCGTTCTATTGTTTTAATTGTTCTCCTACTACCGTTCTTACTAACTACTACTGGCTAACTGCTACCGACTAACTGCTACCGACTGACTGCTACTAACTAACTGCTACCGACTAACTACTACCGACTAACTGCTACCGACTAACTGCCGCTACCGAGATTTCTGCTACTAAAAGTTCTGCTGCTAGATGTCCTACTGCTTACTATATAGACTAAGTTTTTCTACCGACTGTTCTATTACTAATCGCTCTACCATTAACCATTTTGCTTTGTCTTACTGCGCTAACTATTTACTTTTTACCATTACTACTACCGTTACTGCTGCTACTACTGCTACTACTGCTACTGCTATTGTTATTTCTGGTTTACAGCTATTTTGGTTACCGCTAGTAGGAAGGACACTGTAGGATAGTTCTATAGGAGGGCTGAGGATGAGGTTACCTATGTTCTTTTAGGGATATGCTTTCCTTTTTCTATTCTGCTTTTGCTATTCTTTTATTTAGCTATTCTTCTATAGTATAGAATATTAGGGGACAACGTTCTTGGTGGGGGAGGTATGTGGTGGGGTAAAATGGGCCACTACTTAGTGCCTTGGCATTTTCCTGTATATATTAAGCCTTCGGCTTCTCTCCTTCTTCCTATTACGACCGACCGGGAATATATTCTTTCCTTTCTTCTTACTGACTGCTTTCCTACTGATTGATTACGACTGACTGACCGACCGACCGACCGACCGACAGACAGACAGCACTGTGACTTTCCTATCTGAGAGTGGTCGTACCCTCCCACACTATATCTCGTCGTCAATATTCTTATAATTAACAATCTTTAATACTTACTATTTGTCTTCTTCTTATCCTCTATACATGTCTGCTTTATAGACTGGTGGCTTAATATTCCTATATACTAGCTCTAGTATTACAATATGCTGTATAGGGTAGATCTTTATTTTGGCTAGTAGGTTTAACTTAAATATAACTGGTAAAATCCTCTATATAATTTTAAAAGGTCCTAGTCTAACGTAGTCTAATTTCTTGCTTAGTTGTTAACTCTTAAAATTTTTATATAGTAGCTATATTTTATCTCCCTCCTTAAGATCTAGTCCCTTAGATCTCTTAGTATTATAGTACTTTTTCATTCTCTCTTATACCTTCTTTACTGATTCTATAAGGTCTGCATAAAGATTTATTAATGTCTTTATTCTCTCTTTAGCTATACTACTTATTTTCTTCACTTACTATAGTAACAACGATATTCTTAGCTCGTATCCGTAATTTGCCTTAAATAGTAATATACCTATTCCTTCTTAAGGTATTATATTATATGCAAACTATATAACTAGTAATAGTAATACTTAATTATTCTATGCATGATTGATATAATACCTTAGATACTACTTTAGTATCTAATTTAATCTTTCCGTTTAACCGTCTATCTATAGATAGTATACGGTAGAAGTTGCTGCTTAAACTCCTTACTTCGCTAAGAACACTTCCTAGAATACTATTATAAATCTTAAATCTCTATCCGATATAATCTTGCTTAGTGCTCTATGTCTTATAAATACTTCTTTAACGTAGATTCTAGCGACATCTTTCGCTAAGATTTCTTCTATGTATGCTATAAAGTATCCCCACTTTATAAGCTTATCTACTATTACTAAGATTACGTTATAATCTTATCTAGTAATAGGATCTTTTAATTTTAGCAACTTAATAATAAAGTCCTATAATATGACCTCCTATAGTCTCTCTGGTATTTTAATAAGTTGTAGCCCTCTATATAGCTTATACCTTGTTGGTTTATTCCTTTAGCAATCTAGATATTCCTTTATAACCTTTTTAGCTATCCTCTAGATTCTATTAATAACGTACTCCTCCTAGAGTCTCGACACTAAGCCCGTAGCTCTATTATGTCCTTAAATTAGTCCCCTATAGAAGTCCTCTACAAACTACTCTGCTATACTTTTTAGGATGTACTTCGCTTCTCAATTTTCGTATATATCTGTCTATAGATCTTCTAGCTATGCTTTTAGAATTCTTTATACCTAAAAGCTTTCTAGTATCTTATAGATTTTCTCTAGTTTATTATCTTTTCAAGTTACTATAATTTTCGGATGATTATACCTAATTAATCTATCTATATCTTTTTGCAATAAAGCCCCTAATGGCTTTTCCTTATTTTATAGTTTAGCTTTATAGCTTAGAGCGTCTACCCACGTATTATCTATACCTTTAGTATACTAAATCTTAAAATAGTATTCCGTAAGTATCTCTGCCTATCTAACCTGTCTTTAGTTAAGTTCCTTTATTATTAGGAATCCTATTAGGTTCTTATAATCCGTTTTAACTATAAATAGTTTCTCTATACCTTATAAAAATGCTCTCTATTTCTTTAATACTGTAACTATACCTAACAACTCTTTATTATAGATGTCATAGTTTAACTCCGGTGGTGTCATCTTTTAACTATAGTATACTACTAGGTACTATCTATCTTAATGCCTTTATATAAAGCACGCCCCTAGTATATAGTCTAATGTATTTATTTCTATAACCGTCTCTAGTCCTAGTTAATAGATCTTAAGAACTGGCTCCTAGGTAAACAACTTTTTAACTTTCTTAAAGAGTTCTCTTTACTCTTCCCCCTATGCCTATAGTTCTTCTTTCTTTATTAACCGCGTAAATAGCTTAATGTCCTTTAACCATTACGCTATAAACCTTCTATAGTAATTGCAAAACCCTAGGAACAATCTTAACTATATAACGTTCTCTAGTTCCTACTAATTTACTATAGCCTTGATCTTTTTTAGATCTATACTAAGTTGGCCTAGTTTAATAATAAATCCTACAAAATTGGTCTTTCTGGTAAAGAACTCGCATTTCTTAATTACTACTAGCATCTATTCTTCTTATAGTCTCTTTAAGACCCATTTAACGTGTTCCCTATATTCTTCCTCAGTTATTAAGTAGATAATGATATTGTTAAGATATACTATAATAAATTTATCTAAGTGTTCTCCTAATATATTATTAATACGCTTCTAGAACGTTACTAGTGCGTTTATAAGCCCGAATTGTATAACTAATAGTTTATATAGTCCTTTTTTTAACCTAAAGGCTGCCTTTTATTCGTCGCCTTCCTTGATCCTAATCTAATAGTACGCCCATCTCAGATCTATCTTTATGAAGATTTGCGCATTGCCTATCCTATCTTAAATTTCGCTAATTAAGGGTAAAGGATACCTATCCTTCCTAGTAATGCTGTTTAACTATCTATAGTCAATATATAGCCTTAGTTTGCCATTCTTCTTTAGTACAAATAGTACTAGATAACCCGCTGATAACTATAATAGTCTAATATATCCCTTTTATAGATTTTCCTAGATAAACTCTTTTAGCGCTCTACCCTCTTCTTTAGTAAGCTTATAGATTAGAAAGAACCTTAGACTTATTCCTAGTTCTAACTCTATTTTATAGTCCTATGCTATATATTTTAACAGCTTTTCACTTTCCGGTGACTATAGTTTCTTACTATACTTATAGTATCTCTTTAGTACATAGCTTAGTCCTTTTTCTATTTCTTTATAGGTTACTCCTACTTAGTACTATACTAACTTGGCTTATTATTATATCTTACGGCGTTAAGTATCCCTAATATTAACCTAACCTGTAATCTAATTAATTCTTAGATTATATTCCTGTAACCAAGGTATGCCTAATACTGCCTTATCCTGTCCTAATAGTAGGATATTAAAAGACATCTTAATTTGTCTTCCTTTAATAGTTATCTAAATAGGTCCTATTTTAAGATTAATAATCCCTCCTCTATAGGTTATTAGATCTCCTAAAATTATAACTAATAGGTAAAATTACTCCTTTTATCTATAAGGTAGCCCTATTCTCTTAACTACTATTAATAAGATATAGTTTCGCGTTACTCTACTATCTATTAGCGCTTTAAACTGCTAATCTTGCTAATTAATCCATAAATTTAGGTATCGTCCTTAAATTCCTTTAAGGGTCTAAAGCTCTACTACTAGCTCCCTCTAGTCCTATAGGCCTCTACTTTTCCTAACTATTAGCTGCTTAATCTTAGTGCACTTAGCTTACTCTTTAGCTAATACCTAGTTCGCTTTTTATCTTTTATATACCATAAACACATATTTTCTAGGCATTCCTACCACTATCGTCTATCTAAGCATTCTTCTGTAAGGAATCTTCCTAGTTAAAGTACTAAACTTCCTTCCTTTTGGATTTCTATTAGATGCCATCTATATATATATTTGGCATTTCTGTACTATTACTCGTCTATTATCCGGTATATCCTTATAGGGTATTTCTAATCCTTTTCTTTTAGATTCTTATATATTTTGTATATATCGTCCACGTACGTAATCTATAATATCGTATAGTATACTAAGTACTTTAGGTTAACTCTTAGCTCGTCTTTATCCCTAAGTTTAAACCTTTATTATATTAATCTAAACGTTGCAACTTTATTTGTAGGTATTAAAATACGTCTCTTACTTCTCTAGTCCTCTAAACGTTCCTTTAGATTCTTTAATATTATAATTAAGGCTCCTTTAATATGCGTTATAGCCTTCTTTATAATCGGGTAGTCTTAGATAACTTTTTTATCCAACCATATATAGAAATCTTCCCACTTATTATTGTGCCTTTGCCTATACTACTTTTAATATAGCTACTAGAGTATATACGGTCTGTCTATAAAAAAGTATCTTTTTATTACTATATTGTAACAGCCCTTTATATATTATTCCTTGAACCTAGTTAAAATCCCTAAATCCTCTTTATCTTCTAGTTTGGTAAGCCACTTGGCTCTTAATATACCTACTCTTAGCCTATTAGTGATTCTTTATACTAGTGCTCTATCCTTTATATATCCTAATATACTAGATCTCTTATCTAGTTTCTATTCTTACTATATAATAATTCTTTACCTAAACTCTTTTATAGTTTCTTTTAGTTTACGCCTTACGCTCTAATCCTTAAAGTCGTCTTGCTTCTTAATCCTAATATTAACTTTTTAATCTTTAGTCCGAATACTTTATTTAACTAGTAAATCCTCTAGGTTTATATATTTATCTCCTAGTCTGATTGCTATTTATGCTGTAGGTTCTCTAATCTATAAAGAAGCCCCTTACCTCTTATCTGTGGGTGTCCTAATTTATACTCTAAATTCTTAACCCCTTAGGTTCTTTAATCCCGAGCTTGCTTCTAACTTAAGCTTAGCTCTAGCCTTAGTCTAACTAGGCTTACTTAGTGTCCTTATCTCATCTTAAGAGTCCTAGATCTCACTTATCTCATCTTAAGAATCTTATGCCGTTAGGAATTCTTATCCCGAGCTTATTTGTATATCTTTAAACTAAGCTGCTACTCTACTCTATTGGTTTCTGTCCGTTATAGGTCCTTAAGCTTACCTTATCTTATCTTAAGAATCTTAGTTATCTCTTATCTCGCTATAAGAATCTTAAGCCTTTGGCCTTTTACCTTTATTAAGTGCCGAAGTAGTTTACTATTTTACTTCTCTTATGTCTTATAAAGCGATAGACATTGTATCTAGTGGGGTTTTGATCCCTACTAATGTTCCCTATTCTGTAGTAGAATTATCCTCTACCTCTAGTATAATATCTCTAAGGTCTACTCGCTCCTAGTAAGCGGCCCTTATTGCCTTATTGTTACAAAATATTTCGCCTAGGTTAAATTTATCGTCCTTAATGTCTAATCTGTGAACTAGTTTATTAGTTCCTCTATATCCTATAGGTACTAGCTCTTATAGCTAATAGCTTACGCCGTACTTAGCGTCCTTATAAATTTAGTATATGTTATTATAACAAAATATAAAACTTCTAATTAAACACTTTTTTATTCCTCGTAGTATATTGTCGTCCCTTTATACGTATATATTGTCTGCTAGTCTTGTGCCTTTTACTATATAGTAACTCTACCCACTTCTATAGTTTTTAACGTAATAACCCTGTTTTCCGCAATTTATATAAGCTCCTTCTTTAAACCATTTCTCTTATTATAGAGTCCGCCTAAATATCTTCTACTATTAAAATCCCTAATTTGGCCTCTACTTTTTGGACCTTTAATTACTTAATCCTTATCCTCTAGGTTTCTATAGTTTGCTCTATTTCTTATAGGCTTCTTTAGTACTACTTAGGTCTATTAGCTCTGCGCTATACCATAATTTCTAACTTAGCTTTTATTATTGCGTACTCTGCGCCTTATATAACTATAGAACTCTATCCTAGCCTCTTTTAGCCTGTTCCCTTTAATAGATCTAATTATTAATCTTAATCGCCTAATTTATTAGTTCCCTTAGGGTATCCGTATCTTCTATTAGGATAATTACGTCCTAAACTTTAGCCTTAAGTCCCTGTTTATACTATGCTATAAGCGCCCTATTATTCCACTCTACTTATATTGCTAGTGTCTGGAACTATATTGTATACTTAATTACTAAAGTTTATTACATAAGGTTCTGGAGTTTTTTTTTTGCTATAGTTATTTCTTCCGGGTCTTTAAACATCTATATTAGTCGTTTTGTAAATCCTTCCTAACTTAAGAACATAAATCGCACGTCTTAGTTAGTAGTTATTATTCCGTTTGCCTATATCTCTATAAGGTAAGGTTTAAACCACTTAAGTGCTTTTCCTAATAAGAATAGTTCTGTATAGGCTATCCAATCTACGGGTATAGGTAACTTTACTCCCTCCTATAAGACCTTAAAATGCATCTGTATAAGGAATCCTTTAAGCTTTAACCTTTCTCCTATAAATCTCTCAATTAATAGTAGCTTAATCTTTGCTGCTCCTATCCCATTAAGTCTTTCTTCTAACACTATATTGTTAGCTATTAGCTAGTCAACTATTTCTTATAGCTGTCCGACCGTCACAGGTTGCTATAAGTTAGTATCCGCCATACTAGTGTTACCTCCTATCCCTAAAGTAGTTGCTACCGTTAATGGCGTCGTGGTGGCTGCTTTTGGTGGCATGTTGTTCGACTTCTTATATTAATACCGTAACTAGGTAGTGATTGTGTAACGGAACCTTGTAGTAAGAACTACGATGGGTTCGTTAATAGGCTAGGTGTATAGGAAATGTAAGTATAAAAGTTAATAACGTAATAACAACTGGTGGAGTGGTTGCCTAACAGATTAACTTTAATTATATTCTGAGAATCACTACAAGGAAGGAACTATCTAGGTAGGGACTAAGGGTCCTTAAATACACAACCGTACTCCTAAGAAAGTTGTTGCTCTATCTGCTCTATCTGCTCTATTCGCTCTGCGATAGATCTTATAGATTATATAGATTATACAGATTATATCACGTGACTCTGCTTACCATTCCTTATCATATGGTTCCACGGGTTCCATCCTGGACCGTGCTTATATTAACCAACTAGCTTCTTCCGACTCCTCTCCAAGTAGTCGTAACATTGTACTTAAAGCGTCCGTAACAGCCAGCTAATAATAAGTAAGAAGAAAATATATAAGTAGCTATAATCCTAAAGATAAGAGATAATATAAAGACATAAGAAACTAGCTAAAGAATACCCTAAAAAAAGAAGCAAAGAATAGCTGGAGACGGTTTATAAATAAGTATACTACTAANNTAAGCCTCCCCNANAATAAAGGTCTNTANAGNATANNNAAATNGGNAAAGANAAAGGNNGGACGNCTAGTAGAAGACCTACACCTTCTCCCCTTACAAAGACTAGGTAAATCACTAGCTATAAATAACAATAATAAGAAGGCAAAGATCCTTACAGAAAGATTTTTCCCTTAACNAGCTTTAGTANACCTNAGNAATATTANNGGCGAAGCACCGGTNNCTNGCCTAAGGGTTAATAGCGATATAATAACTAAAGAAATGGCCAGAACTATTAGCCGCCTTTTAAATAATATAGCACTAGGACTAGATAGGATTCTAAATAAAGCCCTAAAGGCCTTCGGACCACTAATAGCACCTTAGCTTGCGGATATAGCTAGAGTATACTTTATAATAGGCTACTACCTAAGACTTAGAAGAGCTATAACAACGTTTATTTTACGTAAAGAAGGTAAAGCAGACTACTTATTTCTAGGGAGCTACCGCCCTATTGCCTTAAAAAATACCCTTAGTAAGATCTTAAAAAGGGTAATAGCGGACCGTATAGCAGATATAGCTAAGGAACACGCCCTACTACTATAAAGCTAAATAGGGGTAAGAAAGAACCGCTCAACACTATTAGCACTTACGTTACTCGCTGCCACTATTAAATCTGCATAGGCGATGCGAAGGGACTTTATAGTATTAATACTTAGCCTAGATATTAGTGGCGCCTACAATAATGTACCCTACGAGCGTCTCCTATATATCCTTAGGGCAAAAGGCTTCCTAGAATAGATTATATAATTTATTTAAGGGTTTATAGGTTANAANGAAACATTANTNGTCTTTAGNGGATACTANAGCCCCNNTATTNNAGTTNNAANAGNAATACNATAANGATTACCCCTCTNNCCTATACTCTTCCTTTTCTTTATAAGCAACCTGCTTAACTCCTTTAAGGAAGGGGCGACCTAGAGGATAGGCTTCGTTAATAATATAAACCTAATTATATACGGACTAATAGCCGTAGAGAATTGCAGAACACTAGAGAAAGCTTATAACACCTATATAAAATAGGCAAGATAATATAAAGTCTAATTCTTACCAGAGAAATACCAGCTAATCTATTTTATAAGAAAACGCAACCAATCTATAGACCTTTAGTATATAATTCGCATCTAAGGCTTTAGGGGTTAACTAGTTTAGAGCCTAAGAGTATTAGGAGTATAGGTAAACAGTAAGCTCTAGTAGAGCGTATATACGATATAAGCGGCCTATAAGGGCTAAGTATAGTACATTATATTATCTAGGATCGTTAATTTTATATAGGGTCTATGCTTCTAGAGGTCACGCCTATTATATATAGTAGTTGTCCGGCCAACTATAACGTATAGGTCTAGTATCTAGGCCATTAGAGAATCTAAAAAAGGCCCCCCTAAATCGCTCCTTAAACCACTCTAAAAGGTCTAAATAGCTTACCTTTAAAGTATAACAGGCGGATATAAGCGAACGGCCACAGTACTGCTTAAGAAGGAAGCTAATATTCCCCCCCTATAACTATATATTAAAGCCGCTGTAATATAAAGGGCGTAAAAGGAATGTAACTCTAATGTTATAAAGTATATTAAGACACGCCTAAATAAACTATAGAGGGACCCTAAGGCGCCTTGTAGGAGAATAAACTAATAACCCTAAAGTAGGGAAGATATATTAGAGAAACAGGTAAAGAAAGCAAAAGAAGAATAGTGCTGCTTTAGGGCCCAGGCCCATATAGAGGAGGAAGGGAAACGCGTAAGAGGCCAGTAAAGATAATAGTAAGAGAGAGAAAGGAGCTAAAGTAGAGTATAAAAAAACGCTAGGAAACTATCTACTATAATATAATACTGGCTAGACTAACGCTGGAGAGGTATATAGGAGTTAAAGGTATAGAGGCTAACTAAGGCAAGAGGAACCTAAGCCGTAGTATAATTAACGCTATAGGGGGTAAACACTTTAGGGCTCTGAGAAGGCCTAATAAAGGCAGAAAATATAATAGCAACACTTTTAAGAACGGGAATAATAGGTCTAAAAGACTAGCTCTACTGGGTAAGCGTTTTAGTAGATAGCCTAAGATATAAATATAGCTGGCTAAGACAGACACCAAAACACGTAATACTGTTATACCTTTTACGTACTAACTAAGAAGTAATGCTCTTAGTAGCTAGTATAGAGAACTATAAGACACTGCTCTTAATATAAAAAGGCCTTAAGGCGGTTACCCAGTAGCTTATTAGCTAAAATGTACTAAACCAGTTCCGGGTTATAAAGGAAATAGTAATAAAGGGTAGGGGGGTAAGCAATAGGCACTCCTTAATAACTCTATAGTAATAGAGTAAAGTTTATAATACTAGCGCGTCCATAGGCTTGTTACGGCAGCAGTAGTTCCTAAAAAGGTTAAAAAGTAAGGTAGTAGGAGCACTATAGGTAACTCGCAGGCGCCTTATAGGCGCCTTATAGGCGAGTCCTAAAAGGCAGGGAAATAGATTACAGGGTTTTCTTAAATAGAGCTTTCTCCCTATATGTATATAAGGAGTAGTCCGCGTAGGCCTAATAGGGATCTGAATCGGACGTTAAGCAATGAATTATTATTATAGCCGTTTAATTTTAGTATTAGCTGCTATAAGCTCTACCTAGGGGGTTAAAATATTAATTATTTCTTCATCTAAAGCATTTGCGGGTCCTATAGCTGCTTTACCTACTACTATATTTTAGGGCATAGTAGTAGGGGTATTAGGTAATTCTAAGTAATTTCTTTAGGGGTTCTAGTCTATATGTATCTTATAGGTCCTTTACTTAGAGTTCTGTCCTTTTCCTTTTAGTCCTATCCTTAGGGTTCTATTCTACGTCCTTGTCCTATTTATAGTCTTATAAATATCTTTAAGTTCCTTTTTAGGAAGAAAGAGTAGTCGGAGCTTTAGATAATATTAGTGACTTAGTTAATCAAGGCATAAGCATAGTAAGAAGGATATGTGCGGGCCTATATAATTGGATTGTCTATAAATAAGGATCTAAAGTTAAAGAAAAGGAAAGGAAAAGAGAAGTAGTAACGTAAGAAGTTATATACAATCCCCTAATTATATAAGGGTTACATAAGCTCCGCGTCTATTATAACGTCTATTATAATGGCCGCGGTCCTCTAGTTACGTAACCGCAAAGTTTTACTAAGTTCTGCTACTAAGTTCTACTGTTTTCTGCCAGTGCTATAACACGCGCCTTATTTATAGAGAGCTTCCTTTTAGGGCGTAATAATATCCCTTTACTATAGCACTACTATTAAGCTCTTACTACTTATAAAACTTATATTAGGGTCTTATTAGAGCCTAAGAACTTTATTATAATATTAGGAAGTTATTATTAGCCTTGTGTCTACTATAGTATATAAATTTATATAAGGTTGCCATGCGGGTCACTACCTTTAATTAAGGCGATTACTAATTCTAGCTAGTATAAAACGACCTATATATTCTATATAATATCTAGGAAGTAATTTACTTATATTAATTAAGTAAGTCTAAGCCTATAGCTATGCGGAGTTTTAGTAAGTAGGCTAACCTTAGCCCTATAGCCTTATATTCTAACTTAACTTTAGCTATATATCTAGTCAACCAACTCTTTAAAAACGGCTATAGAATTCGCTACCTTATAAGGGTGTGGCCGGAGCTAGTCGGCCGCCCTCCCTACTTATAGTAACGACGTCTAGTACCGGATTACTTTAATTACTGTTATATATAATTTATAACAATACTTATATAGCTAGCCCGCTTGTATTTATACTAGTTATATAATTAATACCAAAATTCTAGTCCTGTTTTAGACGCTATAGCTATTCCTAAATATAATATACCTAATTTTAATATAACCCTTTCTATTAAACGGTATAGGCTAGCCTATTTAGTTTAAAAGAGCTAGTAATAGTTACCTATTAGGGGTATTAAAGCTTACCTATTACCTATACTTAAGGAGTATAAGAACTAGTAATTTTGTACTAGTAAAGGAGAAAACTCTATATTGTTCTAATTAAGGGTTACTAAAGCTTAGCCTAGGAGCGTTAATATTTATACTCTTATATTATAACTTATAAGAAAACTATCGACTTATAAACTAATAATAAATTTATATAAGCTTTTTGGTATCGCTCTCCTTCAATATATAGCGTGCTTTAACTTCCTTAACTCTAAGTCTTTTATACTCCTTCGATATATAATATACTTTAACTTCCCTAACTCTAAGTCCTTTATACTCTTGTGGTTTTTCTTAGATAACTAGTATATAGTAAGTCTTCTAGGGGTCTTCTTTTCAGTCTTAACGTATCCTAATGATAATATAATGCCTAAACTTAATTTTAGTTACTATATTAAACTATAAAGACCCTACTCTTCCTAGATTAGCAAAAATGGTATACTTTTATCCTATTTTACAATTTTCAAACTACCTAATTTTTATAACTAATGCCTCTCGGTTAGTGTTAAACCGAAGATCTTTATAGCCTAGAACTATAATACTTAAATTTAATATAAAATCGATTCCTCTATTATATGTTATCTAAGACTAGAATAGTACTATTTAACCTTTATAAACAATTAAAACTATCTTTTCCTTATTAGACCGCTTCTATAGAAGGAGCCTAGGAAAGAAATAGTTAAATACTTTATATCTTCCTTTAGTACCTAGGGTACTTTCTATATGCTTAACCAAGCTAAAGATTGCAGTATCCCTATTGGATTTATAGGAAAGACTATATTTTAAATACTTCTTAAAAAGGAATTGGATAAAGTTAACCGTGCAATCGTACCTTAAGATTATAAGTCGTCTAGGAAAATTAGAATTAAGAGCGAAATATTGCCTTCTTAGTGGACTAGGATATATAATTATAGTATTAGAATAAACTACTTTATAATTATTAGGCCATAGAGACGTATTAGCCGTAACTAGCTTGGCGCAGGCGAGGCGCAGGCGAGGCGCCTATAAAACATAGTCGCCCCATATTAGAGAATAGCAGAATTTAGTTCTATAGTTCTACTTTATTAAGAACTAGATACCTATTGCATTCCGCTACTATTGTTATGTTACTATATACCCTAAGGACCTTGGCGTCCTAACAGTACTAAATTCTTATCCCTTTTTAGGGGTAGTGGCCTAACAACACAGTGGTTTGCAAAGGCTACGACTATATAGCAGTAACCCTCTGTCGAGAAGACGACCTATATTTATTAACTATATCGCAGCCTATTGACCTAATGGCGAGACGCAGGCGTACTAGCGTAGTGCGTACTACTAAGTCTGGGAATTAGCCTTAGGATAATATAGGCGAACCTATATTGTTCTAGATAGAACTAGAAGCTATAGGCGAAGGGGATATATAGGAAGAAATATAACGGCTAGAGAACGAGAAGCTACAACTCCTAGAGTAAAGAAAACTACACTTGCTTAGGGAAGAGGTAGAAGTGCTAAGACGGCGTTAACGCGGCGAGGTAATGTCGACTCCCGTTCTTGACCTATCTCTATAACCTTAAATAATCCTATTAAAGTACTTAGGGGGTAGCCTAATGCATTTAAGCCTTAAGCGGAGGGCTACTAATATATTAGGCGCCCTGTTAAAACAGGCCGTTAAAATAAAGAAGATTGCTTTGTATTATGGCAAGTCTATATAAGAGCACTAAGACTTCCGTAATAGCTTAAAGCTAGCGTTCTACCTAGAGCGCGACGGCTTTATGGATAAGGATACTAAAGTTGCGTTTACTATATAATATATAAAGGGGACCAACTAAACCCTTTGGCTATAGTATAAAGATAACTATCTAGATACGTAGTTTACCTAGGAAGAGCTTATAGAATTCCTACTTAATTAGATTAAAAGTCCTATTAATTAAGAACTCTATATAGCCCTAACCTATGCGAGGGCAATATAGCGAACTAATTAACTAGTAAATAAGTTTACTACTTACCTAACCTCCTTAGAAGTGTAAATTAATCCTCCTTATAATATAAAGTATTTAATAATATATCTGTTCGTAAAGCTGCGGCTAGAGCTACGGGTTACTATTACTAACTATTAAGAATTCCCTTAAACTTAAGACCAGCTAGTTTCCCTAGCTGCCCTATTAAAGGAAAACTAGAAGAGCGCAAGCGCCCTATAGGGTAGAAGTAATAGGCATACCGCGAACTCAAATATAAAAACCACCTAGTTAGGTAATTTAGGGAAAGCGGACTCTAAAACTACCGCCGGCAACTTAATGGTAGGGTAAAGTAATACTGCCGAGGGTTTAACTTAGCCTAAAGGAAACTGCTTAAGGTGTGGGTAGCTAGGATATTAATAGCGATAATATAAAGAGCTATAACGGAATTAACTACCGCTAAGCAGTGTAAACGCTACCTCTATATTAGGAAAAGATAAGCGCCCTTAGACCTCCTTATAGCTATAGGGTGTAAGCTCCTACTAGATTATAAGGAAGCTATTACTGTCTTAGGTAAAGTCCTTTTTAAGTAGATCTGGAAGGAGACCTTAGTAATACTTAATATTGGTGCCGAAGTAAATATAATTAACCAGCGATTTACAATAGAGTGTAACTTTAAGACACTAGATATAGAATTACCTACCTACTTCTGGTTAAATAAAACTTAGGTATATTACTATAAAGCCTATAAGGTACTATTATAAATAAAGGACAGCTGGGGCAGGATTAGGGAAGTAACCCTTATCTGCTATAGAATGGCTGATATATCTCCCCCTGTTACCCTAGGTATACTAGGGTTAAAAAAGGCCTAACTTCTTATTAACTGCGAGGCGAAGGCGTAGCGATAGAAGCTAGACGGCCCGTCCCTATTACTATAAACCCCTAAGGGTTTTACGGAGTCTCTCTAGAGGAAACCTAGGGTCTTTGCCCTAGTGATTACTGGATTAATACCTAGTAAATAAGACGACGGTAGCTTACTAGTCCTTCCCCCATAGTTAAAAAAAGCTAGCGATGTCTTCTTATATAAGGAAGCAGGAAAGCTACCCTAACACTATTAAGGCGACTATGCTATTGACCTAAAAGAGGGATAGAAGGTCCTATATAGACTGCTTTATAACCTCTTAGTTAAGGAGCTAGAGGTACTAAGGGAGTACTTAGACGACGCCTTAGCTAAAGGCTGGATCTAATTAAGTACTAATCCCGTAGGGGTACCTGTCCTATTTATACCTAAAAAAGATAGGAAGTTGCGGCTCTGTGTAGACTATAGAGGCCTTAATAAGGTGATAATTAAGAATTGTCTCGCACTACTATTAATTAGTAAGACCTTAGACCGCTTAGTAGGTTTTAAAATCTTTACTAAGTTGGACCTAACAAATGTGTACTACCGCCATTATATCCGTCGGGGCGATAAGTAAAAGACGGCGTTCCGTACGCGTTACGGCCATTTTAAGTATTGGGTTTTACCTTTTAGGTTAACTAATAGACTAGTAACCTTTTAGGGCTACATTAATCAAGCCTTATTAGGACTAGTAGACGTCTTCTATATAGTCTACCTTAATAATATTCTAATTTTCTCGGAAAATCTAGAGGAATACTGGCGCTACGTACTAGAAGTGCTATTGTAACGGCTCGAACCAACGAACAAATGTCTTGACGTAGACTTGAACAAATGCTTCTAAGACGAAGCGAACGAATGCTGTATTACGAAGATATCAAGGTGAGGAGCAAGAGAAGGTGGTGAGGCGACGTCTATATACACATGCCAAGTCTTAAGCGAACCCCTGACTAGGTGACGCGCCCCAGCGCCGTCACAGCTATATAGGTTACGGTAATATTAACTATATATAAACCTTAAGAAGTGCAGGTTTAGTATATAAGAGGTTAAGTTCCTAGAATATATTATTAGTCTTAAAGGCGTAGCGATAGATCCTAACCGGGTAGAAGCTATTACTAAGTAGAAGAGCCCTTAATCCTATAGGGATGTCTAGGTTTTTTCAGGTTTTGCTAACTTCTATTACCGGTTTATTTATAAGTACTCTACTATTGTAAAGCCTATTACTAATCTCCTTAAGGGAGTAAAGAACGGCCGTAAAGCTAGGCCTTTTAGTTAGCTAGAAGAGGCGGAGCAGGCAATACGCTAGCTCTATAACGCCTTTATAACGGCGCCGCTCCTACAATACTATACACCAGGCTTACTAACCAGGTTAGAGACTAATACATCCATATAAGGCCTAGCGGCAATTATATTACAGCTGTTTAAAGACGGCCTTTGGTATCTAATAGCCTTTTAGTCTAGGAAGCTTTTGCTAGTAGAGCGCAATTATAAGACCTATAATTAGGAGCTACTAGCTATTATAAAGGCTTTTAAGCATTAGAGATACTATATTAAGGGGCTATTAAGCCGCCTAGAAGTGCTTATAGATTATGATAATCTAAAGGGTTTTATAAAGGTAAAAGCCCTTAATGGACGGTAAGCCAGATAGGCTATAGCATTAGCTGCCTATAACTTTGTAATTAAGTATAGGGTAGGAAAAACAAACCCCACAAACGCGCCGTTAAGGCGACCCCTAGGCGTAGAGGGTCCACTAGAAGAAGATATTATACTACTACTGCTCTAAAGGACTTTAGGAATATAGGATTACTAACCTAAAGTAAAAGTCCTATTAGGTGTATAAGAAAGCGAGCCTTCTATAGAGGTGTTGTTTTTATAGCTATAAGCTAGTAACCCGATGGCAGTACACCTGGGCTATATAGTATTACGGTTTAACTAGGTAACCTATATATATACTATTAAGCAGCGTATAACGAGGACCTAAGTTAGAGAAGCTAGTACTTAAGAGAGTGCTTATAAGTCTAGTACGGAAACAGTTGTTAAGCTTATTAAAGGACTTTAGACTAAAGATAACTTTGTACTGCAAAAGCGTAATAACAGCGTAGATACGGCAAGACGCTGTTAACGCGCCCGCTCGAAGCTAGTATGGCAGTTTAATTCCGCTAGACTACTTTATTACCGCGGGAGGTTATATATACCCCTAAACCTAGCAGTTTATATAAAGCTCCTATAAATCCACTACGATAATACCCTAGCTGGCCACTTTAGTAAGAAAAAGACTTTAGATTTACTCTCGCGTAAGTACTACTAGCCTAGTATAAATGCGGACGTTATAAACTATATCTCTACCTACGATATATACTAACGTATATATACGCCTTAATATCGCCCTTATAGTAAGCTTTAAGCGCTGCCTTACCCGGAATAGCCGTGGCAGGAAATTACGATAGACTTTATTATAGGCCTACCGTCTAGTAAACGAGGCGATAAGGTATATAACGCAATATATATAATAGTCGACCGCTATACTAAGATGGCCTTATATCTACTTATAGTAAAAACTATTACTATAACCGAACTTGCGGATCTCTTCCTTAATAAAGTAGTACGTCGTTTTGGAGCCCCTAGGGGGATTATATTTAATTACGGTAGTATCTTTACTAGTAAGTTTTAGTCGAAGCTATACTTTACTGCAAAGATAAAACGTAGGCTAAGTACGGCCTTTTACCTATAAATAGACGGGTAAATAGAACGCTAAAACTAAACCTTAGAGTATTACCTCTATATATTCTGTAACGAAAAGCAAAGCAACTAGGTAGGCCTCTTATTACTAGCCAAATTCGCCTATAATAATGCTAAACATAGTATAACGGGTATAAGCCCGTTCTATGCCTACTATAAGTTTTACTTATATTTAAAATATAAGGTTAAGGCGGATAATAGTAGTTCTATTTCAGCCGCCTCTAAGAGGATTAAAAGGATATCCCTTAAACGCGAAGCGCTAATAAAACGCTAGAAATACACTACCGAGGTATAGGCGAAATACTATAATCGTTATTACTAACTATAGGCATATAAAGTAGGGGATTTAGTCTTGCTATTAACTAAGAACCTTAAACTAAAAAGGCTAAGTAAGAAACTTATAGCACGCTTTATTGGACCTTTTAATATAGCCAAACTAGTTAAAAAGTAAGTATACTAACTATATCTACCTATGTCTTACTATATCTACCTAGTGTTCTATATTAGCTTACTAGAGCTATATAAATAACATAAGGGCACTACTAGAGACCCTTTACCAGGGCCTATTAAGCTAGACGATTAAAAGGACCAAGAGGACTAATATAAGGTAGAAGAAGTATATAGAAGGAAGGGATGTAACTAAACCCTATAGTACCTAGTTAAGTAAAAAAGCTAGCTAAAAGAGTATAACAAATAGGTCCTAATAAAGGATATTAATAAGGACGCAAAGGAGATATATAATAGTTACTTTACCCTAAGGGGTAAACGGAAAAGGTAGTAGGTAGGAGAATAAAAAACTTTTAATTATAACTAGGATTATACCCTACTAGTAGGGTAATAACGGAACGACGGTAGAGCAATAGTAGTACGCCGATAGAAATATAGATACTCTACAGCTCTATTAAATCCTCCCTTTCCTCCCCTCCTTCCTCTTCCTCCTCCTCCTCTCCCTCCTTATCTTTCTCCTCCCCCTTCTCTTTATCCTCTTTACCCTTATCCTCCTCCTTATCCCTTACAATAGGAGGCATATTAGCCTATAAGTACTATTAGTATACGCTACACCGGTGAAATACCTGCGTTATAACACGTACTAAAGCATATATTACGTTAAGAATCCCTTTAAGGGTATAATGGATGGCCTATAATTCCTGCACTTAAAGTAGGGGAAAGTCTTTACCCTTTAGGCGCTGGCGGAGACCGTGCTTAGCGCTAGTCAGCACTAAGGCCTTAATATTCTTTATAAAGGACTTCTAGGCAGCAGTAACGCAAGCATTATGTTATAGACGTTTTAAGTACAATGTTACGACTACTTGGAGAGGAGTCGGAAGAAGCTAGTTAGTTAATTTAAGCACGGTCTAGGATGGAGCCGATAGAACTATATGACGAGGAATGATAGCCAAGGTTATATAATGTGCTACGTGTTAAACGAAAGGAATGGGAGGAACTTACGTACCTTATATATAAGACATATATTACGTATAAGAAGGATTTTATAGAAGTACAGTTATATATTTAAGGACCCTTAGTCCCTACCTAGATAGTTCCTTCCTTATAGTAATTCTTAGAATATAATTAGAGTTAATCTATTAGGCAACCACTCTACTAGTTATTATTTCGTTGTTAACTTCTATACTTATATTACCTATATACCTAGCCTAATAATAGGACCCATCGTAGTTCTTGCTATAAGGTTCCGTTATATAATTACTACCTAATTACGGTATTAAATATAGAAAGTTAAATAATATGCCACTAAAAGCAGCTACTATAACGCTATTAACGGCGGCAACTACTTTAAGGTTAGGTAACAACACTAGTATAGCAAACACTAACTTATAGTAACCTATAACGGTTAAACAGCTATAAGAGATAGTTAACTAGCTAACAGAAAATAATATAATGTTAAAAAACAGGCTTAATGGGATTAGAGCGGTAAAGATTAAATTACTATTAATTAAAAGGTACTTAGGCGAAAAATCTAAGCTTAAGGGATTTCTTATATAAATATATTTTAAGGTTATATAGGAAGGGGCAAAACTACTAACACTTATAGATTGAATAGCCTACGCAGGACTATTTCTATTAGGAAGAGCACTTAAATAGTTTAAGCCTTACCTTATAGAGATATAGGCAAACGGAATAACAACCACCAATTAGGAGGTGTAATTTATATTCTTAAGTTAGGAAGGGTTCGCAGAGCGACTTACGTAAGTGTTTAAAGACCTAGAGGCAGCAACTATAGCGGAAAGAAAACTCCAGAATATTATGTAATAAACCTTAGCAATTAAGTACATAATATAGTTTTAGATGTTAATAATATAAGTTAAGTAGAATAATAAGGCGCTTATAGCATAGTATAAATAAGGACTTAAGGCTAAAGTCTAGAACGCGATTATCCTAATAGAAGATGTGGAAACCCTACAGGAACTAATAGATTAAGCGATTAAGATTAATAATTAGATCTATTAAAGGGAATAGGCTAAGAGAGGTTAGGATAAAGTTCTATAGTTATATAAGGCGTAGAGTACGTAATAACTAAAACTAAGTTAAAAACTATAGTATGGCGTAAAGCTAATAGACCTAAGCGGTACTAAAGAATCTAGAAAATGGAGTAAGAAATTATAGAAACCTAAAGGATAAGGATTAAGTAATTAGAGGTCTAAGAAGCAAAGGCTAAATTAGAGATCTTAGTAGCAGAAGATATTTAGGCGGACTCTATAACAAGAAAAATAGTTTAGAGAGGGAGCTTATATAAATTACGGAAAATAAGGTCACTTTGTAAGGGATTATAAAGATAGTTAGAAGTACTATGCAATGAAGGGAACTAGACTAATAGTAGACAATATATATGTATAGAGGGATAATAATGTGCTATAAGGAACAAAAGAGTGTTTAATTAAAAGTTTTGCGTTTTGTTATAATAACGTATACTAAATTTATAAGGACGCTAAGTATAATGTAAGCTATTAGCTATAGAAGCTATACTTGGCGGAGTATAAAGGGACTAATAAACTAGTTTATAGATCGGATATTAAGGATAATGACTTTAATATAGGCGAAATATTTTATAATAATAAGGTAATAAAGGCGGCTTACTAAAAGCATATAGACCTTAGAGATGTTATATAAGAGATAGAGAATAATTCTACTAAAGAATAGGGAACATTAGTAGGGATTAAGACCCCATTAGATACGATGTCTATCGCTTTACAAGACGTAAGAGAAGTAGGATAGTAAACCACTTTAGTACTTAATAAAGGCAAAAGGCTACAGGCTTAAGATTCTTAAGATAAGATAAGAGACGACTAAGATTCTTAAGACGAGATAAGATAAGCTTAAGGACCTATAACGGACAATAACCGATGGAGTAGAGTAATGGCTTAGTTTAGTAATATATAAATAAGCTTAGGACGAAGTTTTCTAAAGGCATAAGATAAGTAAGATAAGATAAGTAAGATTTAAGACTTTTAAGATAAGATAAGAACACTAAGTAAGCCTAGTTAGACTAAGGCTAAAGTAAAGCTTAAGTTAGAAGTAAGCTTAGGATTAAAAAATCTAAGGGATTAAGAATTCGGAGTACGAATAAAGATACCTATAAGTAAAAAATAAGGGATTAGAGAATCCGCGATATAAATAGTAATTAGACTAGGAGATAAATATATAGACCTAGAGGATTTACTAGGGGAATATAGTGTTTAGCCTAAAGATCGAAAAGTTAATACTAAGATTAAGAAGTAGGAAAACTTTAAGAATCTATCTATAAGACGTAAACTAAAAGAAACTATAGAAGAGTTTAGGTAAAGAATTATCGTATAGCAAGAATAGAAACTAGATAAGAGATCTAGCACGTTAGGACGTATAAAGGATAGAGCACTAGTACAAAGAATTACTAATAGGCCTAGGGTAGGTATACTAAGAGCTAAGTGGCTTACTAAACTAGAAAATAAAGAGGATCTAGGGATCCCTACTAGGTTTAAAGAACGACATATAAAGGGCTATTATAACGTAGTAATAAGAAGATACTTCCTTATGGATAAGCCGTATATACTCTAACAGCTGTATTAAAAGTGGTATAGATAGAGACATAACGATAAGTGGGAAGATTTCTATATATAGTTAGATAAAAGAGTTATTTAAGACCACCTAATTATAGAAAAGGCTATAACTTATATTAAAGGAGCCTTAATTATAATATTAAAGGATCTAGAGGAACGATTAGAGGACTAGAGAAGCAAAAGGCGTATTTTAGTACCTGCGAATAAAGTTATAACGTTTAGATTAGTATAGCAGAGGTTTAAACTTAAGGATAAAGATAAGTTAAGAGTTAACCTAAAGCACCTAGTATACTATACGCTATTATAAATTATATGCGTAGACGATATATATAAGATATATAAGAATCTAAAGGAAAAGAATTGGAAATAAACCTGTAAAAAAGACAATAAAACCAACGACTACTACGGATAGTATGCATAATATACCTCTCTCTTCCCTTTCTCCGGAGGAACATCTATGCGAGGCTTTAAGAAGCCTAATCCAGGCCTATAGAGGGCTAGAAGGAGAAGAGTAAGAAGAACAAGTTGGACAGCTAGTAGACTATACACAAAATATCCTAATAGGAAAAAACCCCTTTGCAAAAGAAGAAGAAGAAGAAGAGGCAAAAGAGGTCCTAGAAGGACTAGTAGAAGAAGTAAGAGCTCTCTGTAAGGAGGTAGCTTCTACCAAAAATACTTACGCAGAGAGACTGAAGAAGGACCTCCCTTCTTCTTCGTCCTCCCTACCCTCCTCATTATCACCACCACTACCTTCTGCCCCTTCTCCTTCTAGTAGGGGTTCTACTTCTACTAGAAGTAAGAAAAAGCAGCTTATAAGAAAGGAAGCTAGTCTTAATTATAGACGAAAAGGACTAACCTCTAGATACCTTCTCTACACGAAATAAAGTCAATTAACTATTTGCATCAAAACTGCAAGTAAAAAAGCCAGTTTTAGCTGTCTATAGCTAGAACTAAAGGAAAACAAAATATTCTCCTTACGACTACAGAAGAGTATAATGCAGATTTCCTAGTTAAATATAAGGAGATCTTACATAACTGCTTTACCTTTTAAAGAGAACAAAAACTAGAACCATGGGTTCAAATTATAGCCCATAGGGTTCCTAACCTTACCTTTCTTAGGAGAAGGGAGGCTCTTAAGCTTCTAAAAAAAGAAGAAGAAATTGAGACTTTTTAATCCTATAAGGATACAAGGACTACCTAAGATGGATTCTCATCTAGTTGTAAAAAAGACACGGATCTATAGACCAGATTTGGGCTCTTATAGTTTTTACTATAGAGAACGAAGAAAAAAGACAAGAAATCCTTAAGCAAAAAGAGATATATTTAATTGCAGGTACAGCTACTAAGGTAAGTAAAATACCTCGAAGTCTTCTCCTTACTACCGCAGTGTAATAGCTGCCTTAAAAATTTGGCCATATAGGAGACAGATGCTCTACTAGGGCCTGTAGATATTGTGCGGCTGCATATCTATCTAAAGACCACTGCTGTCCTACTTGCTTAATAAGCGGCAGGCCCTTGCAAGCATACCACCCCTCTTTGCATTAATTGTAAAGAAAAACACTTTGCTAATAGTAGAGACTGTGAGAATCTTAGAGCAGCTAAACTAGTACATAGTACTAGCGTAGAAGACTCTATGGAAGAATAAAATTAATAGGAGTCTAGGAAGGAGGTAACTCCTACTAGGCTCTTAGGTTAAAAGATAGTAGAGAGTAAAAGGATAGAAATAAATTGCAAAAGGACAGGATAAGGGTTAGGATTTCTTATAGTTTTTCTTACCATTTTCTCATTCCCTAGTAGTTATAGTATCTTAGTATTTTTACTAGGAAACTATAAACTCCTAATTTAGGAGTTTATAAACTACTAGGACATAGCTACTAGTACATATTAAGCTGCCTAGAAAGGATTTATGTATATAGAACTATAGCGCCATAGCCCAGAGGCTGTATGCGCAGTATTGTACGTAGTATAATACAACGGATATTAAAAAAATAAAAAAATAAAAAAAAGAATTGGAAATACCCTATAAGGATATATTGGGCGCTAGATAAGTAATAGTATAGAAATGCTAAGTATATATATAGCTAGCATCTAGCAGAAATTTAAGAGTTAGGAGACTTAATACTTTAACTAGAAAGATTTCTTACGGAAGAATACTTAGATAGATAATAGTAGTGGGAATGCCTAAAGAATACGTATCTATAGTATATTAAGGACAAAAAGCGAACTAGGTATTGGCTAAAGAACGAGCTAAGTATATAGAGATTAAGTAGCTAATAGTTAGGAAAAGTAGAGGCCTATGGGATTAAAGGGAGCTAGTGGTAGAGCCTTAGACCCTTAAAGGAATTTAAGAATAATACCTAAATTTATAAGTTAAGTAGTAAGATTAACGGTTTAAAGCGCTAATAAATAGTAGAGTAACGCGAAACCATATCTTACTAATAGCAGTTAAAAGGATAGGATTACCTTATAGGCAGAAGGAGCAATCTTACCTATTAGTTACGATTTTAGGAGATCTAATAGCCTATAGAGGAGGGATTATTAATCTTAAAATAGGACCTATTTAGATAACCATTAAAGGAAGATAAATTAAGACATCTTTTAATATCCTACTATTAGGACGGGATAAGGCAGTACTAGGGATATCTTAGTTATAGAAATACAATCTAAGGATCGAATAGATTATAGGTTAGGTTAATATTAGAGATACTTAACGCCGTAGAATGTAATAGTAAACTAAGTTAGTATAGTACTAAGTTGGAGCAATATATAAAGAGACTAAGTAAGGCTTAAGTTATATACTAAAGAGATACTATAAGTATAGTAAAAAACTATAGTTATCGGAAAGTAAGAAGCTGTTAAATTATACAGCATAGGACTATAAGATAGAATTAAAACTGGGAATAAGTCTAAAGTTCTTTCCAATCTATAAGCTTACTAAAGAAGAGGATAGAGTATTAAAAGAGTTTATCTAAGAAAACTTATAAAAGGGATATATTAGACCATCGCAGTTATTAGCGGGTTATCTAGTACTATTTGTACTAAAGAAGAATAGTAAGCTAAGGCTATATATTGACTATAGATAGTTAAACAGCATTACTAGAAAGGATAGGTATTCTTTACCCTTAATTAGCGAGATCTAAGATAGGATAGGTAATGCGCAAATCTTTATAAAGATAGATTTAAGATAGGTATACCATTAGATTAGAATTAAGGAAGGCGACAAATGGAAGGCAGCCTTTAAATTAAAGGAAGGACTATATAAACTATTAGTTATATAATTCGGGCTTATAAACGCACTAGTAACGTTCTAGAAGCGTATTAATAATATATTAGGAGAATACTTAGATGAATTTATTATAGTATACTTTAACGATATTATTATCTACTTAATAACTAAGGAAAAACATGGGGAATACATTAAATAGGTCTTAAAGAGACTATAAGAAAAACAAATGCTAGTAGCAATTAAGAAATGCGAGTTCTTTATAAGGAAGACCGATTTTATTGGATTTATTATTAAACTAGGCCAACTTAGTATAGATCTAAAGAAGATTAAGGCTATAGTAAATTGGTAAGAACTAGAGAACGTTACGTAGTTAAGATTATTTTTAGGGGTTTGTAATTACTGTAAAAGGTTTATAGCGTAATGGTTAAAAGATATTAAGCCATTTACGCGGTTAATAAAGAAAGAAGAACTATAGGTATAAGGAAAAGAGCAATAGGAGTTATTTAAAAAAGTTAGAGAATTATTTACCCAGGAGCCAGTTCTTAAAATCTATTAACTAAGACTAGAAATGGTTGTAGAAATAAATGCATTAGATTATATACTAGGGGCGTGCTTTATATAAAAACACCAAGATAGATAGCACCTAGTGGCATACTATAGTTAAAAGATAACACTACTAGAGTTAAACTATAACATCTATAATAAGGAGTTGTTAGGTATAGTTATAGCATTAAAAAAATAGAAAGCATTTTTGTAAGGTACAGAGAAGCCATTTATAGTTAAGATAAATTATAAGAACCTAATAGGATTTTTAACGACGAAGGAACTTAACCAAAGATAGGTTAAATGGGTAGAGATACTTATAGAATACTATTTCGAAATTTAGTATACTAAGGGTATAGATAATACGTAAGCAGACGCTCTAAGTTGGAAGGCTAAACTATAAAATAATAAAAAGCTATTAGGGGCTTTACTGCGAAAAGATATAGACGGACTAATTAGATATAATTATCTAAAAATTATAGTAACTTAAGAAGAACTAGATAGAGTTTATAAGATACTAGAGAGCTTTTAGGTATAAAGAATTCTAAAAGCATAACTAGAAGATCTATAGATGGATATATACAAAAATCAAGAAGTAAAGTATATCCTAAGAAGCATAGTAGAGTAATTCGTAGAAGAGTTTTATAAGGGATTAACTTAAGGACACAATGGAGCTACGGGCTTAGTATTAAGACTTTAAGAAGAATATATTATTAATAGAATCTGGAATATTATAAGAAAAGTTATAAAGAAGTGTTTAGATTGCTAAAGAAATAAACTAATAAGGTATAAGCTATATAGAGGGCTACAACCTATTAAAACACTAGAAAGACTATAAGAGGTTATATTATAGGACTTTATTATTAAGTTACTAAAGTTAAAAGATCCTATTACCAGATAAGATTATAACGTAATCTTAGTAATAGTGGACAAGCTTATAAAGTGGGGATACTTTATAGCATGTATAGAAGAAATATTAGTAGAAGATATTGCTAGAATCTATGTTAAAGAAGTATTTATAAGGCACGGAGCACTAAGTAAAATTATATTAGATAGAGATCTAAGATTCATAGCAGCATTTTAGGAAGTATTCTTAGCAGAATAAGGAGTTTAAGCAGTAACTTTTACCGCATATTATTTATAGATAAACGGTTAAACGGAAAGATTAAATTAGACGCTAGAGCAGTATCTAAGGCATTATATTAATCATATATAGAACAATTAGGTATTACTATTACCAGTTATATAGTTTGCATACAATATAACACCTTAAGAAGGAATAGGTATATTACTATTTAAAGCAAATTACGGATATAAGCTAAGAATATTATTATTACTACGGCAAGCAAAGAAAATAAGTAGTATAGCGAAAGAAAGAATAAAGACGTTAATAAATCTTTATATAGACCTTATAGAATTAGTAAAGAAAGTATAAAAGAGAATAAAAAGGTACTATAATGCTAAGAGATCTAAGGGACTAGATCTTAAAGAGGGAGATAAAGTATAGCTACTATATAAAAATTTTAAGAGTTAACGACTAAGCAAGAAGTTAGACTATGTTAGGCTAGGACCTTTTAAAATTATATAAAGAATTTTACTAGTTATATTTAAGTTAAACCTACTAGCTAAAATAAGAATCTACCCTATATAGCATATTATAATGCTAGAGCTAGTATACGGGAATATTAAGCTACTGGTTTATAAAGCAGACATGTATAAAGGATAGGAAGAAGACAAATAGTAAGTTTTAAAGATCGTTAGTTATAAGGACGTTGATAATAAAATATAGTATAAAGTAAGGTAGATAGGCTATAATGAGACTACCTAGGAACTACTGGAAAATTTAAAGAATGCTATAAGAAAGGTATAGGAGTATTGGAAGAGATTAGGTTAGGCAGTATTAATAAAAAAGGATCGCTAAAGAATAAGTTACCTAAGGGGGACCTAAGAAGAGTAGTTGCCGAACTACTTAGATCTATTTCCTTCCCTATTAGAAGAGAATCCGTTCTTTTATTACTAAGTTCCTATAAACCTTATTCTATAAGTTTCTACTTCTTAAAATAAACCTTTTTATAAACCTTCTTAAGACGAAGCAACTAAGTAGACGCCGTAATGCGAGTATTTAGGGCCTTTTGTTCCGCATTATAAGAACGTTCTAATTTAGTAAGGGCTTAAGACAGTTTACTATCTAGCCGCGCAGTAGTAGATTAAATATAAGACCCTAAGACAAATTAATTAGGGAACTAGATGACTATTAAAAGTAATAGGTCGCGTATATTTAGTATTAGAGGTAGAGCGAACGTTATAGGACGAATAAATATTTGCTTTAGTGCACTCTAAGTAAAAGGACAGTTATTGCGAAGATAGGTTTGCTAACGCAATATAAACTAACCCCTCTTTTAAATAGTAAGAATACGGAGATAGTATAATCTTACTAAAAGATAATATTGCAGCAATAGTGCGAGCACGACGTTAGGCGTGTAAAGAAGAAATTACTTTAGGTATAATAAGTAACGATATTAACTAAATTAATTAGACGGACATTATACCTCTAGTAAACGACTTAGAGATATTTTAAATCTTTAAGGACGAAGATAAAGAGGAGGGAGATAGTGTTACGGACGCTTTAAGTACAATATTATAACTATTTAGAGAGAAGTCGGAAGAAGCTAGTTAGTTAATTTAAGTACGGTTTAGAATAGAGCTAATAGAACTATATAACGAGGAATAATAGCTAAGGTTATATATTATACTACGTGTTAAACGAGAGAAATGGGAGGAACTTACGTACCTTACGTATAAGACGTATATTACGTATAAGAAGGATTTTATAGGAGTACGGTTGTGTATTTAAGGACCCTTAGTCCCTACCTAGATAGTTCCTTCCTTATAGTAATTCTTAGAATATAATTAGAGTTAATCTATTGGGCAACTACTCCACTAGTTATTATTTCGTTGTTAACTTCTATACTTGCATTACCTATATACCTAGCCTAATAATAGGACCCATTGTAGTTCTTACTATAAGGTTCCGTTACACATTAAGGTTAGCCGTATCCCCGCTAGTAACCCGCTAGCGCTTAGCCCTATTAATAAGGATAAGTAGCTTATTTAGGCGGCTATAGAAGGCCTTAGGGACCTAGTCTATTAGCCATTAAAACCTAAACTAACGCACTTAGACTTACTAGTTGATATAACTTATTTAGTTATTAGTAGTACCCGTAATTGTAGTTAGCCTACTTGCCGTAGGTGGCCTGCCTAGTAGTGGCTATACGTTTAGCGTAGCGGAGGTAAATTAGTTTAAGTAAGGCTAGGGAAGCACCTTGCGAACGACAAGGAAGCTTTAACGGCGTTTAGTAGGGTTAGTGACAGCTATAAGCTAGTATAAAGAATACTTATGGAAGGTTTACTAGTAGGTAGACCGACAGCTTAGCGCTTGCGATTTATAGTTAATTAGAAATCGTAAAGAAGGCAAGTTATAGGCTAAATAAATTAAAATGGAATTGGAAGGGAAATCTAATGTTCTACCTAGGTAGGAACTTCTACCTTTATAGATCTCTATAAGGTCCTATTATTATATTATCCTATTATTATATTGTCCTATTATTATATTGTCCTATTATTATATTGTCCTATTATTATATTGTCCTATTATTACATTATCTAATTTACTTAAATTTATTAAAAACTTTTTATTTAGAGAAGGGCAATAATAGCACTCCTATTGTATAATAGCGTCGGCTAAGGACAGCCGNTTAAGAAGGGGGGGGTAATTGTTAGGCTATAGAGACGCACTGGCCGTAACCGGCTTAGCGTAGGCGAGGCGCAGGCGAGGCGCCTACAAAACGTAGTTGCCCCGCATTAGAGAACAGTAGAATTTAGTTCTATAGTTCTACTTTATTAAGAACCAGATACCTATTGCATTCCGCTACTATTGTTACGTTATTACATGCCCTAAGGACCTTGGCGTCCTAACAATAATGACCTTTAACTATAGCCTTACTATTTAAGCCTTATGAAGTTTTTGTAACGTATGCCTTTCCTACACTCCTAATATGTTAGTTCTATAGAAAAATGGATAGTTTGGTGGGATAGCACCCTTTCTTATAGTACCCAAGCTCTCTTATTAAGAGGCCCTTTATCTATATCTTTATTATAGTTATATATATTATTATAGATATAAACCTCTTTACGGGAGCTACTTTAGATCTAAAAATACTAAGGACTTAAGTTCTGCTTAAGGAAGCTATCTCTCCAATTAGGCGCCGAACTTATGGTAATAGTATAGTAGGTAGAGGTAAAGACCTCTTCTATATACCCAGCTTCCCTTTTCTAATCCTCCTTATTTCCTTAAATTATATAAAGAGAATTAATCTAAAGGTACCCTTTACTAAGTTCTTAAGTCACTTAAACCGCATCTTAAAATGTCTTTAGTAGATTATTATAGCTAAATCCCTCCTTTACTCAATTATAGTAGTTTTCTAAAGTAGTGCAGAACAGCTTCTTCTTCTTATCCGTTGGGTTATCCTAGTAGTGCGAGAGTATAATATAGTCCTCTCTACTACCTTGCTCCTAAAGTTTTAATTTATTAGGATTTAGGCCTCTAATAAATATAACCCTTATTAGCCAGTATTGCCCTTACCGGTTACATTTGTAACTTTAATTACACTTTTAAAGCCATTTATATAGTAACTAGAAGTGTAGAGTACTACTAGTAGGGGAGTAATTAATTGTTTGTAAAATAGGTCTAGTTTTAGCATTATTACTGCTGTCTATTAAAGGTTCTTTTATTAATATAAAGTAGTAAGTGATATTTATATTACTAAAGGAGGGGGTAGACAAACCTAGATCTATAATAAGGCGAAGGATACGTGGACCGCCTTTAGTAATTTTTAGCGCCGAACTATTCCTAACTATAATAGTAAAGGACTATATTATAGAGAAGCTTATAAAGAGTATAATTATTTGCTAGATTATATAATTTAGAGGTATTAACAGAGCCGTTAGAAGAGAGTAGCTAAGTGTAGTCTAAATATAATTAAGCCGAGACGGGATTCCTAGAGGGTATATTCTAGGGCTATTTGCTAAAAAATTCTATAGTAAAGTTACCGTTAATATAATAGGTCTAAGATGCCTAAGTAAAGACCTAAGTTAATATAATACCTAATAAAACTAAAATATTAAAATATAGACTTACTTCCTATATCAATAAATATACTATAGTTAGTAGTTATCCCATCTAATCTATCTTAAAGAGGTTAACTTATATTCTATACTACCAAATATACTATAGTTAGTAGTTATNCTATCNTATCNATTTTAAAGAGGTTAANTTACTTCCTATACNACTAAATATACTATAGTTAGCAGTTATCCTATCTAATCTATCTTAAAGAGGTTAACTTTTATTCTATACTACCAAATATACTATAGTTAGTAGTTATCCTATCTTATTTATCTTAAAGAGGTTAACTTATAAGCTATACCACCAAATATACTATAGTTAGTAGCTATCCTATCTTATCTATCTTAAAGAGGTTAACTTATTTCCTATACTACTAAGCATACTATAGTTAGCAGTTATCCTATCTTATCCATCTTAAAGAGGTTAACTTATATCTTATGCCACTAAACGCACTATAGTTAGCAGTTATCCTATCTTATCTATCTTAAAGAGGTTATTTTATATACTATACTACTAAATATACTATAGTTAGCAAATACTATTCTTTCCTAAATAGTATTATCTACCTCCTAAATTTTAAAATTACTATTAAAGGATTAGCCTTATAAGGCCAAATTATATATATATATACTACGTCTCTATTAGATTAATATATTTTACTTTTCCGTTTAAGCCTTACTATAAAATTATAGTAAATCCACGCCATTTTAAAGATTTGGTGTTAATTACACTATAGGATAACTTCGCGGTTAGGGATAGTTTAGATTTATAATATAGGGTAAGGCTTAACTAAAAGTAACGCTACTAGAACTTAATATTGTGTTACCCCCTAAGTAAGATACCCCTAGGTATTAGACTTAGTTAGTTAAGGCATAAGTACCGCAAAAGGTTAGGCGCAAGCCTATATAATTAGTAGTTTATTAATAAGGATCTAAAGCTAAAGAAAGGAAAGGAAAAGATAAGTAGCGCCGCTTAAAGTTATATATAATTTTCTAGTCACGTAACTAAAACCGTCTGCTAAGTTCTGCCGCAATCTGCCGTTTTCTACCAGCGCCGTAATACTAAGTGTTACGGCACTAGTAGAAAACGGCAGAACTTAGTGGCAGAACTTGGTAGAACTTCGCGGTTACGTAACTAGAGGACCGTATAAAAGAACCCTACGTCGACCGGCGCTACTCTTCTCCTCCTTTTCTTTCCCTAGCTTTAGATTCTAGTTTATAGACAACCTAATCATATAGACTTACGCGATCCCCTTTCTATGCTAATGTCTTGATTAACTAAGTCGCTGTCATAGGACGTGGGGCAGTGGCTACAAAGCGTATGTATTCGAGGAGTCTATAAGACGTTGCGCGATCGATCGTAAGGGTCGAGGGCGTAAGGAGGTGATATACTGTCACGGAACGAGGGCAGTGGCTACAGAGCGTATGTATTCGAGGAGTCTATAAGACGTTGCGCGATCGATCGTAAGGGTCGAGGGCGTAAGGAGGTGATATACCTACGCGTAGCTGACATAAGCTATACGTAAGGTGTATGTGAGAGCACGGGGCTCTCCTATAGAGGCCCCTGCGGTGGGGTTCCGTGATATTACCCCCCCTTTTATAGAGGCGGAGCTCCGGCGACGCTGTGGTTACTATATATATGTAGAAGAGACACTTAAGGTATAGAAAAGAAGAAAAGGGGGGTATTACTAAAGGCTTAAAATAACGTTATGTGATAGGGCTTGGCATCTAAGAATCCGACTAATTAGATAACTTTAACCGCCGGTTGAAGTTCCTGGACATTTTAATAATATTCCGGTTACGTGATTGCACTTTACTATAATTTGACGGCAATCTAATGGCAATTTACCCTTACATGGTAATGTATAACGGTTTAACTCTATAAGGGCTCCTATAGAGGATTAGGTATAAAGTTTCTGCTTAGGCCCGGTTTCTATAGGTTTGCGTAGTAAAAGTCGCTAATTAGATCCTTTGCATTTTTAAAGTCTTCCTATAGTTGCTATTCTGGCTAATCTATGTTGAATCCTATATATATAGCTCTGTAGTAGAGCCGTCGTCCTCTGCCTTTGCCAAAGTATTTAGAGTTAATAATTCGTTTAACGGTCCACTCCTTATGGTTCTCGTCTTTGTTCTTATCTCGGATTAGTACTAGTAGGGGTTTAGGCTGTATCTGCCCTAATAAGGGGTTGGGCTAATAGAGGTATAGTAGCTATGGGTAAAATACGGGCTATATCCCGCGGGTGGCTAGGGTAGGCGGGAGTTCTAGCTTATATGCGGCTCCCCTGTTAATAACTCGTTTAATTAGATAGGGGCTAAGGTTTTTATAATTAAGTGACTTTATAGGCCTCTATGTAGAGATATTATGTGTATCTAGCTATACCTAGTCGCCAACACATATCTCCGGTGGTGGCGTTCTATAATAGTTAGCGAAGTAGGCCTGCTTTGCTTAAGCCCAGGCCATTTCTCCCTTACAGTAGTTAAGTAGATTTTTTATATAGTCTGTATACTGGTCGGTAAGTAGTATTTTAAGGCGTTTTATATATAGTAGTTTCTTATTAATAGGTTCTGGTGGCTCTATACCAGATTAGGGGTAATAACCCTTATTCGCGAAGAACGGGGTAAGTCCTGTAGTGGTTAAGACGTAGTTATTTACTGCGAATTTACCTAGTAGGAGGTGATTTACCTAGTTATCTTGACTATAGGCGACTACCTATTATAGGTATGCTTTTATACTGGCATTAGCATTTTCCGATTACCCAGTAGTTTTATAGTAAAAGGATGTAAATATCTTAACGGAGATGCCAAGGCGTTGGCAAATTTGTCTCTATACATTAGAGTTAAATTATATGCCTTAGTCGGACGTAATTAAGTTCGGTAGCCTATATAGTTAGTAAACTTTGCGAAGGAAGGCGTTAGTAATATTGCTGACGGCTACGCCTTTGGTTAGGACGTAGTGGCGCTCTTTTATAAGTCGGTATATTATTATAAGGATGTTCTTATAGGTACGGCCATATCGTTTATAGGGTAGTAGGTTAATAACGAAATCTATAGCGATATCTGCCTATTGTTGTATAGGTACTAGTAGAGGGTATAGTAGTCCTTGGTACTTTGTATTAAAGGCCTTAGCGCGCTTATAACCGTAGTAGGCGCCTATAAAGCGTTTAACTAAGTCTATTATTTTTGGCTAGAAGTAGTATCGGCTAAGAAGCTCGTAGGTTCCTTCTTTACCTAGGTGGCCGCTTAATTAGAGGTTGTGGGCCATTTGGATTAGTTGCCGTTATAGATTTTCTAAGTTAGGGATAAATAGGTGGCCTTTATAATAGAGCCTGTTCTCTTTTACTTCTAAGGCTGCTATATTAATTTGGCCTAAGCTTTAGAGGTTATTAGGCAGCGTATAGGCGCTGGCGGTCTTTACGGCAATAAGTTAATATAGTAATAGGTTGACAGAGGCGTTATATGCCGTAGTAATAAGCTCGTTAATTTTGGGAGGTAACTCTAGTTCTATAGTATAAAGCTGGGGTATAGTTGGCTCTATTATAGGTAGTATGCCTAGGGCCAAATTTTGTACTTTTAGGATTGTCTGTTGTTGGAACTGATTATAGGGGTTATCTTTGGACTAAGGAAGGTTTTGCGAGCGGCGTATTAGGTTATTAGGTTTAGTACCTTATACTTCTAGTCTATATATAATTTTAAAGTTAAAACTAGAGAGGAACTTATTCTAACGTGCTTAGCGTTAGTTTAGCTACTTTGTGGTTATAAAGTACTTAAGATTATAATGGTCTGTAAGGACTTTAGTTGGCTAGTTAGGCTCTGCTAAGGAGAGTTCTAGTTAGAATTCTTTAAACACTTATATAATTGCAAGGAGTTCTTTATTATAGATCTCGTAGTTATACTCTTATAGTATAAGCTTAGATGAGTAAAATGCGACTAGGTAAAGGAGACCGTTATTACCTATTTAGGAGAGGACGCCTGCGTTAACGTGGTCTAAGGAGTTGGTTTTAAGGTAGAGTTATCGTCCTGGTATAAAGTAAGCTAGGATAGGTGCTTTAGTAAAGGCATTTTTAAGGTCTTAGAACGCCTTCTCGCATTTAAGCGTTTAGGTAAAGTGTAGGTACGTTTTTCTTCCTTTTATAGAAAGGCCCTTCGTTCGCATTATTGCTGTAAGTAGTGCTACTACGCCTAAGAAGTTGTATATAAATTTTTAATAGAAGTTGGCGAAACTAAGGAAGGCTTATACGTCCTTAATGCAGTTAGGGGCTTACTATTTGGTAATTATACGTACCTTCTTGGGGTCTATATAGATACCCTTAATAATAATAATTAGTCTAAGGTATTTTACTTCTATAACTAAGAATTTGTATTTCTTTAAATTAATATAAAGTCCTACGTCCCTAAGGCGCTGTAGGACCTTTTAAATATGTTTAGTATACTTAAAGGGGTTATTACTATAAATAAGTATATCGTCCAGGTACGTAGAGCAGAAGTTATTAAGGTAGTCCTATAAGGCGTTATTAATATAGCTTTAGAAGGTACCTGGGCCGTTATATACGCTAAAGGGTATAACGGTATATTTAAATTAGCCGAAGCGCGATGCGAATGCGGTTTTCCATTTATTACCTTCCCGTATTTAGAGATAGTTAAAGGCGGCGATGATATTGAGCTTAGTATAGATTTTAGCTTAACTAAGCCGCTTAAGGGTCTTACGTATAAGCGGTACTGGGTATTAGTTTTTAATCGTAATAGCGTTAAATCCTCTATAGTTAACGCAGAATTAAATACCTCCTTTTGGCTTCTTAGTAAGAAGGATAGGGGTAGCTACTAGTAATATGCTGGGACGAATAAATCCTTTGTTAAGGTGCTCGTCGATATACTTTTTTATAATTAAAAGCTCGTCTTTTAATATTAGGTAGGGTCTCTTATAAGGTAGCATTTTTCCTTATTTAATGTTAATAGTATAGTCATTATATTGATATAGGGGGAGTGTATTTACGCTCTTTTATAAGCATATATTAGTAAAGTTATAGTACCTTTTAGGGAGGAGCTTACGGAGTTCTTTGTTGGTAAGTCCTTTTTTAAGCTTTATAAACTTCTTAAAGTCTAAAGGTGAAAGTCCATAGAGTTCTATAGGGGCGTTGTCTTTTAAAAGGTTGACTATGTCTATCCTATTGCTATAGAGGACATGGTCCTGTTCTTTATTAAGCTTATATAGTTATAATTAGGAAGCTATAGTAACGGTCTAGCCTTTCTTATATGCTATATAGTAGAAGGCCGGGGCACTTATATAGTGGTAGTTAGTTATAGGTAGGGTAATAAGGGGTTCCTTAGGTTAATATCCTGGGGAGTAAATAGAGGCGGCTAGGCTATGCCCTAGGCAAGTCTCTCTGCAGTATTTAGAGTTAAAGGTTACTTCTCTCTTCTTCTAGTTAATAGTAGGGTTGTATTATTTAAGCTAGTTTATTTTAAGGATAATAGGGTAGTTAGCAAGTAGTATTATATAGGCCTAAAGTTCTTTCTAGTGCCTATTTATATTTAGGTGGAGTTATACTATATAGGTAATCTTCTATACGGTATAATTACTGTTAGTAAGTTATAGGGCGCGGGCTTTAGTAAGGGGTAAAGTAGGTAGGTTATAAGTACGCACGAATTAGGTATTTATAAATTTATTAGTAGCTTTATAATTAATTATAGAACGGCTTTTATATTATTTTTTGGCAGTAGTTCCTATTATAGGTAAAACTATTTATTTCCGTCTATTTATCTTTATAAAGTTATCTATTAAGCAAGCTAATATATAGATCCCTCTATTATTAGGGCGTCCTAACCTATAACTTAGGGTTAGAACTTGGCGTTTTCCATTTCCGTATCTAACTCTACTGTTATTACTATGTCTTTGTCTTATACGGTAGTAGCGCGTAGCGACGTATTTAGTGTTTAGGGTATTAGGTTAGGTATTAGGCGGCGGCTACTAAACCTAGCTATTAGGCAGTTTAGGTTATTGCAATAACAGCCTTCTTAATAGTATTTATAGCAGCGTCCTAGTTTTTAGAGTAGCTCGCGCTCTCTATTTAGGAGTTTCTGTGGGAAGGTTAGTATAGAGAAATCGATATTAGTTCTAGTAGTACTTAAGGTAGTAGGCATTAGTGGCTTAGTATGTATAGGTTTAGTAGGCCCAGGGGGCTTCTATAAAGAGGTCTTTAGGTAAAAATTAGTAGTAGTAATCTAATTTAGTTGTTATTTAATCTTCTGTAGAGCTGCTACTATATTATAAACATTATTATAGTTATAGCTGGCGGCTGCGTAACTAAGGCGATAAGTAACTTTTTTAAGGAGGTCCTTTTAGTCTTTAGTATTATCTTAGGCGAGGGCTCTAGTATATTCCTAGAATTTAATATAGAATTCGTTAAATAATTTGGTAGTGCTTATCTTTAGGGCACGTAGTTTAGCTCGGTTAGTGGCTAGTAGGTCGTAGTCGCGGTATATTAGGTTAAGATTATTAAGGACTTCTTAGTGGAACTGCCACTTCTAGGGGCTACTAGTCTCCTATTAGGCGAAGAGTCTGTTAAATAGTGTACCCTTTATTCGCCCGATAATATAGCCGATCTTAGTGTCTTCCGTAGGAAAAAGGTAGGCGCTCTAAGTTAGTTTCTCGCGGATTTATATCTTCTAGTGGCTATATTCCTTGTGGTCTCCCTAGAAGACTAGGGGATTAGGGTAGCGTATATTAGACCCTGCGGTGGCAGTTTGGGTCCGATTATTATAGCTTTTATTATTACTGCTTTAGTAGGGGTTCCTATTAGGTAAAGCTACTTAGCGCTAGCCCTTTATTAAGCGTTAAGTAGGTAAAGTTGCTAGGGGCGTAGAGACTTGGGTGGCGTTATATATAGTAGAGAGGTGTCTAGCGTTATTACGAATATGCTTATTAAGCTAAGATTATAAGTATTTAATTATGCCTTCTCTTTTAGTGACTGTAGCAATTAGTGCAATCTTAGCCTTCTTTAACTGTTAGACTTCGCGTTTAGATACGCGGAGGTTATCTTTAGTTTCTTAATGTATATTATTGGCGAGCGCCTTATAAGCTTATAGGTCTTAGATAATATCGCGATCTTAGGTAGTATGCATCTTAGCTTATATAAGCTTTAGGTAATAGTTCTATAGAAGGCGGTAGTATTTATTAGGGTCTCGTGCTACCATTTTTATAAACATCTCAGCGTCTTATATTTTAATTTTAATGGGTAGTAGCCCTTCCGTTTGCTTGTCCGTGGTTATATAGTTAATAAAAGATAAGATATTATTAGTGTCCGTCTCCTTAGGGGTTAAGGCTAGGGCTAATAAATTGAATTCTCCTGGAATTGATTGGCGTTGTAGGTTAGGTGTAGGTATTGGATTGTTCTTTAGGTTTAATATAGTAGCTAGTAAGGGATATTATCTTACTATTATAGGTTCCTTAAAAGTATAAAGTGAGGTAATTTATAGATACGCTGCTTTTAGCAGCGCCTGCAGTATTATAAAGATATAGAATTAGTTATAGGCTAAGCGTCGGTAGTAAAAAAGGCGCAACGTAATGTTATGGGACGTGGGGTAGTGGCTATAAAGCGTATGTATTCGAGGAGTCTACAAGACGTTGCGCGATCGATCGTAAGGGTCAAGGGCGTAAGGAGGTGATATACCTACGCGTAGCTGACATAAGCTGTACGCGAGGTATACGCGAGAGCACGGGGCTCTCCTATAGAGGCCCCTGCGGTAGGGTTCCGTGACAGTCGCTAACACTAAGTAAGATAATTTTTAATACGTTTTTTTAATTTTAATATAAAGCAAGTATGCTTTAAAAATAGCTCCTAAGAATTTTAAAAAAAAATTTAATAGGATAAATTTTTATTAAAGATTTTTAGTCTTTTTAATTTAGTGTAAAGATTATAGTATATTAAGTAGATCCTTATCACTAATAAAATAGGTTTTTTTAATTTTTTTTTAATTATAGTAAAATCTTACTTAGCTTAACGTTAGCTTAACTCTATAGGTAAAACTCCTTAGTACAATACTGGGTATATAACGATACTATTAGTATTACGATCTACACGCCCTAATTAAGCCTTTTTTGGTGTAATTAACGATAATCTAACTTTTGACGATATTGTTAGGTGCCTCTACTAAAATCGGTATAACCAGTTTTAATTTATTAGATTTGGCCTTACCTTACCACAAGTTTAGCTATTAACTTTCATTAAAATCTGTTAAATTAAACCTTAGATCTTACTCTGTATACTTAATTATAAGTAGTCTTGAAATTTTAAGAGGCTACGTCGTTATAGATTCTCTAACTTTGAACGCTAGAAAATACACGCCCACTACTAAAAACACTCCAGTCTACTACAATTGGAAGTTGCTTGCCTAGCAGCAACTTCCTCTTTTGAAAAATTAATTAATCCTCGATATTAGAAATACTAAGCAATAAATTTAAGCAGCTTAATCTAGCTAAATTGCCTCGCGGGAAAGGCTTACGAGAGTACGTAGTAGAGCTCTACGCTGGACCTAATCGCGATGCGGAAATAGATAAGGAGGACGCCCAATAACCTTAAATTAAGCTCAATGAGGCGCTAGAGGCCTTACGAACCCTTTAACTGTATAAGGAATAGCAGGAATCTGGTGATAGAGAGGTTATTATAACTCTGTTAAGGCATAATCATCGAATTTAAGACCGACGGCTTTAAAACACCAAGCAAGTGGCGATTATCTCTTTCTTTGGTAGAGCTAGTCGCCCAATTACGGCTTCGCGCATGTAGATACACAATATATACTATAATTTGGATTTTTGGTGTATTTTACACACAAAACCTAAATACAACGATACCATTAGTATTACGATACTCTCGGCTGCAGAAGCCATATCGTACTAAGGAGTTTTGCTTGTACTTAGCTTTGCACTACTACTACTTATACTACAATTAGCCCTAATTATACTTTGCTTAGGCTTAGCAATAATTAAAATCTTAGTGCCTTAGGCCGCTTATACTTCGCTTATACTTCGCTTATGCTTTACTCCGCTTTAGTACGGGTCCTAATTCTAGTCCCCTTAACTACTTACTCTCTTCTACCTAAACAACGGTAACTTTACGCGAGCATATATAATTATATCCTTTAAAGGATCTAACTTTAAGACCTACCTCCTTTTTAGTTTCCTATTTGTACTAATATACTTTAGCAGTTTATATTAAAGTTTTTAGGGGTTACTATCCCTCTTACTACGCTTACTAAGAAGAAAGAGAAGAAGAAGGACTTTATTCTTACTAAAGAAGTAAAAGACGCTTTTAAGATCTAAGATTTACTATAAAGAAGAGAAACTATTTATAGAGACCGTATGTCCTTAAATATATAACTTCTCCCTATAGTAAAGGTTCAGTACGTTAGAACGTTAGTATATTAATATATTACGTTCCTACGTTCCTACGTTTTTATGTTTTAAACTTATAACGTAACTTGCCATATAACTTAGCTACCCCTTATTCTATAGCTTAATTAGTTCTAGTATCTCCTATATTATCTTAACTAACCTATTTATATCTCTTTTTAGTAGTCGCACTACTGCCAATATAAGGTCCATAACACTATCCCCCTTCTCTTTATCTTTATCCTTAAAAATATCTCCTATCTCTAAGTCGTCTATTATAGGTATAGTATTCCTATTTTTAATTTAATAACCTTTATTATTTCTAATGCCTCCTATTAGATCTTTTGCATCTAACTATTATAACTAGCTAGTAATATTTATTCTTTCCCTTAGTAAAGTTATACTGTCTTATTCTTATTACGCGGAGAAGAAGTTAATATATATTACAATTATAGCTCTATCTAGTTACTAACCTTCTTTCTATACTAAATATACGCGGGCGAACATGCGGTTGTCTTATAATGTTTAATCTATCTCTAACGCTAAGTATATACGTCTTATTATTCTTTATAACTGTTTAGTTTCTTATCTAATTTATTATAGGGTCGCGCGTATTAATAGCGGCTAAAAAACTAGAGAGTAAGCTGGCTAAGGCCCTTGCTAAAGTTTAGCGTTATTCTAATAAGGTGTCTTAGGCTCTAAAAGCTTAACTAGATGCTTATGCTCGCCTAGGCCGTCTAGTAAAAGTGCGTAAAAAGGTACGCTTAAAGAAGTTGCGTTTAGTAGAGTAGGGTCTATTTAAATTTAAGGCTAAGGAGGCTAGAAAGGGTTTTAGTTAAGAAAAGGTCGAAACAACTAATATACCAATAGTAGATCCTTTAGATAATTTAGCTTATTTATTACCTTTAACTAATCCTTTTATCTTTAGCTCCTTCTTAATATTACCTAACCCGTTTTCTTTTAATACTCCTATATCTTTTTTATAGCGTTTTTTTAAATTTTATAGTAGTTTCTAGGTAGTCTTATTATAGCCTATCCACTTAACCTTATACTATATTTTATTATTAATATCCTTATAACTTATAATTTTTAAAACTTACTATTTGTCTTCTTTTTACCCTCTATATATATCTACTTTATAAACTAGTAGCTTAATATTCCTGTATACTGGCTCTAGTATTACAATATGCTATATAAGGTAAATCTTTATTCTAGCTAGTAGGTTTAATTTAAATATAACTAGTAAAATCCTTTATATAATTTAAAAGGTCCTAGTCTAATATAGTCTAACTTCTTACTTAATTGTTAACTCTTAAAATTTTTATATAGTAGCCATATTTTGCCCCCCTCTTTAAGATCTAGTCCCTTAGATCTCTTAGCGTTATAGTACCTTTATATTTTTTCTTATACCTTTTTTGCTAATTCTATAAGGTCTATATAAAGATTTATTAGTATTTTTAATTCTTCTTTAGCTATACTACTCATTTTCTTTACTTATTATAGTAATAGCGATATCCTTAGCTTATATCTGTAATTTGCTTTAAATAGTAATATGCCTATTTTTTCTTATAGTGTTGCATTATATATAAACCATATAACTAGTAATAACAATACCTAATTATTCTGTGCATAATTATTATTATTATTGATTCTTGTTTAACGTCTAATGCGGTCCCAATTAAGGTCCATGCAGACTACTGCCGTGATATAGATACAAAAACCTCCAAGGCGAACGTGAGTGGTAATACAGAGTGTACCCCTCCAGGTAGCACGCCCGTACTACATCAACGGGAGGAAAAATACCTTTTAGGTCGCTGCTCTGAGACCCCCGTACGGGGGTGTCCTAATTACCTATCTTGCCCTGTCTGCCGCTCGTACCATGCTTCCTGATATTAAGTTAAATTGCCGCATAATTTTGTGTGCCTGCCCCTTGCTCCCTTAATTGCCCTATATATATATATGTGTATACGCCTAGGTCCTTCTGCTTGCAGCATAATTTCCACCCTAAAGGAGCCAGCGGGACGAATGTAACTAGGTGTCTTATCCTAGGGCCCCAACCTAGGTCCCCTACATCCTTATTCTCCTGCATCTTAGCTAGGTTTTAAGACGTAGAGGGAGACAAAATACCGCGTGGGTAAGTCCAGGCTGTCGGGTAAGGTGGGGAATGAGAGGCTTATCACAGACTTCCCGAGGCGTATGCGTTCGGCCGCCGTGCCGTATGCGTTCGGCAACTGTATGCGTTTGGTCCGTATGCGTTCGGTCATGCACCGTTGCGCTTGGTCGCAGCCGTATGCGTTCGGTCCGTATGCGTTCGGTCGCCGTATGCGTTCGGCTACAGCGCCGTACGTATTTGGTCGCCGTGCTATGTAGGTTTTGCCGTATATATAGTTGTATGCCGTACGGGAGGGAGTAAAGGGGGGACGCCGTTTTAAAAGCCGTGCTTTAGGTGTACCAGAACTTATACGAAGACGTAGTAGTACTCGTAGGCCTCTACTGGGGCTTACCCTCCCAGCAGAAGCTTCTTCGCACTACCACGTCGCAGCGCCGGCGCTGCGCAGCCGTACGCACGTCTCTGCGTTTGCTCTAGTAGTCTATTAGCACGATCCAGATAGGACGCCAATAGCTGCATACTAGGTTCCCGGGCTCCACCGCGTGGAGGTACAGAGGCCGATTTTATGGAGTCGTCTTCTTAACTGTTATATGGGTCTTGGCGCCAAGACCCGTGAAAACTCTGCTGTTCTGACGGCGTTAAGGGTTGAGTATTCGAAGGCGCCCTCTAGCCACGACGTAACGCCGCTGCATCAGTAACAGACGAGATCCTCACTCTTAGCTTGACCGTGCGGACAAGATGAGACGGAAAGGAACCCCCATAGGAAAGTATGGGTCGGATCTCGATTTTGGTGTTCCTTTTTCTCTGTGCATAATTAATATAATATCTTAGATACCATTCTAGTATTTAATTTAATCTTTTTATCTAACCGTCCGTTTATAGGTAATATACTATTAATATTACTACGCGAACCCCTTATTCCGCTAAAAATACCTCTTAAAATACTACTATAAATCTTAAATCTCTATCTAATATAATTTTACTTAGTACTCTATGTCTTATAAACACTTCTTTAATATAAATTCTAGCGATATCTTTTACTAATATTTCTTCTATGCATACTATAAAGTAGCCCTATTTAGTTAACTTGTTTACTATTATTAAGATTATGTTATACTTCTATCCGGTAATAGGATCTCTTAACTTTAGTAACTTAATAATAAAGTCCTATAATATAACCTCCTATAGTCCTCCCAGTACCTTAATAGGTTATAGCCCCCCATATAGTTTATACCTTATTAGTTTATTCCTCTAGCAATTTAAATATTCCTTTATTACTTTTCTAGCTATACCCTAGATTCCATTAATAATATATTCTTTTTAAAGTCTTAACACTAAGCCTATTACTCCGTTATGTCCTTAAATTATTCCCTTATAGAAATCTTCTATAAAGTGTTTTGCTATACTTTTTAGGATATACTTAGCCTCTTAGTTTTCGTATATATTTATTTATAGGTCTTTTAATTACGCTTTTAGAATTCTTTATACCTAAAAGCTTTTTAATATCTTGTAAACTCTTTCTAGTTCTTTATCTTCTTAGGTTGCTGCTAGCTTAGGGCAATTATATCTAATTAATCTATCCTTATCTCTATGTAGTATTACTCCTAATAGTTTTCTATTACTTTATAGTTTAGCTTTTCTACTAAATATATCTGCTCTTATATTTCTAGTTCCTTTAGTATATTAAATTTTAAAATAGTATTTTATAAGTATTTCTACCTATCTAACTTATCTATAATTAAGTTTTTTTATTATTAAAAACCCTATTAGGTTCTTATAATCCGTCTTAACTATAAATAGTTTCTCTACGCCTTATAAGAATGCTCTTTATTTCTTAAGTACTATAACTATACCTAGCAACTCTTTATTATAGACGTTATAGTTTAACTCTAGTGGTATTATCTTCCGACTATAATATACCACTAAATGCTATATACTTTCGTACTTTTATAGCAGATATACTTCTAGTGCAAAGTTTTATTTATTTATTTCCACAACCGTATCTAACCCTAGTTAGTAGATTTTAAGAATTGGTTCTTAAGTAAATAACTCCTTAAGTTTCTTAAACAACTTTCTTTACTTGTCTCCCTATACCTATAATTTCTCCTTTTTAGTAAGCCTAGTAAATAGTTTAATATTCTTTAACTATTGTGCTATAAACCTTCTATAGTAGTTATAAACCCCTAAAAATAATCTTAACTGCGTTATATTCTCTAGTTCTTAATAACTTACTATAGCTTTAATCTTCTTTAAGTCCATACTAATATAACCTAATTTAATAATAAATTTAACGAAATCGGTCTTCCTTATAAAGAATTTGCATTTCCTAATTACTACTAGCATCTGTTTTTCTTATAGTCTCTTTAAGACCTATTTAACGTATTTTGTATATTCTTCCTTAGTTATTAAATAGATAATAATGTTGTTAAGGTATACTATAATAAACTTATTAAGGTGTTCTCCTAATATACTATTAATTCGTTTCTAAAACGTTGCTAATATATTTATTAACCTAAATTATATAACTAATGGCTTATATAGTCCTTCTCTTAACCTAAAGGCTGCTTTTTATTTATTACCTTCTTTAATCCTAATCTAGTAGTATGCCTATCTTAGATCTATCTTTATAAAGATTTGTACGTTACCTATCTAATCCTAAATTTCGCTAATTAAGGGTAAAGGATACCTATCCTTTTAAGTAATACTATTTAACTGTCTATAGTTAATGTATAGTTTAAGTTTTCCGTTCTTCTTTAGTATAAATAATACTGGATATTTTACTAATAACTATAATAGTCTAATATATCCCTTTTATAAGTTCTCTTAAATGAATTTCTTAAGTGCTCTTAACTCCTCTTGCGTAAGCTTATAGGTTAGAAAAAACCTTAAACTTATTCCTAGTTTTAACTCTATCTTATAGTCCCATGCTATATAATCTACTAGTTTCTTACTTTCTAATAACTATAGCTTTTTGCTATACTTATAATATCTCTTTAGTATATAACTTAAGCCTTACTTAGTCTCTTTATATATTACTTTAACTTAGTACTATACTATCTTAGTTTATTGCCGCATTTTACGTTATTAAGTATCTCTAATATTAACCTAGCCCGTAATCTAATCAATCCTTAGGTTATACTCCTATAACTAAGGCATTCCTAATATTACTTTATCCCGTCCTAATAGTAGGATATTAAAAGACATCTTAATCTATCTTCCTTTAATAGTTATCTAAATAGGTCCTATTTTAAGGTTAATAATCCCTCCTCTATAGGTTATTAGGTCTCTTAAAATTATAATTAATAGGTAAGCTATTACTTCTGCCTATAAGGTAGTCCTATTTTTTTTAACTATTACTAGTAAGATATGGTTCCTTATTACTCCACTATCTATTAGTGCTTTAAACTGTTAATCTTACTACTTAACTCGTAAATTTAGGTGTTGTTCTTAAATTTCTTTAAGGGTCTAAGGCTCTACTACTAGCTCTCCCTAGTCCTATAGGCCTCTACTTTTCCTAACTATTAGCTGTTTAATCCTTATATACTTAGCTCGCTCTTTAGCTAATACCTAGTTTATTTCTTATCCTCTATATACTATAGATAAGTATTCTCTAGGAATTCCCACCACTATTATCTATCTAAGTATTTTTCTATAAGGAATTTTTCTAGTTAAAGTATTAAGTTTCCTAACTCCTAAACTTCTACTAGATGCCATCCGTATATATATTTAGCATTTCTATACTATTACTTATCTAGCGCCTAATATATTCTTACTAAGTATTTCTAGTTTTTTTATTATTATAGATTTTTGTGTATTTTGTACATGTTGTCTATATATGCAATCTATAATAGCGTATAGTGTGCTAGGTGCTTTAGGTTAACTTTTAACTTATCTTTATCTTTAAGTTTAAACCTCTATTGTGTTAATCTAAACGTTATAACTTTATTTACAGGTACTAAGATACGTCTTTCGCTTCTCTAGTCCTCTAATTATTCCTTTAGATCTTTTAACGTTATAATTAAGGCTTCCTTAATGTGACTTATTGCTTTTTTCGTAATAGGGTAGTCCTAAATAACTTTTTCGTCTAATTATATATAGAAATCTTCCTACTTGTTATTATATCGTTACCTATACTACTTTTAGTATAGCTACTAGAGTATATACGGTTTGTCCGTAAGGAAGTATCTTCTTATTACTATATTGTAACAGCCCTTTATATATCATTTTTTAAACCTAGTAGGGATTCCTAGATTCTCTTTATCTTCCAGTTTAGTAAGTTACTTAGCTCTTAGTATACCTACCCTAAGCCTATTAGTAATTCTTTATATAGGTACTCTGTCCCTTATACGGCCTAGTATACTAGTCCTTTAGTCTAGTTCCCGTTCTTACTATATAATAATCCTTTCTCTAAACTCCGTTATAGTTTCTTTTAGTTTTTGCCTTATAAGTAAATCCTTTAAGTCTTCTTATTTCTTAATCTTAGTTTATTTAATAGTCCTTATTTATATCTAGAAATCTTAGTCCTATAGAATTCTTAATTCTAAGCTTACTTCTTTTTTAAGCTTAGCTCTAGCCTTAGTCTAACTAAGCTTTTATAGGGTTCTCATCTTATTTTAAGAGTCTTAAATTTTACTTATCTTATCTTAAGAGTCTTATACCTCTAAGAAACTCTGTCCTAAGCTTATTTGTATATTACTAAACTAAGCCGTTGCTCTACTCTATTAGTTGTTGTCCATTATAGGTCCTTAAGCTTACCTTATTTTATCTTAAAAATCTTAGTTATCTCTTATCTTGTCTTAAAAATCTTAAGCCTTTAGCCTTTTGCCTTTATTAAGTGTCGAAGTAGTTTACTATCCTACTTCTCTTGCGTCTTATAAAGCGATAGATATTATATCTAGTAGGGTCTTAATCCCTACTAATATTCCCTATTCTATAGTAGAATTATTCTTTACCTTTTTTATAATATCTTTAAGATCTATATACTCCTAATAAGCTGCCCTTATTACCTTATTATTACTAAATATTTCGCCTATATTAAATTTATCGTCCCCAATGTCTAATCTGCAAGATAGTTTATTAGTTCCTTTAAACTTTAATAACTTTAGCTCTTATAGCTAATAGCTTACGCTATACTTAGCGTCTTTATAAATTTGGTATGCGTTATTATAATAAAACGTAAAACTTTAGATTAAATATTCTTTTGTTCCTTATAGTATACTATTATCCCTTTATATATATATATCTTCTACTAATCTTATTCCTTTTACTACGTAGTAACTCTACCTACTTCTATAGTCTCTAATAAAATAACCCTATTTTCCGCAATTTATATTAGCTCCTTCTTTAAACTATTTTTCTTACTATAGAGTCCGCCTAAGCGTCTTCTATTATTAAGATCCCTAGCTCGGCCCCCACTTCTTAAACCCCCAATTACTTAATCCCCATCCCCTAGGTTTCTATAGTTATTTATTTTATTTCTTATTTTCTTTAGTACCGCTTAGGTCTATTAGCTCCGCGCTATACTATAGTTTCTAACTTTAACTTTATTATTACGTACCCTACGCCTTATATAACTATAGAACTCTATCCTAACCCTTCTTAGTTTGCTCTCTTTAGTAGATCCTATTATTAATCTTAATTACTTAATTAATTAAATCCCTAAAAGTATCCGCATCTTTTATTAGGATAATTACGTTCTAGACTTTCGCTTTAAGTCCTTACTTATACTATACTATAAGCGCTTTATTATTCTATTTAACTTATATTACTAATGTTTAAAACTATATTATATACTTAATTGCTAAAATTCTTTATACTAGGTTTTAAAGCTTTCTTTTTACTATAGTAGTTGCCTCTAGGTCTCTAAATATCTATATTAATCGTTTTATAAACCCGCTCTAACTTAAAAATATATACCGTACCTCCTGGTTAGTAGTTATTATACTATATTCTTATACCTCCGTAAGGTAAGATTTAAACCACTTAAGTGCTCTTCCTGTTAATAATAATCCTATATAAGTAACTTAATCCATAGGCGTTCCTAGTTTAACTCCTTCCTAAGTAACCTTAAAGTGCATTTACGTAAGAAATCCTTTAAGTTTTAACTTCTCTCCTAAGAATTGTTTAATTAAGCGTAAATTAACCTTAGCTGCTCCAATCCCATTAATCCTTTCTTTAAATATTTTATTATTGTCTGTTAATTAATTAACTATTTTTTATAGCTATCCGACAGTAACTAGTTATAAGTTAGTATCTACTATACTAGTATTATTACCTAATCCTAAGGTAGTTGCCGCTGTGGACGCCGTTATAGCTACTGCTTTTAGTGGTATATTATTTAACTTCTTTTACTATAACTTTAGTAGTAAATATATAACAAAGCCTTATAGAAAATGCTACGGTAGACTTATTAATAGGCTGGGTATATAGGTATAGAATAGTTAATAACATAAATATAACTAGTAGAGTAGTTGCCTAATAGATTAACTCTAATTATATTCTAAGATTTACTATAAAGAAGAGAAACTATCTATAGAGACCGTACGTCCTTAAATATATAACTCCTCCCTATAGTAAAGGTTCAGTACGTTGGAACGTTAGTATGTTAGTATATCGCGCTCCCACGTTCCCACGTTCTTACGTTCCGAACTTGTAACGTAACTTACTATATAACTTAGCTACCCCTTATCCTATAGCTTAATTAGTTCCAGCGTCTCCTATACTATCTTAACCAACCCATTTATATCTCTTTTTAGTAGTCGCACTACTGCTAATATAAGGTCCGTAATATTAAGCTAGAAATGCTAGAGAAATATACTAATATATTTGGTTAAGGACCTAACCAAAACCCTCCTAGAAAAGTACCGGCCTATAATTAATATAGTAGTAGTATATAGACGGCTTATAAGCTAAGTAGGTCTACCCCTTTAGGTAACTTAACCTAAATACTAATTTAAGACCTGAGCTTTATAGGGAAACTCGTACTAGCTACTAATACTAATATTACCTCTATAGCTAGAGCTTTCTTAAGCCTAAGTTTAGAAAGTTAGGAGCCTTATACTAATTTCCTTTAAGAAGAATATTAGGAATCTATTATAAGACTTTTAAAAGCTATATAGGAAGAAGCTATTAATAAATATATCAGAACCCTTTAGGGGTAAATCTAGATCTAGTAGGGTTTAATCTAGGCTAAATTAATTCTTTTATAACTTAGTTAAAGCTAAGAGCTTGTTAGGGATTACCTGGTATTTATTTAATAAGGTATAAAAGATATAGAGAGGTATTTATATAATAAACGGAAAAGGGATATAGACTAACTAGTTAAGGCCTCTAGTAGTTTAGAACTCCGCTATAGACCTAACGCCTAATATTTAGATAATTAGGTTTATAAGGTAAATAACTTCTTTAAGATATTAATAATAACGTTTTACACAAGCGAGCGCCGCATACGACCGAGCGCCGCACCCCACCAAGCTTTAACCACTTCGTAAGCTAATAGCAACCTACCACTACTAGCTATCGCTACAATAATTAACTAGTAGATAGCTAGCCTAATCCTTAGCTTGTTTACACGTTCTTAAATTATGCCTAGTCTCCCTACAGCGTCTACATCGCCTAGGCTGCAGCGCAACAGCTACTTTACGCATATTATCCTGGTGCGTTTCCCCCTCTCCCTGCTTACTAACCTTAGCCTAAGCTATTAGCTCCGAGCCCTCTGCCTTTATAAGGGTGCCTCGCTTCTATATACGCTTTTTTTTTAACACTTCTTATGCTATATTGCGGCCTTATTAGCCTTCTATAGGCCAGCAACCTATAAGCGCAGCAGTACAGCCGAATACATTATCTGCTTAGCACCCCTAGCTAGCTAATCTAGCAATTTTAGAATTAAGCTAGGTAAGCTATTCTAGTAATTTTAAATTCAACTATATAGTAGAGCTGTTTAACTACCTAGCTTAGTAATATTACTAGGTGTTTTAGGTTCCTATAGAGTAACCTCTATAGGTAGTATAGATATTTAAAGCCTAATATTAAGCTTTAAGAGTACAGCCGCTAGATTAAATAGAATTAGGCCTATACCTTAAAAGCCTGCGCGGATATTACCCTTAGTAATTAATTACTAATAGGCTGCCTTAAACGCTAGTAGGAATTTAAGCTTTATAATATAAAAGATATAGCTATAAATAAGGCTATTAACCTACTATCTATACGCGTGCTTAAGAGGCGCAAAGCAGCCTATATCTAGCGGCTGTAGTAAATACGACGCGTATACTGGCATACAAAGTATAAGGATATTCGTCTCCTTACAGAGCTGTTGAAATTTAAGAGATTAATAGCTCTTATAGCCGTTAATTACTAGTAGATAATATACGCCTATAGTATAATCCTTCGTGTACTTATTAAAGTGCTATAGCTATTTAATACCCAGCTAATTAGTTATCTAGCTATTCTTACTTAGCGCTATAGCCCATTCTGGTAATATATTGTCGCCTTTATACTAGGTAAAGAGGCGGTATTTTCTAGCAAATATAATAAATAGTGGAATTGGCCAGCCCTAAGCGTTTATATCCTAAATTACTATAATCTATTCTCTATTACCTAGCTATATAGCCTTAGGCTAGCTACGTCGCTTAGAGCCTATAATAACTTTAGCAGTTAATATAACACCTATTTAGAATCTAGTCTTATTAAAATTATATAAGTCTTTGTTAATAATGCCATGCTTTGCCTTAAAATTATATATAAGGTTAAACTAAGACTAAATAACCCTAGGATCCTTATATAGAGCTTACTAATAGTTATATTTTTAATTATATTCTATTTTAACATCTAGTGTTTATTATATAAAGCTAGCTAGCTAGTTAATGCCAACCTAGCTAGTAGAGCCTACAGATTACGCAGCGAGTAGTTAATTAGCTATCTCTCTTACGTGGATAAGCTTAGGCGCGAATCTTTATAAATCCAGGTTAAAAATATACTAAACAATTTACCTCAGCGAGCTCAGACCAAGAAATCGATTGTGCGGATATAGGAATATCCGCACCGTCCGCTAAGCTGATTTAGGACGGCAATCGTTTTCGTGGTCTAAGAGACTTTGGCGAGATTTGTAGGAAAACCTAAACACGGTTTTATATAAGAAGACCTTATTAACTTTAACAAAATTAATCTACCCTCCCACAATACCTATCGACATAAAAATTACACCAAATTATAAAGAAAAGCCTACTCTATAAGTTATGAGATCTTTAGCTCCTTATACGCGCGCGACGTTAAGAGGAATTCGTCGTCGTAGAGGCCCCAATTCTACCTCTGCACCNCCGAGCCGCTNAGTAAACACCAACGCTGAACGCTTACGCTCACGCCCACGCCGCCAGCCCTCTGCGTAGAGCTGTGGAGCTTTGCGAGAGCTCTGCGGAACGAAGCTTAGGGGGAGACCTGCACGGAGCTCTGCACGGAGCTCTACTAAAGCTCTGCAAAAGCTTTGCACGAAGCTCCGCTTGAAGCTCTGCTCGAAGCTCTGCTCGAAGCTCGAAGCTCTGCACGAAGCTCTGCATGGAACTCTACACGAAGCTCTACTAAAGCTCTACTAAAGCTCTACACAAGGCTCTGCACGAAGCTCTGCAAAAGCTCTGCACGAAGCTCTGCACGAAGCTCTGCACGAAGCTCTGTAAAGGCTCTGCTCGAAGCTCTGCTCGAAACCCTATATAGAGCTCTAAAGCTCTACTAACACGCAGCACTAATATACTAGGAAGGTTCTACAATTGCCCGTACGAACGCCCGTCTCTACAAACGTCTCTGCAATCGATCGCCCGTACGAACGTCTGCACGTCTGCACATCTACACGTCTGCGCGTCTGCACATTTACACGTCTGCACGCCTGCACGTGGCTCTGCATAAGGCTCTGCACAAAGCTCTGCACGAAGCTCTGCACGAAGCTCTGCATAAAGCTCTGCATAAAGCTCTACTAGAATCTGTATAAAGCTCTACTAAGGCTTTACACGAGGCTCTGCACAAGGCTCTGCCTAAAGCTTACCCCTAGTAGTCGTAGAGGCACTCCGGGCCAAGGGAGGATATTTTTAAGAAAGGACCTAACTATAGCACTTACTAGGTGTTGCAATAGCTTTAGGTAGTAGATATCTACATATCTATATAGTTTTATTAATATTAGCAGACTATTTAATAAGATATAATACGTGCTTAGGCTTTTAATAACGCGTTTTTATAAGGTAAGGATGTGGATAGGGAGTCCAATAATAGAACAATAGGGTATATTGTATAAGTAGAGACAAATCCTTAAGGGAGAAGGAGGAGTCTGAGGTGCGAGGTAAGGGGTTTCCATAGGCACGTATAGCGTATATGCCTTATAGGCAAGTCGCCTACGGGTCGCCTGTACCTCATAGCTATATAGCTATCTACTTAGGTTTTACCTAATAATGCCCCCCCCTTTAAAAAGGGTCGTCCCTGATCCTTTATATACTTAGGCCTTAATAAAACCCTATAAAAACCTTTAGAAGGAAAAAATTGGAAGGGAAAGAGCGTCCTAATTTTGCGCATAGAGAGACAGGTGGTATACTTGCGCGGCGCAAAGATGTTAAGGAACTTCAACCGCCGGTCGAAGTTGTCTAATTGGTTAGATTTGGCTTACTAAGACTTCCCTGCATTTTACCGAGCCAATAGCGATTTTGCATGCCCGGTATGGAAAATCCTGATTGGTCCATTTAATAGGTAGAGCCAGTAGCTCAATACTGTCGCCCGAATTTGGTAGACAAGAAATATTCTAAAAGCTCGCTTATGTAGGCAGGTCGCTAGTACCTCGTGGGTAGGTCGTAGGTTACTTACATACAGCCAGATTTATAGACGGTGAGGCTGTATACCTATTAAACCCGCCGCTGACCCTTGCTTTAGCCTTATGATATACCGGCGTAGCGCCGTATATACTTTGCGGGTAGGTTATAGGTTACTTATATGCAGCCAGATTAGGATAGTAAGGCTATATGCCCGTTAAATCCGCCGCTGACCCTTGCTTTAGCCTTACGCGTTATCTGCATAGCATATACGTGGAATAGTGTATAAGTTGTCTATACAGGTCACTACCAGTAGGTCACTAGCAGGTTATAGACCCCGGTTAAAGGACCCCGGTTACGGACGGGTATAAAACAATATAAGTCGTTAGTATAGGTCACTACCAGTAGGTTACTAGCAGGTCGTAGACCCTGGTTAAAGGACCCTAGTTATAGACGGGTATAAGATAATATAAGTCGTCGGTATAGGTCACTACTAGCAGGTCACTAGTAGGTTGTAGACCCTGGTTAAAGGACCTCGGTTACGGACGGACCTATCCGGTATAAGTCGTCGGTGTAGGTTACTACTAGCAGGTTACTAGCGGGTCGTAGACCCCGGTTAAAGGACCCTGGTTTTAGACGGACCTATTACCTAACGTATAAACAGTCTATAAAGGTGGTATTTACGGAGGTCCTTGGTAAGGCTAGACCTTATTATGCCTTAGGAGTCCTTAAGTGTTGCCGGTAAGAGCTCGCCCCTAGGTAGTCACGTGTGGAGCGTATAAAAGCGTCCCTTATACTCTATAGATGGACCAGTGACTTAGGGGTGTTCTATAAGCCGTTTCGGCTACAGTAGCTACTACTACTATTGCTGTGGCACGAGACTCTGCGCGAAGTCAGTGCCAGCGAGGTAGCTCGCAGGGTTGTCGCGGGGGACCGTTGCCTGGGCCAAGGGTCTAGCGCCATTAGGTTGGTTAAAGTCTTAATGAGAATAGTAGGACACTCTAGTCCGCCGGCGCTAGGTTGTTAGTGTAGTAGCACTAGGACCGCCTATAAGGTCCATAACCCGCAACTTTTGTATGGCGTTAAGGGTTGATTTGGCACCTATTATCGTATTAAGCACGTAGGCGGACTTCGCCCTAGGGCATATCTATCGCAACATGTACTACAATGCGTTCCTTTTCTCCCTATATAGCGTCGGGTCGCGATACGCCTATGTAAGGTGTGTGTTTAGGGGTATGCGGTATCCGAATCTAACGTCGGGTCGCGATGTCCTGCGCACGATATGCGTTTAGGGTATGCGGTATCCTAGTCTTAGCATCTGACGTCGGGTCGCGATGTCCTGCGCACGATGCGTTTAGGGTATATAGTATCCTAGTCTCGTTCTCTAACATCGGGTCGCGATGTCCTGCGCATAATATGCGTTTAGGGTATGCGGTATCCTAGTCTTGGCATCTAACGTTAGGTTGTGATATCCTGCGCACAATATGCGTTTAGGGTATGCGTTATCCTAGTCTCATATAGTATCTGGCACACTTGCTAGATACTCTGCGTAGAACAATATATAAGCTATTAGTACAGGTTACTACCAGCAGGTCACCAGCGGGTTACTAGCAGGTCATAGACCCCGGTCAAAGGACCCCGGTTGAAGGACCTCGGTCACGGACGGACCTGCTACCTGACAGTTAGGCATTATTTATAGCGGTTTACCGCCAGTGTTCTTTGCGGTTACTGCCTGCGTTCTTCTTGCGATGCGTAGGCGTATCGCCAGCGTCTGGGGGGTCCTCTAAGCTATTTGGCTGTTAAGTAGTCTCCCCTGGAGCTTAGTTGGGAAAGCGTCGCCTTCCTAGGGTTCCGTCCTCTAAACCTAACCCTGCGGAGCCTATGCTACGACCGCGCTTTAAACGCGAGGATCTGCCGCTGCCGGCTGCGCGGTCTTCCGCGAGCTTTATAGTGTGGAGCAGTTGCTCTATACGGCGGATTTCTGCGAAGAGGTCTTTAGCGGTTCTCACCCGTATAGCGAAGTTCTGGCGGAAGAGCTCTGCTTATAGGTAGGTTGGGAGGCGTAAGAACTAAAAGTCTACCTCTTAATTAGGGTTAACAAAAGGGGTGTACGAGAAGAGGTCCTCTAAGCTACGTATACGGGCTAAGAAGGTATCGAACTTCTGGTTCTCCTTTATTACAGTTATATAGTACGTAGTAGCATTTTTAAAGCGTCTTACTGTAGGGTTCTTAATCTGGTCTTGGACTATAGTCTTAAGTTCGTCCTATAATAGAGGACCTTTATCTTTGGCGCCTAGGCGGCGATACACCAGTTAGGCGACTGTCTTTTCTTTTGTAAGACCTTCAATGGCCCAGCGCGTACGTCGCTCGCAGTTATAGTTAGCGTTGTAGATCTCGAATCGATTTTTAATTGCAGCAATCCACCGGTCGAACTTCTGTTAAGTAGTGCCACTAATGTTAGGTGGTGACTTCTTAACCAGGGCGTTAAGATTCGTTCGTTGTATACGTTTAATACGCGACTCGTGCTCGTCACTAGAGAGGCGACGGGAGGGCTTTATCGAATCAATAATGCTCCGTAAGTTGGCTATTTTATTAGCCAGCTCATCTAGCTCCTTTAGGTCAGTAGTATTTGGTGGGACGCTAGTAACCTTACTAAGCTCCTGTTAAGCCCAGGTATATAAGTCGAACTAGTCTCTAGCGTTTGTAGATATCTGATTGTCTTGGGATTCGGAAGGTCGCGTAGATTCTGCTAATGTACTTCTAGCACTAGATCCTGAGGCGTTCTGCAGTCGTGTCGCCAGCGTATCGCCGTCGAGTGTAGGCATCGATCTTGTCTTCGGAGGCATCGTAGATCGTAGAAAATTAAACCGGCTATCCTCCTAAAGGGATTAGTAAGGATTCGAATATAAGGTAAGGATATGGATAGGGAGTCCAATGATAGAACAATAGGGTATATTGTATAAGTAGAGACGAATCCTTAAGGGAGAAGGAGGAGTCTGAGGTGCGAGGTAAGGGGTTTCCATAGGCACGTGCAGCGCACGTGCCTCACAGGCGAGTCGCCTGCGGGTCGCCTGTACCTCGCAGCTATATAGCTATCTACTCAGGTTTCACCTGACAGTTTTTTAACTTTAACGAAATTAATATTAGGACTAAGTAATAGCCGTATTATAAAATTCATACTATTTAGAAGCCCTAAGTCTTAAAAATAATGTATAAACTTTTAGTAATAATAACGCGTTATATAAATTAATGAATTAGATATCCGTAATCTCCATTTTACGGATTTTACTTAGAATTTTAACAAATCTCGCCAAACCCTCTTAGACGTGATTTTGCAATTCGGAAGACGGCGTAGGTTATTCCGACGCTAGCTAAAAAATCACGTTTAAGCTCGCTAAGGTAACTATCACATATCGGGGGGGCTGATTTGGCGCGGTTAATACGAGGTTAGGGCCACCCCTGCTGATAACGCGCCCGAACCCCGCACGAGGTCGCGCAGCGATCGCCCCCGAGTACTTTCGCACGCGATTTTGGGCGAAAAGGTACATAATTTGTGTTAGATCGGTACTTCTAGACGGTCGCGTAATATTGCTCTGAATTTACAACACCTAAACGGGCTCTATTCCTATATTAAGGCGTCTTAGTTACTATAGTATAGTCCTATATTAAGACGTCTCGGTTACTATAGTATAGTCCTACATTAAGGCGTCTCAGTCAATGTAGTGCAGTCCTATATTAAGACGTTTCGGTCACTATAGTGCAGTCGTATATTAAGGCGTCTTAGTCACTGCAGTGCAGTCCTATATCGAGACGTCTTAATTACTAGTATAGTCCTATATCGAGACGTCTTGGTTACTGCAGTGCAGTCGTATATTAAGGCGTCTTGGTCACTGCAGTGTAATTATATATAGAGGCGTCTTAGTCACTATAGTGCAGTTATATATTAAGGCGTCTTAGTTACTATAGTAAAATAACTATTTAGATATTCTTATAAAGCCAATCTAAAGAACGCCGACCTCGTAGCTGTTCTAGCTGGTCGATAGCCTGTCTCTTATCTCTTACCGTACCGTCTTCTACGCGCCATCTTATATCCTTAATTATCCTACGGCGACAGCTGTAGAATATAGCCTCGCCGTTAACCCGCCAGCGTGCCCCCTAGCAGCAATTAAGAGCTTTAATCGACGGCCTACCCGCTAGCCCTAAAGTCCACTTAATCTAAAGCTGGAAGACCGAATTATCGCCTTAAAGCATTTTATATTTCCTTAGCGGCGCCTATAGGTTAAGAATAAATAGGAGAGATAGTTAAGTATTAGCTTATGCCTGCGCTAGTAGGGGCGATACGGATATAGTAGATAGCTAAGCGGGCGGTGCGGATATTATAGACGGCTAAGCGGATGGTGCGGATATTATAGACGGCTGAGCGGACGGTGCGGATATTGTAGACGGCGGCTAAGCGGGCAGTACGGATATTGTAGACGGCTAAGTAGGCGGCGCGGATATAGTAGACGTTATAGTAGACGGCGCGGGCTCGCCTAAAGGTGGATGTATAGACTCCGTAGGCCCTATCCAGATACCTGTCTTCCCTTGCTAGATCTATATAGGTGCGAATAATGCTAATAACCTTTCTATTTTGCTAAGGCGTTTTAAGATCATCTATACGCGTAATTAAACCCCCTTTATCTCGGAGATCGCGGCCTTATATCTTAGCTTAGCTACGGCCTTATAGGCAGGCCAGTATTTCCGCATTATTAGCTTATTTAGCGTAACTACGTTAGCCAGCAAGCTTTCTACCCGTGTAGTGAACCTCCAATACTCCTTATAGCTAAAGAGGGGGTCCTTCTATAGGGGGTGGAGCGGGAACTGCTTACGTAGGATCACTAAGTCCTGTAATAGGATTACCCTAAGTACGTGGAGGAGGTATAGAAATCCTAAGCCCGTAAGGTTAAGCCGTATAACCTTATTATCGGCCCTACCTAGGTAGTAGGCCTCTATACGTTTTAGCTAGACGTTAGTCTTAGGCCATATCTTTAAATAAAGGGCCTCCTCTGGCACCTCCTATGCGTGGGGGAGAAAGTAGCCCTTTTCTTCCTTTAGGAAGCCGGCAATCGACCGCATAAACGCACGGGGTAGGTAGCTAAGGTAAGCTCCCGTTATTGCGTCCATATTCCAGCATCCGGCCTATCTAATTTAGGTCTCCTTAACGCCGCTAAGCTTAGTATACCAGACGCTCTATTTGCGGGCGCTATAGGTCTTCTCCTTTAAGTAAATTCCTACCCCCTAGAATATCTTTTTATTCTATTTAAACTGCGTATAATAGCTTAGCGGCCGTTGCGGTACTTTAATACTGCCAGGGAAGACGTATAGGTTATAGTAGTCCTCTAGCTGCCGAAAGGATAGGAAGCTCTTAGTACTATCTTTACCCTAGCGGTTAAAGAAGTAAAAGGCTACTATAGAGAGGGGGTAGAGGATAGGGTTAGCGTTCCGTATACAGCCTATATACTTAACCTTACCGTACTAATTCTGCTTCCTTTATATTATTAACATAATTATACACAGCGCTAACTCGTCTGGTTTAGGCCCTTTGTTCTCTAGTTTAATAAGAATAAGGTTAGTAAGCTAAACGTCTCGTCTACTTTTACTATAGGTAATGGTAGTATAGCCTAAGGAACGGGTTAGAAAACGGTAGCTATATAGACTGGGTAGGGTATATACAAACCTAATAAATACTTAGCTGCAGTTTAAAGGTAAGACTTAACTAAACCTAGTATCTTAGAGCCCGTCTCCTAGTACTAAGTAATTGCCTTTTTAAGCCCTTTAACGTTATAGCCACTAGTAATTATAAATAGGCCTTAATTAATAAAGTTAACGCGTTAAATCTGGTCCTTGTCGCGGCGGACGCTATCTAGTACTACTAAGAGCTTCGCCCCCTATAGCGGCTATAAGGTCTTACCTTCTAACTACCACATATAAAGCTCGGTAATAGTAAAGACGTAGCTATTTATAACTAAGTATTGGACTATCTCGTTGAATAGGGCGTCTAGGGCCTCCTCGTCCTATATCTCCCCTTTCTCCTTTATAGCTTCCTCCCCTATACCTGCGGCTGCCCCTATGGCTACCCCTACGGCTAACTTCCCCTCTAGCTGCCCTGCCCGCTCGACCGTCTTCTACCTCTTCTTTGCCCGCTCGCCATCTTTCTATATCTCCTTCTGTTTTAACTTCCGTTTTTAATAGCTAGCAGCCTATAATTCTTGGTTAATAACTTGCTGCTCTAAAAATAGGTAAAGCTTATCTTCTGTTACCTAGGCGCCGTCTATATTGCCTTCTAATCTCGCGTACTAGTCTTCCCACTCTTTCTACTTTGGCTCGTACGCCCTTATAGTATTCTTTAAGCACTAGGCCTTATAAATATTATATAGCCGTACCGTCTGGGCCTTAAATTCGTTCTGGAGGCTATAGGAGGAGGGGGAGGAGGAGGCTAGGGGGGCTTCCTTTAACTATAAAGTAGACCGTAGGGTAAGAAGATTCTTAAAAGACTCTATCTCCGTAAGAGGTTAGGGGGAAGACGCGTGAGTGCGGCGTGGGTATAGGTAAATAAAGCTACTAAACGCGTAAATATTAATAGAGGAGGAGAAGAAGAGAGCTCTATATTATAGAATTAGAATTATAGTAGGCCGTTCTATATAAAACTAGAAGCCCTACGCGAGCTAGGAGCTAGCGCGGGTATAAGAATAGAAAGAGGGTCAAAAAATGGATTGTCGAGGCGACAATAAGGTTAAAGGCACGCGACGAGGTCCTCTATACTAACCTAGTACTAACCTAGGCCTTAAAAACGCGTCTAAAAAGTAGGGGCCACCACCAAAAGGGGGGGGTGATATTTGGACGATATGTCGCGGACCTTGGGGAGTCGTGCGTAACCCAAGGTTATGCCAAGCCTAACCCCGACCTCCGATACCTATGGAAGTCGCTAATATACCTAATTGCACCTTCCTAATTAGGCAGTTTGGCTCACCGCCTACCGGCAGAATATGAATTTCAACGCTAGACGCATCAAATTCGTTCTTAAAGCTTTAAATAAAATGCCATATATATATATTTGGTTGATTAATTAATATACTAGCTAATTAGAAGGTGTTAAGCTCTGCGCTAGCGTAGCTTCCTACCCTATAGAGGCTTAGGAACGTCCTCTACTGGTTAAATATAGCCTTCTCTATATTTAAGTCGCTGCCGCCTTCCTACCTTCTTTAGAATCTTCTATATAGAGCCTTAGTATAGTAGAGCCTCTGGCGAAGGGTCTACATAAGGCTCTACAGAGCTTAATTTAACGTTAATTGTCCTACTAGTAGAGGCCTTAATAGAGGCTCTGCCCTTATCTACGGCCCCACTAAATATAGTAGTAGAGTCCTTCTTCCTTACCTACTTCTTTTTTGGATTATTAATTGTCTCCCACCTAATATTTATATCCTTCTGGTATTCTTCCTCCTGCTACTACTCCTACTGCGTTTCCTACTACTGCTATTCCTACTACCGCTCCTACTGCCGCCCCTACTACTACCTAATTTAAGGCTCTATAAAGCTAATTTTAAACGCTGCCTTTTTTATATTCCGGCCCTTTATATCTAGTCGATTCTAGATCAATTGCGGCTAAGGAGGAGGAGGAGGTTCAATAGGTGGCAGAGGCTTAAGTGGAGGCTTAAGGAAGGAAGCTTTTAATTAAGTGGGCGGCTAGAGGGGGTCCCATTTATTGCAACGTCGGCGGCGAAGCTTTAGATCTTAATCGTCGTGTAGAGGTTTTAAATTAATTAAATTATAAGGTAGATAAGGGCCCATTTATATAAGCTTTAGAAGCTCTAGCGGCTCGGGCTTTATTAATGGAGGCTCGTTCTCGTCAACTTAATTAAGGCTTAAAAGTACCTACTGTCGCATATAAGCAATTATTTAACGGCGATATTGATCTAGCTTCTTAAGCGCCTTCCAATCTTATGCATAGTCAGCAGCGCCTTCGCGATAGTCGTTCCCTCCTCTATAGCGAATAACCTCTTAAATATAATGTGGAATTCGCTCAATCCAAGCCTAAATTTACCACTGTTTAAGCTCCTCCCACGCCTTCCGCTAAGCTTGCTTAGCTTCTACTCAGTTCCTAGGTACTCCCTTCTTTATAGTAACTTGCTTTAGGTAGTTCCAGCATAGTTCTATTATATTTAAATCCGGTAAATTGCCTGGCTAAAGCAATTATTAGAGGCCAGCTGCGTTAAAATAGATCTGCTAGTGCTTTAATACGTAAGTAAGAGCTTTATCTTCTTATATAAGCGTATCTAGACGATTAATCTGGCACTTAATAGTAAACGGGATAAGGATTGGAAGGAGAATCTTAGTGAGATAGCGATACCAATTAATACCGCCTTTTTAGAGTTTCGCTTAAAGGCTCCATTCTCCTTATTTATACGGAAGCTTAGCTTCCTACCTAGCTTATTATAAAGGCCTAGTTATCGTAGGCTAGTGGTAAGCTCCCATGCCTCTTAAAGCTCTAGCTCTATTGCCTTATTTATTATCTTAAGTTCTAGCTTTAACGCCTTCTTCTTATTTACTGTTTTAGGCCTCCAGATATAGCACGGACCTTTCCGGTTATATAAGAAACCGCCCTAGAATATAAATTCGTTAGCCTTTATAAATTAAGGACGAATAAACGACTTCTTAACACGTTCCTTAGCTAAGCGCCAGAGCCAATATCTGCCTTTCCTATAGTGTAGAATAACGCCCGTTTTGTTAGTCCAGATAACATTTTTCTAATCGTTAATTGTCTAATTTTAATACCGGAGGGCGAACTAAAGGCGAGCTTCTTTTATCGCGGGTAAGAGGCAGGGCTTTTTAGTCGGCTTTATCTTTCTATATCTATGACGTCGTAGAACTCGCCATACGGTTTAGGCTAAATAGCCGCATTTGGCAGTAATATAGGCGTAAGACTTTTCTCTACCGTATCGATTATAGGTGACTTTTTTAAGGATTCGTTGCTTAAATTCGCGGGTAACTTTAAGCTTTCTACTAGCCCGAGGAGCGTCAATAATATAGCCGTTAAGAATAAGAGGATTTGTAGTAGGATTCCAGCCGCAATTGAGAGCCTTTTTAATCAGATATTAAAGAGCGCGTCGTTTAATTTAAGTGATATTTTGGATGTGCTCTATTGTAGCTCCCATGGCCTTTATGGCTAGGGCTTACGCCTTAGTCGCGAGCTGGTAGAAGACCATAATTAGTATAGGGATTCAAAAGCTCCAGAGTTACTTATAGGCTATTTCTATGTGGATAATAGGGCTCTGGTGGCGTTTATCGGTATAATAGCGGGGTTAAAGCCGCAGGAGTTATTCTGCCGGTGGGCGGTAAGCCAAACTGCCTAATTAGGAAGGTGCAATTAGGTATATTAGCGACTTCCGTAAACAATAGCTAATTCTTCTAGCTTAGTAAGCTTCCTTAAATTAGCCTCGCAATCACGTCGTAATTTAATTCCATTACGTTGTCGTCTAAGTATACGGTCGTCAACGTTATAGGTTACTATAGCGCGTTGCACGCTCTGGAATTAATTCCGCTTGGGAGCTAAGATAGCTAGGGCTACCCTGCCTTCTCTATAAACTGATTTAGGAACGTTGTGTTAAGGCATAGTAGTTAGAAGCTAGTTGTACGCGTTCTCTTAGTAGGGTGCGGCGCTTGGTTGTATGCGGCGCTCGCTTATATAAAACGTTATAAGATAATATTAAAGAATATATATAATAAATTATTAGGAAAATTAAAGACCGATTACTAAAATTAATTATAGTTAATTAAATTAAAAAAGAGTAAATTATTATATAGTCGTAGCTATAGACCTTTCTAAAGGGTTAGATTTAATATCTATATATTATATAATATAATAATATAGAGTAATTCTAAAATGGCATATAGCTAGACCATTAAGATTTTTGCTAGTTTATAAACTTTATAAAAACTTATACTTAAGAGATAGATTAAAAGTCCTTTAAAAATAAGGACGGTAGTATTTATAAAAAGGAGGTAGTTAGGTTTATTTAGGCTAGTAATTTATAATAAAATTAAGCGCGTAGGAGCCCTATTACGGATTACTATATATACCGATTTTAAACGAGTATGTAACGTGTCTCGCAGTACGTCACCATACAGCTAAAAAGATAGAGAGTAATCGCGAATCTATTGCGGCTCTTGCGAGATCCAATATATATACTCTTATAGAGTGGTTCTAAATGCTAAGGATATAGTAAGGGACTAGACCTCTTCTAGTAAAAAGCTAGGGGTTAACTAAAAATATAGGTACTCTAGTAGCAATATAGAGTAGATCTAGGCTTTAAAGAAGCCATTCTTAAAAAGAACTTTAAAACGGTTAAAATTAGGAGCTTTAAGTAGTGGGAAAGACTTATAGGGCTAATCTAATACCTATTTAATACACTTATAGGAATACTCTAAGAAGCGAAAAGGAAACTTCCTTAAAGGCAAATCTTATTAGAAGAATAAGTAGGGCAAAGCCGTACTAATAATCTAAAAAAGAAAAGCCCTAGTTATGGATATCTCTTAGCTATAGCTAGGGCAAGAAATAAAAGGGAAGACCCTTTATATTACTATTTAGCTAGAAATAATACTCTCTATAAGCGAGATATATTAGTTTTAAGTACTATATAATAGCGGCGCTAAAATTAATCTTATAAGATATAATTTAGTAAAAGAGTATAAACTTATCCCGTTATTAAAGTGGCGGAAACCTATTATAGGCTTCCTAGATAAGTATTAGATTAAACTATATAGTGCCTATAAGCTTATAGTATTAGTGGCTGATATATATAACTATACTAAGGTAGTTAGCTTATAACCCTTTTAGGCGGCTAACTTTCTAAGCAGCTAACTTTATTTTTAGATACCCTTAGCTTATAGAAGTAGGTTTTTAAATATATTTTAAGATAGGAGCCTATAAATAGTAAAACGATAGAGAATTAAAAGGGTGTATATTACTGATAAACTTAGAATATATCTTAAAAGATATAGCTCTAGGTAAAATAGTATACACTTTATACCTAAAAGAGTATTAAATCCAACCCCTACTTTATAGTAAGATAGGTATAAAGCCTAGTATAGATAATAACCCTTCTATAATAGATACTATAGGGAACTACTAGATAGGCTATAGAGATCTTATAGGGAGGTAGTGATTTTAAAGATCTTATAAGATACTTCTATTATTATAGTTACTCTAGCTTAAGCAATATATAGAGAATATACTACGGTACCTTAAACCCTATACTAAAGAATCCACTACCCTTTACTAGCTACTATATACAACTATTTAATTTATAGTAGTAACTATATATAAGTAACCACTATAGCGTATAACGCTTCCTATAAATATCTTAAGGGAACTTTAGGACCTACCTAATAATAATATAAAGGATAAACGCAACCATAATTTATTAAATATTCTATTAGGCCTAAGGGACTTACTAAGGGTAGTTTTAGATAGGTAAGCTAAAGTCCTTCTATAGAACTTAGAACATAATTATATAATTAATTTAAAAGAAGGTAAATAACCGCTAAACCTTTTTATCTATAAACCTCTCTTATAAAGAGCTTAAAATCCTACAGAAGTACCTTAATAGTTTATTAAAAAAGGAATAAATATAGCCTAATAAGTTACTAGTAAGCGTACTAACTCTTTATCCTAAAACTAGATAGAACTATAAGGCTATATATAGACTATTATAGTCTTAATAAAATTATAATTAAGAACTATTACCTACTATTACCAGCTAGCAAAATACTAAATTAACTATTTAGGGCGAAGGTCTTTATAAAGCTAGATCTATAAGATACCTACTATAAGCTCTATATTAAAGAAGGGGATAGGTTAAACCCACTTTTAAAACCTAATACGGCTACTTTAAGTATTTAGTAATACCTTTTAGGCTAGCTAATATACCTATAATATTTTAATTATATATTTATAGGACCTTAAGGGGACTAGTTAATTGCATATATATTATTTATTTAGATAATATTCTAATCTAATTAAAAGATAAGGATTAGTATAAATAGCACCTTTGTAAAGTACTAGAACGTTTAAATAAGTAGGGTCTTTACGCTAAGTATAAGGTATATTACTAGGGTATATAGTAGAAAGTAGGCAAGCCGAGTATAAGTTATAAGGAGAGTCAATAGAAGAGGACGATATGGTAAAGAGTATAGCAATAGCCTTGTACGGAGACGAATCGATAAGGAGGGAAAGGGCTGTACATCAGCAAAATGTTTGTGCCTCCTGACAGTACTGACAGCTCCTGACAGCTCCTGTCAGGGCTGTCAGGAGCTCCAGGAGACACTCACACTCGGCATCCTGTCAGGAACCTGTCAGGAGGTCGCCCGGACCACCAGGACCACCAGGACCTCCAGGACCTCCAGGACCTCCAGGACCATCAGGACCATCAGGACCATCAGGACAATAATAAAAATTCTAGATTTAAAAATAAGGTATATTAACACTCCAGTATTTACAGCTAGTCAAAAAATACAAAATTAATTTAATTATATATAATCTAAATAATCCAAATCAATCTTTCCTGCCTACCGCCTGTGTCTGTCACGATCGCTCGGGCGTCGGGCGATCGACTGAGGAGCCTCTTGCGGAGGCTCCAAATCGTCGATTGGCGGTGTTCCCAATAATCCGCCGGCCGTGTGCTGATTTCCTAACTAGTCCTAGTGCCTGTCCTGCCTGTCCTACCTGTCCTGCCTGTCCTGCCTGTCCTGCCTGTCCTGCCTGTCCTACCTGTCCTACCTGTTCGTGCCTACCTGTCTGTGCCTACCTGTCTGTGCCTATCTGTCTGTGCCTACCATCTGTGCCTGCCTGTCGTGCCTACCTGTCTATGCCTACCTACCTGTATCTATAATTCGGGGGAGAGGTCGGCCCGATCGAAGGCTCTACTTAATTCGATTAATCGATTAATCGTATTAATTTAATTACGGTTAAGTGCATTAATTCAAATCATTCTCTATAGGCGTTCGCTAGCTATACATTTAAACGGTAGTCGTCTAGGGTGCCTCCCTAGGAGGCCTTAATTCAATTTAATTTGGTAACGGGCTAATATTAAGGCTCTAGTTCGATTCGATCGATCAATTAAATCAATCGTAGTGTTCGCTAGCTGGTCGTTCAAACGATTATCATCTGGCTCTAGCGACGGTCGTCTAGTTCTGGCGACGGTCTCTAGTTCTAGCCACCTACCTACCTGCCTGCCTGCCTATATCGGTATCTAATTCAATTTGGGGGAGGGGTCGGCTCGATCAAAGGCTCTAATTCAAATCGTTCTCTATGGCCGTTAGCTAGCTATACATTCAAACGGTGGTCGTCTGGGGTGCCTCCCTAGGAGGCCTTAATTCGATTCGGTGACGGGCCAATATCAAGGCTCTGGTTTAATTCGATCGATCAATTAAATCGTTCGTGGTATTCGCTGGCTGGTTGTTCAAAAGGTCGTCGTCTAGTTCTGGTAACGGTTGTCTGGCTCTAGGACGGTCATCTGGTTCTGGCAACGGTCGTCTGGTTCTGGCGACGGTCGTCTGCTGGCCGCCGTTCTGGTGCCTCCCTAGGTAGGGAGGATGTAAGGAAGGGTAAATAAATAAGGTGGCTACATAGGGGTATACTTGACAAGGCGCGTGCAGGCTATCGGGAATATAGCGGGGACCCGATAGCACTGTGTGTAGGGTCCTGTTCAGGAACGCATCAGGATGGTAGGGTCCTGTTCAGGAACGCATTAGGATAGTAGGGTCCTGTGAGTCCTGTCAGGAGCCTGTCAGGACGATCAGGACGATCAGGACGGTCAAAATCCTGTCAGGAGGCCTCCAGGATCTTGGCACCCCAACAAAATGCTGATGTAGGCCTAAGTAAGGGTTAAAATAACCCTTATATTCCCCCCCCCTTTATTAGGGCTAGTCCCTAGCCTATATACCTAAATTAATTAATCTCTATATATAAAGAAAAGTAAGTAATATAGAAGCCTTACTTATATAGGGAAATAGGGAAAAAGACTAGCTAAGCAGCCTTAATAAAAACCTTAACCTATAGCTAAAACCTAGTGGGAAAAAAGGCCTATTTTAGGTAGAAAAAGAGCGTTTACTAATAGGGTAAGACTTAATCGTATATAATTAGTCTTGGAGATAATTGCCTATAATTAAGTCTTAATAGCTCTATAGCTAATAGCCGCAAGAATATTCCTTATATCCCCCCCCCTTCTTATAGTTAGCCCCTACTATTACCTTATAGTAAAGGGAGATTATAAAGGGCTTGTCCCGGAAGGGTTTTAGAGAGATATTAGTATTTAACCGTAATAGGATCTTATAAGCTAAGCTATAGCTTTTAGAGTGTCACAGTACGTGCGGACTGTCAAGGTACGATGTACGAGGTGACTGTATATGATTGACAAACGATGTCGTGTGAGGATCTATGTAGGAGGTGAGGCGGTATATATACGTGTCGCTCAGGGGTCAGGTCCGTGCTCATGCATACGCGTACACGAGCCATAACGCGTCAGGTCAGTGCCGTGACATAGAGTAAGTGAGTTATAGCTCTAAGACAAGCTATAGCTCTTAAGGTAAGCCGCAGCTTATAAGATTATATAGGATCTTAGAGTCAAAGCTCTTTTATATACCTTTAGCGTCATAATTACCTTCCCCTAGCTATATAATTAGTTTTTATAAAGAAGTAATAGCTAAATAGCTTATATACGTATATCTTTCCTTTTAAATTACATTATTATTATAGAGTAATATTGGCGGGTTTAAGCTATATCTTAAAAGATTACGTAGGATCTAAGAGCTACTGCTATATCTTTTAGGTAAGCTATAGCTCTTAATATAAGCTAGAGCTTTTAGAGCAACTAAAGCCTTATAGAAAGAGAATCGCGTATAATTAATAAGCCGTAACTTTTAGACGAGCCGTAGCTCTAAAAGACAATCGCCTATAATTAGGTCTTAATAGCCCTTAGGCTGACAGCCGGAGAGTCTCTAGGTTAGGCCGTAGCCCTAAGGCGAGCTCTAGCTCTAAGGTGAGCCGTAGCTTTTAAGGTAAGCTATAGCTTATAAGATTATATAGGATTTTAAAGCCGAAGCTCTTAATATAAGCTAGAGCTCTTAGAGCAACTAAAGCCTTATAAAAAGATAATCGCGTATAATCTTTAAGCTATAGCTCTTAAGGTAAGCCGTAGCTTAATAAAAGACAACTACCTATAGTTTAGTCTTAGAAGCCCTTAGGCTAACAGCTAAAGAGTCTCTAGGTTAGGCCGTAGCCCTTAAATAAGCTATAGCTCTAAGGCAAGCCGTAGCTCTAGGAGATAATTGCCTACGATTTAGCCTTAGTAGCTTTATAGCTAATAGCTAGAAAGTTTCCAGAATAAGCCCTAGCCTTTAAGCAATTATAAACAATCTAAGAGCTGTAGCTCTTAAAGTAAGTAGTAGCTTATAAAACTACCTATAATCTTAAAGCCGAAGCTCTTTATATCTCTTTTAAGGACGTTTAACCTTCTAAGCTTTATTAGTAGGACCTCTATAGTAAGTAAACCGTAGTTGGCCTAGAGAGTATTACTAATTTCCTCTAGGAGGTAATCGCGTCTAATCTAGTCTTCCTTCTCTAATCTGTATTCTACAACCATTATTAGCGGACGCGATCCTAAATATCTGCTAGTATACTTACTTATTATAGTAAACTAATTAGCCTAGGTAAAAGAGAAAGTATTAAATTTTCCTTTTTTTCTCCTAATTTATATTTACTAACCATAATATACAGATGCAATTTACTAGGCGTCTGCTAGTATAGCTGCTCTATAGTATACGCGATTGTTTTAGGTAAGGTAGAGAACCTAATCTATATTTTAATAAACCTTTATATACGGATGTAATCTATTAGGCGTCTACTAGTGTACCTACTATATTATAGTAAATGTAATTATCTTAGGTAAAAACAGAGAATTTTAAAATTACTTAAGGGCGAAGCCCTTAGCTTACTATAGGCTACTACCCGTAAGGGTATAGGATCGGTTTAAATATAAAATATATTACTAGGGTATATAGTAGAAAGTAGGTAAGCCGAGTATAAGTTATAAGGAGAGTTGATAGAAGAGGACGATATAGTAAAGAGTATAGTAATAGCCTTGTATGGAGACAAACTAATAAGAAGAGAAAGGGCTGTAAGCCTAAGGTGCTTATAAGGAGGTACTAAGCCTAGCCTTCGGCTAGGCCTTAGCTACCCCTAAGTGGCCCTTAGGCGATGCACCCAAGTAAGGGTTAAAATAACCCTTATACTAAGGCGTTAAAGTATATCTTTAATACTAAGTGGGCCAAGTTCCTAAATTATATTATAACGCCTATAAATATAGTTATAGACCTAGTACAGGTATAGATAATTTAAGAGTAGCTAGAGTTAGAGAATTATTAGAATATTTAAGTGTCTCTAGGCTTTTCTAATTTCTATAGGCGCTTTATTTATAACTACTTAGATATTACCTAGTACCTATCTAACTATATTATAAAAGCCTTTTAAGATCTAGCCTAGTAAGTAAAAAGCTTAAAAGTAAAGAGGAAGAAAACTAAAAAGGGATTAACTAAATAGTATAGACTATAGATATGGCCTGGAAATGTTTAAAAGGCCTTTTAGAAACTATATATAAAGTTTATAAAAGCTCTATTACTATAATATTTTAGCCTAAATTAGCTATTAATAATATTTACTAATATATTAAATTTTACCCCTATTAGTACCCTATTATAACCTAATATAAATCTAAATACTACCTAGCTCTACTAAAGACTAGTGGTATTTTATAATAGAAAATTTTAGAGGCCTAAAGTTAAGTATTATACCTTTAATAAGAAACTATTAGCTACAGTTAATTGTTTTAAATAATGGCGATAGTATCTCAAGTACGCGAGCTATACTACTTATATACTCTTAAATTATTATAATTAATACTACTTTATAACTATAAAGGAGCTTATATATTAATAGGCTAAATAGGTAAAAAAGCTTATGCGATTAAATTTTAAGATTAAATATAAACTAAGGGGAAATGACCCTATTAATAGACCGTTATAATGGTTAGACTATACTAAAGGCTCTAAAACAGGAGAAGGAAAACAGATAATAAATATCTTACTCCCTATATTATAGAATAAGCTTTAGGAATAGAATACTTAAGTATTTCATTAGGATTTTTTTGGGCGGCCGAAAATTAGGGTCTGCAAAACCTGCGTAAGTCGCGATTCTGGCGATTTGCGGCGACTTGCGGCGACTTGCGGCGATTTACTACAGCTTGTAACTCGCGTAAAGCCGAACGTCTTACCCCACTAAAACGATACAGCTATATACACAACTAGCTTCTCCTACTCTCCTCCCCTTATATAATTTATAAGAAGTTAAAATTTATTCTTATAATAAAAGCTTACCTTATAGTTACTATAATCTACTATAGTTAGCCGCTATAACTAGCTACTATAACTAATAAATAGGAAGTATAACCGTAGGGGTAGGCTAGTAGACCTCTCTTATTAAATACAAAATTGCCGTATATTACCAGGCACACTACCTAGTTCTTTAAGTGGTAAGTTAGTATACTTCTATTATTAAGTATAAAATTGCCGTATATTGCCTAGTATATTACCCAGTTCCTTAAGCGGCAAATTACTATACTTTAGTTATTAGGTATAAAATTACTATATATTACCTAGCATATTACCTAGTTCCTTAAGCCGTAAGCTAATAGACTTTTATTACTAAATATAAAACTGCTGTATATTACCTAGTATATTACCTAGTTCTTTAAGCGGTAAGCTAGTAAACTTCTATTACTAAGCATAAAGTTACTGTATATTGCTAAGTATATTACCTAATTCTCCAAATTATAAGCTGGCAGGCGTTGCCTATTAGTAAAGTATTCTAATATATTAGCTTATATATTACCCTATTCCTATATTATAAGCTAGTAGACTTATTAATAGAGCACCACAATATATTGCCTAGCGTATTACTTAGGTCCTTAAATAGCAAACTAGTAGTTATCGCTTATTAATAAAGTACTATAATATATCCAGTCGCTTATTGCCTAATTCCTTAAATAGTAAGATAGTAAGCTTCTTTTACTAATAAAAGAATTGCGGTATATTACTAATATATCGCCCTATTTTATAAAAAATAACTTAATATACCTTTTATTAACCGTAAGACTACAGTATATTGCTAAGAAATATTACTTACTTTACTAGAAAAAAACCCCTAGTATATGCCTTCTATTAGCCATAAGACTGCGGTATATTGCCTATTATATTGCCTAATTCTTAAAACAATAGCTGGTATACTTCTTCTACTAAATAAGACTTTGCGGTAAATTGCTTAGCACACCGCCTAATTTTACGCTAAAATATTAAAAATACCTCGCTAGAGCACTTCCATTAGCTACTCCTTTAAACTCCTCAGCTTATTTATATTAACGTCTAGTATCTTATCTACAGCGGTCTTTTTAAACTTATTGTTACGGACGCTTTAAGTACGATGTTACGACTACTAGGAGAGGAGTTGGAAGAAGCTAGTTGGTTAATTTAGGTACGGTTTAGGATAGAGCTAATAGAGCTATATAATGAGGAATGGTAACTAAGGTCACGTGGGGTGATCTATATAATCTGTGGGATCTATATAATCTATAATAGAGTAGATAGAGCATACGTATATTACGTATAAGAAGGATTTTATAGGAGTACGGTTGTGTATTTAAGGACCCTTAGTCCCTACCTAGATAGTTCCTTCCTTGTAGTAATTCTTAGAATATAATTAGAGTTAATTTATTAGGTAACCACTCCACTAGTTGTTATTACATTGTTAACTTTTATACTTGCATTTCCTATATACCTAGCCTATTAATGAGCCCACCGTAGTTCTTGCTATAAGGTTCCGTTATATAATTACTACTATGGTTATGGTATTAATATAAGAAGTCGAATAACATGCCACTAAAAGCAGCTACTACGACGCTATTAATGATAGCAACTACTTTAAGATTAGGTAACGACACCAGTATGGCAGACACTGACTTATAGTAACCTGTAACGGTTGGATAACTATAAAAGATAGTTAACCAGTTAATAGAAAATAATGTAGCGTTAGAAAATAGGATTAACGGGATAGGCGCAGTAAAGGTTAAGTTACTATTGATTAAAAGGTACTTAGAAGAGAGATTAAAGCTTAAAGAATTCCTTACGTAAATGCACTTTAAGGTTATGTAAGAGGGAGCTAAGCTAGCAACACCTATGGATCAAATAGTATACGCAGGATTGTTCTTAATAGGAAGGGCACTTAAATAGTTTAAGCCTTACCTTACAGAGATACAAGCGAACGGCATAACAACTACTAACTAAGAGGTACGGTTTATATTCTTAAGCTAGAATGGATTTATAGAGCGACTTATATAGATATTTAGAGACCTAGAGGCAGTAACTATGGCGGAAAGAAAACTCTAAGACATTATATAACGGACCTTAGTAATTAAGTATATAACGTAGTTCCAGACGTTAGTAATATAAGTAGAGTGGAATAATAGGGCGCTTATAGTATAGTATAAATAGGGACTTAAGGCTAAAGTCTAGGACGCGATTATCTTAATAGAAGATACGGATACCCTAAGGGAACTAATAGATTAGGTAATTAAGATTAATAATTAGATCTACTAAAGGGAATAGGCTAAGAAGAGCTAGGATAGAGTTTTATAGTTATATAAGGCGCAGAGTACGCAACAACAAAAACTAAGTTAAAAACTATAGTATAGCGCAGAGCTAATAGACCTAAGTGGTACTAAAGAAGCCTATAAGAGATGGAGTAAAAAACTATAGAAACCCAGAGGATAAGAATTAAGTAATTAAGGGTCTAGGGAGCAGAGGCTAAATTAGGGATCTTAGTAGCAGAAGATGTTTAGGCGGACTCCATAGCAAGAAAAATAGTTTAAAGAAGGAGCTTATATAAATTGCAGAAAACAGGGTTATTATATTAGAGACTATAGAAGTAGGTAGAGTTACTATATAGTAAAAGGCATAAGACTAGTAGACAATATATACGTATAGAGGGATAATAATATACTACAAGGAACAAAAGAATGTTTAATTAGAAGTTTTGCGTTTTGTTATAATAACGTATACCGAATTTATAGGGATGCTAAGTATGGCGTAAGCTATTAGCTATAGGAGCTAGCACCTATAGGATATAGAGGAACTAATAAACTAGCTCGCAGATTGGATATTAAGGACGATAATTTTGATATAGGCGAAGCATTTTGTAACGATAAGGTAATAAAGGCAGCTTACTAGGAGCATATAAACCTAAGAGATATTATAATAGAAGTAGAGGATAATTCCACTATAGAATAGGGAATATTAGTAGGGATTAAAACCCCACTAGATACAATGTTTATCGCTTTATAAGATATAAGAGAAGTAGGATAGTAAATCACTTCGGCACTTAATAAAGGCAAAAGGCCATAGACTTAAGATTCTTATAGTAAGATAAGAGACGACCAAGATTCTTAAGATAAGATGAGGTAAGCTTAAGGACCTATAATGGACGATAACCAATAGAGCAGAGTAATGGCTTAGTTTAGTAATATATAAATAAGCTTAGGACGAAGTTTCCTAAAGGTATAAGACTCTTAAGATAAGATAAGTGAGATTTAAGACTCTTAAGACGAGATAAGAATACTAAGTAAGCCTAGTTAAACTAAGGCAGGAGCTAAGCTTAAGTTAGAAGCAAGCTCAGGATTAAAGAATTTAAGGGATTAAGAATTTGGAGTATAAATTAGGACACCTATAAGTAAGAGGCAAGGAGCTTCTTTATAGATTAGAGAATCTATAGTATAAACAACAATTAGACTAGGAGACAAATATATAAACTTAGAAGACTTACTAGTAGAACACAGTATTTAGACTAAAGATTAAAAAGTTAATACTAAGATTAAGAAGTATAAAGACTTTAAGGATTAGAGCGCGAGATATAAACTAAAAGAAACTATAGAAGAATTTAGACAGAGAATTATCGCATAGTAAGAACAGAAACTAGATAAGAGATCTAGCATATTAGGACGTATAAAGGATAGAGCGCTAGTATAAAGAATTACTAATAGGCTAAGAGCAGGCACACTAAGAGCTAAGTAGCTTGCTAAACTAAAAGATAAAGAGAATCTAGGGATCCCTACTAGGTTTAAAGAACGATATATAAAGAGCTGTTATAATATAGTAATAAGAAGATACTTCCTTATAGATAAGCCGTATATACTCCAGTAGCTATACTAAAAGTGGTATAGGTAAAGGCATAATAATAAGTAGGAAGATTTCTATATATAGTTGGATAAATAAGTTATCTAGGACTACCTAATTATAGAAAAGGCTATAACGCATATTAAAGGAGTCTTAATTATAACATTAAAGGATCTAGAGGAACGATTAGAGGACTAAAGAAGTAAAAGACGTATCTTAGTACCTACAAACGAAGTTATAACGTTTAGATTAGCACGATAAAGGTTTAAACTTAAGAACGAAGACGAGTTAAGAGTTAACCCAAAGCACCTAGTATACTACACGTTATTATAGATCGCGTGCGTAGATAATATATATAAAATGCATAAGAATCTAAAGGAAAAAAATTGGAAATACTTTATAAGGATATACTAGATAATAGACGAGTAATAGTATAGGAATGCCAAATATATATATAGATGGCATCCAGCAGAGGTCTAAGAGGAAGGAAGTTTAGTACTTTAACTAGGAAGATTTCTTACGGAAGAATGCTTAGACGGATAATAGTAGTAGGAATGCCTAAAAAATATATGTCTATAATATATTAAAGATAAAAAGCGAACTAGGTATTGGCTAAAGAGTGAGCTAAGTATATAAGGATTAAGCAGCTAATAGTTAGGAAAAGTAGAGGCCTATAGGACTAAAGGGAGCTAGTAGTAGAGCCTTAGACCCTTAAAGGAATTTAAGGATAATACCTAAATTTACAAGTTAAATAGTAAGATTAGTAGTTCGAAGTATTAATAGATAGTAGAATAATAAGGAACTATATCTTACTAGCAGTAGTTAAGAGAATGGGATTACCTTATAGGCAAAAGGAGGAACCTTATTTATTAGTAACGATTTTAGGAGATCTAATAGCTTATAGAGGAGGCATTATTAATCTTAAAATAGGACCTATTTAGATAACTATTAAAGGGAGACAAATTAAAATGTCTTTTAATATCCTACTATTGGGATAGGATAAGGCAGTATTAGGGATGCCTTAGTTATAGGAATATAATCTAAAGATTAATTAGATTACAGGTTAGGTTGATATTAAAGATACTTAATAACATAAGATGCGATAATAAGCTAAGTTAGTATAGTACTAAGTCAGAGTAATATACGAAGAGACTAAGTAAGGCTTAAGTTATGTACTAAAGAGATACTATAAGTACGGTAAGAAACTATAGTTACTAGAAAGTAAAAAGCTGTTAGAGTATATAGTATGGGATTATAAGATAGAGTTAGAACTAGGAATAAGTCTAAAGTTCTTTCCAATCTATAAGCTTACTGAAGAAAAAGGTAGAGTATTAAAAGAGTTTATTTAGGAAAACTTATAAAAGGGATATATTAGACTATTATAGTTATTAGTAGGTTATCTAGTACTATTTATACTAAAGAAGAATGGTAAACTAAGGCTATATATCGACTATAGACAGTTAAACAGCATNACTAAGAAGGATAGGTATCCTTTACCCTTAATTAGCGAGATTTAAGATAGGATAGGTAACGCGTAAATCTTTACGAAGATAGATTTAAGATAGGCGTACTATTAGATTAGAATTAAGGAAGGCGACAAATAAAAAGCAGCCTTTAGATTAAAGGAAGGACTGTATAAACTATTAGTTATATAATTTAGGCTTATAAACGTACTAGCAATATTCTAGAAGCGTATTAACAATGTATTAGGAGAATACTTAGATGAATTTGTTATAGTATACCTTAATAATATTATTATCTACTTAATAACTAAGGAAGAACACAGGGAACACGTTAAATGGGTTTTAAAGAGACTATAAGAAGAATAGATGCTAGTAGCAATTAAAAAATACAAGTTCTTTATAAGGAAGACCAATTTTATTAGATTTATTATTAAACTAGGCCAACTTAGTATAGATCTAAAGAAGATTAAGGCTATAGTAAATTGGCAAGAACTAGAAAACGTTACGCAGTTAAGATTATTTCTAGGGTTTTGTAATTACTACAGAAGGTTTATAGCGTAGTAGTTAAAGGATATTAAACTATTTACGCAATTAATAAAGAAAGAAGAACTATAGGCATAGGGAGAGGAATAAAGAGAACTCTTTAAGAAAGTTAAAGAGTTGTTTACCTAGGAGCCAGTTCTTAAGATCTACTAATTAGGACTAGAAACGGTTATAGAGACGGATGTATTAGACTATATACTAGGGGCATACTTTATATAAAAATATTAAGATGGATAGTACCTAGTAGCATATTATAGTTGAAAAATAATACTACTAGAGTTAAACTATAACATCTATAATAAGGAGTTATTAGGTATAGTTACAGCACTAAAGAAATAGAAAGCATTTTTGTAAGGTATAGAGAAACTATTTATAGTTAAGATGGACTATAAGAACCTAATAGGATTCTTAATAATAAAGGAACTTAACTAAAGATAGGTTAGATAGGCAGAGATGCTTACAGAATACTATTTTAAAATTTAGTATACTAAGGGCACAGATAATACGAGAGTAGATGCTATAAGTTATAAGGCTAAACTATAAAATAACGAGAAGCCATTAGGGGCTTTACTGCGAAAAGATATAGATGGATTAATTAGGTATAATTATCCGAAAATTGCAGTAACTTAGGAAAACAACGAGTTAGAAAGAGTCTACGAGACACTAGAAAGCTTTTAGGTATAAAGAATTCTAGAAGTATAGCTAGAGGATCTATAGATGGATATATATAAAAACTAAAAAGCGAAGTATATCCTAAGAAGCATAGCAGAGTAATTTATGGAAGAATTCTATAAGGGATTAACTTAAGGACATAATGGAGCTATAGGCTTAGTGTTAAGACTCTAAGAGGAGTATATTATTAATAGAATCTAGAAAATAGCTAGGAAGGTTATAAAGGAGTGTCTAAATTACTAAAGGAATAAACTAATAAGGCATAAGCTATATAGAGGGCTATAACCTATTAAAATACTAAAGAGACTATAGGAGGTTATATTATGGGACTTTATTATTAAGTTGCTAAAGTTAAGAGATCCTATTACCAGATAAGATTATAACGTAATCTTAGTAATAGTAGATAAGCTTATAAAGTGGGGATACTTTATAGCATATATAGAAGAAATCTTAGCGGAAGATGTCGCTAGAATCTATGTTAAAGAAGTGTTTATAAGATATGGAGTACTAAGTAAAATTATATCAGATAAAGATCTAAGATTTATAGTAGTATTTTAGGAAGTATTTTTAGCGGAGTAAGGAGTTCGAGTAGCAACTTCCACCGTATATTATCCGCAGATAGACGGTTAAATAGAAAGATTAAATTAGACGCTAGAGCAGTATCTAAGGCACTATATTAATTACGCATAGAATAATTAGGTATCGCTATTACTAATTATATAGTTTGCATATAATATAACACCTTAAGAAGGAATAGGTATATTACTATTTAAGGCAAATTACGGATATAAGCTAAGAATATTATTATTACTACGGCAAGCAAAGAAAATAAGTAGCACAGCTAAAGAAAGAATAAAGACGTTGATAAATCTTTATATAAACCTTATAGAATTAATAAAGAAAGTATAAGAGAGAATAAAAAAGTACTATAATACTAGGAGATCTAATGTCACGGCACTGACCTGACGCATACTGTTTCATACTGTCTCGTACTGTTCCCTACTGTTAGCTAGCCCACTACTAGCGACTTAGCGGCCGGCCCTACTATTTGTATATAATACCCCCTTTCCACCTTCTTCCCCTCTTTATACTATAACGTAGTTATTTAGTCTACTTTATTACAGCACTGTGACAGTTTATAGTATCTTTAATTTGCGCCCTATCGCGATCACTGATTCCCCGTACCCTAGCTAATTAACCTCCGCCCTAGAGTAATCGCGACCTATACGCGCCTCTACTAAAACTAACACGTCCCTAGCACAGTCCTAGAACAATCCTTAGTTTTTACCTAGCGCCTAGATAGGCGACACTAATAACGCCAAAATGGCCGAAACCTAGAACCCCTATAACGTTTTCGCAGACCTATTTACAGAGATATACCCCAATATCGCGTGGATAATCCGCCGCTCCCTACCATACCCTAAGACCTTTAAGCCCAGCAAAGCTTACCTTACCTTTATTAACTATACCAATGAGTTCCTTAATAACATTAAAGTAGGACTATAGTGTATATATAACATAAACACCGCCAACAAAAAAGCCAACAAAAACCTTAGTGCCCTTATCGCTTCCTAGATAGGAACTATTAACTCTTAGGTAGAGACTATTACCGTTCTAAAATAATTAACCCCTATAATAACGGTAGTAACCTAGCAGAAAAAACGGAGATCTAAAGACCCGCCAATATTTAGCGGAAAAGGCACCCCGCTAAAATAATAAGCTAACTTTAAGACCTAGCATATTAAGATTAAGGGAGTCTTTAACTGGGACTAGGACTACTTTAATATAGTTTAGTCCCAGATCCTTTATATCTTAGATATGCTAGAGAATAAGGCCTATAAGTTTATTAAGCAGGGCCTAGAGCTTATATATAAGAACCCAAACAATATATCTATATAGAAATGGCCTACTAAGGAAGATATGCTTAAAGACCTTACTACCTACTATAAGGTCCTTAATATAACCCAGGTTATAAAGAATAAGCTTAACCATTTCCCCTAAGGCGAGCGTAATTACTGGTCCTAGAAGGGAGAGCTTAATAAGCTAATGGTCCGCGCTAAGAAGACAGACGAATAGAAGGTAGACCTACTCTAAAAGTTTATCTCTCCAAAGATGGAAGAGCTGGTACTTAGACTAGCCCACGAAATTAATAATAGCGACTATACAGGTTGGAGTAAGTAGATAGATATGTTTGCTAAGAACCTCGCGAACTATATATACTAAGCCAACCTTAAGAAGAACGCTAACCACTACCTACCTGCCTAAGCCCCTGCCCCTATATTAACCCCAACCTTAGCAGTAACTAGAGAACCTATAGACCTTAATAGAATCTTAGACACAGAGCGTAAGCGCCGCGTTAATAATAGACTATACCTTGCCTATAGCCTGCCTAGCCACTAGAAGGATGCCTATAACCCCGCTAAGACAGTAAACCTAGTCCCAATGCTACCCCGTCAAATAACGCGAACAAATAACCGTAGACGCGGCAACTGTGGAGTTTATTATAGACGCGGCGACCGCAAAGCCTATTATGGCCGCAGCGGATAACCCCCCCCCTTTAACCCTACGGCTTAGTTACTCTAAACCATGCCCTATATAGGAGCCCAACCCGTTAACAACGCCTAGCATTAGTAACTTTGCGCTAGCGAATACGAACATAGCCACGTTATTGGCGAGGTATTATCTTCTTATACCCTAACCAAAATAAAAATAGACACCGCCAGCTAGATGGATACTAGACCGCCCTGTTAAGACAGCCCCGTACCCTAGTCGTTAAAAGGCAGACCCTTAGACTAAGTTGCGCCCAAGGGTCTAAACCATATAAGGAGGAAGACGAGAAGATTAGGTCCCTATTACTAGATTAATTAATCCTTTCTATTAGTAAACTGCCACTTAATCTTAGATTAGCAAACAGTAACAAGAAATTAATCCTTATTTAAACCCAACTCTCCTTATTATATAACTTATACCCCTAAGTTTATATTAATACAGTAAGCCTAGTAGACTCTAGTAATACTATAATGGCATTTGCTAACGTAGAGTCTATTATAAGAAAGTATAACGTTATAACCAAGAAGCTGCTAGCACCTAGGCCACTACGCCTCGCAAATAGCATCCCAACTTCACTTATTATGGACTACTTCACCACCCAAATATTAATCGGCCTCTATACTAAAGCTATACTCTTTTTTGTTACTAAACTCTCGCCTACTACCCCAATTATCCTAGGCATGCCCTAGCTTCAGAAGCATAAGCCCTGTCCTAGCTTTAGGAAACTTAAGATCCGCTTTAACTTAGACTACTACTCTAGGCACTACCTCCTGTAGGGGATAGCCGACGTTAGCAGGGACACCCCATATAGACACTCAGCACTACTAAGCCTAGTGCCTAGGACTATATACAAAGCCCTAATAGTAGAAGACGTTCCTAATAAAGGGGAGCCCGTATAGCTGCAAAGAAATAAGACAGTAAAAGACTAGACTAACCTAGCACTTAAGACCAAAACGACGGGCTAGCTAGCCCTGCCAAGACCAAGGAAGAAGGTCCGCTTTGCGCCGCCACTACTAAGAAACTAACCCCAACCTAGGCACTATTTAAACCCTAGCTACCTAGCCCGACACCTAGAACTAAGCCATATGCCATATACGCACACAATAGCTCGCGTTATAGCAAGGACTAGCTATAGAACTACTAAGACCCGGATAATAGAAACCGCGCCACCGCAACGCCTAACCTTATACCCGTCTCCCGCGCATACCGTATAGGGCCGCCGCCTCATTTCCGCCCCCCTAGGCCGACCGAGCTATGCTAGCCTAGCTATAGCACCGGAAAGCCAGATACGCCCCAACCTAGACAATATTAAATGCACCTATACTATTAATTTTACCCAGTTCTATAAACAAAAAGACGTAAAGGTAATAAGGATCCACATAGCGGAGCTAGTAGAACTAGTTAAACAAGATAAGCACCGATAGCTGTTTAAAGAGCTGCCTATAGGCCTAATAGAAGTACCGAACCTATTAAAAAGGTCTTTCCGCCGGCTAGTGGAAGGCAACTATACGATAAAGGAAGCCCGTAAAGCGCTCCCCCCCCTATTTCTATAACTTCCTTAAGACAAATCTAAAAACTAAACCCGAGCTTTTATGTTAGAAGATAGTTAACACCGATGTTAAAAAATTCCTAAAAGGCAAACCAGGATTAACCCACAAAGATATTCTATAATGCCTACTAAAGGAGTTTAGTAAATATATTAAGCACTTCCTCCCTAAGAATATAGATAAGCTGCCCCCTTACTAACCATGGGACTATAAAATTAAGATTACCCCTAGAAACTAGGCCCTATACTATAAAAATAGACCACTCTTACCTGCTAAACTTAGGTGTGTAAAGAAGTGGATTAATAAGATGCTAGATAAGGGTTTTATCCGCGAATTAACCTTACTAGCTGCCGCACCACTCCTCCTTGCTGCTAAGCCTGGCGGCGGTGTACGAATCTACTACGACTACCAAGGCCTAAACACAGTCACTATTAAGAATTAATACCTACTGCCACTAATCCGCAAGACACTTGACGCACTTTATAGCGCCAAATACTTTACTAAACTTAATATAATTGCTGCGTTTAACCGAATCTGGATTGCGGAGGGCTATAAGTGGCTTATAGCATTTATTACCCGGTTTAGACTCTATAAGATACTAGTTACACCATTTAGCCTCTATAATATACCCGCTATATTCTAAAACTATATTAACCATGTTCTATATAACGCCCTTAATAACTACTACACTGCCTACCTTAACAACGTCCTTGTCTTTTTTAAAACACGCGCCAAGCATACTAAGTATATAAATGAAGTCATCTAAAGACTCGGTAATGCTAGACTTTAGATTAATATTAATAAGTCTAAGTTCTACTCTACTAAAATAAAATACCTTAGCTTAATTATCTCGACTAATGGTATAACCATAGACCCTAAAAAGATACAGGCCTTATAGGAATAGAAGGACCCGACATTAATTAAAGAACTATAATAATTTCTCGGCTTTGCGAACTTCTACTAACGATTTATCTAAGGCTACTCTGTTATTGCTATACCTATAATAAAACTTCTAAAGAAGGATATCGGATGGCTATAGGGACTAGAATAAGCCAAATCGTTTAAGGCCCTTAAGGGAGCCTTTACTTTAGCACCAGTACTAGTATACTATAACTATATAAAGAAAACAGTGGTAAAGATAGACGCATTAAATTAGGCTTTTGGCGGAGTCCTTTCCTAGTATAATAATAACGGAAAATTAAGACTAGTCGCATTTTTCTCCGTAAAGCACTCCGTGCTGGAATGTAACTATGAGATCTATAATAAAGAACTCCTAGCTATTGTTAAGGCTTTAGAGGAATAGCGTCCTAAGCTATAAGGGACTAAGAAGCCGTTTAAAATTATTACCAACCATAAGAATCTATAGACGTTTATAACTACTAAGCAGCTAAACTAGCGCTAAGTCTAGTAAGCAGAGTTCCTTTTATAGTTTAACTTTGTAATTATATATAGACCCGGTAGTAAAGCCACGCTCCCTAACGCCTTAAGCCGGCTACTAGGAATAAGGCCTAAAGACGCTAATAATAAACGCCTCCGCCACCGAGCCTAAGTTGTTATACCGCCCTAGAAAGTTAACCCTATAATCTTAAAAGAATTACTATATAAGTCCTGTAACTCTAATGACGCGGAGTTTATAGCCGCTCTAGACTCTAAAATAGCCGAAAAGTTACTAAACGAGTTAATCTAGCTAGGATACCAGGAGAACGAACTTATAAGAGATATAGTGGCAGCCCTGCGTAATTAGAAAGCTCGCCGTTAGCTAAAGAAAATTAGGAAATTACTCCGTTATAATAAGTTAGAATGTAGTATTGTTAACAAACAGATCTACTTCCACTAACGTCTCTTCGTCCCTAATGCCCTAGACCTCCGCCTAGAAGTTACCTATCGCTCTTATAGCAGCGGCCCCGCTAGTTACCCCAGCCGGGTTAAAACTCTTAACCTCTTAAACCAAACATACTAGTGGCTAGGAATCTCCCAGTTTACGGCTACCTTTGTTAAAGACTGTACCCTATACTTTCGCACTAAAACCCCCTATTCTGCCCCACCCGGTTTCCTAAAGCCACTAAAATTACCTACCCGCCCATAAACCGATATCTTAATTAACTATATTATAACGCTGCCAGTATACTAACGCTACGGTAAGGTATACGAACATATCCTTGTTATTATAGACCGCCTAACTAAAATGCGATACCTCGTTCTAGTAACAGGACTCTTAATAGAGGAGTTAGTTAATAGCTTTGTTAATAATATATATAAGCTCCACGGTGCACTAAGCACGATTATCTCCAATCACGGCATATAATTTATTAATAACTTCTAGCAACGACTAAGTAAACGCCTTAAGACAACCTTACGACTAAGCTTAGCCTAGTACCCAAAAACGGACGGCCAAACTAAAATTATTAACGCCGCCGTAAATAAATACCTTTATGCTTTTGTTAGCTTTATATAGGACGACTGGGTTAACTACCTGCCGCTCGCCGAGTTTGCTATAAATAACTAAGTCAACGAGAGCACAGGCATCTCCCTATTTTTTACAAATTATAGCTTTAACCCTCGCCTCAGAATCGAGCCTACTGGCCCCTACCTACTAACACTATTAGCACAAGCAAAGAAGGAGTTCTTCCGCGTAGACTCTGTGGCCAACTGCTTTAAGCAGATATTAATATAGCTTAAGGCCCTAGCCCGGATTTTATAGCAACGCTATAAAGATAATGCTAATACCCGTAGGGATAAGAGCGCGTTATTCTACGAAGGTAATATAGTTATAGTTAGCTTAGAAAATATAAAGATAAACAGACCTAAGAAGAAATGGGACGACAAATGGGACGGCCTGTACCCCGTACTCGCAGTATACTAAGGGGCAGTTATAGTAGACCTCCTAGACCATATCTGAGTAAATAAATCCTTTTATACATCTAAGGTCCGCCTCTAGGCTGCTAAAGAGATCCCTGGCTAAGCAAATATTAATACTATAGAGCGCCGTAATATATAAGGACGAGTGGTAAAGAGAAATAATAACGGCAATATAGAAGACAAATGGGAGTTTAAGAAAATCCTTAATGTATATAACGAAGACCCCCAGGGCCTAACTTATAAGATTAAATAGAAATATTATAAGGATACAACCTAGCAGCTAGAGGAAGACCTAAAGGGTTGCAAACAAGCTGTATAGCGCTTCTATAAGCAACACCCTAAGAAGCTAGGACCCCTAGACTGGGCATAAGATAAGGAAAAGTCACGCTAAGGTCGCGGCCAACCACCGCATTAAAATTTGTGGTAGTTAAGATGTTATAGAACTTTAACCGGCAGTTAAAGTTGTCTAATTAGCCAAATTCTCGCCAAGAAACGCCACACGGACCGATTTGGGTGGCGGTGTAGAGTTCTGCCGACCTTACTCACTAAACTAACTAATCAGGATTTTCCATGCCCGGCATAGAAAATCGCTATTAGCTTGGTTAAGGGCGGTAAGCGGAACTAATATCTTTGCGGTAGAAAATAGGCAACCCCGTACACTGCCTATTTTTAAGTTATCTATTCGGTTTAGGGACCAAACCATCTAGGGGAGAGGAGTACTGTTACGGCACTGACCTAACGCATACTGTTTCATACTGTCTCGTACTGTTCCCTACTGTTAGCTGGCCCACCACTAGCGACTTGGCGGCTGGCCCTACTATTTATATACAATACCCCCTTTCCACCTTCTTCCCCTCTTTATACCACAACGTAGTTATTCAGTCTACTTTATTGCAGCACTGTGACATCTAAGGAACTAGATCTTAAGGAGGGAGATAAAGTATAGCTACTATATAAAAATTTTAAGAGTTAATAACTAAGTAAGAAGTTAGACTACGTTAGACTAGGACCTTTTAAAATTACGTAGAGGGTTTTACTAGTTACGTTTAAGTTAAACCTACTAGCTAAAATAAAGATTTACCCTATATAGCATATCGTAATGCTAGAGCCAGTATATAGGAATGTTAAGCTACTAGTTTATAAAGTAGACATGTATAGAGGATAGGAAGAAGACAAATAGTAAGTTTTAAAGATTGTTAGTTATAAGGACATTAATAATAAAATATAGTATAAGGTTAAGTAGATAGGCTATACTAAGACTACCTAGGAGCTATTAGAAAATTTAAAGAATACTATAGGAAAGGTACAGGAGTATTGGAAGAGATTAGGTTAGGCAGTATTAATAAAGAAGGATCGCTAAAGAATAAGTTACCTAAGGGGGACCTAAGAAAAACAGTTACTAAACTACTTAGATCTGTTTCCTTCTCTATTAAAGAAAAATTTATTCTTTTATCGCCAAGTTTTAGTAAATCTTATTCTATAAGTTTCTATTTCTTAAAATACACCTTTTTATAAACCTTCTTAAGACGAATTAACCAAGTAGACGCTATAAGATGAGACTTAAGAGCCCGTTGCTAAGCATTAGCAGCCTTCTATTCTGTGTTATAAGAACGGCGTAGTTCCGCCAGAGTAATAGATAGTTTATTATCTAGCCGCGTAGTAGTAGATTAAATATAAGACCCTAAGATAAATCAATTAGGGAACCAGACGACTATTAAGAGTAATAGGTTACGTATATTTAGCATTAGAGATAGAGCGAACGTTATAGGACGAATAAATATTCGCTTTAGTACACTCTGAGTAAGAGGACGGTTATTGTAAAAATAGGTTCGCCAACGTAATATAAACTAACCCCTCTTTTAAACAGTAAGAATATGGAGATGGTATAATCTTACTAAGAGATAATATCGCAGCAATAGTGCGAATACGACGAGTAGTTGAAGAAGAAGAAATTACTTTAGGTATAATAAGTAACAATATTAACTAAATTAATTAGATAGATATTATACCTCTAGTAAACGACTTAGAGATATTTTAAATCTTTAAGGACGAAGATAAAAAGGAGGGAGATAGTGTTACGGACGCTTTAAGTACAATATTATAACTACTAGGAGAGGAGTCGGAAGAAGCTAGTTGGTTAATTTAGGCACGGTCTAGGATGGAGCTAATAGAGCTATATAACAAGGAATGGTAACTAAGGTTATATAGGGTGATCTATATAATCTGTAGGATCTATATAATCCGTAATAGAGTAAATAGAGTATACGTATATTACGTATAAGAAGGATTTCATAGGAGTACGGTTATGTATTTAAGGACCCTTAGTCCCTACCTAGATAGTTCCTTCCTTATAGTGATTCTTAGAATATAATTGGAGTTAATTTATTGGGCAACCACTCCACTAGTTATTATTACGTTGTTGACTTTTGTACTTGCATTTCCTATACACCTAGCCCATTAACGAGCCTACCGTAGTTCTTGCTACAAGGTTCCGTTACACTTATACTTATTTAGAATTCTAACCTTAATATAGGAAGCCGTGTTATATAAAATATATACTATTAAAAGAGGGTTTTTTTTTAGCTAATTCGGTAGATATGGTATATAAACTGTTCCTATTTGCTAAAGGATAAATTAAGCTCTATAAGTATAATAAAGTATACCTTATTAAGGGTAATACCCTCTATAATAGCCTTTAGAGATAATAAAAGAATCTATAGTCTAGTTAGCTGCTTCTATAAATTATAGATAATATAATTCTTTTACTTTAGTAATGTTCCTCTAGGGAGATATATAATAGTGTCCTCGCTATATTTAGCAACCAAGGCCTAAAATAAGTATTAGCTTAGAGTTCCCGTTAAGCAAGCTGCTGTTAAGAGGTAAAAAAAATAGAGTGTTTTATTACTTATTGCTATATATACCGCCCTAATAGTTAGGAAATTAGTACTAATAATAACCTTACTATAATACCCCCTAATGTTTTTTTAATTATATAGCTTCTTTATAGATAACTAAAAGCGCCTTAAACTTTGCGTTGCCGTAAAGAATTTCCTCCTTATTCTTATCTAAGATGCTTCTAATAGGAGATTTAATTAATTTTACGTGAAATTTCGCTTATATATTAATTTTGTCGTTATTTAGCAGATCCTTATTATATCTATCCTTCTATAAAAGTAACCTAGGCGTTATCGCTGTAACATAGCACGTAAAGTAGGTGCCTAAGGAGGTACCGGCCATTTGTACTAGTTAGTTCCCCTTAAAAGAACTATCTTCTTTCTATTTAACCATTTTCTACTAAAATACCTCTTCTATTTCTAACGCTATTGCACTTTTTATACCCTATAGCAATTTAATTTCTATAGTTCTATACTTATAGTTTAGGTAGTAAGTTTAGAGCTCGCCTAAAATAACTTTTAATTTTTTTCCATTAAAGCCGATGGTATTTAAGGTACGGCGAATTTTAAAGTTTATAAGTATTTCTCTACCGACCTAAACTAATTCTTTATATGCCGTAGACTGTAAAACCCCTTTAGGGTTGCTCTTTCCTTATTTTAAAAAATGACTTTATAGCTTTACTATTTTTTTTTTAACTTTAACAGACGTGTATTTTTTAAGAATGCTATTATCTTAGGCGCTTGCCTAATCTAGATCCGAAAGGCCACTTATAATAAACCAATATATATCTATAACACTATTCTCTATTAGAGTCCCTAATATAGCCTAAATAAAGAATCTAAGGCGTTTTGGTATAGTACTTTTATAGTAATAAAGAAATTAGTTAACTATAGTCTCTTTATTCTTCTTATTATAAAACTTATCCTATAAAACTCTACTAAAAAATGTGGTCTTAACCGACTGCTAACCTTTATCCTCTCGCTTACCATTAGATAAGAAGCGGTAGACACTTCTAGTAATTATAAAGTTATTAATAATACGCTATTTTAGGTATTTAGATATTATAATTATAATAAATCTTATTACTAGGGCAGCCGGGGTACTAATTAAAGGATTGCCCTTTTTAAGTAGTAGGACACTGTTAGAGAACTATAGGTAAGGGGTTTTTGCTTTATCTGTAAGAACCTAATAAATATTTAAAGCATTATAGGTAACGTACACCATAAGCGAGCGGCCCACCCAAGCGAGCGGCCCACCTCAAAACTCGCCAAAAAATGGCAAAATCGCACCTTAGTATCTCAACAACCACTTAATAATAAATTCTAATAATTTAGATTTAGACTTTTATATATACTCTATAGCTTCTATTAAAGTTACATAGTAGCTAGCTTTGTAGTTTTTAAGATATTAAATTTTGGGGGCCAAAATAAGGCCAAATTGGGTTAAATTGCTATATCTTAAAAACCACTAAGCTAGCTACTATGCAACTTTAATAGGAGCTATAGAGTATATATAAAAGTCTAAATCCAAATTATTAGAATTTATTATTAAGTGGTTGTTAAGATGCTAAGGTGCGATTTTGCTATTTTTTGGTGAGTTTTGAGGTGGGCCGCTCGCTTGGGTGGGCCGCTCGCTTATGGTATACGTTAGTCTAGTTTCCTAATATTTTTATTTCTAGCTACTTATTTAAAGTTGGCTGCTCTATGCCCGGAGAAATATCTACTGTTAAATAGTATATTATAACTCTTAGCGGTGCCTACGCTTACGTTATAAGTGGTAAGTCTTTAAACAATAAGATATAATTATCTCTTTAAGCAGTAATAATATGCGGAACTGCGATAACTAGGCTGGCACTATATTATTTACGCATTATAAATATAGCGTTGCGATTTACGCGTAAGTACGGTAGAGGTATTTTATCCTAGCTAGGATACTTAGCGTTAATATCCTAGTGGCCCTTCGGTAAATATTAACTAGTATTTCTAGACGCTTAATTAGTAGCTACTTTGTCTAGGTTTATAGCATAATAGTAATTTAAGATAATAGTTAAGTATGCGGTTACTATTTTGCCGGTCCCTATACCGTCTATAAAAACCCTACTATTTAGCTTTATGCGTTTCTAGTAGAATATCTTAAATATACTATATAGCTAGTATAAGAACGCCCTAAACTTTAGATTTAGACCCTATCTATAGGGAATAGGGACTATATTATTCCCTAGGAGGGCCCCCTTAAAAACCCCCTATAGCTTAGCTAAGCGTTTATACATCTACTACTCTATTCTCTTAACCTTACCGCCTACTTTTACTATAGCGGCTTTTCAAAATATAAAAAAAGCTAATATTAGTCTAATTTAAGATGTACTCTATATACTTATATACCTATACCTTTGCTTAATATAATTGGCAGCCTTTGCCTCCCTATTGGCTTTGTTTATTATATCTTTAAGGGCCTCTTCTTTTAGGTTATTGTCTTTTATAGAAACCTGTATAATATTACTAGCTAGATCGTCTATAGTTATAACCTATAATTAAGCTGGTTTAAGATCTAGAGCGGTTGCGCTTTAGAGAGCATTATAATTATCTTTATTCTCCTTTATACTATTAGGACCCCCTATAGGCTAGATAGCTAGACCGCCGCGGCTGTCCTTAGTAGTTTACTATAATTTGCCTTTAAATGCTCTAGCAGGTTGCTCCCTTTTATAACTACGTTTCTTTTAACCTAATAAACTTAGAATACTGCTGTACACTAATAAGGTTAATAAAGCATCGCTCTTACTTTTAGTGTCTTTATTAATAAACTTATTATCTAAGTACTCTAAGTGCTTGCGGGTCTGCTTAGACGCAGTCTTTTACTATTTCTTATATATGGGCTTGCCGCGCAAAAACTGGCGAACTGGGGTATTGGTAATGCTGGGAGGGTTTATACTTTACTTGCGCGGTATTTAGTACGGTGTTTTTATAATTGGATACTTAGCTGCAATTATTAGTATATAGATAGCTAGATATTATTAAAAGAACTTATAATTAGTACTCTTAAGTATAAATTCCACTTTACTTCTATAGTATAGCATATATCGCTAGAATGCGGCTTATAATACCCCTTGCTAGGTAATATAAGCCTTTTTATAGGATTTAACGTCGACCTATGCAATTTAATCTTTGTCTGAGTTAAACCCTACTAATATTATAACCTCTTAAAATAGCAAGAAACTAATATCTTTAATTATTAGAGTTTCTATATTGGCTTTTATAATATTATAGATCGTATAAAGCTCTATAGTGTTTTAGGTAGTTAAGTTTATTCTTTAAAATTAAAAGGTTATATTTTTAAGTAAAAGCGGCTTACCTAATAATGTAGGGCCTAGTAATTCTAAGATTTGCTTAGGAGCAAATATAGGCGCTAGCGTTATTATAGGTTTAAATTTAGTTTAAGTCTAACTTCTAAGTTTTAACTTATTTTGCTATTTTATAGTATTAGTTCTCTAAGATATTATTAAAGTAATAATAGTATCTTTGGACTAGCTCTCTAAAATATCTTTCCTTTTAGGCAAGTTACTAAGAACCTTCTAAATAAAGTTATTGCGTAGTACTTTATCTCTAGCGGTACGAAACGCGACTTTATTAAGCCTGGCCTTTACTATACTATTTAAGATTATCTTCTTAATTTCCTTAAGGCGACGAGCATTAATTTTCCATCTATTTATAATATCTAAGTCCTTTATAGTAATGCGTAAAGATACCGAAATAGAATAAAGGAGAAGTAGAGCGTTGCTATATAAGAGCGGAAGAATCTAGTTAGTGTTTAGTAAAGGTGCAAGCCTAAAGTAGGTAGGTAAGACAAACTAATTATAAAAATTAATTAACTGGGCAGATTGCTATAGTTTTAGGGTGTAAGTTATAGCTTAAAGCTGTAATTAGCGGTTAAACGAATTAATTAATTAATTAATGTCGCGTAGAGGTGCCGTGCAAGAGTTAGTTAAGGTAGTAGAGGTAAAGAGTTAGGCGAAGTAGATATTAAAGTTAAGTATTTCCGCAGTAACGCTAGTAGGTAAATTGCCGCCATTTAATGCTTATTAATAGTAAGGTAAATTAAGAAGTTCTAGTAAATATATAGAATGCTAAGTCTAGCGGCATTTTATAGTAGATTACCTTAGGTAGTATAAGTCTTATATAGTTATAATCTTTAGGATTTAAGAACTAAACTAACTTATTAGTTTATTAAACTTTATAAATCCTGCCTAGACTACTAATATAAAAAGGTAATAACCTAGCTAAGTATAGAATTTATATATTGTTTTTAATTATTTTATAATAGGAGAGTAGGTAAAGCTGATTGAGCCTTTACTATAGCCTCCTTTAAGCACTCCTTCTGCCCTTAATTAATCCTCTATTAAACAGCCGCTGGTTAAACCGTTTAATTACTTATAGCGCTTAATATACCTCATTTAGCGTATATAGTACGTCCTCCCTTATAACCTTAAGCTAGTTCTTTACTAAAAGCTCTTAAAATATTACCTTTCTCTAATTTATATCATTACGCGCTTTGGTTAGTTGCGAATATAGTTTTATAACCTTAGAGATAGTCCTACTTTATTACTTAGGCGTCCCGGATTAGATTAACAATAGATATATTTTAAGCCTTTTTAGCTTTTTAAAGTTTCTTAATTTCCATCTTTAAACTCTTAATATTCTGGTAATTAGCGGGTAATATAGTCTATAAAGTATCCTACCCCTCCTTTATGCGACTAATCGTCTAACCTATAATATTAAAGAGGTCCCTCTTTTATAGTTTTCTAGTGTCTATAATAGCCATCTTCGCGGCACTATTTTTATTTAACTCGGTTCTCTTTAGACTATGTATAGCGACATTTCTAGCGGCTGGCAGGATAGAATGGGTTAGTAAAGGCTTCTTAATAGGTAGCTAAGCTGTCTTTATAGCTTTAGCTACCTTACTATTCTTTTCCTACTTAATTAGAAACCCTCTAATCTCCTTTTAATAGCTATCTACCACTTTCTTCTTTCGCGGCTTTAGAGCTGGCTTAATGGTCCCATCTCTATTTTTTAGTAATGCCTTTTTAACGTAGGACGCTTAGTGCGCTTAGCTGGGGTGGCTGCATACCTAGGGTTTTTATTTATCTATAATAACCAATTAGCATAAGATATCTATAACTCCTTATTGGCATATATACTATTATAATGTTTACTTTAAAAATAGGTTGAGGGCTAGTATATAGTTAAGTTAAGGGGAAATTAGTTTTAATGTAGAGAATAGGTAATAGATAGATAGATAGTATTTAGTAGTAAGATTTAAGAGGGAAGCTTATCCTTATTAATATTAAGAACGCGTATAAAGCGGATAGGTAGTAGTAATTTAGGGGAAGACTTTAATAGAGGATTTTCCTATATAATCGGCAGCTGCTTAATAGAGGAAGGGTAGAAACCTATAGCTATAATATTATATATTATAACTTTTTACCTAACTTCCTCAAATATATATATATAGGTAGTGGCCTTCTATAGCATTTTATCGGCATTATAAGTTAATGCGTTTTAGTAAGGCTTGCTAATAAAATTACGCTAGCTAGGGTGCCCATAGTATGCTAACTTAGGTAGGAGCGCCTAAAGCGCCTAATATAAAAAGTCTTTTTTACTAGATAAAGGGATATGGGGCTTAAAGCTCCTTACTGTTCGGTTATAAATCGCCTCTATATTATAACTGTTTAATCTATACGCCTTTTAATATTACCCGTTTTATAATTAGTGGCGGCTACTACTACGGCTTATATAAATCTGTAATTAAGTTAATTGTTTAGTAAGGCTTTAGAATAAGGCTCTAGATTTGACTTCGCATATTAATGTGTAATTAACATTAGTAAGCGATTTAAAAGAGCCCCTCTTTACCACTAGGCCTCTACCGCGACTCCCTACTTTAGTATAGTAATAGAGCCTCCTCCTCGACTAACGTCCTCTCTATAATCGGCGTTTCCTATATCTTTACCTACCTTTTGTATAAACCCCCCAGAAATAAGCTTATCGCGATTAGGGTATGTGGAGTTGCCATATTATAAGATGTCGTCACTTTAGCACGTATATAAGAGCTTTAGATTAAAATAGAATATAGAATGGGAGCTTAAAGCTATATATTAAAATGGTGCTAAAAACCTTATTTTAACTACTATAATCTAGAACGAGCCGTGTACTAGTATAAAGAGAATAGCAGTAAAATAAGCGGGTGTTTTAGATTTTATGGTTAATATGCCCCTTAATAAATACCGAGTTAATAGCAAAGCTCTAGGAGTTACTAATTGGCCTTATATTAAGCACGGAATCACTAGTAATCTATTCTTCCTTAGTTATATTTTAAATTAGGTATAGATTTAAAGCTTTAAAAGCTATATTAACTTTATATTTACTTAGCTCTACTAATTAAATGGTTAGATCTAAAGTCTATATTAATTATAACTCTAGCTAGGAGCTCTAATCTAATAAGATTACTGCCTTAAAGAGCAAACTAGCGGACTTCTATTACTAAGCGCGAAATTGCTATATATTGCCTAGTATATCGCCTAGTTCCTTAAGCGGCAAGCTAGCGGACTTCCATTACTAAGCGCGAAATTGCTGTATATTGCCTAGCATATTACCTAGTTCCTTAAGCGGTAAGCCAGCAGACTTCTATTACTAAGCACGAAGTTGCCGTATATTGCTAGGCATATTACCTAATTCTTTAAATTATAAGCTAGTAAGCGTCGCCTATTAGCAGAGTATTCTAATATATTAGCTTGTATATTGCCTGGTTCCTATATTATAAGCTAGTAAACTTATTAATAGAGCACTACGATACATCGCCTGGCGTATTACTTAGGTCCTTAAATAGCAAACTAGTAGTTGTTACTTATTAATAGAGTACTATAATATATCTAATTATATGTTACCTAGTTCTTATATTATAAGCTAGTAGCTCCTCTTATAAGTAGAGTATTCTAAATATTAGCTTATATATTGCCTAGTTCCCGCGTCATAAGCTAGCGGCTTCTTTTATTAATAGAGTACTGCGATATATTACTTACGCATTGCCCAGTTCCTTAAATAGTAAGATAGTATACTTTTCTTATTAATAAAAGAATTGCAGTATATTGCCGATATATTGCCTAGTTCCACAAAAAATAACTTAGTATATGCCTTCTATTAGCCGTAAGACTACGGCATATTCCTAAGTATATTGCTTAATTCTATAAAAAAAAAATTTAGCATTTGTCTTTTACTAACCTTAAGACTGTGGAATACTGCTTACTATATTACCTAATTCTAAAAATAATAGTTTGTTATACTTCTTCCACTAAAGAAGAATTTAGGGCAAACTACCTAGTATATTGCCTAATTCCGCGCTAAAAGGATTAAAAACACATCGCTACTATAATCTATAACATTTGTATTAGCTACTTCTTTAAAATTTTTGGCTTATTTATATCTACGTCCAGTCTCTTATTAGTGGCGTTCTTCTTAAACTTAAGCTTATTTAGAATTCTACTTTTAATACGGAAAGCCGTTAATAGTAACACCCTCTATAATAGCCTTTAGAAATAATAAGAGAATTTACGGTCCGTTAGCTGCTTTTATGAGTTATAGATTATATAGTCCTTTTACTTTAGTAGTATTTCTCTAGGGAGGCATATGACGGCATCCTTACTATATTTAGCAACTAAGGCCTAAAATAAGTATTAGCTTAGAGTTCCAGTTAAGCATATTGCTATTAAGAGGTAAAAAGATAGAGGGTTTTGCTACTTACTGCTATATATACCGCCCTAATAATTAAAAAATTAGTACTAATAATAAATTTGCTATAATAGCCTTTAATATATAATACTGCTATAACTTCTTTATAGATAGCTAAAGCGTCTTAAACTTTGCGTTGCTATAAAGAATTTCCTTATTTTAATCCAAGATACTTCTAATAGGATTTTTAACTACGTTGGCGTGGTATTAAACTAGACGTTTATTTTTTTTATTGTCTGGAAGATCCTTATTAAATTTATCCTTTTATAAAAGTAACCTAGACGTCGTTGCTGTATTACGGCACGTAAAGTAGCTGCTTAAGGAGCCGCTGGCTATTTATACTAGTTTTTCCCCAGTAGGAGAACTATCTTCTCTCCACTTAACTATTTTCTGCTAGAGTGCCTCTTCTATTTTTAATACTATTGCACTTTCTATACTGTATAGGAATTTAAGTTCTTTAGTTTTATAATTATACTTTATATATTAAATTTGGACCTTATCTAGGATAGCTTTTAGTTTTTAGTTATTAAAGCTAATAGTATCCCAGTTGCGGTAAATAAGAAAATTTATAAAAATTAGGCTACTAACCTTAACTAATTTTTTATATATCGCAGACTATAAGGCACTTTTGGGGTTGCTCCTTCCCTACTGTCATAGTGCTGCAATAAAGTAGACTAAATAACTACGTTATGGTATAAAGAGGGGAAGAAGGTAGAAAGGGGGTATTGTATATAAATAGTAGGGCCGGCCGCCAAGTCGCTAGTGGTGGGCTAGCTAATAGTAGGAAATAGTACGAGATAGTATAAAACAGTATGTATTAGGTTAGTGCCGTAACAGTACTTCTCTCCCCTAGATAGTTTAGTTCCTAAACTAAATAAATAACTTAAAAATAGGCAGTATACGGGGTTGCCTATTTTTTACCGCAAAGATATTAGTTCTGCTTACCGCCCTTAACTAAGTTAATAGCGATTTTCTATACCGGGCATAGAAAATCCTAATTAGTTAGTTTAGTGAGTAAGGTCGGTAGAACTCTACACTACTACCTAAATCGATCTATATGGCGTTTCTTAGCGAGAATTTAGCTAATTAGATAACTTTAACCGCTAGTTAAAGTTCTATAACATCTTAACCACCACAAATTTTAATACGGTGGTTGGCCGCGACCTTAGTATAACTTTTCCTTATCTTATACCCAGTCTGGGGGTCCTAGCTTTTTAGGGCGTTGCTTATAAAAGCGCTATATAGCTTATTTATAACCCTTTAGGTTTTCCTCTAGCTGCCAGGTTGTATCCTTATAATATTTCTATTTAATCTTATAAGTTAGGCCCTAGGGGTCTTTATTATATATATTAAGGATTTTCTTAAACTCCCATTTGTCTTTTATATTGCCGTTATTATCTCTCTCTGCTACTCATTCTTGTATATTACGGCGCTCTGCAGTATTAATATTTGCTTAGCTAGGGATCTCTTTAGTAGCCTAAAGGCGGACCTTAGATATATAAAAGGATTTATTTACTTAGATATAGTCCGAGAGGTCTACTATAATTGCCCCTTAGTATACTGCAAGTACGGGGTATAGGCCGTCCTATTTATTGTCCTATTTCTTTTTAGGTCTATTTATCTTTATATTTTCTAAGCTAACTATAACTATATCGCCTTTATAGAATAACGCGCTCTTATCCCTATAGGTATTAGTATTATCTTTATAGCGTTACTGTAAAATCCAGGCTAGGGCTTTAAGCTATATTAATATCCGCTTAAAGCGGTTGGCTATAGATTCTATATAGAAGAACTCCTTCTTTACTTATACTAATAGTATTAGTAGGTAGGAGCTAGTAGGCTTAATTTTAAGGCGAGGGTTAAAGCCATAGTTTGTAAAAAATAGGGAGATACCTATACTCTTATTAACTTAGTTATTTATAGTAAACTTAGTAAGTAGTAGGTAGTTAACCTAGTCGTCCTATATAAAGCTAACAAAAGCATAGAGGTATTTATTTATGGCAGCGTTAATAATTTTAGTTTAGCCGTCCGTTTTTAGGTACTAAGCTAAGCTTAGTCGCAAGATTGTCTTAAGGCGTTTACTTAGTTGTTGCTAGAAGTTACTAATAAATTATATACCGTAATTGGAGATAATTATGCTTAGTGCACTGTGGAGCTTATATACGTTATTAATAAAGCTATTAACTAGCTCCTCTATTAAGAGTCCTATTATTAGAATAAGGTGTTATATTTTAGTTAAGCGGTCTATAATAATAAGGATATATTTATATACCTTACCATAGCGTTAGTATATTGGCAGCGTTATAATATAGTTAATTAAGATATTAGTCTATAGGCAAGCGGGTAATTCTAGTAGCTTTAAAAAACCAAGTGGGGTAAAACGGGGGGTCTTAGTGCGAAAGTATAGGGCACAGTCTTTAACAAAGGTAGCCGTAAACTAGGAGATTTTTAGCCACCAGTATATTTGGTTTAAGAGGTTAAGAGTCTTAACCTAGCTAGGGTAATTAGCGGGGCCGCTACTATAAGAGCGATAGGTAACTTCTAGGCGGAGGTCTAGGGCGTTAGGGATAAAGAGATATTGGCGGAAGTAGATCTATTTATTAATAATACTATATTCTAACTTATTATAACAGAGTAATTTCCTAATCTTCTTTAGCTAATAGCGAGCTTTCTAATTACGTAGGGCTATTATTATATCTCTTGTGAGTTTGTTCTTCTAGTATCTTAGCTAAATTAACTTGTCTAGTAACTTTTTAGCTATTTTAGGGTCTAAAGCGGCTATAAACTCCGCGTTATTAGAGTTACGGGACTTATATAGTAATTCTTCTAAGATTATAAGGTTAACTTTTTAGGGCGGTATAATAACTTGGGCTTAGTAGCGGAGGCATTTATTATTGGTGTCCTTAGGCCTTATTCCTAGTAGCCAGCTTAGGGCGTTAAGGAGTATAGCTTTACTACTAGGTCTATATATAATTACAAAGTTAAACTATAAAAGGAACTCTGCCTACTAGACTTAGCGCTAGTTTAGCTGCTTAGTAGTTATAAACATCTATAGGTTCTTATAGTTGGTAATAATTTTAAACAGCTCCTTAGTCCCTTATAGCTTAGGACGCTATTCCTCTAAAGCCTTAATAATACCTAAGAGTTCTTTATTATAGATCTTATAGTTATACTCTAGCGTAAAGTGCTTTATGGAGAAGAATATAACCAGTCTTAATTTTCCGTTATTATTATACTGGGAAAGGACTCCGCTAGAAGCCTAATTTAATACATCTATCTTTACTACTGTTTTCTTTATATAGTTATAGTATGCTAGTACTAGTACTAAAGTAAAGGCTCCCTTAAGGGCCTTAAACGATTTAGCTTATTCTAGTCCCTATAGCCATCCAATATCCTTCTTTAAGAGTTTTGTTATAGGTAGAGCAATAGTAAAGTAGCCTTAAATAAATTGTTAGTAGAAGTTCGCGAAGCTAAGAAATTATTATAGTTCTTTAATTAATGTCGGGTTCTTTTATTCCTATAAGGCCTGTACCTTCTTAGGGTCTATAGTTATACTATTAGTCGAGATAATTAAGCTAAGGTATTTTATTTTAGTAGAGTAGAACTTAAACTTATTAATATTAATCTAAAGTCTAGCATTACTAAGTCTTTAGATGATTTTATTTATATACTTAGTATACTTAACGCGTATTTTAGAAAAAACAAGGACGTTATTAAGGTAGGCAGTGCAGTAGTTATTAAGGGCGTTATATGGAATATAGTTAATATAGTTTTAAAATATAGCGGGTGCGTTATAGAGGCCAAATAGTATAACTAGTATCTTATAGAGTCCGAACCGGGTAATAAATACTATAAGCTATTTATAGCCCTCCGCAATCCAAATCCGGTTAAACGCAGTAATTATATTAAGTTTAGTAAAGTACTTAGCACTATAAAGTGCGTCAAGTATCTCGCGGATTAGTAACAGTGGGTATTAATTCTTAATAGTGACTATATTTAGGCCTTGGTAGTCGTGGCAGATTTATATACTACCACTAGGCTTAGCAGTAAGGAAAAGTAGTGCGGTAGCTAGTGAAGTCGATTTACGGATAAAACCCTTATCTAGCATCTTATTAATCCACTTCTTTACACACCTAAGTTTAATAGGTAAGAGTAGTCTATTTTTATAGTACGGGGCCTAGTTTCTGGGGGTAATTTTAATTTTATAGTCCTATAGTTAGTAAAGGGGCAACTTATCTATATTTTTAGGGAGGAAGTACTTAATATATTTACTAAACTCCTTTAGTAGGCGTTATAGAATGTCTTTGCGGGTTAATCCTAGTTTACCTTTTAGGAATTTTTTAATATTAGTATTAACTATCTTCTAACGTAAAAGCTTAGGTTTAGTTTTTAGATTTATTTTAAGGAAGTTATAAAAATAGGGGGGGAGCACTTTACGGGCTTCCTTTATCGTATAGTCGCCTTTTACTAGCCAGCGGAAAGACCTTTCTAATAGGTTTAGTACTTCTATTAGGCCTATAGGCAGCTCTTTAAGTAGCTATTAGTACTTATCTTATTTAATTAGTTCTACTAGCTCCGCTATATAGATCTTTATTACCTTTACATTTTTTTATTTATAGAACTAGGTAAAATTAATAGCATAAGTGTATTTAATATTATCTAGGTTAGGGCGTATCTAGTTCTTCGGTGCTATAGCTAGGCTAGCACAGCTTAGTTAGCCTAGGGGGGCGGAAATGAGGCGGCGGCCCTATATAGTACGCGCGGGAGACAGGTATAAGGTTAGGCGTTATAGTAGCGCGGTTTCTATTATCTGGGTCTTAGTAGTTCTATAGCCAGTCCTTGCTATAACGCGAGCTATAGTGTGCGTATATAGCATATAGCTTAGTTCTAGGTATTAGGCTAGGCAGCTAGGGTTTAAATAGTGCCTAGGTTAGGGTTAGATTCTTAGTAGTAGTAGTATAAAGCAGACTTTCTTCCTTAGTCTTAGTAGGGCTAGCTAGCCCGTCGTTTTAGTCTTAAGTGCTAGGGTGGTCTAGTCTTCTACTATCTCGTTTCTTTATAGCTATACAGGCTCCCCTTTATTAGGAATGTCTTCTACTATTAAGGCTTTATATATAGTCCTAGGCACTAGGCTTAGTAGTGCTAAGTATCTATATAGGATGTCCCTACTAACGTTGGTTATCCCCTATAAGAGGTAGTGCCTAAAGTAGTAGTCTAAGTTAAAGCAGATCTTAAGTTTCCTAAAGCTAGGACGGGGCTTATGCTTCTAAAGCTAGGGCATACCTAAGATAATTAGGGTAGTGGGCAAGAGTTTAGTAATAAAAAAGAGTATGGCTTTAGTATAGAGGCCGATTAATATTTAGGCGGTAAAGTAGTCCGTAATAAGCGAAGTTAGGATACCGTCTATAAGGCGCAGTAGCCTAGGTGCTAGCAGCTTCTTAATTATAACGTTATACTTTCTTATAATAGACTCTACGTTGGTAAATGCTATTGTAGTACTACTAGAGTCTACTAGGCTTACTATATTAATATAAACTTAGGGGTATAAATTACGTAATAAGGAGAGTTGGGTTTAAATAAGGATTAATTTCTTATTACTATTTGCTAATTTAAGATTAAGTAGTAGTTTACTAATAGAAAGGACTGATTAATCTAGTAATAGGGACCCAATCTTCTCGTCTTCCTCCTTATATGGTTTAGACCCTTAGATATAACTTAGTTTAAGGGTTTACCTTTTAATAACTAGGGTACAGGGCTGTCTTAGTAGGGTGGTCTAGTGTCTATCTAGCTAGCGGTATCGGTCTCAGTTTTGGTTAGGGTATAGGAAGATAATACCTTGCTAACGACGTAGCCGTATTCGTATTCGCTAGCATAAAGTTGCTAATACTAGGCGTTGTTAACGGGTTAGGCTTCTATATAGGGCATAGTTTAGAATAACTAAGCTATAGGGTTAAAGGGGGGGGGTTGTCCACCGCGGTTATAATAGGCTCTATGGTTGCCGCGTCTATAATAGACTCTACGGTTACCGCGTCCGCGGTTATTAGTTTGCGTTATTTAATAGGGTGGCATTAGGACTAGGTTTACTATCTTAGTAAGGTTATAAGCATCCTTTTAGTAGCTAGGTAGGCTATAGGTAAAGTATAGTCTATTATTAACGCGGCGCTTACGCTCCGTATCTAAGATTCTATTAAGGTTTATAGGTTCTCTAGTTACTACTAGGGTTAGGGTTAATATAGGGGTAGGGGCTTAGGTAGGTAGGCGGTGGTTAGCGTTCTTCTTAAGGTTGGCTTAGTGTGCATAGTTCGCAAGGTTTTTAGTAAATATATCTATCTACTTACTCTAACCTATATAGTCGCTATTATTAATTTTATAGGTAAGTCTAAGTACCAGCTCTTCCATCTTTAGAGAGATAAACTTTTAGAGTAGGTCCACCTTTTATTTATCTATCTTCTTAGCGCAGACTATTAGCTTATTAAGCTCTCCCTTTCAGGACTAGTAATTACACTCGCCCTAGGGGAAATAGTTAAGCTTATTCTTTGCGACCTGGGTTATATTAAGGACCTTATAGTAGGTAGTAAAGTCTTTAAGTATATCTTCCTTAGTAGGCCATTTCTACGTAGATGTGTTATTTGGGTTCTTATATATAAGCTTTAAGCCCTACTTAATAAACTTATAGGCCTTATTTTTTAGTATATCTAAGATATAAAGGATCTGGGACTAAACTATATTAAAGTAGTCCTAGTCCCAGTTGAAGACTCCCTTAATCTTAATATACTAGATTTTAAAATTAGCTTATTATTCTAGCGGGGTACCTTTTCCGCTAAATATTAGCGGGTCTTTAAATCTCCGTTTTCTTTACTAGGTTACTACTATTATTATAGGGGTTAATTATTTTAAAACGGTAATAGTCTTTACCTAGGAGTTAATAGTTCCTATTTAGGAAGCGATAAGGGCACTAAGGTTTTTGTTAGCTTTTTTATTAGTGGTGTTTATGTTATATATATACTATAGTCCTACTTTAATATTGCTAAGGAACTCGTTGGTATAGTTAATAAGGGTAAGGTAAACTTTACTAGGCTTAAAGGTCTTAGGGTATAGTAGGGAGCGGCGGATTATCTACGCGATATTAGGGTATGTCTTTATAAAGAGGTCTACAAAAACATCGCGGGGGTTCTAAGTTTCGGCCATTTCGGCGTCGTTAGTGTTGCCTATTTAGGCGCTAGGTAAAAACTAAGGATTATTCTAGGACTATACTAGGGATGTATTGGTTTTAGTAGGGGCGCGTATAGGTCGCAATTGCTCTAGGGTAGAGGTTAATTGGCTAGGGTATAGGGAATTAGTAATCGCGATAGGGCGTAAATTAAAGATACTATAAACTGTCACAGTGCTATAATAAAGTAGACTAAATAACTACGTTGTGGTATAAAGAGGGGAAGAAGGTGGAAAGGGGGTATTATATATAAATAGTAGGGCCGGCCGCCAAGTCGCTAGTGGTGGGCTAGCTAACAGTAGGAAATAGTACGAGACAGTATGAAACAGTATGCGTTAGGTCAGTGCCATAACACCTACTTTAAAAATTGGGTCTATAGTTTAGCTATTTTATTAACTTCCGTAGATGTATATTTTCTAAAAATACTAGGGCTAGCTTAAGCGGTTACTTAATCTATATCTTTAAGGGCGCTTATAATAAACCAGCACATATCTATAACACTATTCTTTATTACTATACTAAAAATAGCCTAGGTAAAGAATCTTAGGTATAGCGGTACTACTTTTTTTAAAAAATAAAGGAATTAGTTAATATAAGTTTCTTAATTTTTTTATTATAAAACTCATCCTATAAGATTCTGCTAAAGAGCGTAGTTATAACGGTCTATGTACCTCTATAGCGGGCTATTAAAGAACTATAAGTAGGGCGTTTTCTTTTTACCTATAAGAGTCCGACTATTATCTACCGTATTATAATCTAACTAGTCCCTTAAAGTCCCTATTTAAAGGCATTCCTAAAGGTTTAGTTACGCCATTCCTTTAAATATACCTTCTATCTTATAGTATATTGCAAACTATAGTAGCGTCTGCTCTTTTATTATAAGCGTAAAGTCCTTAAATAATAAGATGTAATTGTCTAGTAATTACACTTGGAATTATAATAACTAGATTTGCACTATACTGTCTTTATATTATAGATATAGCGTTTTAATTTATATATAAGTATAGAAAAGGTATCTTATTTTGGCTAGAACACTTAGCGTCTTTAGCCTAGTTATCCTTTTATAAATACTAATTTGTATTTCTAGCCGCTTAATTAGCAGCTACTTTATTTAGGTTTATAGTATAGCGGTAACTAAGGATAATAGTCAAGTACGCGATTACAGTTTTTTTAATTCCTATACTATTAGCAAAAACACTACTATTTAGTTATATGCGCTCCTAGTAAAACATCTTAAATACGCTATATAGCTAGTATAAAACGCCCTAAACTTTAGATTTAGACCCTATTTGCTTAGAATAGCGACTGTGTTATTTATTAAGACGGCCTTTTTAGGAACTCTATATAGCTTAGCTAAAGGTTTATACATCTACTACGTCATTTAATAACCCCTACCTCCTGCTTTGGCTATAGCCGCCTTTTAAAATCTAAAAAGAGCTAATGTTAGTCTAATTTAAGATGTACTCTATATAACTATATACTTATACCTTTACGTAATAGGCGTTATAGCCTATATCTCCTTAGCTTAGGTTATATTATCCTTAAGCGCACCCTTATAAGGTATCTTAGATTGTATTAGTTTTTATAATTTTATTAAAGAAAGCTTTTATAGATATAGAGTTTAATTATTATATAGGGTCTAAGCTAATTAGGGATATAAAGCAGTTTTGCTCTAAGGAGTATTGCGATTATCCTTGCCGTGCTTTATATCGTTGGGATTATCCGTAGGCTAAATAACTAGATTATTACGGCTGTTTTTAGCAGCTTGCTGTAGTTTGCTGTAGTTTACCTATAAATGCCTCTAGTAGGTTACTCCCTTTTATAATTATATTTCTTTAGACTTAATAAATTTAAAATGCCGCTATATGTTAATAAGATAGATAAAGCATCTCTTATTCTCTTTGTCTTTATTAATAAACTTAATATCTAAGTGCTTGCGGATCGGCTTAGGCGTAATCTTTTACCGTTTCTTAAGTGCGGCCTTAGTGTGTAAATACTGGTAGTTAGAGTATTGGCAATACTAGGAGGGTTTATACCCTACTTATTTAGTAATTAGTATAGTACTTTTATAATTAAATGCTTGGCTATAATTATTGGTATATAGATAGCTAGATGTTATTAAAGGGACTTATAAACCGTACTCTTAAGTAGAAATTCTACTTTACTCCTATTATATAGTATATACTACTAAAACACAGCTTATAATGGCCCTCGCTAGGTAATATAAACCTCCTTATTAGTAACCACGTTAAGCTAGGTAATTTTATCCTTATCTAAGATAAAACCTACTAATACTACAACCTCTGGAAATAGCGAGAAACTAATTTCTTTAACTATTAGAGTTTCTGTATTACCTTTTAAATTTTATAGACTATATAAGGCTCTATAGTGCTTTAAGTAATTAGGTTTATTCTTTAAAACTAAAAGGTTATATTTTCTAGTATAAACGACTTATTTAGTAATATAAAACTATATAATTCGGAGACTGGCTTAGGAGTAAATATATATACTAGCGTTATTATAGATTTAAATTAGGTTTAACTCTAACTTCTAAGTTTTAACTTTATATTATTTTGCCGTTTAGTGGTATTAGTTCTTTAGGATAATATAAAAGGAATAATAGCCTATCTAAACTAGATGTTTAAAGTACGTTCCTTCTTAGGTTAGTCGCTAAGAACCTTCTAAATAAACTAATTACTTTATCTTTAGTAGTATAAAACGTAGATTTTTTAAGCCTGGCCTCTTATATATTATCTAAGATTGTTTCTTAATTTCCTTAAGGCGATAAGTATTAATATCCTATCCCTTCCAGATATTTAGGTTATTTATTATAATGCGTAAAGATACTAGGACGGAATAAAGGAGTAGAGCGTTGCTGTATAAAAGTAAAAGAATTTAGTTAGTGTTTAGTAAAGGCGTAAGTCTAAAGTAGGTAGGTGAGATAAACTAATTATAAGGGTTAATCTACTAGGCAGATTGCCGTGGTTTTTGGGGGTAAGTTGTAGCTTAAAGTAGTAATTGGCAGTTAAACTAATTAATTAACTAATTAATATCCCGTAGAGGTGCCGTGCGAGAGTTAGTTAAGGTAGTAGAGGTAAAGAGTATAAAGTAAAGTGAATCAGCCTAAGGTAAATACTCTCGCAGTAATAATAGCTAAATAGTTTTTGCATTTATATACTTATTATAACTACTTAAATAGGAAAAGGCTAACCGGAATAGTTGGCGTTAAGTAGTAAGGTTAAGGTAAAGCTAGTTTATACTAATGGAATATAACGCGCGCGCGTTAAAGGGCAATTTACTATAGCAGATTACTGCTAAATACGCTTCCTCTAGTTATAGAAAATATTCTTTATAAATAACTAGTATAATAGGCGGAGTTAGAAGTACCTAAGAATGAAGGCTAATACCCTTAGGACGTTTTGCCTGCCTAGGATCGATATTTTAGCTTAATTAAGGCCGCTTTAATATACCCTTTTAAGTAGGGCTCCTAGTAAATAATTAAGACTCTAAATAGTATTAAATTTAAAGCTATAAGGACTGCTACTATATACCACGTATATTTATAACTATAAAAACAATTATATCCTTAAAGGCTTTAAGCGTTTATTATATTGTATACTTTAAAAGTCCCATATTCTAAACTAGCATAATTATTAGTATATCTGCCTATAACTCCTCTATCTCTAGGTTAACTCTTACATCCTAGATAATATTAAAAAATTTAGGGAAATCTAAAAGACTTATCTACCCTTCCGCTAAGTTAGTTTGAAGTAGACTAGTACCTAAATCTATATAAATTATAAACTGTGGTATATTCTTTAGATCTTAATATATATAGATTATAAGACCCTAAACGTTATATTTATTAATATATTTAGGTAAAAGAGATTAATATACGTCCTAAGGCTCTATATAAGGGTACCCTATAGTAGAATTTATAGCTCTATACCAAAGTCCTAATTTAGCACTAGCCCGGCTAGCTTTCTTGCGTATATTTAACTACGTGCGAATAAGGAGATATTAAGCCACTTCCTTAGTCTACCTAACTAGAGCATTACTAGACTCTGGGATTTAATTAATAATTTTAGCTATAATTTTACTTTAAATGGCGTAATTTATTTAGTCTTAGAAGCGTATAAATATTATATTACTTTAATTTATAATATCCTTAACTGCCCTTTTAATCTTATATAAACGAGCGCTGCTAATATTAAACCCAAATATAATCTGCTTATCCTTCCTAGGAGTTTTACTAGTAGACTTATACTATGCCTTATCTATAGTATATATACCATCTAATTGTGTTGTTATTATACTAGGTATGTATAGTATTAGTAAGGGCCGCGGGATTAAAGGTTTATAAATATTTAGTGGTTATAAATTAATTGTAATAGGTACTGTAGGATATAATACTGCTTTATATATTATTAGCGCTTAGGATAATATACTACTTAGTATATTTAACTTATAATTTAAAAGGAGCAAGCTATTATAGTTATTAGGATAGCTAGCAGATTACCACAGATTATAGCTATTAAATTAGTTATATAATCTACCGTAATATAAACCGACTTATCTAATCTTAATAACAACGTAAGGAGCCGCATTTGTTGCTATTATAATAGGCTTAATAAATCGCCAGTGCCCTAAATGTAAGTATACAATTTCTACCATGGGTAGATTAGCGCGATATAAGCTATACTGTAAAGCTATAGGTATAGACTATCTTAACTAACAGGATAATATCTATCCTATAATTTAGGCTTAAGTAGATATATATAAAGATGACGGGTTTACTATAGAATAATGGGTATATAACCTTATAGTAACTAACATCGCTATTAATAATACTTTATTAACTATTATAGGAGATATCGGCTTAATATTAGTAGAGGAGCTAAGCTATATAGCACCCGTAGAACAACTAACTAGTACCAAAACGCACAGTTATATAGCAATAAGCCTCTCTACCTTAGATATTTATTACGCCTAAACTTATTATAAAGTAACTAGCCGCTATATAGGAACCCCGCTTAGCCACATAGAGGGAAACTCTAATTAGTAGTTTACTATAGATTGCGACTACCTGCTAAGGCCTAGCTAGCTAGTAAATGGAATAAATAAAGGCAATAATATGTTTTACCCTTTTATAAGCTCTGTAGAATGGGCGTAAGTTGCCTAGTAGGTATATAATAGTACGTTAATAAAAGAAATAGACGCGTGGTTATAAGACCCCTATATTAAAAATATAAGGGACGGATATATATTATGCTAAAATACAAAAAAAGTTAAGATAAAACTACGTTTTATTTTTAAAGGTGTAAGTAATAAGAGCTGGTAAATTATAGAACTTAATATATACGGCAAAAACCTAAAGATATACCACTATAATATACTTAGCGTGGTAGCCTTCCTAATTAGTTATTTCCTATTTAAAGATAATATAGTTTATTCTCCTATTTATTAATTAAATGTAAAAGGTAATAGAGTATATAACGAGGTATATACGGCTAACCGTTAGTAAAAGATATAAGATTAATTACCTAATAGTGCGACGGCTATTATAGTAATACCTAGTAGCGACTAAACTAAGCTAACTATACTATTTAGAGATAAAAAGGCGTATCTAGTTTATATTATAATACTTAATATCTTATTAAAGACTTAACGTGCAGCTAGTAGGCTAGTAATACTTCTGCTAGGTTATATACCTATAAACTTACTAAGTAACTAGATAAACAAACTGGATATATACTATTAAGTAATAAGTATTATGTTTAAACGTAAGTATTTGCCTTAGTAGTGTATTGGTACTTAAGTTAATATAAAAGCTAGCCCTTAAACGCGCTACTAGGCGCGGTATACTAATATAATACGCGGATAGGTTTATCCGGTAATGTTACTTTATACTTACTAGGTTTATAGCAGATTATAAAAAGTAGGTTATATTAATAGAAGTAAAATTAGGGTAATACTATATAATATGTTACGTACCGCCTTATAAACGAGGTAACCTACTAAGTACTATATTTGGCAAATAGCTATAACGGACGCATAAATTAACTATTAAGCAACTTAAATAATAGTAGAACTTGCAGTTAAATCACAGCGACCCTAAATATATTAGGCCAATTTAAAATTTTGCCTAGTCCTATTATATAGTAGATATACATACTATAATGGCCCCTAATTTATTATACTAGCTATATAAAGGCATTACGGAGCATTTAATAAGCTAGCTTTAGGCATTACTACTTAATATTAAGAAAGAGAAAGGAAGGGTTCTAATAACTAATTAGAGTAGTGTAAAAACTCTATTATCTACTAAGGATAGGGTAAAACGTCTTTTAACTATATAATTTGCTAAGGTTAAACCCTTTAAGGATATAATTAGGTGGGATAACTTTGTAGAGTTAAGCTAATGGACTAGAAAGATATATAAGTCCTTCTTTAATAGATTATACTAGTTATGGTACCGTTGCTATATAGGCATAAGGGGGCAATGCTGTTTATTTATGCTATAGTTAACTTTATATTATTAGCCGAATATAAATTATATAATAAAGATACGATTAAATATCTTAAAGCTGTATTATATTAAATGGATAAAACTAAAGAGGTATTTTTACTATACCGACCTAATAATAAAAACCTACCTAATTTTAATATACCTAAACTTTATGCAATTTCCTACTATCCGGAGATAATTTATATATTTAGCGCCCTAATAGGAACTATAATAGAGCACGGCAAAAGGGCATATATTTTTAGAAGAATTTTTATTAAAGATTAAATAAGCGTAAAGGGTATAAAAAGTAAATGATTTATCTTAATATGGAATTAATAAACACTATAGTAATACAAGAAATGGAGATATAGGAAAATATAAGGCCAATATTAGCAGCTAATACTATAGAAGATTTATATATTGCATTATTATTAGGCATAGTTAACCTAATAGACGAGCCGTATAGATGGGATTGCTGCTAGTTAACTAACTAAATGTTTTTAATGCGCGGAATAAACCCAAATTTATAGCGTAGAGCCTACGAAATTTAGACTAGGCTAGGTATTAATAAATTTATTATAAAACTAGCTTTATTTATACGGGAATGTTATAAGCGAGTTAATAGTATATAAGTAACGGATTTAGACATTAAGCGCCTTAAAATGGATGCAGCCTAGGTATAAGATTTACCTATTAGTATTTATTACTCTATAATATGCCATACCTAACGCGGTAAAGACTTCTATAATCTTAATCAACTATATAAAGTATAGGCACGCTATAATCCAGTCTAGATGCTGACTACTGCCCTATAAAGGGACTAAGTTCTTATATAAGAATATAAGAACGCACTAGATAGAATAAAGGGAACGCGGGCTGCTTATTTAGAATTACTGGTATTAGTATAGGACTTAAATTATATAGATAAAAATAGTAGATACTAAGTATACTATAGAGTACTTTTTAAGCTATTCCGTCCATATAATAGAGGTAAGGTAAATCCTTTTAATAGGATAATTAAAGTGGAACGATTTCCTATAAATATAGCGCAAAATAGATAAAACCTAGACGGCTACTAAATATATAACATTTCCTATATTAAGAGACCTATATAACTAATACCAACTTTACTAAATAAAAGAAAAACGTTTTAAATAAACTCATATATAGATTAGGATATATACAATTAATTCTATAATAACAATTTTCTTTAGATTAATAGCATACGTGTAAATAAGTTTATAAAGAAATAAAAATCTAAAACTAAGCTTCTAATTAAATTATAGGAGGCCTTAGAACGAAAATAAAAACGGCTAATATAATTAATAGGGAATCCAGTATATTTAATCCCTAGGAATTTGGGCAAATTAGCTATAAAATAGGGTAAATTGGCTATAAGATAAGGCAAGATAGAGAGAAGTTAAGAAAGCTGTTAGTTGGCTTAAAGGCGGAGGCAGCGTGTCCAATATATAGGTAAATTAAGTAGTGGAGGGGCTCGTTAGAGTAAGAGGCTGGCTAGCTATACGTATTTTAGCGAATTTTGTATTAGCAAAGTAGTATAATAACCCCCCCTCTTTTGCCTTTCTCTTCCGATTTACCGCACGTTTTTCTTTAATAGGCTTTATTTTTATAATAATCTCTACCTTTATAGTTTAAGCTTCTTCTATCTATTCGTAATTGAGTATATTAACTCTATTAATATTTAGGGCTAAATTAATAGCTAATCTTTATAACTGTCGCTTCTTAATATATAGAATAGCCTTATGCTACTCCTCTATAAAGGCTCTCCTTAAGTTTTAAATATAAAATAACTTTATTAGCTTATTGCCTAAGCTAATACGCTTTAAAGGAGACTTTAGGTAAAAAAGGCGGAAATAGCGCGATTAAACTAACTTTACGTCTTAGGTGTATTTATAGGCTAATTAGGTATAAATAGAAGCTTTGGAGTACGTCTTAATAAGGGGGGAGAATAAGGATAACCATTAAGCACTTACTGCTTAGGTGGTGTTAACCTACTAAACCGCTAGAAAATGTTAGCTATATCTATATAAATTGGTTAAATTCTTATATTTTTATAGGTAGTTATAACGCTTTTGCCCGTAAAGATTAGCTTTAGTACTTACTTATTAGTAGGAATTCTTAATATTAGGTAGCTAACGGCAAGATAATACGGTAATTTGCCGTAATTTGCCCTAAATAGGCTGTGATAGGCCTAAGCTCCCTAGCAGAATATTAAAACCTACCCCTTTACTCCTCTATTTCGTTAACTATATCTATACTAGTAAATATACGATTTAAAAGTGTTATACTTTATCTTTGTATCTTTATAGACTTCTTTAACTTTTATATTAGTTATACTAAAGGTTTACCAACCTCTACTATCCTAAAAGAATATAACTATAGTTTCTAAAAAAAAAATAAGGTATAGATTACCCTTTATATAACTGCTTAAAATACTAATATATACTTACGACTAAGGGAAAGGTAAAAGAAATAGCACTATTAGTGTAAGAAGAATCTAGGAACGTATAAGCGAACGGTAGTCGGGCTAAAGTACTATAAATTGTATATGCCCGGTAGCATATAGCTAACTATAGTAGACAGCTATATATGGCGACGGAGTATCTAGAAATAGTATCCTAAAACGTTAATTAGATATAAATAGCGGTTTTAAAGAAGATAGATACCTAGTGCCTTAGGGTAAAGCGCACCGCCGATAACTCCAGTAGAGTTTAGATAAAGAATCTCTAGATCTATATATACGGAATTTAACCGTAGTATTTATTATATAAACTCTATTCCTTTATACCTGTAATACTTTAGCAGCGGTTATAAGTCCTAAATTGCCCTAATAAGCAGCTTTAACGCTACCGTCCCTTTACTAAAGGGCTTATTTCTAGTGGCGAAGATAATACTATAGCTAAGCCAGTTTACGCGGCGTTTATACATAGTAATAAACCGTAAAAGGCTTAATATAGTATAGATATAGTCAGAAGATAGTAAGGATTAGGTTGTAGTAGTAAACTAAAACTAAAACCTACGGATAAACTAGTATTAAAAACTGCCGTGTGCTTTTTTCTAATGTTTATAATATTAGGCAACGCTCCTAAAGGTATTCCTCTTATACTATAGCTAGAAGGGAGTATAATAACTCTGGAAAAGATAATAGACTTAGTATAGGATAAAGTAGTAGAGTATAATATGGTTTTTAAAGGCGATAGTCCTAGCAAGGCTATATATAAACCGTCGCCATTAATATATCGCATGGTAAGCTACCTTTTATCGCTTCTATATATACTAACATAAAATAGATATATAATACCCTAAGCGTGTTTTGGTATAAACTATTAAAACACATCTAATATTGCGTAAAGGCTAAGTACTTATTTAGAAAACTCTCTAAGTAAGAAATAATTACTAAAGTAGAAGAGCTACTCTATATAGATAACTTTTAATACTCTAAAATAGTATATATAGCTATACTACCTTAGTACCCTCCTAACTATTCATAGGGCGAGTAATCCTACTTTATAGTATTAGTTATTATAACAGGTCTCTCTAAGTTATTCTTTAAAGGAAAGTGGTAATTTAGGTTTAGTATAGATACGCAGCACTTTCTGCCTAATTAACCCTAGGGCAGTTATGCTAATTTATATAATAATCCGCCACGCTATTAATAAATAGAAAAGTAGTAGCTTTATTTAATAAAAGTTTAAAGCAGGTGCCAATCTTTATAGTAATTTATTCTTTCTTTACTCTTATTCTAACTACCTAGGCTACGCCGTAACTAATTTTAATATTAGCCGCCTGGGGATAAATAAAGGCTATATAGGTAGATTAGTTAATAGAGCGCTAGAACTAGATTTTAGGGCTTTTGTAATAGGGCGTCTTAAAGAGACTTTAAGTAACTATATATAGTAATAACCCTGCTATATAAGTAATTCCAAATTTATTTAAATATAATTTTAATAATCTTTTTAACCTAGACTCTAACTATAATATAGGATTTAATAAGCAGCGCTTTAATATACTTTTATTGGTATATAACTACTTATAATAATAGTTTTAGACTAATGCTTATATCTAGGTACTTAACGCGTCCCTTTCCTTAAACCTAGATACAGTACTAGGACAAAAGTCTTTGCGTCTAAGCGATTTCACACCAAAACTCACCATATTCGCAGTATAATTTCTACTACTATAAATTATAAATTTATTCTAAAAAAATTAATAATTAAAAATAAATAGTATTCCTAATATTAGTTACACAAGGTAATATTACGTAGCTACGGTTCGTAGATAGTATAATAATTATTATTCTTCTTAATATCCTTAAAGAAAGGGGTAAGGAACTTAAGGTTCCTTACCACGCTAGTGCCGCGGCGGCACGTAACGGTAACTTGCCGCATATAACGGCAATATACCTTATATGCCTTTATTCCCAACACTGGCAACTCTTTTTTTATAGTTGCTATCTATATATATATAGACCGCTTAACTAGCGGAATAAAAATTAATTCTCCTTACTTACTATTGCCATTGTAATATAAGTCTCGCTGTCTTAAAATTTGCCTCTTAGCACGTAATGCTTTCTTAATTATAAGTTGTGGGTAGGTATCTTATTGGTAGGGCCGCTAAGGCGCTAGCGGTAAGCGAACTAATAGCGATTTTCCATCTTAGGGATAGAAAATCCTAATTAGCTGGTTTAAGTCAGGGTCTGTAGAATATAACTAATTAGACAACTTTAACCGCCGGTCAAAGTTCCTGGACATCTTAAGACCTTACGTAACTAAGAAATTTCTAGGGACTCCCTTTTAACCTAACCTTTAACTCATATATATAGAGTATTTATATTAATAAGCGTCTCTAGTGCCTTGTTTAGGTTCGCCTTTATTATTATATTTACTAGGTTATCTTAGCCATTAATCTATTAAATTTTAAAGAGTTCTTAACGCTTATAGGATTGCTAAAGTGCCATAATATCGATTATAAGGCGCTTCTCCTTTATAGTACTAAGCTTAACTAAACACTTATAGAGGGAATATAAGTTAGTGTATATAATTATAGGGATAATAGGAAGTTTGAGTCAATCTATAATTATCTTTAGGGTAGTTCCAATTGTAATTGCTATATTAACTCTGCTAACCATTCTATATATCTCTAACGCTAGAACGCTTTAAGTAACGCGCTTACTCTTAGTTAAGCTCTAATAGATAAGATTGCTATAGATTATAAAGTTATTCTCTCTAGTAGATTTATTCGCGATAATAATTTTATATTTTAGCTAGGAGCTAAAGTCTTTATTATTTATAAATAATCTATTAACAAATATAAAGAGCTTAGCGGTAGGAAGATTAATAGGCACGTAGAGTAGTCCCTAATTAAGATAGTTTATTTACTAGGAAAGACGCTTATTTAGGGTAAGAATATCTTCCTTAGTTAGTTCCTGGTGTTAAGCGGCAACTAAGAGATTAAAGGAAGCCTCGGGTTAATAGATAAAAGCAATATAAGCTCCGCAAGCGCGTTACTCCATATATTCTTACTTTAGAGAATTAACATTAATAATATTAATTTTCTTGCCTTAACCCTTCTAGCGTAAAGCAATGGTTCCCGTAGTTATAATAAAAAAGTATAGATTAAATATAAATATAGTTATTAAAAGTTTCTCTTTGTGGTGCTTACTATAGGTGGCCCACTAATAAGTTTCTGCCTCTGCAATTCTATATAACGGCTTAAGTATAACCATAATTATATCTTCGGGATATTAGTGGCGAATTTACTCTAAAAGGTATGCTAATATTAAGCGCTAAAGGTATATTTTTAATTGGGTATAGGCCTAAGTAATATCTCGCAAATAGACCGCTATTCCATTCTTTATTAAGGAGGGAGCTAGCGCAATAATAACTCGCTAACTAGCTCGTTAAATTATGGGAGATTATATAAGAATTACCTCCTTACCATTGTCGTTATAGCCTTGGATAATAAGCCTTAATTTCTTAAATAGGGCGTTAGTAGCTTTGCCCTTAATCTCGTTAACTATTCTTAACTTAAAGATGCGAACTCTATTGAACTTAATAGGGTTATACTTCTTAAATTTAAAGACTCCTTTTGCAATAAGACCGTTAATCTCCTGCTTGTCGGATACTTAGAAAGGAGCTCCTAGGGTTATAATATAACCTTCCTTTTAGAGCTATTTTACGAGCTTAAAGTTAGCCTTCTCTTTGGCTATTATAAAGGCTATTAATAACTTAACTCCATTCTTAATAGCAGCAATAAATTGTTCTTTAAAATTAATAAGATATTAGCAATTTTGTAATCCCTTTAGGCGACCTCTACCGCGTTACGGTTATAGCGCATCTACTACAATTATATTGGGATCGTAATCGCCTTCTAGAGTATATTAATTATAGTTCTCTTCTAGGGCATCTTCTAGGGCATCCTATAAAGGCTCAGAATTATTATCTTTATAATAAGGCTTAATAATAGTTAAATAGAATTAAGTGGGTCTGTAAGGCATCTAAATAGTATAAGTTTAACTATTAATTATAATAAGTTAGTATAGGCCTAACCATCNTCCCTTTTTANNCTATACGCGTACTTTAGACTNGANTNGCAGATTAANNNTAGTTAAGGTATTTNGGCNATTTCTTATTCCTAGTGCGTTATTAACCTAGTATATAGCGTAGAGACGTTACACCTCCTTTATTGCCTTATAAATAGCCTTAGCTTATTACACGATAGAGGGAGATAGTAGAGAATTATTAGTTATTTAAGGGTAGGCGCTAAAGACTAGTAATATAAGTATAAGTCTATCCGGGCCAGCAGAATTGTTAATAGCTTTAACAGCTATTTATAAGGTAAGTTCTTTGCTAGTATCCTTTAGTTCTAAAGAAATAATCTTATATACGCGGCGTAATGGCGCGTAATATTACTCTACTTTTTTAATACTATTATATGCCTTAATGGGGACTTCCTTAACCTTAATTGCTATTGCCTTTATCTGCTATCGGAACTCTATAGATAAGAAGTTCTTTCCTATATTATAGATAATTTAATTAGGGGGTCCTAAATAGATATTAATCTAGTATAACTAAAGGGTATCCTATACGTTTCTGGCTAATATATCTTTTAAGAAACGCGCGGCTTAGAAGAAGGTTAAGAAGTTAATAACTTAGAGTACTAGCTTGCCGCTAAGATATATAACATTAATAATAATATAGAAGTTAAAGTTATAGTTATTTTTAAGGGTAAACTTAAATCGGCTAGGGGNCTTCTGGTTTATTTAGTAGTAATAGTAGTACTTTATAAGATGCTTAATTGCCTTAATCTTAACTTTATAGCCTACTTGCTAAAGAACCCTAAGCAATTAATAAACGGATGGGTGGCCAAAACGACGGTATAGTTGGCGTAATTCTAACTTAGTTAAGTAGCTCTAAGCAACACTCTTTTCTAGTTAATAAAGGAGCAACTAGGGGTAACCCTACTTGTGTATAACGGGCACCCGATTATCTCCCTAAATAAGTATATTCTTAAGGTTATTAAGCCTAACGCCTAATTTATTTATATTTATAATATAAAATAAAAACGGAGTGTTTATAGGGATAATATAGAAAGTGATATATCCTAAGGGGGTTTAGACCCTAATTATGCTAAAAGAGATTATAGTACCCTTACCAAAACAAATCGTGTGTTGGCCTACTGTTAAATAGTTAATCTAAATAGAGCTATTAAGCTACTAAAGGGCTTAAACTTAAGGTTCTCCTACTATAGATACTCCTGCGGCTCTAGTATCCGGCATAATACTATAGAAGACGTTCGCTAAGTATCTGTCGTTAAAGGAAAACGCGGAGCTCTCCTTTAGCTTATTAAAGATATCTAACTTCGTAATAGAATGGAGCGTAGATTAGTCATTAAGAACAGCAACGGTTTATATACTATTTACCTCACCATACTCAGTAAAGTATTAGTTAGGTAAGTAGTCCTTAATTTCTATATCTATAAGGAGCTGTTTAACCTTATTAACCTTACCCTTAAGATCTTCTACGCCTTCGTATTAAACTAAAAAGCTTTAAAAGTAGGCCGCAGTAACCTTATAATTTCTAACATTTCTTATACTCTAACGGAACCTATTATATGCCTTTTTTTGTTTATTAAGGGAGTATCTAGTTAACTAGCAATTTAGCTTCTTATAAACGTAGCACTTCTTTTAGTAATTACTTTAAAATAAACCTCTACGAGGACCTCTATAATTACCTTATAGTTAATATTAATCGTACCCTCTTCTGTATTCCCTACTACGGCCACTATATATTTGATTAGTCTAGTTATAATTATATTAGTCAGGAATACTTAGTTAGGTAGGGTTTTCGGTATAAAACTATTAAGATTCTTATATTCGTATTATAGTACCTATAGTAGAGCGTAGCTTAGCATATACTCCTTTAAACGTATCCGCAGGTTTATATAGCGCTAAGTTATACTTAGGAACGCCACAGTATGCTAAGATAACCTAGTCCCTTAGGCTGTTCTTATTTTAGTAAGTTTTGGTAAAGCCATATTAGATTTTCTAGAGTTTATTAAAGAGTAGTTAAAGGTACTCTAAATAAGTCTTTATTAGGTTAAAAGCAATAACTCTTTAGAACGTAGTTTCCCGCCATTCGGATATATAAAGTTGGCGATTCTTATTAGTCTTAAAGTGAGCTTTAGTAAGCTAAAGCATTACATTAAAGCTATAGTTTTTACCTATAATATAGTTGTAATAGAATATTGCTACCCATCCCTTTAATATAATAGAGAAAGTGTGGTGGTACTAGTAGTATTAAATTCTAACCTTATTGCAACAGTTATAAAAGACCTATAGTTTTACTCTAAGTATATTATACAGTTCTCCTCTAAACTTCTTTTCTTCGTCTAAGTATACCTTTATTAGATTCGTAACTTCTTATAGTAAAGGGTTACCGGTTAGCTGGAGTAGAAAAGCTAGAGGCAGCGGTAGAGGATAAGTACCTCTAGGTGGGAGAGTAGCGTTCTAGGGGTTTTGTTTTAAATTAAAGTTGCCTTTTAAAGAATATGGGTTAGTTCTAAGTTTCCGTAGTTAACGTATAATCTTAGCTTCTATCTATACTGGTTCTTCTATACTAATAATAACGGCCTAAATATTGCTAGCGATTGGGTTACTATTCTTAGTAATATATACCCCGTTCCTACGGAGGAAGTCTTAAAAATCCTAAACAATATTAATATTGCTAAGTGCCCAGGTGTTAGCGGTCCATCCTATAAAATCCTCCCTAAAATATTCCCATAGCTGTATATTGGCGTAGTATCTACTTTAGTAGAATATAATACGGTGTAGGAGAAAGCTATTAACTTATTTTGCGGTATAAGTTATTATATTAAAGGTAAATTCGTCCTAATTTTCATTAATAAGTTTCGCGTATAAAGCTACCCCTAGTAGTAAGGAGTCTTCCCAGTCGTTTAAAGTAGGTGTAGCTATATTTTTAGAGGGAGGGAAGTGTTATTGGTATAGAGATTGTCGTTTAGTACGCGTTCGTAATATATATTTATTATTTAGTACGCGTTCGTCGTTTAGTACGCGTTTATAACGTATATTTATAATTATAGGGCTTAGGACCAGTTCTGGCCTTAAATCGCGAAGACTTATAAAGCGTGTTGTTCTGCATAATAGACGCAAGAATCCGTAATCTTAGAAAGGCTTAGGACCAGTTCTGGCCTTTAGATCCTTAGATTTATGGAAGAGTTCTATTTAAGGTTTAGGACCAGTTCTAACCTTAAAAAACAGCTCCCTTTAGCACGAGTAGCACTAGTACAGTGGCTTATCTCTTCTTAGTGGAATACCTAGCTGCTCTATAGTATAACAGTGAAGTTAACCACTAATTAGTATTGGTTACACAAGGTAATATCGCGTAGCTACGGTTCGTAGATAGTATAATAATTGTTGTTCTTCTTAATATCCTTAAAGAAAGGGGTAAGGAACTTAAGGTTCCTTACCACGCTAGTGCCGCGGCGGCACGTGACGGCAACTTGCCGTATGTAACGGCAACTTGCTACACGTGACGGCAATATGCCTTATATACCTTTATTCCCAACACCTAAAAATCTATCTATTTAGATTTTTGTTTAATAAAGAATTAGTCTAAATAAATATACTTTAAAGTTAAAGAAGTGTAAAAAAAGAGTGTTTTATATACAAATTCGCTTAAATTTTATAATACCTAACTTTATAGTATATTTATCTAAGCTAATTCTTTATTAAATAAAAATCTAAATAGGTAGATTTTTAGGAATACTATTTGTTTTTAATTATTAATTTTTTTAGAATAAATTTATAATTTATAGTAGTAGAAATTATACTGCGAATATGGTGAGTTTTGGTGTGAAATCGCTTAGACGCAAAGACTTTTGTCCTGTGGCTGTACCTCCTACCCTTCCGGCACTATTATTAAGCCTAATATACCCCATAATATGTTGCCTAGTTAGACTAGCTACAGTACTAATTACTAAGGCAGTAGGCCTAATAATGTTAGCAACCCTAATAGCGGTATAGATAGCGGGATTAATATAAATAAGTGCTATAATGGATATAGTAGAGTTAATATAGGTAAAGATAGCGATATAGATAATAAAATTAATATAGCTTTAGGTGGTAATAGGGATAATCAGAATGGTGTAAGTAAGGGGGGCAATAAATATAATAGAGTGGACGTAGGTAATAATACTAGCGTAAATAGTGGAGAAGATATAGATAAGGATAGTGGCGTTAGTAATAATTTTAAAAATAATACCTATAAGCTAGTCTTTAAAGGTATAAAATCGCGGAATTAGAAACGTACTATTAATATACTATATCTCTAGAATTATAAACAGTTAATAGTTGCGGTTAAGCTATTTAGAAAGACGCCTAGGGCTAAACCTAATATAAGTCTTTAGTATACTATTAGAAAAGAGATTAAGTTAGTACTATTTAATAATAAAGATCTAGATATCTTTAGAATAAAAGTAATAGAGGGGTAAGGTAAGGCAAATGCTTTATAGTCTATAATAGGTTTAGAGGAGTAGCTATTCTATAGAGTAGTTATAATATAAATATATGTTTAAAGGTATATTGTGGCAATCTATAGCAATTTATAGCAATCTGTAGCAATCTGTAATAGTATATTAAAACTTAAAAAATTATATATATAGTAACCTAGTTATTACGCGATATAAATACTATACGATTTATATAATTTTTATAATTAGTACGATTTATATATATTATACTAATAGTACGCTTTTTATTTATAGAGTAGGGGATACATGGTATCAGATTAGTGCTTAGGCGTTTTGCTGCGGTTTGCTTATAAATACTGCAAACTTGCTACGGAATGTGCGGTTTGCGCAAACCGATAACCACTATATACCACTGCCGCGATCGTGCAGTTTGCGGCAATTTGCCGCAAACTGCAACAATACGCCCAAAAAAATTTCCTGATGTTATAACTCTATATACTAAGTCTTAGGCAGTATAAACCCTATTAGCTTTTACTAATATTCTAATTAATACCTAGTCTGTTACTAATAAGGGTCTAAACATACTAAAATAGGACGTCTTTAATATAATATTAAAACCTAGTAATATATTACCTCTAGTTACTAAGCTATTTCTTTAAACCAATAGTAAAGCTATAGAGTAATTAGAACTTAAAGCCCTATAATAACTAAAGGATTTTAACCTTATAACGGTCTTCCTAATATCTATATATATACTAAGAAGTTATAAAATCTATAGTATTATCTAATTTTATACTTAAAGTAATATAAAATAAAATAGCTTTTACCTAGAAACTATTTAAAAGGTTAATAGATTTTATCTATAAGATACAATAGAGGGGCGCCTCTTATACTACCTTTAATATAGAAGTAAACTAGAAATGTAATAGAAAGAAAGCTACTAGGTATTATTATTAGGAACTAGACCTAATAGGCCTACTATATAGATATAGTAAAGTTTAGGTGCTTAAGAAGTAAATCTATAATAAAAGATTCTTATTAAAAATTATAATAATCCTTTAAGTGGCTACTATGGTCTAACTAAAATAATAGGGCTACTTTAATATAAATACTATTAGCTAAAGCTTAAATAGGAAGTAAGGGAGCGTATTGGCTATTATAAGAAGTATTAGGTATATAAAATCTATGGGTATAAGCTATAGGGTTTACTTAAATTAGTTCCTCCTATTAGCAAGCTATAGCAATATTACGCTATAGACTTTATTACGGATCTTCCGCTATTTAAGAATAGGTAAGAATAAATATATTATTGTTAATTCTATTTAACGTCTAATGCGGTCCCTATTTAGGTTTATATAGACTAATACCATAATATAGGTATAAAAAACCTTTAAGGCAGATATAAGAGGTAATACAGTATATACCCCACTAGGTAGCATGCCCGTACTACGTTAATAGGAGGAAAAATACCATTAGGTCACTGCTTTAAGACTTCTATAAAGGAGTGTCCTAATTACCTATTTTATCCTATTTGCTATTTATATTATACTTTTACTTAATTATAGATTGCCGTAAGCTTGCCGTAAGGTTTTATATACCTACCCTTACTCCTATTTAAATGCCCTATATATATACGCCTACAGTACTCCTACTTATAGTATAATTTTTACCCTAAAGAAATAGTAGGATAAATTTAAACTAAAATAGAACTAAGTATTTTATCCTAGGGCCCTAACCTAGGTCCCTTATTCCCTATCTTCTATATCTAATAAGTATGCTTAGCTTAGTACTAGTAGTAGGGGTACATTAAGCCCCTATACTTAAGTACTAAAATATAGCTGAGTAGATTAAGGCGTAGAGAAAGACGGAATACTACGAAGTAAGTCTAGGCTATTAAGTAGGGTAGGGAATAAGAGGCTTATTATATGCTTCTTAGGCCGTATATAGTTCGTTCGGTTACTATACCGTATAGGTACTATATTATAGTTATATACTATATAGAAGGAAGGGAGAAAAGGGGGGGGCGCCGAAGGTAAATACCGTGTTTTAAATAAATAATTAGAATGTATATAAAGACGTAGGTAGCTATATCGAGTTCTTATTAGGGCTTACCCTCCGAGTGAAATTTTTTTCACAATACTACTATATTGCCGCGTCCGCGCTGCGCCGCCGTATATATATCTCTACGTTTGTTCTGGTAGTCTATTAATATAATCTTAATAAAATGCCAATGGCTGTCTGCTAGGTTCCTAGGCTCTACCGCGTAGAGGTATAAAGGCTGATTTTTATAGAGCCTAGACCTATTAATTATTAAAGAAGCTTAATATAAGATACCTAAGTCCCTTTTAAATTTTAAAAAAAATTAGTAAGCTAGCCTACTATCTCTAACTACCTTTATCTATAGCCCGTATATATCTAGTATTTTAAATAAATATACTAGAGCTATAGTATAGACTATCGCTAGAAAAGAACTTATATTTAGGTCTAATTAAATACCTTAAAGTAAGAGGCAAGCGATATAAGGTTAAAGCAATACTACGCTATAAGCCTATTAAAAATAAGCTTTAATATAAAGTTAAATAGCTAGGCTAGCCTATTAAGGACTCTATATAGGAACTAGAGGACTATCTTAATTACTATAAAGATATTTTAAAAGAATATTAGGACTAAATTATATAGTCTATAAATTATAGAAAGCGCCCTAATACTATAATGTTATTATAATCTATAAAGAAAGCTTATAGTAGGCCGTAAGAGGCCCTAAAGAGTATAAAAATAGTTTAAATCAGATATAGAACAGATAAGCTCCGAAAACTATAAGGATTAGGGCTACGGCCTAAGGCAGAATACGTCCTTTACTTTTTACGTATATAATATAGAATGTAATAGGGTATTTTGCTAAAATTGCATTTCTATTAATTAGTCTATACTAGAAATAGTGTTTCTATAAGCTTATAAGTTCTTTCTAAAAGCCTTATAAGGCCTCTCTAAGCACTAATTAAGATCTTTAATTACCACTATATATAAGAATAAATCACAAATTCTATAAGTCTAAGCTATAAATACATAGTCTAAAAGCCACTACGCCTTATCTTTAGAAGTAGGATTAGTATCTATTAGCCTATTAAGTAATAGCTAATAGGAATAAAATCCCTTTATAGGAGTGTAAGTAGGTATAAAAATAGGGGTAAGATAATAAGATGTAGCAGAAGCAGAGATTCTTAAACGCTTAACACTAATATTAGGTCTAAACTAATACTGATAAAGCTCTTAAGGCGTAAGCTTATAGTTTATAAAGATATACTTAAGCCAAAAATAAACAGATATATTAGCTGGTTAGTATAACTTAGAACTACTAAGACCTTATTATAGTAACTATTAGTTACCTATCTGCTAGGTACCTAAGGAGTAACCTATCTAATAGTGTACTATATTATGCTCTTTAGAAACCTAATATATATAAAAACTTTTTCCTATAGTATATAGCGACCCTCTTTTTATTACCCCTATTATTTACCCTATCCTTAATATACTAGCCTTACTCTTTTATTAAGCGCTACTAGCTAGCTTACTAGAAGTTATTGGCAGTATAAATAGCTGTAGTATAGTTTTAAATTTAACTATGTTATTTAGTATTAGCGCTAGAATAAAAAAGAGCCTAGGCGATATAGTAGTTAAGGATATTAAAGGTATGTTACTACTTAGGCCTAGGCTGTTAAGACCTAAAGTTAGTAATGGAAAACCATCTAAAAGATAGGAAAGCTTACCTTAATATAACTACCACTCTTAATACGTATACACTAATTATAAAGACTAAAGATATTAGACCTTATGTTACGGCACTAGTAGAAACTAGTAGATTATAGCTAATAGATATTGGTAGATTATAGCGGACAGTTGCAGACAGTCGTAGATAGTTTTATACAGTTTTAGACAGTTGCCGTTACGTAACTAGAGGATTATATATAACGTTAAGCGGCGCCGCCCTTTATCTCCTTTCCTTTTTCTAGCTTTAGATCCTCGTTTATAGACTACTAATTATATAGGCTTGCGCGTCCCTCTTGCCGTGCTTATGCCTTAATTAACTAAGTTGCTAATATTATCTAAAGCTTGTCTACTCTTCTTCCTAAAAAGGAACTTTAAAAAATATCTACGGACCACAAATAAGAATAGAACATAGAAATAGACCTAAAGACTATTACTAGAACTCGAAGAATAAAATAGAACTAGAAGAATAGAAAAGAATAATAAGACCTATAGAACACGTATAGACCAGAACCCCTATAAAATTCTATTAAAAGCTACCCTAATAACTATATTACTATACTAAGAACTATAGCGGCTGGTAAAGCAGCTATAGGACCCTTAAATACCTCCAATAGTAAAACAGCAACTAACTTAAACTCCTAGGTAGAGCTTGTAGCAGCTAATGCTAAAATTAAATAACTTCGAGAGCTGCTTAAAGCTAGAGAACCCCTTATACTTAGTAAAGAGTTATTAGATATCTAGAGACTTTCTATAGTCCTTAAGGCCTAATATATAGTATTAGCATCGTTGCGGTCCGCGAAGGTTATAGACCCCCTATTACTTATAGACGGAACCGACCCTATATTTAATAATTAGAAGCTTTAATTATAGGATAAGCTTAAAGTTAATACGGATTACTTCCCTACTACTTAGGCTAAAATAGCCTATGTCTTTAGCCGTACTGGCGGGGATATATAGACGCACCTACGTCTATAATACGTATAGGACTTAGCAGATCTCTTCCTCTTTGGAGAAGAGATAATTATATACCTATCTTTTATCTATAAGGACCCCTTTAAAGTATAAAACGCCCGACTTAATTATAAAAGCCTAAATATAAAAACGATAGAGACCTTTTTAGCCTTTTAGACCCGCTTTCTGCACCTAGCTAGCTAGGCTTAAATTTCCTAGGAAGATCTAATACTAGACCTATTTAATAAGCTTACCCTAGACCTACAGCGAGCCGTATTACTAGTTCTTACTACTATATAGACGCTAAAGAAACTTATAGATTAGTGCTTAGCTATTAACTAAGGCCTCCACTAAATTAAGGCACGCGCCAAATGGTATAAAGCCAGAAACCCTTTAAATTAGACTATAAGCAATATAAGAATGGCCCACAATGCCCTAATATAATTGGCAACCCCTATTACGGGACACCCCCGTGACACCTTATACACGTCTACCTATTTCCACCGACCTAGCAACTAGAGACTAACCACGAGACGGCAATTTACGGCAATCTGACGGCAATCTGTTATATTCTGCCATATTCTGCTATATTCTGCTAAGTTTTACTAAATCCTGCTAAGTTCTGCTAGGACTATTACTTAAATCCTATTCTACTCTATATACGTATTAACTAAGCAACCAAGCTAATAATATATACCCTTTCTTTCCATTTTCCTGCCTTCTCTCCTTACGTAACGTTTTAACCTTACTATATAGTTTATATACATAGCTTAATAATATCTACTTTACTATATATTATCGTCGCTTATACTCACTCTATAATACTACGTTGCGTTAACTACTTACACTACTACCTAAAATGGAAAACGCATCTAAAGCCCCCGTAACGGCCACTAATATTATATCCATCCTCTAAGAACAAATAGTAAGCATATAGAAGTCCTTTATAGAGGCCCTTAAATAATAACAAGTTGCCTTAACCTAATAGTAAGCTAAGCAAGAAGCACGGCATTAAAAAATAATGGAAGCCCTCTAAGAGGAAGTCTGTACCCTTAAGATGCTTATGCTAAAACCCTAAGACCGAATACTATTGCTAGAGGCTTATACACAAAACGCGAGCCCTAAACCTACAGCAGCTGTCCACCCTAAACTAACTACTATACTATAACGATCTAAACGGTTACCTAACCCCCTAATATTTACTAGTAAATAATAAGAACTCTAATTATTTCTAAGCTAGCTTAAGAATAAATTAACTAGAAATGCTAACCGCTACCTAACTAAAGCTAACTGACTCTATTACGCCCTAAGTTAACTAGGAGGAAAGGTAGCTAACCTTATTAAACCCCTTTAGCCAAACTTAGTACAAAGCCTAGTTATACTTCTTAAAGCTATATATAGTGACCTAAACCGCTAAGCTACCGCTTAGAGAAAGATAAACTATATAGCTTAGGGAATAAAGAGTTTCCTAGTATACTTCTCTAAATTTAACCATTACGCAAGGGAAATAGGCTAGAACAATTCCGCACTAATTAATAGCCTTATTAAATTATTAAGCCCTAAACTAAAAACCTCCCTAATAAGCGTAGACCTACTAGGAGCTATTAATGCCTACACAAACGTTATTAATAAATGGTATAATAATATACTACGCCTAATACCAAAACACGCCCCTTAATATAATACGGCAACCCTATAAATATTTACTAAGTTATTATCTCAGCCTAAGCACCCTAACGCCATAGATATTAACACTAAAACGCTAGGATACGCCCTACTAGGGTCCTTTAAACGAGAATGACGCATTAAACTAGGCCTCTACTTTAAATATAGAAGTAACTCCCACCTCTCTAACTACTGCTTTTGTTATGCCCAAGCCCAACCCACTTGACCATACAAACCACCAAAAAGGTAGCAGCAGTGTCTCGCGACTGGACGGGCTGCCGGTTGGAATGCCTTATAAGCTCTCCAGCCCATACCGCAGGTATGGGTAGCGCATCGCATGACAGCTTTGCCCCTATACCCAAATATAATTTATAAACGGCTAATACTAATAACCGTTTACCGCACCGATCTTCTAGTTACTATCCCCAATCTTTACCTGGTTCCAGCCGTATATCTAGTAAGTACCGTTTATAAGGACAAAGCTCTAACCAACGCTCTATAAAAACTCCGCCCTAATTACCTCTAAAAGAAAGGTCCTAGAGCTAAGTCGCTCTCCGGGACGGCTTTGCCTTAGGATCTTGTTAAATACTTTAGATGTTATAAACTCTAACTCTTAGGATTGTAGTATAACCGTTAACTATTATCTCCGGTAAAATAATTAACGAGTTAATACTTAAGTCTTAATTAATATAGGAGCTAGCGGTATAGGATTTATTAATAAGATCTTTATATAAGAAAATGGTTTTACCCTAACCCCCCTTAACCGGCATATTAACGTATTTGGATTTAATAGCAAACGTACTATCTTAGGCCGTATTACCTATATAGTAGCCCTAAGACTCCAATACCTAAATTATAAAGAACTGATTAAGCTTTTTATTACTACCTTAGGTTACCTAGTAATCCTTAAACAACCCTGGATAAAGCTATATAAGGTGACTATTAATTAAGACAACCTTAAGCTTCTATTTACCGCCTCCTATTATAAGCAGAAATGCCTTATAACATACCGCCTTAACCCTAAACTAAAATCTAGAAAATCTACCAAGATCTACCAGCCTAAGATTTCTACTAATATTTACCCTACACCTAAGGAATCCATCAGATTCCACTAACCTAAGAATTCCACCGAATTCCACCGACATGAAAATTACATTAATATCCACTAAAGATCTGGATTTTCTACTGAACCCTATAAACCGGCCCTAACTACTACGCCGCCCCGAACTAAGCAGAAGCTTAATACATAAAAATACTAGAAGGACTAGTATTCTACTATAAAAAGGATTCTCAAAGAACCTAAACCTAAATCTAACACTGACTTCGTACCTAACACCGAACCTAAACCTAAATAAGAAACTATAGACAATCTAAGCAAGCTTGGCACCCTAGATATTTATATAATTAGAGCTACCCCGCTAGCGTGACTCGCTAAAAAACCTAAATATACGATCTTCGCTATCACTATAGCTGATATTAAGAAGGCCTTAGTACTAAAGAAGCACACTAACCCTGCTATAAAGGTACCAGTAGAATACTATAACCGCCTAGAGGTATTCTTACGGAAGGAAGCCGATAAGCTACTGGAATACCGATTATACGACTATAAGATTATACTAGAAGAAGGAAAGCAGCCTAGATTTAGACCCCTATATAGGATGTCCTAAAATAAACTTTAAGTGCTATAGAAGTATCTAGACGAGAACCTAAGCAAAGGATTTATTAGAGCAAGCTCTTTACCTATAGCCGTACTAGTCATCTTTATTAAGAAACCAGGTAGCGGACTGCGCTTCTATATAGACTACCAAGCTCTTAATACCGTTACTATTAAGAACCGATACTTAATTTCGTTAATATAGGAAACACTAAACTAATTAAGCAAGGCTTGCTACTATATAAAGCTTAACATTATCTCTGCGTTTAACCGCCTTTATATAGCAAAGGGAGATAAATGGCTTACTGCATTTCGTACTCGGTATGGATTATTTAAATACTTAGTAACGCTATTTAGCCTTACAAACGCTCCGAGCTCGTTTTAATATTACGTAAATAATACCCTACGCCCCTACCTAGACATCTTTTATACTACTTATATTAATAATATCTTAATATACAGTAATAACCTAACCAAATATTGGAAATACGTTAACCTTATCCTATAAGCCCTATATAAAACTAGTCTCTAATTAGATATAGATAAATGCAAGTTTTATAAAACGGAAGTTCTATACCTTAGGCTTCTTATTTCTATAAATAGCATATAAATGGACCTAAAGAAAATTAAAGTAATTATAAACTAGTAAAAACCTAAGAACGTTAAGGACGTAAGAGCCTTTATAGAATTTGCCAATTTCTACTAACGGTTTATTAACAACTTCTCCGCCCTAGTTTTACCCCTTATAGCTCTAACCTAAAAGGATAAAGCCTTTATCTTTAATAAGGAATATAAGAAGGCCTTTATTTATTTAAAGGTTATATTTACTACCGCGCCTATACTCTAATACTTTAACCTAAACTAAATAAGTGTTATAGAAGCTAACTTATCCAACTATGTTACTAGAGGCATCCTATCTTAATATAATAAAGAGGGAGTATTGCACCCTATAGTATACTACTTAAAATAACTAAGCCTAGCTAAATATAACTATAATATCTATAATAAGGAATTACTGGCTATTATTAGATACTTTAAGTAATGGCGACCCGAACTAGAAGGCGCTAAATTCCTAATTAAGGTCCTTAGTAATTATAAGAACCTATAGTACTTTACAATTATAAAACAGCTAAGCTACCGTTAGGCCCGCTAGTTAGAATACCTATCTCGTTTCCAATTCTCAATTATATACCGCCTAGGCGTTTAAGGCTAGAAGCCTAATACCCTAACCCAACGCTCATAAGACGCGCTAATACTAGAAGAGGCACGTTCTTACTAAAATTAGACTCTACTTTATCCTAAACTATTTAACCCCCCTACTAAAGATCTTATAGTATAAGTCCTTAAAATAACTGATTGATTAATTAAACAAATTATAACTAATAAATACCTAAATGACGAGTTTATCTAAGAGACGCTTAAGCTAATTTAAGATAGCGTTAGACGCTCTAAGAAGATCTCTTTAAGTAAATATAAAGCTCGCGGAAACCGCTTATATTACTAAAACCGTCTAGTTATCCCTAATTATAATAAACTTAGGCTTAAGCTCCTTAAACACGTATACGACTTATTAGTAGCCAGTCACCTAGGCTAAGGAAAAACCCTAGAGCTACTCTAACGGGAGTACTACTGGCTAAATATGTATAATATAATATAAAGGTATATCTTTAGCTGTTATATCTACTAATAAGCTAAAGCTTTATATAAGATATATAACGGCCTTTTAAAGCCACTACCTGTTCCGGACTGAAGATAAAAGGATATTTTAATTAACTTTATTATTAACCTCCCCGTAAGTAAGGGCTGCATAAATATTATAGTAGTTATAGACCGGCTATTTAAGATAAGACACTTAATCGCCTGCCCTAATATATTAATACCTACTATCGCCTAACTGTTCCTAAATTATATATAAAAACTCTACGGACTCCCTAAAATAATTATCTCTAATAGAGGCAGCTAGTTTATCTCTATATTCTAGAAAAAACTAACTACCCAACTCCGTATTAAAGCACTATTGTTTATAGTATACTATTTAGAAATAGATGGTTAAACGGAATGTATAAACGCTATAATGGAATAGTATATTTGGATATATACGTTGTACTTATAAGATAACTGGATTAACTGGCTTGTATTTACTAAGTTTACCGTAAATAATTCCGTCTCGGAAACTATAAAGGTCTCCCTATTTCTGGCTAACTACGGCTAGTATCTATAAATAGGTTTTAAACCCTTTAGTAATATTCCTTGCCCTACCCGCTATACCTTATAAGTTATAAAAGTAAATAAATTTGTAAAGAAAATGGAGGAACTATAATAGTTTCTTACTAACAAAATAATATAGGCTTAATCTGTCTATAAAGCTATAGCGAATAAGAAATAAACCCTAGCACCGGCCTACTAAATTAGTAACTTTATTTGGCTAGATATAAGAAATCTAAATATAAAACAACCTGCTAAGAAGCTTAATTGGAAGAACGCTGGCGCTTATAAGGTCGAGAAGGTTATTTCCTCCTACGCCTACCGATTAAAGCTTCCTGATACGGTTAAAATCCACCCTATATTCCACACGTTAGTCCTCTACCCCGCTACTTTTACATTAGACGCCCTGCCCGGATAGATATAAGACCCTCCCCTACCAGTTAAAGTAGATGGTGAGAATAAGTACTTTATTAAAAGAATTAATAATATTAAGTAACGTATTCCACCACCGAGCCGGCAGAACCACCGAGCCGGCAAGTCCATTTCCCCACCAAAAATCGTAAAAATCACAATATAATATCTTAACAACCACTTAATAATAAATTTTAAAAATTTATATTTAGACTTTTATATACGCTTTGCAGCTTCTATTAAAGTTGTATAGTAATTAGTTAAGTGGTTTTTAAAATATTATAATTTGGGGGCCAAAATATAGCCAAATTACTATATCTTAAAAACTACTAAACTAATTACTATGCANCTTTAATAGAAGCTGCAAAGCGTATATAAAAGTCTAAATATAAATTTTTAAAATTTATTATTAAGTGGTTGTTAAGATATTATATTGTGATTTTTACGATTTTTGGTGGGGAAATGGACTTGCCGGCTCGGTGGTTCTGCCGGCTCGGTGGTGGAATACGTTATAATAAATGGAAATATTAATATATATATCTCACGAAATAGAAAGGCTTTACTAAGCCCTTATGGAAACCTGTTAACTCTATAGGACTTATATAAGCCATAGAAGACTTTTATAAACTCCATCTAGAACTACTATAACCCTATCTCGCAGAAGCTCAAGTTTAAAGGGGGGGTACTATTATGGGACACCCCTGTAATACCTTATACACGTCTACCTGTTTCTACTAACTTAGCAACTAAAGACCGACCACGAGACGGCAATTTGCGGCAATCTAACGGTAATCTGTTATATTCTGCCATATTCTACTATATTCCACTAAGTTCTACTAAATCCTACTAAGTTCTGCCAGGACTACTACCTAAATCCTATTCTGCTCTATATATGTATTAACTAAGCAACTAAGCTAACAATACATACCCTTTCTTCCCGTTTTCCTACCTTCTCTCCTTATATAACGTCTTGACCTTACTATACAGTTTATGTATATAGCTTAATAATATCTACTTTGCTATATATTATCGTCACTTATACTTACTTCGTAACAACCCCCGTAGCACCACCTATATAGCCCGCCGCTAATTTAGCAGCTAGCTATACGGCCAGTCCTACTATAGGTCCGGCGAATGCTCGGCCTATATATAGTAACCCCTATATATAGGCCCTTAGTAATTAAGGAACTTACTTCTCTTATAGTTAGAAAGGTTACTATATAAAGGATTACCTAATAAATGTAAAAGTGGATAAGGTTTTGTTAATCTAAGAGGATAGTATAGAGTTAGAAAAAGAGGAACTTTAGAGGAATACTTCTCTCTAGGGTTAAATAGGATTAATATATTAGATGTTAATCTAGGTCGGCTAGTTAGTAAAAGAAGCTGCACTATCCCTTATACTTTATTCCATAATAAATACTAAGTTTTAACTTCTGCTTTAGCTAACTTTAGAGTAAATACCTTTACCTTAATAGACACCTAGTATACTATAAAGCTGGCTAACTTTCTAAATGCACCTATTAAAGAACTACCTAAACCAATTTCTATCCGCGGGTATAACGGGCGGATAGGGCCACCTATTATAACTATCTTGTAGATTTACCTCCGTGTTAATAAACAAAGGTAGTATAATATCCCCTTCTTTATTATAGACCTAGGTAGCTATAATATAATCTTAAGGCGAAAATAGCTAGCCTATTTAGGCTTATAGCTTAATATACGGAGTAGACGGCTTATCTAGCCCAAAACTCTACCCCTAACCCCTTCCTTTATAAAAGAAATTAGCATTATAATAGAAAACCTTATACGGCCCTAGATTAATACTATTTACTAGGCCAATACTATATGTAGAGGCTAGGCCTTTAAGAAAGATATATAGCTTAATTTATAACGGATCCGTATACTATATTGCCCCTAAACCACCTATATTACGCTACCCGCATTAAAAACCTAAGAAGTTAGTAGTAACCTAGAAAAGCCCCCTATAGAGAGCTTAGGCCCTATATAGCCATAAAGAATAGTAAGGGATGTTAGATATTATACTAAACTAATAAATTAGAGGGATAACCTACGGAAGATGGAATAGGAGCTAGAAAAGATTCTAAACCCTAAACCGTAAAATATGGTCTAGAAAACGGCTGTAAGGAAACTAGCAGACTTTCTACTAGTTAATATCTGCTATATTAATGCCGTAGAATTCTACTAGAACTTGGTTTAGCCTAATACCGTTACCTTTATAACAAGCTTATATAAAATTAATTAAATAATTAAGGGAAAAAAAGTAAGCTTAGCGAATAAGAAAGCGAGCTTATAGATAAGGAACTAGTAGAATAAAAGCTGCCCTATTAACACTAGAAATTTAAGGACATATTCTCTAAAGCAGCGTCTAATATACTTCTACCTTACTAACTATATAACTATAAGATTAAAATTAAGCAGGGCAAGGAAAATACCCTTAGCTTTAGCCCCCTCTATAAGCAGTTTATTACTAAATTATAGGCTATAAAGTAATATCTTATTAATAACCTAAATAAGGGCTTTATTAAGCCTAGCTAAGCCCCTTTCGCCTTACCTATTCTCTTTATTAAAAAGCTAAATAGAGGACTCTACTTCTGTATTAATTATTATAAGCTAAATAATATAACCTGCAAGGACCGCTATCCGCTGCCCCTACTTAATAAGACTTTAGCCCGAATAAGTAGAGCTAAGGTCTTTATAAAGCTTAATATCCGCTAGGCCTTTTACTAAATTAGAATAAACCCCGGGTCTAAAGATCTTACTATATTTTAAACCTATTACGGAATGTATAAATATAAGGTACTTCCTTTTAGACTAACTAACGGACTAGCTATATACTAGCGGTATATAAATAATGTACTCTTTAACTACTTTAATAACTTCTATACAGCCTATTTAGATAATATTATAATCTACTCTAAGAATAAGCTAGAATACAAGGAGCACATCTATAAAGTCCTATAATAGCTCTACAAGGCTAGCCTCTAAGTCAATATTAAGAAGTTAGAGTTTAGTGTTAAGCGTATAAAGTATCTAAGTTTTATTATTAATATAGACGGAATTAAAACCAACCTAGAGAAGATAGCTGTAATTAACTAGTAGGCACCCCCACGGACCGTAAAGGGGGTATAATTATTTTTAGGTTTTTATAACTTCTACTAACGCTTTATTAAGAACTATAGTAGGATCACCTAGCCTCTTAACCGTCTTATTAGAAAAGACTAGCCCTTTTACTTTAACGCTATATGCAGACAGGCCTTTAATAAGCTTAAGAAACGGCTAGTATTAGCTCCCCTACTTGCCTATTTTAACCTAAAATAGCCCTTAATACTAGAAACTAATACCTTAGACGGCGTAATAGCTAGTGTTTTTTCCTAGAAGCAAGTGGACGGAGAGTGGCACCCTATTGTATACTATTTAAAGACTATAATAAATGCCGAGCTAAACTACCACATCTATAATAAAAAAATGCTAGCTATTATCTCTAGCTTTTAGCACTAGCGTATATAGCTAAAGGGGACCCCTAAGCTAATTAAGGTAGTTTTAGATTATAAGGCCCTAGAATACTTTATAATAACTAAGGCCCTTATAGCCTAGTAGGTATACTAGGCGGATACCCTATCTTAGTTTAACTTCTTAATTATATATAAACTAGGCGCTATAAACCGTGCGGATACTCTTATAAAGCGTAAGTAAGACCTAAATAACTAGACGGCTATAAAGATCTTATTATAAACCTAAAAGCTACTATAACTAGAATACCTTAACCCCTAAATATAGGCAGAACTATATACAGACTTCTTAGGCGCCGAGTGTCACGGGACTCACGCGTTCTCACGTCCCTACGCGTTTTGACGTTCTTGACCCGTACTCACGTTCGTCCCGAGACACCTACGCACGTTCCCCTACAACTCCTATTTATACCCGTACCTAGCACACGAAGATTCTTCTTCTTCATCCAAATGTCTTTGTATCAACCACGCATAGTTACGCGTACGTAGCCTTCTTCAATTACTACCCTATTTAGTACATTGTATTCCAGCTCGTGCCCACTTCCGTGACACCGAGATATATTCTATTAACTCCTTTAAACTTAACCTTATTAATAAACTACTATAGGCTAACTAAACAACCCCCTCTCTATAGGAGTACTGTAAAAAGGTAAAGAACGTTACTAGCCTATAGTCCCTTAAAAACGGACTACTTAAGCTCTAGAAACGGCTAGTAGTAACTAAGAAATAGAACTTACGGACCTAGCTTATTGCCGAAGCTTATACCTAGGTCTCTACAGCCTACCCTAGAAAAAATAAGACCCGTAAGATTGTTAGTAACCGCTACTACTAGCCCGGAATAGTTATAGATATTAACCGTTATGTATAGAACTGCGACAGCTGCTGTAGATTTATAATCCCATAAGATAAGACCCTAGGACTATTAAAACCACTTCTAATACTAGAACGCCCCTAGTAATATATCTTTATAGACTTCTATAAGCTACCTATAGACCATAACGGATATAATATAGTTATAATTCTAGTTAACCACTTTAGTAAGCGCCTGTTCTTAATCCTATATTATAAGAATATTAATACTAAAGAAGCAGCCTAACTATATATCTACTACGTCTACCAAATCTATGGACTACTAGATACTATTATATCCAATTATAGGCCGCAATTTATATTAGTATTCTAGAATAAGTTTACCTAAATCTTAGGCATTAAGCTAAAGCTTTCTACTATATACCACCCCTAAATAGATAGTTAGACAGAAATTGTAAATTAATACTTAGATTAGAGACTTTGGCCCTTTATTAAATACTTCTAAGATAACTAGGCTAAACTACTACCTCTAATAGACTATACCCAAGCGACCCTACCCTATAACTCTATAGGATTTGCCCCTATTTAACTAGAAAAGACTAAAAGGACCCTAGACCGTACGCGAAAAACTATTTTATAAGAAAGCACGGCAGTACGCTAAGCGCTTAGAAGAAGCCTAAACGGTAGCCTATATAAATCTAGAAAAGGCCTAGAAATTAATATAATAATAGGCGAATAAGTATAGGCGAGAGCTTAACTTTACCGTAGGAGATATGGTTTAGGTTATAATAAAAAACTAAAAGACAAAACGACCTAGCCATAAGCTAGACTATTAGATAGTAGGACTATATAAGGTTCTTAAAAAGATAGGCAACGCGTATAAAGTACCTAGCTAGAACACAGACAATACACTCTCTCTGCTGCCTGAAGATTTGCCCATTTTTAGCGTGAACGTGCGACACCTGCACCGCTATGCGGTCTCTTCTTGGGTCGCAAGCCATTCTTCGACGTAACATGTGCGTTGAGGCAACTGTAACGACGTCTTCGCGAGAAAGGCGACAAAAAAGTCGGAACGCGATGACCAAATATCAGCCAGCAGGGAGAGGTCGCCAAAGCCAACCGCTCACCTCCCTAGAGCGCCTTCATTGGACGAAATCGCCAGCGTCCGTCGAGCGCTGCTCAAGCCATCACCGATAACTGGTCTCAAAGCAACGAATCGGCTGACGCTGCTCGGGAGTTTTCCTTACAGGATTCTACAATCTCCCCAAGCCTCGTAGGTTTATGCACCGTATACCCAGTTCCTTGCCGCTTCAGACTCTTTAAGATATAAAAAAGGCGAGCTATCCCCGGGATCATTTCTAGCGAGCAATTGCAGGAAATGAAGGACACGGCACTCTTTTTGCGGCGCGAGAACATATAAAGTAGAATCTTAATTGCGAGGCTGTCCTTATATAAGAACTATTTAGATTTAGGACAGTGCAAGTAATTAGTACAGGTGTTGTGGGACGAGTAATCACTTCTTTTAATGAAACCTTGAATAAAGCCTTCCAAGAAATAATTAAAAAAAATAGTAGTTTATAAGGCGTGGAGAAACACGTCATTGGTCAGCACAGTAGATGCTGTCAATGCTTAGCTTTCACTCCTAAGCAATAGCCAGCAGAGTTTCGTCACATCGTGATGGACCTCGTTCAATTCCAAAGCGGGCAACCAAGCATTGATCGCTGTTGGAAACCTTCGGCACCCCCAAGTTGTCCCCTGAGAAAGAAGCAGTCAACCATTGTCGTATCTATGGACAAGTAGCCGGGATCGCAATCAGGTTACTGGATCGCAGAATCCGAGCGCCGCCCAGATTAGCTGTCAGAGGCAAGTCTGGGAAGTTTTCTTGCGGCATTAGTTCCACAGCAAGCACGCTCAGGGGTGCCTTAACAGAGAACCCAAGCGCAGCAAGTTGCGGAAACACGTCTCTATCGAGATCAAAAACCGCTTCGCCGTATGCCTGAACTTGTGAGTGAAAGTTCTGTGCAACCACGGCTCGCCTAGATGCCACGAAGACATTGTGGAAATCTTCTCCATCTAGGCGTGCCGCTTGCGCATATAGTACCACCTCAATTGTCGAGGCAACTGATTTTGGGAAGTCAGCACGACCGCGATTGATTGGTAACGCATATGGCGCGCTTGCGATGATGCTGGAAATGTTCCTAGTAACCCGGACATTCAGAGCAGGGGACGGGTGTTGAATGCCAGTCACACGCAGCGGCGGACCAAACCGACCTTGCGCTGTTGACCATAAGCTTCCGGAATGTCCAACTCGTAACTCATATGTAAACATTCCCAAGAGTTCAGGCGAATCTTCTGACATTCCAGGCGGAAGTGGCAAAGCCCAGTGGATTGGGGAGTCGGATGGAATCAAGGGCTGCATCGCGTAAAGACCAGCCGAGTCATCTGATTGACCAACAATTATCTTACGGACCGGTTCGGGGTCTATGGGGAGAGGCGGCTCGGAGTTTGGTCCTGTGGCAGATTCCGAACCTGCAAATAACGGGTCTGCACAATGCTGCAGGACACGAGCAAAGTAGCTATCTTGGGGATTTTGTAAAGCCTCTGCCAGCTCGATCCACAAGGCACGCTTGCGCGGCTCAGTCGATGCATAGTCTGATGATCGATGGTATGGGGACAACGCTATGCCTGCTGAAACAATGCGCGGCACTTGTGCTGGTGGCGTGGTCACCGGCAAGGTCATTTCAAGCTCCATCGGTCCATCTCCTTCACCTCCGCCTTGGAACGAGCAGACCAGCTCATAATCGAGCTGAATTTCAGCTGGAAGCTCGCCTGGCTTCGGTTGAGGGTTTATAACGTCGATTATGATCAAGTCTGTTTCGTCTCGAGTAGGTGCGGTAAGGGCATCATGGTTGACATCTCCCGGTAACGAGAATTTACCGATCGTTGCGCCATCACGAGACACTGTCAGCTCGGACAATCCAATCCAAGTCCAGTCTCGTTTAATTGTCAAGCGAGCCACGACGAGCCAACGTAAGGCAAGGTCGCTCTGAGAAGCAAAGGTAATACTAGCCCGGTCAGGACCAAGTACATACTGGATGGACGAAGCACAAGCGAACACTGCGCGACGGCCGGGCTGAGGACGCAGTGTCAAGTTCTCGCTGCGCAGCTCCAAGGAGGACGCGAGTGTGGATGCAATATCGGAACCCTTCTCGTTAGGTTTTGCGGACGAGAGTAACAGGTCCGACAACGCTCCATCTGGCGGGATGTCCGGTTGTAGATACAGAGCACAGAACCGCTTGCTAGATGTTGTTTCCTTGAATAACGCTTGCTCACGCGAAGCATGCTTGAGTAGCGTTACTTGCGTGTCGATACTGCGAAGAATGTCCTCCGCTCCAAAATATACGAGTGGCTGCGTCGGATCAGTCCGTGGGTCCTCTCGGCAGAGCGACCTGATTCGCAATCTGATCAACCTTGCAGTTGGTAAATGCAGAGCTCCATCTGCTCCAACTGAGAAATCAAAGACATTGGAGATGTCTTTCCATGTCAAGTCAAGCTCGAGGGGCCTGTCAGCTGCTGTTGGAAATTGCCTCTCTACCGTAACCAAGGGGATGAAGTTGTCACTACTAGCCAGTGGATCACCTTTCAGTGCTCCTACTTCGACAGTAATCTCAACGCGGTTCACATCTGGATCTGGTAATCCCGGTTCTCGTTGTTCTGTTTTGCTTGCAGCAATGTCATCGAGAAGGAGTTGTATGGCGTTTGTATATGCTCCAGTACACAGGACTGCGTTGCAACTTAGCAATGGCCTGTGAATCACAAGTCTGTCTGGCGCATTTTCTAGGTCTGGTTGGCTGCTGTCACCAATGTCGTCCTGGATGGTGGGCCGCAAAGGAGGAACCCATCGCCTAAAAGGAATAGTGGCAACTGGTTGTGGTCCAGGCAACAACGGGTCACTCTGGACCAGTGGGCCGCCGCCTGTTTGGTCCATGAATCGGACTCGAATTTCATAAGATTTCCCGTACAGTAACTGGGTAGCAGGCTCTGTTCCCACGACCAGCGGTATCGACGCCTGTTGTATACCCATTAGTTTCAACCTCCTTGGGTCTTTGCTGACAAGGGATGTTCCATCCCACGCCGACATGTATATCGGCAGCCCTGACACAGAGTCAGTGTTCTGATGTGCATAAAAATCCTTCGAGTAGCTTACAGAAGTCCCCCTTCGCTTCTCCACGGGAATTACCTGGATGCACTTCCACGTGCAGTTCGCCATCAAAAGTCCCAAACTCAAGATCTTTGAACTTGAGAGGCCCTTTTGCTCGTACTAGAGACTCCCAAGCTTCCTCGCCCTCCACTCTGATATCAATGCGGTAGCCAAGAATTCCGAACGGGCTATCGTGACCCTCGAGATCCGGTGAGAGCTGACGATTCATCCATAGAGCCATCTGCTCATCGTCCCATCCAATCTGTAGTCCGCATTCTTTGATTGGGCGACGTCCATCTCCAGATTGTTTTATTGGATCCATGTACTTCATTTGAGCCACATGGACAGCTTTGGCCCAGCCATCATTGTAGTCTTCGAATTCGGCGAATATCTGGTCGTAATTGACACCAAATGACTCGTCTGCTCGTACCGGAAAGAAAACCGGGCTGAAAAGGTGTCGGTTCGCACTCAAAGGCGGAATCTGCGTTGCATATGTTTTCAAGGCTTTCGGAGCGCCAGGAAACGTGACTCCAGATCCTCCGGAAGCTAAGGAAATCCACAGATAGCCCCCTTCTTCCAACAAGCTGCGATCAGCAACGGGAACGTGAAGACTCCGAATCATACCAGCTGCTCGTGCGAGAGACGGGTTCCGAATGAGAATCGCATAGACCTTGCCCCAGCTGATCAAAGGGTTTGGTGGCATTGGTTTGTATTTCGTATCTGGAGGGAAACTTATGGCGCAATTATACTCCTTTCCAAATACCAGGAGGCCAGAAGAGCTTGTCTGCGTTCCCACAGCCTGCCTGTATGACTCGGGTGCATACTTGCGAACTCGATTCTCGGGACTGCGAACAGCCTTTCCGGCGGCTTCACTGATAGGCAGCTCATCCTGAAGTGCCGTGAAGAGCGATGTTGCTGTCCCAACCGCGTCAGAAGCGATTACTGAAAATGGTGCAGTTGCCTCGAGTGGCAATGTATCGACGCCAGACTGGACGTGAACGTTGAAGTCGAAGGCAGCCTCCGCAAAGCTCTTTGGGTTTGGGGACAACAAAGGTTTGAGAGGACTGTTGCGTGGAAGCAAAAGCACATTGATTGTAAGAGTATCGGCCTCCCACTTCTGGAGGAAAGGTAGCGCAACCAGAACTATCTCCGACATGGTGGAGGAGAGAAAAAATTCAGGCGAGCATGAAGTTTGCAGGACTACTCAAGCAGTAAGAATATCGTAATGGGGCGGGCAGGCTTCAGAGGTTCTTCAGCCTAGTCCAGCATTGTTGTTGATGCAGACCGGTCATAATCTGCTTTCACTGAGATGTGTATACGAGACGAGGATATGGAGGTTCAACTGATGCAGGAAAGTGGCGAAAGACGAAAGAGCAATGAAACAAAAGTCAGCTTCCGTTTGGATATCGTCCAAGATGTGTCGCGTAGCCAGTTTGGCACATGCCCTGCGCGAAGAGCTGAATGCATACTGCAGCTGGAAAGTTCCGGTCACTCGTTCTCGGCCAATCCGACACGACGAAAGAGCGATGGAACAAAAGTCAGCTTCCGTTTGGATATCGTCCAAGATGTGTCGCGTAGCCAGTTTGGCACATGCCCTGCGCGAAGAGCTGAATGCATACTGCAGCTGGAAAGTTCCGGTCACTCGTTCTCGGCCAATCCGACACGACGAAAGAGCGATGGAACAAAAGTCAGCTTCCGTTTGGATATCGTCCAAGATGTGTCGCGTAGCCAGTTTGGCACATGCCCTGCGCGAAGAGCTGAATGCATACTGCAGCTGGAAAGTTCCGGTCACTCGTTCTTGGCCAATCCGACACGACGAAAGAGCTGAACAAGCAGACCGGTGAGAAGTTCAGTTTTCAGTAAATCGCGAGGGTGTGGAAGAATTACGTGGAGCATTTCAGGCTCCATCCAAACCTTGCTCCTGAAGTTGTCATGGTCAAGTCCTCTCGCCCTTCAATGCGCATGCCATCCTTAACTTCTGCTATTTTCAGTCATATTTGCGATTATGGATAACCCCCTTGATCAGTTCCTCCAAAACCGTCGAGATGATTCAAACTCATCGATATCACTCCGCGATGCAGTTTCAGGAATCCAGCTTGACCAGCTGGCTGGTGCTCCGAGATCTCATGCGGTCCCAAGCTCTACCCTGGGGCCCTTTCGAGATCGGTTTGGACGAGACATTCTCGTAGACGTCTTCGATGCAACTGTATTGCAATTCGTGAAAGTCGTTCGGGAAGATGCAAGTCAAGCTTTCCTGCTTATCCACTCCTCTGCGGCCGACTTTGCGGGTGGTGGCACTTCTTTCACATTAAGTGGAGGATCACTACATCTCCGAGCTTCAGAGTTCGCGCCAGCGTCTACAGACTTCTTCTCTGGTTTTCTCGGCTTCAAGATCGTCGAAGGAACCCTGGCATTCCGTGGGGAATATACCTTCGATGCAGCTTCGCAGACGCTCACATTACTCGAGCCGCACGACGATCCTGGACCCTTTCCGGGACTGTTATCACTTTCCATGAAACTTGAGTACCCTGGGTCGTCATCTGTAGAGCTTAGCGGGAAAGGGCCTCAAGACGTTGTTCTGGAATTTGATGGAGCCTCTAGCCATGGAGGAGCGTTAGTCTCGGCCACGAATGGCTCCCTTTTACTACAGGGGAATACTGTATCTTTCACATATCTGGGGAAGCCTCCGGAATTCAATGCCGACTTAGCATCTCTAGGATTCGAGTTCCAGTCCGATCAATCAAAATTCTCAGGCCGGCATGGACCGGGAACTTTGGTTGAGTTCATGGGGACTGCAGCCATTGCGAAAGCAACCTGGATAATTCCAGTAAGTTTTCAAGACCAATCGACACTTGGTGAAGTCGTAGGGTCCGGATCGATGGGCATCGAGTTATCCCCTGGACTTTCTATGAAGATACCTAGCCTAGGTGCGTCACTGGTCTGTGGTAAGATGCTAGTAGCCGTGCAAGGCAACGACATGTCGGCCGTGGGATCGGAAGGAAAGCTGAGTTCTGCAACTCATACCACCAAATTATGGAGCAACAGCTCGGTGACGTTCCGGAAGCAGGCGAGGACACAAATCACATACTTCTTCCAGCAAGCCGGAAGTGGAGAGGCCTTGGTCATGCCAATTGACTCGAAGATCAGCTTGAACAAGCCATGCACGATCAATGGGGCAGACACCGTCTTGTCCGGGCAGGGGACACTTGCGCTCACGTCGGACGCTCAGTCCACGTCAATTAATATCGTGAGCACAGAAGGCCAGGCTTCGCCCGCTGAACGCCAATCCTACGCCTTGAAGAATGCCCTCTTCCAGACGAACAAGGTCAAGGCAATACGATTGGTGGGAGTGTATTCGAAAAACGGTGGCGGCTTGTCCAACGCCGGTGCCAACGTAACATTCGAATTGGCCCACGTAGTTCCTTTCCTCCCAGATCCCTATACCACCAATCTCGCAATTGATCTCCAAAACCTCGCTCGGAGGGGGCTCGGCACTGATGTTGAGCTTTTCGCAGTGTGGAATAGGGAGACAGATGCAACGATCGACGTGAAGATGGACCCGACGAGTTTGAGTGAGCTTGTGGTATTGCCCAGGGGCAATGATATCGACATGTCGCGCTCAGATGGTGGACGCTTGCTGCCGCTGAACGACAGGATCGAGGCGCCACCGACGACAGACGAAGTGACCGCACTCATTCAGCAAGGGCCGCTTCTGCTCGACCTCTCCTCAAATGCCTCTCAGTTCGGAGTTCGCATCAACACGGCTTCTGACCGTAGTCTTGCGAGCATGGAGCTTTCGGTCTCCGACCTGCTTTTGCATCTTCCGTACAGGTTCATGAACCTCACAGCTCTTCCAGCTGTGCAGTGGGAGCCCGTCACCGCTGTCGAGAGTAGCAAAAGCCTCGACTTTGCTGGGTCCGGTCCGACCACGGTCATGGGCTCAGATACGGTCTCTCTGACTCCGGTCACACCACGCCACGCCATCGATGGTTTCATCTTTGCTGCACAACCGCAGGCTGATCCACCTAGATTTTCAGTTCGCTTCGGACTGCCATCCGGAATTGTCGCCTATTCGACCTGGCCACGAACTGACGAACAATCGCCACGCGTTCTAGCCGTTCAGCCCAAGTTCTCATCTCCCGGCCTTACAGGAGGGGACCAAGTGTCAATTCAAGCATCATCAAGGTTCGTATTCCCACCTAACAGACCGAGAGCGTCACCGCATCTGCCGGGCGTCGCACAATTGCGGGTAACCGGTGCGCGTTCTGGAGCGGACGCCTCTGCCATAGGTAAAAGCGACTTCATCAAGCTTTTCAACGACACCTTTGGCAAACCCGGCGGCAAGATCCCGGTGACCAGAGTGGACATCTCGGGCTACGGCGAGAGCCTGTTCAGCGACTGGCGTAACATACCCAACACTACTAGCGGCGCCGTCATAGAGAAGGTGCAGTTCCAGACGGCGGTTGGGAGGACCATTCGGGAGGTGGTGCAAATAACCTCGATTTGCTACTGCTACTGCTGGCGCGCGACCAAGACCATCGAAACCGAAAGAGCAAGCGACGGGAAGCTGTACATCAGAGAGAGCGGATGGGAACCCACGGCGGATGGAGTCGGCGACGCTGGAACTTCAGGCATCATCAATCACGCAGGAGTCTTTCGTCATGCCAAAAACATCACCAACGTCCGCGAGATCGGAGGTCGCTCGAGGAACGTGTTGATCCCAGGTGCTGCCGAGCCGGTAACTGTGCAAGCTGTACTCTTCAACTGTACGTTAGACTTGGAAGGCACAGCAAACGTTCCGGCCTTAGATCAACTGGGTTACATCCCTTTGGGCGAGTTCACACCTGCGCACTACGCACAGCTACTCGATGATGTTGGAACGCTAGGACGACCTATTGACACGACAATCGATGTCGCTAGCACAGGGCTTGAGATGAAGGTGCAGAGCGTCGGAGTGGGAAAGTCTCAAGAGACATTCACCTCGGTACCAGAGTTTGCCATTGTCGCCTTCGGGTCCGTCCACTTCCCAAGAGTGGGAGAGTGGACATTTGCCAAACGTTCAGGCCAAGGTTACAACGATGCTGTCTTGCCTGTCGACCCTAATCTGGGGGTTCCTTTGATTCGAAGAGGTAAAGTCGGGTTTCCGCCTCTTGCCAGCTCACCATACCGGTTTGCTAGTGCTGCCAATCTGCTGCTACCAGATGACACTGGAGATCACAGCATCATCTTCTCCACGGGGACACAGAAGGTGCAGTTTCCGTGTCCGCTAATCTGGCCGGATGGACTGAAGCGTATTACCAGTTTGATTACGCCTTACGTCGCAGACATTTTCGCATTAGGAATGGATTCAGGACTCTTCCCACCATCCACCACATGTCTTAGTCTGCCGAACTCGAACTATTCGCTGGACATCAAGGAAGGAGGAGATATCGCCCTTTCACTCCCGGGCGCGCAGCCGTTTGATCTTTTGGCCACGCGACCCAAGAGCGTAGCTGAGGGTGTGGCAAGTAGCACGGTCATAGAGTTGGGATCGAGCGACACGGCGACGCCCGGAACTGTGGAGCTGCGCATCGACACCACTGCGGCCGTGCCCTGGACGCTCAACATTCGCTCCATCAGTTTCGCAACGACAACGCTAGGTCAGGGTGTGATCATCCGGTTCCGCGGAAACCTGCTGAGCGACGCGGCATCACCAATGCCACGCTTCGAGGACAGCAACCTCGAGTTTGGACCTAGTCCCGGGGTGATGGCCAAGCTGATCGGCTTCTTTGGCGCGTTCGGACCGCTGCCGAAGATGGATACAGGCTTGACGAACGAGTGGCAGGTCTTCGTGGGCCTGTCCTGCGGCAAGAAGGACATCGGCAAAGCGGCGTCCAATATCCCCGTCGTCAAGCAGCTGCTCGAGTTCTTCAAAGTGATCCAACTGAAGATCAGGTATCACGAGTCGCGCTCGCAGGGCGTCACCAGCACCTTCGCCGAAGCGGAGATGAGGTTCGACATCGGCACGGGCTTCTTCGCCGCGCTTATCATCGGCGGCGGCTATGAGATCCCGCGTTCCGGGTCCATGTTCTTCAAATTCGAGGCCGGGGTTGGCTTCGGCTGGGAGAAGAGGATCTTGGGCAAGTTTGGGGCAACGGTCGAGGTTGCCTTGATCCTGCTGGGCGAACTCGTCACCGGCCAGTTCCTTGCCGGCGGCAAGATTCGGGGGTCTCTGGAGCTTGACTTGTCTGTTGCCAGAGTGTCTGCCATGTGGGAAGGGAGTATACGGAAGCACAGGCAGGAGTGCATCGCGGAACCTCACGCGGGGTCCGGGTCAGTAGGACGTGACTCGATATGGACCATCTCTCAGCAGACCGCGGCCATCGAGGTTCATATCTTTTGGGTCATCGATATTGAATTTGAATGGCATGATGAGAACCATCAGAAGGAGAACAACGGGCACTGTGATTGGGTTGCACCTGCGGCTTGATTGATTTTGTTATACCATAGGAGACAGCTAGCGAAAGGCGTACCCAACTAATTTTTGCGTTCGTGTAAAAGTCAATTATAAAGTCGAACTACGTTGATTCATTTATGATAATCCGGCTTAGCAAGGCGAAGTTTTTACAGTTGTAGCTCCAGGCGCACGGTCTGATCTTTGAGATCCCAGCGCTCCAGTTGATTTTCGGAAGTAATAGACTTGGGCCATTTAATATGTAGAAATCTCATTCCGCGCCATAGATTACATAGCATACGATTTCAGTCATTATCTTGGGCTAAGAGGTTGCATATATTGGAACATTAGATATTTAATCTGTCAAATATTTCTATACAGTATCTCTGGGCTATGGAAAAAATTCGACCAACTTCGAACTACATTTAAACCTGACTTCCGCGTTCAATCCCTTATAGTCTGTCGACCTACAAGCAGAACGAGATGATATACTTAATCATATTAAGGTGCTGCCACCTACTCAAGCCTGGTGCTTAAGTTGAATCTATACAGGAATCGAGCGTGGTGTTTCTTGCTTAGAACGAGTTCTTAGATACACTGGAATGTCTTCATATAGTAAACACATTTTTATTTTCAAATTCGTCTTTAACTTTACCAGACAACTTATAGGACTAACAAATAAATAGAATGATACACATCATTACAAACGATTCTTTGGCAGCGAGGAGGCTCTTATACAATATCTATTTAAATAAGGAACCCGCAACTGATCCTTTGGAAGCACGCATTATTATAGGACTTGCCTCTCTATAACTCCTCCCGTCTTCATTATAATTATCTTTAAACTTCCACAACTCGATATCGCTCGCAGAAATAAGCCCCATTATGCCTTGTAATGGGTTCGGTTATACAAAGCAAGTTCGCTTATAATAGGACGAAGGATAACAAAGTCGTCGAGATAGATTTTGCTAATACTATCACATAAGCTATACCGTAGTCCGCCGCTCTAACCGGGACAAGCAATCGCCAGATTAGAAGTACCATCCTTCGTCCCAAAACATCACAAATCGCCGAAGATATCGTAGTATAGCAGCTAATAGGTACCGCAGTGACACCGGTAGGCTCTAGTAAAGTCTACCTCAAAGGTCCAAACCCAATCAGATAGCAAAGGTAAAGTTATAGGAAAGGAAGTCAGTGGCGACATAAAAGTTGACGGTTAGCAAGGTCGACGACGATATAAGTAGGAGAAGGTAATTATTCAGAAAAAAATAGAATATAATTAGAGTTAATCTGTTAGGCAACTACTCCACCAGTTATATTTATGTTGTTAACTATTCTATACCTATATACCCAGCCCATTAACAAGTCTACCGTAGCATTTCCTACAAGGCTTTGTTACACTTAAGGGAAAATCTTAATATTACCTTTAGCTCTTAATCTTCTAATTAGCCTAAATAGGGCTAGGGGTTTTAGTTATTATTTTTTGCAGCGCTATAGCCGTTATAGAGAGTATTTATATTTTCCTTAGCGTTGCTAGTAACTATAAGTATATAAAAGTCTAAGCTTCTAGTATATCTAGATATTAAGGCTTATTTAGCCGTCTTATCTAAAGGTTTATATTATTATAATCTCTTACTATTAGAGGGACCTTTCTACCTTAAAGCGACGGCTTTTTATAGGGGTTCCGTAGAGTTTCCGTTTAAGTCGTCACGAGGTTTTAAAGAAGGAATAGTAGATATAATAGTTAAAGACGTACCTTCATGTCGTGTTATATATGTTTAGCTAATAGTACTCCCGTTAGAGTAGCTCTAGGGTCTTTCTTTGGCTTAGGTAGCTGGCTACTAGTAAGTTATATACGTATTTAAGGAGCTTAAGCTTAAGTTTATTATAATTAGGGATAGCTAGACGGTTTACCGTATTTCCTCGGCTAACGCACGGTCTCACCTGGCGCACGATTTTCGGATGTCAAGACCTACTACTTTTGAAGCTGTAGAGCTCTATATAAATCGTATATATACACAATTTTGTGGTGCAACTATCAGCTTAAGCAGAGCTATCGATTAATTACATGCGAAACCTCTTAGGGAGGTTAATTGCTCTGCTGCGTCGACTTCGAGCAGGCGTAGGAGCAGCGACCTCCACAACCGATTCGTCCTCATCAGTATCACCCTCGTCATACTCATCACTGGTAATTGATATAGGAGCTTTCTGCTTGCCTTTCTTGGCCAATTGGAGGTCCTTTTTGAGTTGCGTAGCTGCTTGCCGGGTATATTTTGCCTCCTCTTGTTCAGCTGCTTTTATGCGTTGCTCCTGGAGTCGAATTTCCTTTGCAACCTGCCTCATACACTTCCTCTCCTCTAACATGCGAGCTTTCTCCTGCTTCTTAGCCTCCTTAAGCTTAGTTGCCTCATCTTTTTGGAGTTGCTTAGCCTTCTCGTCGGCCTCTTTTTGCGCTTGGCGCGCTCGGGCCTCCTGTACTTTAGATGGCGACCAGAAGACAGCACCACCGTTATACTGAGGAGGTGCTTTGAGTGGGAGAGCTTTGCCACGCTTCCGGCGCTTCTTCTTATTTAGTAGGGACTCCCTTAGGTTCTCATTTTCGTGTTGAAGGAGATTGTTACGCACTGAGATTGTGTGGATTGTTTAACTGAGTAATCGAGCGTCCTTTTAATATATATCTTCTACTACCTTACGCAGAAGCCTCTTAATCTTTCTCCAGTCTGAAGCACTAAGTACCAAAGTAGTACTATCACTTGAGGATGGCCGTTCAATATCTTTAACCTTAAATCGTTTGAGGACTGCCTCTGGATTAAAAGGTGATAATCCACACGTCTTGAAGCTCTTGAGTATAGTTTTCTCCGTAAATAAGGCCAGCCAGGCCTTATTAAACATGCGGTAGAAGTCTCTTTTTGTAATTGACGATAGACCTTGGCATCTATATATAAAGTCGGCCAATTCAGCTGAGTAAGCTGTTAAGAGAGGTTTAAACATGTAGATATCCAGAGGCTGTAAAGTATGGGTTAAATGAGGTGGATATATAGCCAATAGTATCTTATGGTCGTCGCAGTACTTAATGAACTCCATGGTAACGTGCGATCCATGCCCATTAAGGATTAATAGTCGATAGGATCGTCGTAGTGCTTTTAACTTTGTTTCTCGATTAAATACCTGCTCAAGCCATACTATACCAAGCTTATTATTCGTCCACCCACTAGGAGATAAGGTAAAAAAGGCCTTATGTTTATTAGGATTGAAGTCCTGTAACCATAAGTCTTGTATATTACCGGAAACAGCCTGATAAATTAGTGTAGGAGTAAGAGAACTGCCGTCGGCGCAAATGCAGGCAATTGTAGTTATCCACTCGCGATTGCCGTCCTGGATCATTTGTTTAATGCCTCCTTCTTCATATTGATGCCGGGAGAAGATCCTCTTTATTTTTGACAGTATACCGATCAAGAAGCCTTTCTCATCCATATTGTACATATTCCGTGGCTCAACGTCGTACTGCTCAATTTTGCTGCGTAGGAGCTCAAAATATAGTGTGTACTTGAAGGCAGAGTCTGCATTTTTGCGGCTGGTATCCATACCAGATGTCCATCGAGATATAAAGTCGACGCCGTGCCTCTTAATAAACCGATCAACCCATGATTTGCCTGCTTCTTTCCCAGCTATTTCTGACGCGAAATTGCGTACCATTTGCTTCGTTGGCGGTAGGCCTTTTGCAGTAAGCCCATTAATATATATTATTAACTCCTTCTCTTGTATTGAGGTAAGTAGTCGCTCATTTTCGGTTTTCGTAGCATGGGTGCCCTAAACACCGCGGTGCCGTCGCGACAGCGTAGATCGCTCACAACCATACTTTTGGGCAACCCGAGTATAATTAGGAGATTCTCCAGGCTTTAGCGACTTCAACGACTCCAGGGCGGCCTCGAGGGGGTCCATATTGGTGGAGTTATTAATTGTTAAAGATTGATGAAATTCGGTTCAAGTGTGCGTCAGGTGAGACCGTGCGTTAGCCGAGGAAATACGGTATATAATATAAGCAGTTTCCGCAAGCTTTGCATTTACATAGAGAAATCCTTTTAGAGCGCCTAACGCTAAAGGCCCTTAGACGGCAGGGTAAACTTAAGGTTAGTAGATGGTTAAAAGAAAGTGGCGTTTTTTTTGGTGGAGAGTAGTGACACTTTAGTATTAGTGAGTGCTCCTTCAGTCTGCCTTTTACCTCAGCGAGCTCAGACGTGATTTTTTAGCTAGCGTCGGAATAACCTACGCCGTCTTCCGAATTGCAAAATCACGTCTGAGAGGCTTTGGCGAGATTTGTTAAAATTATAACCAAAAACCGCCAAGCGGAGATTACGGATATCTAATTTATTTATTTATATAACGCATTATTATTACTAAAAGTTAATACAGTCGAAACTCTTTAGTACGATATCTGATTACAACGATATACTCCATATTACGATCTACACCCCTTAATCCAAATTTTTTTGGTGTAATATTACGATATACTGACTATTCACAATATCGTTAAGTTTTCCCTACCAAAATCGTTATAACCAGTAGAGATTTTGTATGGGAGGGGTTATACTTAGCCTGTGAAATAAATGCCCTATACCCTTTTGGGATGCTTAGCCACGCTTTAGCCTCCTTTTTCCTGCTTATTAACCCAACACGTGACTCCATGTATAACAATACCATTGGTATTACGATACGGTCGGCCGTACGACCCGCATCGTTATAAAGAGTTTTGACTGTATAATATTTTTAAGACTTAGGGCTTCTAAATGGTATAAATTTTATAATACGGCTATTGCTTAGTCCTGACATTAATTTCGTCAAAGTTAAAGAACGCGTTGTTAAAATTATGACCATATATTATATCTTATTAAATAGTCTGCTAATATAGATAAAACTATACAGATATGTAGATATCTACTATATAAAGCTATTGCAACACCTAGTAGGTGCTATAGTTGGGTCCTTCCTTGAAAATATCCTCCCTTGGCCTAGAGTGCCTCTGCTACTACTAGGGGGTAAGCTTTGGGCAGAGCCTCGTGCAGGGCCCTAGTAGAGCTTTGTGCAGAGCTTCGTGCAGAGCTTCGTGCAGAGCTTCGTGCAGAGCTTCGTGCAGAGCTTCGTGCAGAGCTTCGTGCAAAGCTTCGTGCAGAGCTTCGTGCAAAGCTTCGTGCAGAGCCTCGTGTAGAGCTTAATGCAGAGCTTCGTGCAGAGCCACGTGCAGGCGTGCAGACGTTCGTACGGGCGATCAGTTGCAGAGACATTTGTAGAGACGATTGTATGGGCAATTGATCACAATTGATTGTATGGGTGTTCGTACGGGCGTTCGTACGGGCGATTGTAGAACCTTCCTAGTATATTATTAGTGCTGCGTGTTTAGTAGAGCTTTGGAGCTCCTCTATATAGGGCTTCGAGCAGAGCCTCGAGCAGAGCCTCGAGCAGAGCTTTTACAGAGCTTCGTACGGAGCTTCGTGCAGAGCTTTTGTAGAGCTTTAAGCAGAGCTTTCGAGCGGAGCTTCGAGCAGAGCTTCGTGCGGAGCTTTAAGTAGAGCTTCGAGCGGGAGCTTCGAGCACAGAGCTTTCGTGCGCGAGAGCTTCGAGCAAGAGCTTCGTGCGGAGCTTCGAGCAGAGCTTCGTGCGGAGCTTCGAGCCAGAGCTTCGTGCGGAGCTTCGAGCAGAGCTTCGTGCGGAGCTTCGAGCGGAGCTTCGTGCGTGCGGAGCTTCGAGCAGAGCTTCGTGCGAGCTTCGAGTAGAGCTTCGTGCGAAGCTTCCAGCAGAGCTTCGTGCGGAGCTTCGAGCAGAGCTTCGTGCGGAGCTTCGAGTAGAGCTTCGTGCGAAGCTTCCAGCAGAGCTTCGTGCGGAGCTTCGAGCAGAGCTTCGTGCGGAGCTTCGCGCAGAGCTTCGTGCGGGAGCTTCGTTGCAGAGCTTTTGCAGAGCTTTGGTAGAAGCTCCGTGCAGAGCTCCGTGCAGGTCTCCCCCTGAGTTTCGCTCCGCAGAGCTCTCGCAAAGCTCCACAGCTCTACGTAGAGGGCTGGCGGCGTGGGCGTAAGCGTTCAGCGTTGGTGTTTACTGAGCGGCTCAGCGGTACAGAGGTAGAATTAGGGCCTCTACAGCGACGAATTCCTCTCAACGTCGCGCGCGTATAAGGAGCTGAAGATCTCATAACTTATAGAGTAGGCTTTTCTCTATAATTTGGTGTACTTTTAATGTTAATAGGTATTATGGGAGGGTAGATCAATTTCGTTAAAGTTGATGAGGTCTTCTCATATAAACTGTGTTTAGGTTTTCCTACAAATCTCGCCAAGTCTCTCAGACCAAGAAAACGATTGCCGTCCTAAATCAGCTTAGCGGACGGTGCGGATATTCCTATATCCGCGCAATCGTTTTCTTGGTCTGAGCTTCTGAGGTAAGTCTGCCTTTGCCGTCTGAGTCGCTTACTAAGTACAAAAACGCGGAGAGTGATTATGTAATCCAAATCCGGGAGACTTGACAGGAAACTTTACGCTCGTGTGGAAGCCACTTGGAACTTTCTGCGACGAAATCCCACTCACGTCAAACCCTGTCCTCCCAAGCTTACCCTTAAAGGTCACTATCCTGACCGCATCATTGCAGAGCATTGTCTTTCTCTGCACCTAATATATTTGTCGGTTCATCCTTTGCAGCTATGGCCTAGTTAGGGCCAACCAAATATTGAATTCACCGACCTTTTCTTTTCCCTGGCTCTGACGCTCTGGCATTCGGCACTATTTAGTTGGTAAAAACCTGAATTCCCCTGCTAGCATCCTGTGTATTCTTGACCCTCTAATCTCTCTTTGGGAGCAGTTCGACTATATACCTATCCTTGTATCATCCATAGCCCATCCCCTGGCTGCCGACCTACCTGTATCCTTTTAACATTTGAAAACCTCTCATTCGGACTACGTCTACCATAAACCTAAAATGACATCTGAAATCATTGCCAATGGCAGTGCCTCTGCCTCTGAAGGCTTAACACCCGCACAAAAGTTGATGGAGAAGCACGCGGCGGACGAAGCGCATCGTCCCTCCGTAGAGGATGTTGTGGATGAAGAAGATATTGCTCACCCACCGCCTTCAGCGACCATACAACCCTTAGTACCTGACTCCGCCGCTTCCTCTATTCCGCCAACACCAATGGGTGAGAAGGCTGCTAGGAAGCAAAAGGCTCAGGATCCAGAAGCTATACCAGTCAAGAAATCCAATGTGAATGCCCCATTGAATACTCAGTCGGAGGAATTGTTTCCTGCGTTGGGATCTGGACCGAAGCCGCGCGCTCCCGCCTCCGTCCCTCCTGCGTGGGGAAGGAAGCCTGCATCTGTCACAACTAATGGGGTTAACGGAGCTGCAAACGGTCTTGCATCTAACAATGCATCTTCCCGAGCCTCGACGCTAGCCTCAGGAATGGTCACTCCAAGCTCGTATGCACCACCCACAGCTGGCCAGCGTGGTCCAAACCTTCAAACCTTGTCACTCCCCGGGAAGTATACCGAGCGTATTCAATTCGCCCCATCCCAATTATTGCCACGGAATCAGTTGAAAAAGCCTGTAGGAGATGTTCTCCGCGATATTAATAGACGTTCCAAGGCAAATGTTGAATATAAGTCTGGTCCTGGGGGCAATATTATATTCGAAGGCCATGGCCCTGTAGATGCCGTCCGTCAAGCACTCAAAGAGGTGGCAAATGAATTGGGCTCCAAGGTAATCTGCACCCTACCGCCGGCTTAGTTGAGTTGCTAATGTTATGTAGCAATCTGTCAAGGTTCCGGTTCCTGCCTCCGTTCGAGCGCACATCATCGGTCGCCAAGGGTCAAAGATTCAGGAAATTAGCAAGCGGACCGGCGCGCGTATACAAGTTCCGAAACAGGAGGATTCCGCAACTCCCGTTGACGATGACGATGGTGCGACTATCGACGTATTGATAGAGGGCAATGCGGTCACGGCTGAAATGGCCCGCCAGGAAATTGAGAGTATCGTCAACGAACGTACCTCCACCGTTAACCTACGACTGAAAGACATACCCGCCGAATTCTACCCCTTCCTTGCTGGTCCCCACAATTCCCAAATCAATTCACTTGAGGAAGGTCGCGATGTCAGGGTACAGATACCGCAATACTATACTTGGAGTACACAAGCACCGCCACAGGCCTCCCGAGGCCAGCCGATACCATTCGTGCCACAGGCAAGCTTCCCAATCCAGATAGCAGGAGAACGAAATGCTGCACGTGAAGCACAAGCCGAACTCGAGCGCCAAGTCGAACAGCTTCGTCGCCAATTAACCATCCATCAAGAGCCTATTGAGCGTGGTCGCCATCAATTTATCGTTGGCGAACGGGGTGGATCGCTACACGACTTTTTAGAAGAAACCGGCTGCTCAGTCATCATGCCTCCTAACAACGATGAAAGCGAAACCATTTATATTGTCGGTCCTTCGGACAAGATTCAAAACGGTATTGACAGGGTCATGGACTTAGCGTCTAGTATGCAAATGGCTACCGTTGATGTTGCACGGCAGCACGGGGGTGCACAGGCCCATGCCCGGAATCTCTCGAGATATCTAAGGTATCGTCAAGTAATTGAAGAGCTGGAAAGTCAGCATGAAGCTAGCATTGTCTTACCAACGCTAATGGATGGCCCGACTGCGTGGGAAATTTATGCGCGGAATGGAAAGAACACTATGAAGGCCCGTACCGACATTATGAATGTTATTAGTGGGCATCCTCCGTCGAGGCTTGTCAACATGGCTGTCAACCCGTTCTATCACCAGTTCATTCAGGATCGAAATGCACAACATATTCGGGATGACATGGGCGTCCAACTAGTCTTCCCAGATGAAAACGATGAATCTCCTGAAATACTTCTAGTTTACGAGGGACCAATTGCCCCTACCGATTATGTAATTCCTCGAGGTGCTCCATCTACTGCTGATGTCCAGAACTACCAACGCGCTCTGAAGGAAGCTCAGCAATTTATTAAGGACCTTACCAGTGGTCAGCAAGAGATTGTATTCCGAGATGTTGAAGCACCTCCAAAATTCCACGATAAAATACGTCGCCATGTCGATCGACTACAGCAGGGTCTCCCTCGCGATGAAATTCCCGTGCAAGTATTATTTGGCGAACGAAGACCACAAGAAGCCCGGAGATGGTCGAACAACGGTATTGCAATGAGAGGCCCGGCAAACGCTATCGACGACCTTGTTGCGAAGGTCCTCACCTTTGTTGAACAGGAAGAGAAGGATGAGCTTGAGCGTGGTTACACTACTACCCTCGACTTCCCTCAAAAGTACGCCAACATTCTCATTGGTAAGCGCGGTGAGAATATCAGGAAACTCCGCGAAGAATTTGACGTAGACATTCAAGTCTACGATGGCAAGGTTGAGCTCAAGGGCCCTGAGGCAAAAGCTAATGCCGCCAAGGCCCACATCATTGCTATGGCAAAGAGACTGGAGGATGAGGCGACTCACGTCTTAAAAATCAAACCACAATATCACCGTGACCTTATCGGTGCGAAGGGAAACCAAGTCAACCGCTTGCAAGAACGATACAGTGTTCGCGTCAATTTCCCTCGCTCTGCCTCTGCGAACGATGAAGATGCCACAACCGAGGGTGCGGGATCTCAAAAGAACTACCGTACCCAGGCTCCTGATGAGGTTGTCATTCGCGGCCCCAAGCGAGGCGCTGATGAAGCTCGTGAAGAGCTGTTGAACTTGCTGCAATGGACTGTCGATAACTCTTACACGGACACCGTATCTGTCGCTCAGAGCCAGGTCCCATCGCTCATTGGCTCTGGTGGTAGAGAGATGGAAAATCTCCGTCTTACTACAGGCGCTCAAATCGATGTCCCTGGTGTGCGAGACGCTGTAGATCCATCTGGCCGCGCAGAGATCAAACTTAAGGGTACTAAGAAGCAGGTTGAAGATGCAAAGAAACTACTCCAAGAACGTGCAAAAATTTTTGACGATACTGTGACCAAGACCATCGAGGTGGACAAGAAACACCATAGAGCCCTCATCGGCGGCAACGGTAGCTATTCCAGCCCTTGTACTCAGCTGTCCTACTACTGACCACAGAACGTAGGCGCAAACATCCGCAACATCGTCGTCGCTGCTGGGGGCCCCCATAGCCCTCGCGATCTCGCCCGGATGGTGCGCTTCCCACGCCCCGAATCTGACGATTCCGCCATTCGTATTGAAGGCCCCAAAGCCGTCGTCGAGAATATCGCCGCGGCAATTCAATCCCAGGCCTCAACTCTTGACAACCAAATCATGGAAATCATTGATGTCTCGCCTGACAAACATCGCCTACTCATTGGCCGCGGTGGGGAGACTCGCCGAAACCTTGAATCTCAGTTCAACATTCAACTCGATGTACCAAAGCAAAGCACAACTGGTGCTGCACGGAACCAGGTTAAGATTAAGGGTGAGCCGGCAGCCGTGGAAACGGCTAAGGATCACATCCTCGCCCTTGTTAAGGGCCAAGAAGGCGAAACCGTCCATCTTCCCAAACACCTTCATCACATCATTGCAGACAACGGCCAATTCTTCCGACGTCTACGTAATGAACATAAAGTCACCGTCGACCATGGAGGACAGCAGCCGCCAGCACGTCCAGCGCAAGCTGCAACAGAGGCAGGCAAAGCACGAAAGAGCGCTAATGGAACGTCGTTGCCTCTCATCACCGATGATGATACCAGCACTGGAGCAGAGGAGAACTACTCTTGGGAAATCGTGGACAACAATCCGGTGGACCCATCCGCTGATACGTCGGAAACCATTCCCTGGATCCTGCGCGGGTCCTCTGACTCTCTTGCCCGCGCCCGTGCGGCCCTCGAATCTGCTATCGAGGCTGCATCTAAGCCATCTGTAACGGGCTACCTAATCCTGCCTGATCCGCGCGCGTACAGATTGGTTGTGGGACCTGGCGGCAGCACCATCAACAACATCCGGAAGAAGACAGACACAAAGGTGCAGGTGCCACGGGACCAGGCAAAGGGTGAGGCAATTGAGATTACGGGAACGAAGGAAGGCGTTGAGGAGGCGAGAGAGTTAATTCTAGAAATAGTTAGCAGAGGTGGAAGCGGCGGCGGCGCAAGGAGAGGTTGAAAAATTGAAGCATTTGCGTATTCCTAAAAGGGGCGGAGACACAAGACGTGGGGCTATTAGGTGCAGGTGAAGCTTATAGGCTGGTGGACTATGTGTGTTGAATCTTTTCTTAAATCTTTCATTTCTTAGTTTCCACCTCCATACGGGAAAGGGTGCTTGCTTAACTTAACCCACCCATATTATTAACTTTGACAAGACCCAGAGGAAGGGGTGGGTGAGGGATTGAGTGGCTAGCGAGATTTGCAAATTTTGTAGTTTGCTATACGTGTGTCGTGAGGAGATGTGAGGAGTTCATTCTCAAGAGTCCATCGAAAAAAAAACCAATCTCTACTCCATCCAACTCTCTCACCGCCTACCATTAAACGTCCCCGAAACCTCATCGTAACAAACTGCCTCATCCATTCCAGCACGCCTAGCCCGCTCAATACCACCGTCCTGTCCCAACCCTGCCCCCCGCTCTCAAACCGCCTAATCTCAAAAACACCCCGCTTGCTCCAGCTCGCGGAATCATGCACGAATCGCGCAAAGTAAGTCCCCGGTCGCGCCGTCTAGTAGCTTGGGATGATACCGGTCCGACCTCTCCAGCACGCCGACGGCAGCGTTAGCGAGAGCTCGAAGTCGTTCGCGGTCGCCTTAGAGCGACACCTGACGGTTTCCCATACCATGTCGGCGCCATCGGTGTTGTCTGGGTCGCCGGAGGTCAGGCGGATCTCGGTCGACATCAGTGACATGTCGCAGGTCCCCGGGACAGAGCCTGAGGTGGAGTTGCCGTCGTGCATTGTCATCGTGTGCTTGTTGTGTGCGAATACGGGGGTTGAGAAGGTGAAGAGAGGGGGTGAGGGAGGCGGAGAGTATTTGGGCTTTGTTGCGAGTGGCGCCGAGCATCATGACGGTCTATTCTTTGCTGAATCCATAGCTGGAGAGTGATTGGGTGTTATAGATTTAAAAGCAATTTTGAATATGCTAATTTGACGTTGATAACGCAAGGTTACCATACCTCGACGCTATGTTATTTACCGTGTTGTTGGGATATCTAGTGCTAATCGCAGGCCCTAGAAGTCGTCTTGGCTTATCATTGAGGAGTGAATGCATCGTGTCTCGGCCTTGAGGTTGTTGCTCCCCACCACATCCGCAGTTTCACAAGGGACCCTAAAACTTCGGCCCCGCCGGCCACCTATACCTAGTATACTGTGCATTATCTAATTTCACATCCTTGCTTGCAACGGGGTAGTGGAATAGAAATCTTTAAGCACCTGGGTATGCTATCGGCAACATGTTCAAATGTAACTGCCACAAATCTTGTATTGAAACACCGGCCACGGTTTGTATTGAAATATTTCTAGTATTCATTTTACTACGGCCACAGTAGTTATGGTATCTTGGAGGAAACATAACCTCGATATTTGGATATGTCTTTATAATAGTGATGGGGACTTATTGCGCGTTCAAGGGTTTCTGAGCCCAGACGACATGGCTATCATGGAAGAAAAAATAACGTTAGCCCAGAATTTTTGCACAGAGTGATCCAAAGAATAGTTTGAGACTTACAAGTTGTGCTGAGCTTGTAGCCTAGGGTTCTTCAGGTCCTTTCGTATATCCACAAGGAAGACTTGTACCTCCTCGCTAGACCAGCCCCGTGCGGTGGTGAAGACACGTAGAGTCATACCCTCAAGGCCATCAAGGAATTGGATTAGGTCGAAGGCACCAATTTCTTTCTAAGCCGGAGGTGGTCAGTGCGAGTTAGATGCTTGCTGTACGCCCATTCGGGGGCAATCAAAATGTAATAGGGAAAAGAAAGGTTGCTAATACCAGGTTTTTATCCTTCGGCCATTGGCCAACAGGAATAGGCAGCAGTCGATGATGAACATTCTCAAACCCGGCATTCTTAACCCATCCTTCAAGTTTGGGCCCAGGTTCAGGTTCGAGTTTAAACTTCTTTATGCCTTCAATGATTGCGTCAGTCCATTTGTCCAGAGGGCAGCCAGGGGTGAATTCGCCGTTGGTGGTGTAGAATTTCATATCAAAGTCCTGGAACTCGACCCAGCCTCCCGGCTTGGTAAACCTTTTTAGAAGTAAAATGTAAGCTAGAGAGTAAGAAACAAGGTTTTTCGGATTTCCAATGGGAGAAGAAGAGCAATGAGTGACGATTAAGGGGTGCGGGTGACCGTTAAGATGAAATTTGGCATACTTAAACGCTTGGCTCATTAATTTCGGCCAATCTTTGATAGAGCCAGCAAGATAGCGGCAGTGGACGAAGTCGAATTTCGACCCGTAGACCCACTCGTTCTCGATATCATCTACCTCAAACTTGACATTTGGAGGAACCCTGCCTAAACCTCAGCTTATGCTTGCTGAAATGGCTTTTGGGGCGGACATGAGGTACAAGGAAGGTTGTATTGGACTGAGGTCGTTGCCTAGAATCTGGTGGAAGATGTGTTAGTGGTAAAGTATAGCTGAAGAGTAATTGAGGCTATCTGTATTGTGACGACCAACTTACATCGGCAGAGGGATATTTGTCCCCTAGTTCGAGCTATTAGCTTCATAGCACTTCCAAAAGGCACAAGGGCTGCAAAAATCACCCATATCGATAGCCCATATTCCCGTTCCAGTGCCGAGATCTAAAATGCGTTGTGGGTTTTCTCCAATTGGGGCCAGGTGTAATTCGCCACCACAGCGAAGAGTCATGATATGATGGAAAAGGTCAAGACGATCATTCTCGTCCTAGGTCCGGGTCAATGCAATATTCGTATCAGAAGGGTTCCTTGGTGGGATGGCAGATACACACCTCGTCGTTGGGCAGGAAATAGGCTGCGATTAAAACCGTATTAGAGCACTGTCTGTGGTCCAATGAAAAGAAACTTACATCCGTCCTTGTACGCGTGATAACGCCTTCCATTTTCATAGCGATATTTTGTAATGCTCGACTTCAGAGATGTTGTGTAACTCTCTCTATGGAGTAAGGGTTAATGTCAGAACGATGTCGTCTTTTGATGGACGAACCACTTACGCATCGTCTCCAAATGACGAATCTGTGTCGCTTGGGGCTCCCTGGATGGTTATTTATGGTCAGTATGGACGGCTCAGAGTGAATTGCCAAAGATGTTGCACCTCCTCGGCCTCAATTTGCAAGTTATCAGCCTCGCTTTGGTCATTCTGGGCAGCACTAGGCAATGTTGGGGCTTCGACATTGGCGGAGGAGGCCATGGATATGATTAGGATTGCTTTTTGCTTGGGCGCTCTGGAATAAATGGCTTCGGGGGTTTACGACGGAAATGAGGGAAGGAATAGAAGGTCTTTTATGACATGTCAATCCAACATCGGCCCGGGACCGCCATAGTGGCCAACCAGAGGAATTCAGCCCACGGCAAACTCCTGAGAAGTATGGAATGTGTAGTGTGCTGGGGTTGTTGCTGTGCGGCGTAAAATCAGGAGCTTGAAGTCGAAGCAGATTTCTCCCCCCACGACCTCGCTTGGAAAAAGATTACACACAGCCCGCCAATCCTCACACCCGGGGCATCTTCCGCGCACTGCGGCGCGACATCCACCCCATTTTACAGTCGCTCCGCAAAAAGCCTCCGGCGTCCGTGCTCCACCACCAATGACACACATGCGTATCGCCTTTTTACCCACTACACCACCATGCCTGCAAGCTCTGTATTAGGCTCAATAAGTGGTAATATTCCTCGTAAGAAGGAATTAACCCTTTTTTACAAACGCGGTATTGTTAGGAAGGCTTCTGCCAATACTGGGCCTACCCAAAGAGGAGCTTTCCATACCGCGTTCAACGGTTCACGAGACCCTCTACCACGATGGCACGTCAGCTCCTCATTCTGGTGCACCAAAAAAGTTATTAAAGGATGACAAACATTGTATTTCACGCGCAGTTCGAAAGGAGCCACGGATCACGTATGCGCGGCTCATCCGCGAGCTCACCCTTGCCGTCTCGCACGACACCATCTTCCGACTACTCAAGGACCACCACATAATCAATTAGCGTGCAAAATAGCGTCCTTTGCTTACAGAGGCGTCTGCCAAAGTCCATTATAAATAAGCCCTCAAACATTTCAAGTAGTTGCGTCAAAAATGGAAGAGAGTTACAATAGAGTAACAAGCGTTCGGTTATCCCTTCCCGCGCTGGCGTCCACAGATTGGCGCCAAGCCTAAGTATGAATATTAGCATCAACGCCAAGCTCTTAGGCGAGCGAGAGCCTATGATTGGCCAAACCCTTATCGATATGCGTGGACGCAAACCAGCGTGGGATGGGATAAAGAAATAATACATACACATAAAACGGGCAAAGCTATATCTATTATAGTTTAGGTAAGCTTTTTTAGGGCGTTGGGCCCGGGCGGATTAGATAGAGACGAAGATATGTTAAGGAAGGGCTACTCCGCCGTCTCTTATCTTCTTATTTTAGATAATCAGTCTATAAACCGGGCCTCCTTTTTATATAGGACAACGCCCCAATTTACAAGGCCTATATTATAAGGAATTGGTTCAAAGAGCACGTGGTAGAAGTAATCAATTGGCCTCTATACCTAACCAATTTAGATCCTATTAAATACGCTTAGTAGGAGCTTAAAAAACTACTCTATAAACTCTATCCACCTCATAACTATAGCTAGTAGTAAAGAATATACCCGCAAGGAGCTAGGCAAGGCGTTAGAGATATACTAGAGCTTAATTAAGGACAAATATTTTAGTAAGTTGGTATTGTCAGGTGACGAAGTCACCTCGCCTATATTGTTGTTCCGCACAGCCGTGCCTGGCAGGCACTCGCTTACCTTTTGTTGAGGTTTGTGCTGTGGCTGGGTAGTGCGGAGCCTATCACCTCAAGGTATAAGACAGTAATTAAAGCAAAGGGTAGTATACTAAATACTAAACACAAAAAAACTTTAGGATAGATAGATATGGATGTATTTAAGCCCTTCATATAATGTTACAAGATTCCTACCAAATTTGGTGGTGAAATCAAGGGTGTTGTGAGGGGGAGATAATTTTTAGTGGTGTGCCGCGCCGGAGACTTTTGCGTTAGTACTGGATGCGCCGAGACCGCGTACGCTCGAAACGGGCAGCTGCCGCCGCCGCTCATGCAGCAGCCATCCAGCGGGGATGCTGGTTCCGCTTCCCCACAGGAATGACACGAGCTCTTAGATGCGGTCGCCAAGCGCGCTCACAGGTAATGAAAAGCATGCGACTACTCAAGAAGACGGCCCATGTTTTAGCGCGCAATTGCTAGTATCAGTGGATGTGGGTAGATACTGGATACCTTGTCTTGCGACCTCAACGGTCACCCCGACTCCCTTAACCATCGCCCATCGCGTGCGTCGTATGCGCTGATTTGAATCCCACAAATCCTTTCTATCTGCCTGCAGCCATGCTGGATTATTGGCTTCCGGGTCTCGTGGCACTTGGGGTGGGGCTGGCCGCAGCTGGCTTCTATCGAATCTACTTGCATCCTCTTGCGAAATTCCCAGGACCCAAGCTGGCGGCGCTCTCACACTGGTACGAGGCTTACTATGACGTCCTCAAGAAGGGGAAGTACACCTTCGAGATTGGGCGTATGCACCAGAAATACGGTAAGCACAACATCTCACTTCTTCCGTTTGGAGGGGGCTGCTCCTTTCTGTGGTCGAGAATCCGCGTTTCACAACCTGTAAACCACGATACCTTTCCCATCAGGCTGTCACCGCCGGTCATTGGACATGCCCCTCTGACCTTGTTTTCATCGTGCAGGCCCGATTGTGCGAATTGGACCTAATGAATTGCACATTCTCGACTCGGGGTACTACAATTCTCTCTACAACATGGCCAACCGCCTCGACAAGTATGGGTGGTTTTACTCCATGATGGGTAATCCCATGGCAGCCTTTGCAACAATCAGCGCCGACGTGCATCGAGTCCGCCGTAGCGCCCTTGGCCCATTCTTCTCAACCCAGGCTGTGGCCAAGTTCTATCCACACATGCAACCAATCATCGACCGTCTGATAGCCCGGATGGAGCTATGTGCAGAGCGCGACGAGGAAATCCCACTCTTCTACGCCTATCGTTGCCTGACCGTCGACATCATCTCTGAGTATGTCTTTGCTCACCAAATGGGCTTGTTAGACCGTGCGGACTGGGGTCGGTACTTTTATTCTGCATGGCGAAGCTTGTGGGAGCTGTCTCCAACAATTCGCCAATTTCCGTTTATGATGGACGCCATCATGTCGATGCCAAGGTGGATAACCAAGCTAATTAATCCGCGAGCGCTCGAGGTTGTAGACATGTTTTCCGACATTGATCACCAGACCAAGGTTCTTCTTGATTCAGATCCAGAGACTATCAAGGCCCAACCACACCCAACTGTAATCTGGGAATTATCAAAGAGCGATGCGCTACCACCAAGTGAGAAGACATTCAAGCGGCTTGCTGTTGAAGCCAATGGACTGGTGGCGGCTGGATTCGAAACTACTGGTGCTACACTAACGCTCATGACCTATCTTGTGCTGTCGCATCCGCAGGTACACCAGAAGCTACTCAAGGAGCTTGAAGAAGCAATTCCGGATCCCAGTAAAATTCCCGGAGCGTTGGTCTTAGAGAAACTGCCGTACTTTTTTGCAGTCGTCAAGGAGAGCCTTCGGTATGTTTGTTCAAACTACTAATACGGGAGGAAAAGCTTCCATCTACCCAGCTAAAAACTTGGCATGCTGACAGCTAGCCACATAGTGTTTCAGTAGGCGCTTACTCCCGGCTCTCACGCGTCAACCGGTACGAGTCAATGCAGTACAAGCAGTGGACCATCCCTGCCGGGGTAAGGAATGATTTCCGCCTCAGTTCCCTCCACCTCTGCAAACCCATGTCCAGTCTCACCCCACCTATGTCCAATCTAACCTTTCTCATACTAGACTGCCGTTGGCATGTCGGGCCTTTTCGTCGCTCATGATCCAGAAATCTTCCCGAACCCACTGTCTTTCATTCCAGAGCGATGGCTTGAAGCGGACGGCAGCATCGGCCCCACTGCCAACAAGCTCGAGCACTATTTGTTGGCATTTGGGAAAGGCTCGCGCTCCTGCGTCGGTATCAATCTTGCCTATGCGGAGCTGTACTCCGTCCTTTCGACTGTATTGAGGCGATTCGGCAGGAGAATCGAATTATACAAGACCACGGAAAGAGATCTTGAGGCCGTGCATGACTACTTTGCCGGGATGACTCGGCGGCCAGACGGGATAGAAGGGAATGGGCTGAGAGTCAAGGTCCGGAGGGAATAGAGGCAGATTTGGCTTTTACATTACACTGGTTTGTATAGCAGCATTAATTGCTACTGTGTTCGATATCGCATCGAGTCCTAACTTAGGCTGTACAAATTGCAATTCCTTTTTTAACTCTCGTACTATTTGTTGTATGCTTAGGAGGTCGTGTTTAAGTCCTAGCTATTTTAGGCAGAGATCTCACTGGAACAGCTTGTTGGTAACCAACCCATTTGGACTGAAAAGAAAAGAATGTTTAAAGGGTTGTACTTATCTACTTAGCTCTCATTTTATAGAATTTTCTTAGAATTTTCTTAGAATTTTCTAGTACTTCAGTTAACCCTGGAAATTATCTTTTCAGCCTCTCGGTAGAGTGTGCTCTCGAGAAACAAGTGATTGGCTAGAATATCTTGAGAAACTCTTCTAGTGTCGAATATCAGAGCTGATGAAATAATTATAATATCTTGAAGCAGGCCAAAAGCCTAGCACAAACATACGCAATAGCTACGTGTTTATTGGGATGAGGGAATACTAGTGCGCAAAAATACAGTGATTGAGCGACGTCACTATAAATACACACTAAATAGGAGACAAGAAACCAATTGATAAAGATAGATATCCTGTGAGGCTGTTCCAACGGCGCTTCTTGACGTAAGATCCCCCTGCAAACCACTCCAACTGGTAACGAGCCCTGTTACGATCCGACAGTGCTTCGAACCATGCTGAACAGTGGCTCTCTTGACAGCCACACCCATCCAAATCCAAGAGTGCTGTCCAAGCCCTTTTTTCCTCCAACCCCGCTTTCTCGGTATTTTCCAGCAGTCGGCGAGCAAGTCCTCGTATTTGCCCTATGGTGATTCCATACCTGTCAGGGCGCTTCGAAAGGGTGGCAGCAAAACGCCCGAAGCAGCCACGATGTGAGAAGTGAGAGACCGGTAGTTGGCAACAGAGCATATTCTGCAAGTTCCCGGCTGGGCGGTTCGCCGGCTCCTCAAAAGCGTCCTCCATGGACAGGTACAAGGGCTTGTCCCACGGCCAATTTGGATTCACGGTCGGGACAGCAAGAACGCCGTGCAGAAAGGGGTGCCACTGTTTGCCTCCGATCGGCTTAGCATGATAGTAGTAGCGGCCGCGCTGAGCACGCCTGTCACGGCGGTTGGCTTTGGCATATTCGAGGATGTTGGTGAGATGGTGTGGGGCGAGGAATATCCGAGCTCTGACTATTTTAGAGGTGTTGACGATGTCTTTTCATTGGTGATAGATATGCTGAGCGTTGAGAATGTCACTGTACGGAAGGTGTTGCAGGAAATTCTCGACTATCTCAACTATACAGCCAACACGCTCTGAAGCGCTTTCGGGCTCGGTGCTGGAATTGGAGGACATGGTATTTAGCTACTCCTGGATAGCTTCGAAAAGAGTTTGAATCGAGCTGGGCAAGAGCGTCTAGCTTGAAGATCTCTAATGTTTCGGATGAACTGTGAGTAATGATTATCGAATGAACAGACGCTTGGCAGTATGAAGAAGACTGTTAAGGGAGGTAGACTCAAATAAATCATAATTTTCACCAGTAGTGCATACCCTCAGAAGTCCCATAGAAGTTGGAAAAGGGGCTGAACTAGATTGCAATAGCCTGCTCAAGAAGACTAGGGGCAGAGAATGATTGACATACTTATTTTAGTTCTTGAGATGGAAAGGACAATCCCAAAGCGGAAGTGAAATGGTGAAACGAGTGCCATAATAACTGCTTCCACTAAATGTGGTAGGGTTAATGTAGAATGGTATCAAATGTGCACTGGCTGCACCTCAACTTGTCGAGGGAAATAAAATAAGTGATTGAAAAGAGAGACAATTAGCTTGTCTCACTGGGAATAGCCCAAACGGCTTTACGTCCCAGACATGCACCAGCCAACAAGGGGTATAATGTACAACAAAATGATCCTGAGTCAAAGAAAGAACCACTAAAAATCACTGCTCATTCGTCCAAAGTTCCAATTACAATAACATGTAGTAGAAGAGCCTTCGCAAAGGTGAGAGGTGAAGTTGAAGGTTCATGCACCAAGACAGAACCGCTTCAGCAAAAACTACCGCTCGTAGGCCAAAAGTGAGAGCAGTATTCCCTCCAAGTACCTCTGCATCACACAACCATCTTCATACACTCAATATACAGCGTTGTTGCAATAAATATTGGAGCATACCAATCTGATTAGAATATATTCCATCTTATAGGTACTGTGCACCTCAATCCACTTCAGCCTCAATGCCAGCATGTGCGGCAAGCTTCTCGGCAGTTCTCGAGCTCTCCATCAGCGCTTCGTCGTTGAGATCGTTTAGTTGGCGGAGAGATTCTTGCATAGCAGCAAGCTGTTAACAACGCATTAGCAAACATCTAGTTTTAGAAAACAGGGAGGCTAACAGTTCCAAGTACCTCTGTAGGTTTACGGACCTCATAAGACTCCGACGCTCCGTGAGTAGCCTGCCCTACCTCCCCATTGTCCTCCTCATCCTCCTCATCCTCTTCTTCATCTTCTTCGGTGACAGTGTCGATCGCTCTTGGCGTACCAACCGTAGCAGCAGCCCTTGCGACACGATCACCTGCTGCCAGAATACCTTCCAACCTCTTCACTTTCTCTGCCAATTGGTTTCTCTCTTTCTCTAGCTTGTCCACAACAGCGACGTGTTTACGCACCACATCTGCCTTCATCAGCTCCAGTTCACCCTGCCAGCGCTCTCTCTCATCTTCTAGAGCCTGCTTCTCCTCTTCAAGCCGAAGATGATCTACGGTGTTGTTTTTGAGTTGTTCTCTCAGCTCGGACACAGTCACAGCATGACTAGACTCGAGTGTTTCCTTCTCATCATTATGGACAGCGAGCATCCTGGTTGCTTCTTCATACTGGCGATGTAGACTAGCGTTCTTCTCCGTTTCCTCCCCCAAGCGCTCGTCTATTTCGTTTATCTGCTTAACGAGTTCGGCCTCCTTGACGCTGAAGTCCGATACACTGGCCTCCAAGGAGTCAACCGAAGATGTGTATTTTTGGAAAAGGTCGTCGTAGGCTTTGCTATGTTCCTCCTTGAGGGATGATCTCATTTTCTCTATCTCATCCTGTGAAGTTTTGGAAAGGGAGGCCAAGTCGGCTCTCAGTAGGTCAGCTCGCCCCTCGTGAGTTTTAGCGGTTTCCGTAGCCCCCATGTATTTTCGTTCCCAATCAGATCTCATGTTGTCAAGCTCTTCTGCATGCTTCTTTGCCGTCTTGCTCTGTTGGGCTATAAGCGTGTCATGTTTGCTCTGCAAATCTTTCAATGCTTCAGACTGGTCCTTTTCTAGAGCTTCCTTCCTTTCTAGGGCCTCCGCATGTGCCCTTCCGGCAGAGTCTTTCTGCTCCACAAGCTGATCATGCTTCGCCTGAACCTCGTCGAGCTTCGCCTGCAAAGCAATCATATTATTAGAGTGACCCTCCTTTAGCTCCTCCGTAAGCAATGCAATAGCATCCGCATGGGCCTGGTCAGTGTCAGCAAGCTTCTCGGCGAGTGAGTCGTGCTTCTCTTGCAGGCCCGTCAATACTCTACTATGCTCGGCTTTCAGGGAATCGGTAACGTGAGCTACAGCATCAGCATGTCCTTGCTCAGATTCGGCTTGTTTCTTTACAAGAGCACCATGTTTAGCTTGTAATTCGTCAACTACTTTTTGTTTGGACTCAAGCTTGGCCTTCAAAGCAGAGAGTTCACGTGTGTGATCTTCGGCAACTTTGTCCTTTTCTGCAACGAGCGCAACAAAGTTGCCTTGAAGTTCCGTGAAAAGCTCATTTGACTCCGTCTCCTTCCTCTCGAGATCCGCCTGTAATTTCTTGAGAGTATCCGTGTGAGTTTTTTCGGTGGCCGTTTTTTCTGCTAAAAGTGTACCGTATTTGACTTGAAGATCGTCAAATGCCTTCCTTGTATTGTCCGTTTGAGATCTTAGACTCTCGATCTCTCGGACGTGATCGTTAGCAAACTGTGCTTTTTCTGCAGCAAGGGCATCGTGTTTGGCGTCAGCAACCTTCTTCCCCTCTAAAAGAGCATCATGTTTCGTTTGAAGCTCGTCAAGTCGCTTCTTTGCATCACCCTCAAGGTCCGCACGGATGGATTCGATTTCCTGATCATGATCTTCCCCAACGGTCAGTAGGTCCTGCCTGTGTTTTTCATGAACTGTATCAAGCTTTTGCTTTGCCTCATCAAGCTCTGCCTTCATCCTCGATAGAGAAGATGAGTGTTGTTGCTCCTGTTGTTTAGAAATCTGTTCGAGTGTTTCGATTGTCTTTTTCAGTCCTTCGATTTGGGCTTTTAGCTCTTCACCTTCGGCTGCGTCCGTCGCCAGTTGGTCGTTCATTGCATCAAGCTGCTTCGACAATTCGTCGGCTTCTTCAGTTTTAATTTTTAAGGCTTCGGATTGCGCTTTGTTGAGCTCGATAGCCTTGGTGGCTTCCTTGTGGCGCTCCTGTAGTGCGTGCATCTGTGCGCGCAATTGGTCGGCAGATTGAGAATGTGATTGAATAACTTCATCCCGTCGGCGGAGCTCATCGGTGTGGTCTTGGTGTAGTGTCTTCAGTTTTGTTTGGAGACTATCAACGATCTGGTTCGACTCGACTTCCTTGGCCTCGTAACTCTTGGTGGCCTCCCCATGGCGCCGTTCTAGGACGTCCAGCTCTGCCTTTAACTCTTCGTGGAGGCGAGAAGAGCCATAGATTCTCTCATCTCGGGAGCGGATCTCATCGGCGTGATTCTGCTCAAGTCGACCCAACTTCGTCTGTAAATCATTGAATACCTGGCCTGCCTCAGTGTTCTGTTGCTTCAAGCCCTCAATCTCCTTTGCACGCTCTTCAATAATACGGAGATTGCTTTTCCGTCCTAATTCAAGCTCTTGTCTTAGCGTATCAACAGCCTTTTGCAGGTCACTGGCATTTCGAACCCATTTCGACTTTTCGACTTTATATTCCTCATCCTTCTTCTCAAGCTCTGCTGAAAGCTGATCAAGGACCTGCTGAAGCTCAGTTGAATGCTCTGCTTCTTGCTCAGCTGTCTTACTGACCTCTTGTTTTTTGGCCTTAGTCTCAGCAAGTTCGACCTCAAGTTTCTCCTTCTTCTCTCGAAGGTCTTCTGCCTCGAAGGAAAACTTCTTCTCCATCTGATCCATGAAAGACGAGTGTTCTGCTCTTGAAGTATCGTTAGAGCTTTGTGTCTCAGATAGTTTCTTATCCTTCTCGGCTAGCAAACTTTCCTTCTCAGCCAACAGTTTCTTGAGCTGGGTCTTCTCATTTGAGATGTTGATATTTTCTTGTTTGAGGTTTTTTAATTCCTCTTGAAGTATTTCTCTAGCCCTAGTCTCTTTTAAGAAGTCTTGCATAATGGCTGCGTCCGTCCTACGATTTTCGAGATCGGCTTCAGTTACCGAGCCACTCGGTACAGTGTCAGGTCTGGAAATATCTCGAGGGAGGTCCGAAGGGCTGGATTTTGTTGGCGAGAAAGGCGTCTTGGAGAGGTTGATTTCTGCGTCTGATGTAGACTTCTCCTTCAAGGAATTGGGTTTTAAGAGCGGGCTTGGTAGAGAGTGTCTCCTAATGAGGGCGTTAGTAAAGAACCACTCAAGATGCAGTGAAACATCCAATAAGCTACATACCCTTTATCCAAAGTAGCGCTGCTAGCAGCCGTTGTGATGGGGGCAATTGAAGAGATTGACGGCTTCTTCGCATGCCGTTGTGATGGGGGCAATTGAAGAGATTGACGGCTTCTTCGCATGTCCAAGCGTGCTCTTTGCGGTAGTGGTGGTGGGCGCCTTGGTGGATGTTGCAGGGCGTGTCGCTGCTGGCTTAGTTCCTGATGCGAGAGAAGCTCGAGGGGCTATCCGAGTCGCTGAGGTGTCTGCACTAGTACGTGATGTAGTCGTGGGCCGTTTGGGAGCAGCTGCTGTACTCGATGGTGTGATAGTGGAGCGTCGTTCGGCGGTTGAGGCAACCCCCGAAGGTGAAGACCTTGATGCCGTGGAGGACGACAAGGTTGACATCCGTCTTGTCTGGCCATTGACTCCTAGCTTCTTGTTCTCATCGCCTGAGGTGAGGGATGAGAGATCATACTCCTGGTCTGATGTAGTACTTTTCGAGGTCGAGGTGAGGTCAGTGCGCCGGGTTCCCATGGCGGGCGCGGGGCGAGTAGGTGGTTTGTTCAGGCTAGATCCTAGTGCAGAAGACCTTGTACTGGAGGCAGCGAGAGGTTTTGTAGTGGTAGTCGAAGGTCGAGTGGTGGTTGTGGCTGGCCGTTTAGCAGCCGCTCCAGTTGTGGCTGTAGATAGGGGCCGACGTGGAGCAGCATGGTCACCCTTTGATGCAGCTGTAGACGCCGAAGACAACTTCTTCTTCCTCGGTGGAGTGGTTGTCTCAGGCTGCGGATGGGCTGTCGGAGTTTCGGAGGTGGTTGATGGTGCAGCTTCACTGGTTTCTGACGGTGGCGGAGCTGTAATTTCTGTCATGTTGGTGAATCTGTAGTCGCCCAACTCCGGATGAAATGACAAAGGAGAATGGCGAAAGGAGAGGAATGTATAGGCTGTATAGGGTCGATGTATTGAGTTGCAAACTTGGTGTTGGGTTGGGATGGGGAGGTGCTGTCGTGAAGGTTTGCGGGGGGGGGCAGCTTTTCCATTGGAACACGTTCAGACGCGCGCGCTGTCATGCAGGGCCCAAGCTCCTGCTAGGCCTTCGTATCAGCGACCACACCTGCCCACCATGCCCCACGCTACCTGTATAATGCCCGTATGAGTGGACTATTGAAGCTTGCACAGGGACCGAATGCGGAGCAAGTGAGGAGGCTGTGTCGGACTCAATTCACGAATGGGCCATCATCATCCGATGAGAAGACCTGTCCGCTCTTCGCAGCCCTGGACATGGTGGGGCATGTTAATTCGACGATATTGTAGTTCTTGTGTTGCCTGACTGATCCATCTCTGACAATTGGAAAGGTAGTGAAGACGCCGCAATACCTATCGCACACGTGCATCCTGGCTGGCAGAGACAGCTTGCCTCTGCGTGTCCAACTCCCTGTTTCATACAAAGGTTTACATGTGGTTACGGAAATCTTCGCTAGCCCAATCATTCCAGATTGTGTAATGGAATCCATGCCATACAAACCTGATCTTAAAACATGTCATGAGCACCAATCCACAACCAATGACTGCTTCAAGATCTCGCACCCCCAGCAGTCAATGCGGCAGCGGCCTTGTTAAAAATTCCAGTCAAAAACCCTAGACTGGGGTGAAATACAGCAATATTCCTCTACCTACGTCACTCCAATAATTGCCACTTCTAGCTATTTCAGTGCTAAATAAAAAGTTATGTTTATTTCTGCGAGGAACCGCTCATGTGTGGGCCCATTGAAGATGGGTTGATTAAAAATACCACCGGAATTATTATATTAGGAGGTACACCAGTAAAGCATCATTATCAGCTATGGTTGGGTTCAGCTGGGTCTGGGGCCTGAGCCTCGGGGGTTAACGCTGGTGTTGGCGTTGGTAACGGTGGATCGCATTGATTGGATGCGAGGCAAAAGGACAGCTCTCGGGGGTACAATATTCTTTTAGGAATCTTTAGGGCCTTTGTTGGAGCTGCAGTATATCAACTAGGCTGCGGAGCCGTTTAGCTGTATATACCCTTGGTGAGGTTGTATGGGAGGTAGAGCGAATGAAGTAAGTGAAGCGACTCAAACTGTAAGGTAGGCGGACCACTATTCAGGAGAAACTGTTATTTTATTGACGGGTATCTTTCTATCTAGTTATTGGTAATAATAAATTATACGACCTAGGTTCAAGAGAGATTTTACTCCAGAAGTTTCAATCTACAGGGGCAAATGTTGATTTCTTCCTCAGCGCCAAACCATATTTCAAGAATAGAAAGGGCACCGGAATGGCCACAACGGCAACACCACCTAGGATTGACATAGCAGGCCCAACTCCTAGACTATGGAACATCGGTTTAGCCGCTAAAGGCAGCCCCGCCGCCATAATACTCCGCAAAAAAGTATTGGCAGAGACAGCGCTAGCAGCGTATAGACCGTATGTATCAACGAGAAAATTGATACATTGTTGGAAAATTAGGTTGAAGCCACCGCCGATGAAACCGGTCGCTATTGTAGGAATAGCCCAATGGAATTTTGGATCCGCAGACCAGCCGAACCAGAACAAGCCGATAGGAAAGAGGAAGCTACCAACAATCATGGGTGGTAATCTAGCTTCTGGCACAGGCTTGCCCTTTGCCGCGTCCGCAATTCTCCGATAGCGTGGTTCGTTTGCTAGATTGATGCCTACGGCCCCAAGTATTCCAATGAAAAGGCCCAGGAAGGGTAGAGATGCGACCATTTGGCCATAGCCGCGTTCCTCTTGAAAGACGATCGGGAAAACTTCCAGAGTCATGTAGAGCAATGCGAAGACGAACGATGCATAGAACGCAATACATGTCACCATGGGTTCCGTTGTAAGCATACGAAGAGGTCTTGTGAAATGCTTTGTGATGATGCTCTTGGGATCAAGCTTCATACGTTCGTGAGGGTGGAAGAAGTTTTTGTTTCCAGTCTCTTCGCGTAATCGTTTGGCTTTCTTTTTGAGAAGCACTGGTCCATATACCTCTGGAATAGCGAAGACAGTTAACCCGAATACGGCAAAAACAAAGATCGCCTCGATATACTCTGTCCAGCGCCATCCAAGCGTGGGGTTGACTAAGATTGCTGATCCAATGACGGGCCCTAAGGTTGGCCCGCCTACAACCATCACGGCGTAAAATGTTACAGCAATACCGCGAGCCTGAGCCATCCAAATGTCACCAAGGGCGGCGGAAACGTTACTGACTGGAGCAGATCCGAAAATGCCTCCAAAGAAGCGGGTGATAAACACCGATGCAGCGTTCTTGCTAGTTGCAGTTCCTATTGAGAAGAGACCTAGACAAAATACGGCAGGGAGCAAGCTCCATCTACGTCCCCATATTTCCGAAATAGGCGCCCAGCACAGCGGCCCGAGAGCGAAGCCAACACTATTTTGCCGCCGTTTAGTGATGCTTCCCAATGATGGAGGTATATTGCAGAACTTACACGTATAAAGAGACTGAGAGGACGGAAACTTCGCTACTGACGCCTAAATATGCTGCAATGGCGTCCCCCGCGGGTGATGTGATGCTTGATCCAAGGCTGGCAGCCAATGCTAGCATTCCTAACTGGAAAGTAATCCAGCATTTGTATGTTACTGACCAATTTCGTGGGTTCTCTGGATCGTCCGCATCCCATTTCACGAGATTTGGATCCTCGGAGGACTGGGTCCTGTCCTCTAGTTCTGGTCGGTTCTTGTTATCATGCGGAATTGCGCCACACTCCTTCTCCGGGCCTTGCTCCATGGAGAGCCTGGAAGATGAGGTGCGTCCAGACATAGGAATTCAGAGACTCGCGATGCGCAAGAAGAAGAAGAGTACATTGTGAGCGAGGTGGAGAAAGATTGAAGTAAAAGGAATTAGTTACGGCAAAACGGCATCTGGACAATGTTTAGTCGGTGACAATGTCTCTTACATGGCGGAAGCATCAAGCCGGCCGCTTGGCTAGCGGATAAGTGACTTTTCCGCATGGGGTAAACACATGGGCGTATGGCCGCCCTAGTGGGCCAATAGTACGCGCGCATCCGCGGTTGAATGAGCAAGAGGGTGCAAGATTCGAGTAAATCTATGGCTTGGCCGCAGGTGGCGACATGGATATTCGCAAATATCGGCAAGACTCAGCGGGCACCCCAAGCCTCATGCAGGGTAAGATTCAGCGCCTTGCCCATTCGGGCAGGTCTTCCAAAAAAACGGTCTATTGCAGGATTGCCCATTGGCGGGTAACTATACTTTCTGTCACACAGGAACGCAGGTGTAACGAAAATGTGTAGAGTCCTATATCCCTGAACTCGTTGAGGCGCAACGCCAAGCTGGCTCGTGCATGAACACTGGTATCAGATGTACAAATAATAGCCTCTTATTGGCTGGATCCCTATCGATATCGTTGCGCCAGAATCAACAGATCAAGGGATACTAGCGAGGCTATCACGTGATCACAGAAGCTCCTGTGCTCTGGGTTGACTCAGCATGCTCAGACCAAGAAACCGATGAATATCCGCTGCGCGGATAATCGAATATCCGCAAGCTAACCTATTCGATCGATCCATCTGTTTTCTTGGTCTGAGCCACTTTGGCAGGCTTTTGGAAGCTGAGCCGCTCTGTTTGTATAAGGCAAACCATTAACTTTAACGAATTAATGTAAGCAACCGCCACGTCTATTATCCTGTAAATACCTGCGTTAGAATTGCCTAATCAGCTCTCTAATCGATGGATTTTCTAGAACTAACTACCAGCCATAGGTGCTCAAAAGGCGTCGAAGAAACCCCTTTTATTACGGCTCTGCAACGGCTCTACCACAGCTCTACTATCGCCTATATATAGTCGCCCATACAATCGTCTATACAACGGCTTTACATCGTCTCTACGAACGGCTTTGCATCACCTTTATGAACGCTTTATGAACGGCTCTATGAACGGCTCTGCAACGGCTTTGCAACGGCTCTACAATAACTCTGCAATGGCTCTGCAACGACTCTGCAACGGCTCTATAAATAGCTCTGCTCTATAACGGCTTTATGAACGGCTCTGCATGGCTTTGCGACGGCTTTATAAACGGCTCTGCAACGGCTTTATAAACGGCTCTGCAAACGGCTTTGCAACGGCTCTGCAACGGCTCTGCAACGGCTCTACAAATGACTCTGCAACAGCTCTACAAGCAGCTTTATGAACGGCTCTGCATGGCTCTACAACGGCTTTATAAACGGCTCTGCAATGGCTTTACAACGGCTCTACAACGGCTCCGCTAAATAAGTAGACCATTTATAGAGCCGTTATAGAGCCGTTACAGAGCCGTTTATAGAGCTGTTGCAGAGCCGTTTATAAAGCCGTTTGTAGAACAGAGCCATTTGTAGAGCCGTTGCAGAGCCGTTGCAGGGTTGTTGTAGAGCCGTTGNAAAGCCGTTGCAGAGCCGTTTATAGAGCCGTTGCAGAGCCATGCAGAGCCGTTTATAAAGCCGTTTATAGAGCTATTGCAGAGCCATTACAGAGCCATTGTAGAGCTATTATAGAGCGATTTATAAAGCCGTTATAGAGCCGTTATAGAGCCGTTATAGAGCCGTTGTAGAGCCGTTACAGAGCCGTTACAGAGCCGTTGCAGAGCCAGTCTCAAGCTTTTAATAATAAACTACCCTCTTTATTAACTAATACTACTAAAGGTAAAGAGGGCTTAAATAGATTTTAATGGGTTTCAATAGATATAGTAGATAGAGGGTGGGTGGTTGAGGTTGATATATTATTAGTGCGGATATTGCTAATTNTACACTTTGGCAAACTATGTNATGGCTATTTTAAAATTAATGTCAGGAACGGGAAGGCAGGGAGGCTTCTTATGTAGACCATTTGATTCGCTAGAGCTTAGTGTATAATTAATGGATTTTTGAAGCTGCCCAAACTTGTCGTAAGAATAAGATGTGAATATCTATAATATTAGCTATGCGGATATGCCGACCTGCTTTACAAACGTTGGCCAAAGTGTCTCAGACCACACAGGGACAGATGGCCTAAACTGGTTTAGTGCCATCGGGCCGGATTTATCCGGCGTCCCATGTGGTCTGAGCATGCTGAGACAATGCTCTGGGCACGACCGGCTTCACTCCCTCTCTGGCGAAATTTAAATTCACCATGCGCATATAATTTCGCCAACTGTACAAAGTAATTGTAGCGAACGGCTGTTGCTGCACGCAATCACTGTTTTGGTTGCCTGGAGAATTGTCTTGTTTGGCCAGGAGAATCGAATTTAGAACTTGCCTGACGTACGCTTCCTCTTCCCCCCTTTTGCCTACGCCTCCGTTCGTGGAATTATCCCTTGCAAACGTTGACTCGTGTCTTATTCTTATCGATAAGCTACTCGATCGTTAGGATCTTAGAGCCGTGATGAGGAATGGCTATGAAAGTCTGACAAAGGGCTCGAATTTGGGCAGCTGCCAAGACTCCGCAGATAGTTCTTTTGCTCACGAGTTGGAGGAACGACGTATTTGGTAGGTTGGACGATATCAGTATCAAGAAAGGCACGATTAGACGGCATGGTGGTTGATTAATTGATGATTAAATTAATCTATATTATCTGCGAAGCTTCTGCGCAGCTCTGGGATAACACCCAAAATGCGAATACAACACTGCCTCTGTAGTAGCCGATAAAGTTTGGCAATGTCCTACAGTATAAGTGGAAACCTCACGATATTTGACAAAGATCAGGCCGATCGCGAAGTTCTTACTGCCAAGCATAGGCGTTCGCTACGATTGTTATGTACAGCTGGTGGCAATCAGGCGAAGCTGAATGTGTACCGAATTCGAAACTTGCCGAAGGGAGGTGAAGCTAGTCATGCCCAGAGTTGTATTATCCACGAAACCCGATTTAGTGAGAGGCTGACGTGCAGAAGTAGACTTCTAAATTCTTAGCTTTAAGAGGAAGCAGCTCGTGGATAAGGGACAGGGATGCTACGTACTCACGGCATTACAGATGAGGGGCACCTAAGGTCAAAGCTCGATAAATACCAAGTAGCGCAGACGACAGAATCTACAGGGAAACATAAGACCCCCACAGCACAACACCATCACCGCTTTAATTAGTAATTCCGCCAGCTTTAATTCTACAGAACATTTGGCTGTGAACTGTGTATTCCAGTAAGCCTAGCGGTTCCTCTTGTTGACACACGTCAACCCCTCCCACCCGCAAGATGTCTACCACCGAAGACGAGGAGCATCAAGCTTCATCGGAGCCCACCGAGCAAAGCCCTCTACTACCAGACCGAGACCAGCTAGCGGGGGATGGCACAATTTCGCGGCAGGGAGAGGGCAACGACGATGACGATAATATTCCTCTGGTAGAAGAACCAAGTACAGGTCAAGCTGTCATAACTCTCGGTAGTATATGGGTGGGTGTGTTTCTTGCGGCATTAGGTATGTAATTCAGACTTCAAAACTCCAAAGCATTATTAGGACTGTGCTGAATTATAGCGGTTAGATTCAACCATAATTGCAACACTGTCTGCGCCAATCTCAACTACCTTCAACTCCTTCACGCTACTATCATGGCTTGCCTCAGCCTACCTCATCGCCAATGCAGCCTTGCAACCCCTTAGTGGACGCCTTACGGATATATTTGGTAGAAGGACTGGCCTAGTGTTTTCGAATATTTTCTTCGCGGCGGGAAATCTCATATGTGGGCTCGCTAAGGACGAATGGGTTATGATCCTAGGGCGGGTGGTTGCGGGCATGGGTGGCGGGTAAGTGGATTGGGGACAGAACCATCCAGATAGAGGGTGAATAGCACATTTTGGCGCTAGGGTATGAGCTAACGTCATGTAGAGGCCTTACCGCTATATCAACCTTTGTGACAACAGACATCATACCTCTCCGGAATCGCGGTCTCTGGCAAGGCTTTGGAAACATATGCTTTGGCCTTGGTATGGGCTTAGGAGGAGTATTTGGAGGTTGGATAAATGACGTCTGGGGATGGCGAAATGCTTTCTTAATCCAGGTTCCCTTGACTGTTTTATCCTGCGTTTTGGTTATCCTCATGGTCAAAATCCCTGTAAGAGAGAAAAACATCTCTCGAATCAGGCGTGTTGACTTTCTGGGAGCGGTTACATTGGTCCTAACGCTTGTCCTCCTCCTGCTCGGCCTAAATTCAGGGGGTAATATAGTTCCATGGACACACCCCCTGGTGCTTGTCTCTCTCCCCCTCTCCGGAGCTTTCCTTCTCGTTTTTATCTTCGTCGAAGCCCGCATAGCCTCCGAACCGGTAATTCCCGTCCGCCTTCTTCTCGACCGTACAGTCCTCTGCGGCTGCCTAACAAACTGGTTTGGTACGATATCATTCTTCGCTCTCCTCTACTACGGCCCCATATACTTCCAAGTCCGCGGCCTCTCCAGCACCCAAGCTGGGGCACGTCTCATCCCTCTATCAATTGGCGCTGCGCTGGGCTCCTTAGGAGTTGGAATAATCACTAGAATCACCGGCCGCTACTACATCCTTACCGCGGTTATCGAAGGCATACTAGTCCTCGCCTTCGCGCTAGTAGCCGGCACATTCAATATAAACACGCCAGCCATCCCACCGCTTGTCTACTTCCTCCTGGCTGGGACCGGATACGGCGGTATGCTAACCACGACGCTCCTCGGCCTCATCTCCGCCGTCGACCACAAGCATCAAGCTGTCATCACTTCGGCCTCGTACGCGTTCCGCTCTACTGGCGGTACTATCGGCATTACCATCGCCAGCGCTGTCTTCCAGAACGTGCTGAAAGACCAACTGTGGCAGAAGTTTGGGAGTAAAAAGGGCGCTGCGAATGAGATATCGAGAATTAGAGATAGTATTGATGAAATCAACCATCTACCTCCAGGGTGGAAGGATGGTGTGTTGGAAAGCTATATGGGCGCGCTGAGAGGGGTTTGGTTGGTGACGTTGGGGATTGGGATTTTGGGATTACTGGTTAGCTTGGGTATGAGGGAGCACGTTTTGCACAGGAACTTGGCGAGGAAGTGATTAGGAGAGCCTGCAAGCATCTCTAGTCTACTATAGAATGGGAAGAGCCAGGCGTTGAAAACGAAGCATACAGAGTTGTTTCGGCAAGTCGGGGATTAATTAGTTCGGTCAGACTAAAAACTGGACCCAACGCCAACGAAATTCATTTCACATAAGCTTGCCCTTGAATAGTTAGCTGTTCTGCAGACGCATACGATCCCCACCACGCCTCCTGCCCTTCACCGCTATTCCTATTCCCTTCAAGGGAAAGCTCCAAAATACAAAAGGAGGAACAAAAAACATACAACAGCTGGGATTCGCTAATGGTCACCCACTTAACTACTGATCAGCCGGTTACTAGCTTAAATAGGGCGGAGCGGACGGGACGCCTTGATCTCTAGTACCTATGGTCGTATGTAGGAGAAAGCTGAGAAGACAAATTTGATATAGGCAAAGTAAAGGAAATAGGAAGCAAGCAGGGACGGTAATTTCGCTCATTGGCATGCCAAGGAATTTTGGTTTTGGGTGCTTTATTACGTGGCTAGATGGCCCACTTCGGGATGAGTTGGTAGAACTCCGGTAAGGGGACACCCCTTCATTCAATTTCTCACTTGAATTCTACTTTCACTATTGCTCTATTATTACTATTAACCCCTTGACTTATTCTTCAGTTAAATATGGAGAATGTAAAGCATCCTGCAGGCCGCTATATCTCGCTAATTTAGTAATTATATGCTGCTATTTTTATTGTAGCTGCTCTACCACCGTCATGGCAGCAGCAACGATAGAACAGTGGCGAGTAAGTCATATTTATATTATTTTTAACCTTTCAAGGGGGGAGAACTAAACTTAATTCTAGGGGGTGTCCACATATCAATCATGGGGTGGCCCTTTACCGGAGCCCTTTAAGTATGGGCCCTTGACTAGCACTCATCAATGATTCAATGGAAACAATTCAATTTCCATTGTGATCTTTATTATCCTACCCACCAAACGCCATCAATGCACCACGTAGTGTTGTAGTTCTACAATATGAACGCCGTGAGACCTCCGCTTATTCTGCCATATTGCAAATATCTATCCACCTTTCGCCCCTCTGAATACCTTCCGGTCCGTCTTTCACAGGGCAGGAGTCACTATGCGGCATCCATGAATCGTTACGGTAAAGAGCCGACACCCACTCCCCGCCCATGAGCATCTTGTCTACTACACTGCTGGAAAGCCAGAAGCGCACCCCTTGCGCAATGTCTCTAATTGTGTTAGTCCACTCGAAAACGCTGACCACAATTATTCCTTCTTCTCGTAACCTCTTATCACTCGCCGAGGAGTTTCCCGTCTCGTCGTCTAAGAGGGCTTCACGCAACGTCTTTGTGTCTTCTTTGAACAAATCGTTATTTATGAAGACGAGGACGAAATGAGGAAAGTTGTTGTAAAAATACCGAACATCCTTGAGGCAAAGGGTGTACAGGTAAATATCATGCAGACTAGGTAGACCAGGCGGAGCAAATCCAAATGGAAGTAGCGGCATCCAGATGGTTGCTTGAGTTTGCATTTCGGCGACGAATGGCGAGACACTCATGACCCTAACTGAACGATGCTGTTTCAACTCTGAGATGGCGAGAGGGCATGAGCGGGGAGGGCGAGCATTAGTAGTGATTTTTCCGCCAAGGACGCTGGAAAGAAAGCCCCCTAACCAATGAGCAGGGTATCCTAACTCGTGTAAATGCATAATGACACGGAAGATGGTTGTAATGTTAAGGGGGGAGTAAACCGTCTTGTCCCAAGCAGGCCCAGCGAATTTGCGGTGATAGGGAATAGTAATCTTGAGGAATATGGTATATAGCCATTTTTCAAGTGTCGTCCGGTGAAGGAGCTCTGGGAATCTAAGCTTTTTGCTGTCCCGTCGTGTCCAGTATAGGTATTCATCGAGGGTATAGTGTTTCATTGCATCAGGCCGTAGGCCGTGTGTTGCAGGTTCCACATTCATGATTTTTGACAACACCTGATATTCGCTTTCGCAAACATATTCGTTCATGAATGGTTTTGGATCAGTTTGGTCTTTGAAGGCAGGATTATTTCGTAGGACGTTGGCAGTGACCCAAGAAGTGCCATGCATTTGCTTCGTGATAGGCAGCGCGTAGAGAAATGCTGTAAGAGGGCCTCCGATATAGTCCCTGCGGAGATAATTTGCTGTTAGTAAAGTGGCCTTTTGTATTGATGAAGTAGGGCAAAAATGACTTCACATGACTATACAGTGCCTATGCTTTAGGTAAAGTACTTGCACCAATGACTAAACTAGGTAAGTATCTTTCGCAACTTTCTCGGATGCATTAGTATAGCATTCTCAGATCTCTGGAACAACCAATATTTCAGTATGCAAGAAATGTCACCTACGGAATATTGCTCAAATGTATCCGATCAAATCGCCGAGGATATTTGTTGAGATTCAAAGCATTCAAAGATTCACTCTCACGGTGATCAGCATTGCCATACCGAAGTTGTTCCATGGTCTTTGTAAGTTCGGAGTTCATGAATTCGATAACGAAGCGGCCCGTAAGATGGGAAATAGCTTTGGCAAGGTTGGTAAAGAAGCCGAATGCATAATCGTATAATTGTTTTGGGTGAGATGTGTTCGGCGATTCGAGTTGTCTTGCCATTACTTGAAATGGGTCATGAGTGATACTGGGTTTGTTCTCAAAGTAAAGACTAGGGAGTTGGTACTCTAGATCGGCCAAAGTTACATTTGGTCGCCATTTAACGTCGATATATTTGCATATAGCCGACGCTACCTTTTTTGACCCGTCCGATTGTCGGTAGGTAGCAATGAGAGCTTTCAAGTGAGGCTCATCCTGATCGAGAAATTTCAATGGAGGGTAAAGAAGTCCAGCATTAAGGTAGCAACGCTTTTCAACTTGACATCCATCTGGCGCTGGATGACGGTCTTGTATCGAATTGAACTCTTCCATTGCTAATGCACGCATCCTTGATGTTGGCCATGCATCTGCAGTGTCGTTTTGCCAGGATTCGAGGGCAGTGATCAGAGCCTGTCTGTCCTGTTCATAGATACAGATCCATTCAGGAACGTCCTCATAGCCCTCCAACATCCTGAGAGCATATGAAATAGTCTCCTGAAGTTGTTCATACGCATATGGTGGCATCACGGGCGCGACGAACGCATAGAAGGCCGTTGCTATTATTCTCTGAGTTTTTCCCGAAGAGAATTTGTTGGTCAGCGAGAGACGGTGTAGAAGGAGCAGGATGACGAGCAACCTAGCAAGGCTCTTGGCCTTTAGTTCGACACAAGTGAAGTGCCATCGGCGCCGAGGAAGTTCGTCAATGCTCAAGCTGTACTCTGCTTCTGCAATGCTTGTCAAAGTAGCATACAAATGTCTAGCATCGCCAATGCCCCCAAAGAGAAAAGATAGTGTTTCTTTAGGCCCGGACATGAATATGAGAGGAACATCAACTTGCGGAGTTGCGTCGTCGTGGCCGACATTGTAGTACTCGGGGAAATCTTGCCTGAGGTTGTTAGCGATTCCCAATGTATAAAAGGGTTGGCAGGTCACAATGGAGTTGTGCAGTGTGTTAGTCTCAAGGACGTCCAGACTCTTTGGCGATTTGAAGTTATTCGAGACACTCTATCAGCGCTGATTTCCCACCGATATGGCCAGAAACAACTCCAAATAGTAAGACAATAGAGCGACTTGTATGAGTATTTTGTGAGTGACCCGAAGAGCTGAATCTTTAGATATCATCGGTAATGATGTTAGAGTTTAGATGTAAAATTAACTCACATCATGGGCAAATATCGAGGCAACGAGTTAATAATTTTCATCCTATAATTAGATGTGTCTCCCACGTGTTCAAGCGTACTGTTGGCGTGTTCAACGGCTTCAACCATAGCGCGATCCTGGTGTTCCGAGGAGTCGAGGACTTCTGCCGCTTCCTTATAGCGGCGGCGCAAGACGTATGCCTTAGCCAATCGTGTTTGCAGACGGGATTTCAAAGGATCAGACCGTGAATGCAGTAACGTAAGGGCATACTGAGCTGTCTTGATTGATTCGCGGTAATCTCCAACTTCAAAGTGAGTGGCACTCAAGTTAGAAAGCGGGCGTGGGTCCTCCGGCGCGGTGGCACACGCGTCCCGATATGCGTCGATAGCTGCTCAACAATGTAAGATAATCCTCCTTCAGTCTTAAGTGGAGCTGTAAATGATTACCTTCGAGCAATTTCCCGCCTTTGTAAAGCCCATTCCCGCGTTCACGGTGACAAGTTGCGAATTGCTCATTCTGCATCTCAGCGGGAGGGCTTTCAGCAGTTGCTTCCGGCATGACGGCAATTCGAGAAGCACCAGCTTCGAGAAGGGTAGACGGTCCTGAGGGGTTTCAGTACGCTTAACAAGGAATATTTTTGCTCAATTGACTGACGGTACAACTGATGGTGAAGAGTGAGGGTGACATGGTCTGACGGGAGTGAGAGACAGCACAGAAAATATCAGAATGAAAAGTCGGTCAAGGACGCAAAGGATGTGGCGCGTTTAGATACGTCAGCACGCAATCTCGTGACTTTTGCCTTGGCATAAGCCACAGTCTCAGCTCTCCGTTAACTACTGTAGAACGGAAAGCATTGAAGACGATATTGCTGTGCATGAAGTTCGAACTCCAGCTTATGTCAGATTGTGAAAATATTCTGGTTGGATTTTCCGTTTTGCATGCAAGTAGCACCTTGACTGCTTGGCGGCTGAATATCCTTCAGCTCTTTCACCGGAAAATTTCTGACTCGCTTGTGGGGCTGGGTTTCCAGGCGCATCGCAGACGGAACTCTAAACCCGCAAGAGTCAGTCTTGATTCTGGAAATGCTCTTTCAGCTCGAGAGCTTCGAACTCACTCTAAATGCCGTAGGCCGATCCCTAAGGTTTCGTGGCTTAGATGTAGAGAGGAACATCGCTGCGAACGTGTTCGTCAGGGACTGTCTGCGCGAATTTAATATTTCCCTAACTTAACACATTTAGAAAATAAATACCTCTGCCTGGTCCTGGAACTTTGCAACCTCCCTGGTTCTCTCTATCACGAGGAAGATGGAATCGATGTTATTCTTAGAAACGACAAGAAGTGGCGCACACCATCCTGATCTCCTAGGCCCAGCGTGCGTCAATCCTTGCGGGATAAGCTCTGTAACGCAGATTTGGTATTCGGATGATGCTTTTGAGATCCCCGATCCAAGGATGGCGAAAGGACGAAGAAATATTGTACGCCCACGTTTGTTGTTTCACGAACAAAGCAAATATCGGATTTCTCGTTTTCGTTGTCTTGGCATGCTTCGTGGCATATCCACCATTGACGACCATTGGCTCCCACGCTGATCAACCTCGTAAGGCAGACCGCAACCCTCGCGGAGCCGATCAACGTCAAGTCAATGAACGCAAAATCTGTATTAACTCCTAAATCTCACTGTCTCTTTTAGTCTAAACTCATGGATATTCTCTCATGCTCTTATAGAATCCTTCGTTAACAATTCTGCTTCCCAAATGGGGCTTTTCCGTGCTCCCCATATTTTCATCATTCTTGCTTCCCTAGTGCTCCAGGGTCTTTGCGTACCTCATCATAGTCTTTCTTCGCATCCGCTTACCTCTGCTCTCCAACCGTCATCTCCTTATCTCCAATTTGAAAGAAGAAGCAATGCTACCCAGATTCCCTATGGCTTTAACGGCAATCCGGATACCTACGGTGTGGGCATACGTCTCGGCTATTACACCCAGGCTTTGTCTGTCTGGGCTGCGAATCTCTGGGTACCACGCGAAGCGCACTTCCTCCACAGCGTTAACATTCTCTTTATCATTGCCATGATCATTGGAATTGGTTACTTATCCCATGACCCTGCGAACATATATGCGGTCGAACCATATATGCTATTGCAAATTTCATACTGCATCGCTTACATAGGCACCAAAGACTTCCAGGAGATCTCTATCAGCCATCGACTTATGGGGGACCTCAGCTTCTTAGGGCTCGATGGGTATAGCTTTTACTTCTGGTGGGGTGGCGTAGATAAGATGATGCCCACCCCAGGTCCACAAGGGGCGGGCACTCCGGTGTGGTGGCTCACTCAATGTGACCTTTATGGTTGGGTGAGAACCGCTGCCAAAGTAGCCATAATACCATACATATGTTATGGAGCGTGTAGGCTCTGCTCAACAACGATATACGCCCGGGAGAGCCGGAATTTCTATCGAGCTACTCGAGGTAAATTTTATGTTGATTTGAGGGAAGAGCTTCAGAGATATCTGGACGATTTAAAGACAGTGCGTTTGGTCGGGCCCACTCCTCGGCTGCTAACTGAGGAGAAAACTACAGTAGAGCGCCCAGAGTTCAAGAGCTATCTTCGCGTCCCAGTAAGCGATATGGAAAATTTAGGTACAACTAGAAATACTCTGGAGCTCGACCATTCGATCAGAAGACGCTCGCGGTCATTGATTACTCTGCGAAGCAAGAAAAGCCTCGACTCTCGCTCCCCGTCTCCAATATCATTCGACTTCAGCATACACTCTGCCGTTGAGGGTGTCGATACCAACTCTCAGGGTCTACCATCAAAAACGTACGATCCACCCGATCCGACGAATCCAGTATCAGGTCTCCAAGACCAGGGCCATAAAACTTTGGTGCCAATTCCAAGCTTCTCCGAGCTTTACGCCACAGAATTCTATACTCTTAGCCTACTCCCAAATACCCAACCACCCCCCTGTTCGTCAATGTCGATGCTAACGCATCCGTTCCGATCTTGTCACCCAATTATCCTCTTATTCCATAATTCTGTCACCACTATCCATCCTCTTGCGTGGTACCAGCCTCCAATCCTTGTCCTCCGGACCACCATTCGTCCATACCACTCCCATCCCTTGCCGCTTCATCTCTTCCTCATCACCCTCTTTCATCGTACCCATATGCCGCCACCACGACTCTCTAAAGCAACAAGGGTGTTAGGGCCTGTCCTAGGACTCTTGGTTGTGAGTCTGCTTGTTATAGCCGCCGAGTTAACAATTCAGTGGAATTGCATCAGAGGCGTGCAGAAGCTAGGAAACGTTGGGCAGTTGGTGCCGGCTTGTGTTGGTATCGGTGGGCTAGTGAGGGTTATTTGGGGATGCATGCAATTGGCCTTTGGCAAGGAGGAGGCTGGATGGAATGGTGAGGCTAGGAGGAAGGATAGGGATAGGACGGGAAAGGATAATTTGTTAATCCAGGTTGCCGAGCTATATTTTCGAGCAAAGGAGGAAACGGAGATGTTAGGTGGAGAAGGAGGGGAGACTTAGCTTCAGTGGCTGAGGGTACTTGGGGAATGCGACCGGAGCCAAATGAGCGTGCTTTCGTATAAGATGAATCCTAACTTTGCGGGATACCTAAAGGATATAAATTTATACTCCAAGGCAAGCGGAGGTAATACTTCGTTGCTTTCGACTGGTTAGGTTTTAGAAGCTCGAAGGGTGACCATTCCCACAAACCATCATTTCACAAACTAGGCAAATTAGTTCTTCTCGCATCTCTTGTTATATGTATCTTTGTGGCCTTATATTCTTATATTCTCTACACTCAAGGATCACACGTTTGTCTAGGCGCTCTTTTCAACTCATTTACCGTGAACTACCTGCATAGTGAAACAGAAGAATTGCATCAAACCTTCCGCAGAGTAGCGGTTTGGGTATTGCTTGTGGTGCTCGGAAGAATTTTATGAGAATACAAACATTGACCCCTTGACTGGTATATTGATGTATTTGAGAATTGTGGGCTGCGATTATCCTAATAAAATATAGATTTTGTGCACTGCAAAATTATGGAAATAAAGATATATAAATCTTGTCTGCTAATTAGGGATTGAGGTTCGAATTCTCCTTCCGAAAATAGGAGGAGTGCAATGGACAATTAATGGACCGACATGCTGGTTAGTTAATTGTTCCCAGTCAATAAAGATAAGCGGAATGCTTGAAATGTCCTCTAACGGCGACGTTCAAGTTACTTGGTTTGACCTTCTCTACCTATTTTGGGACTAACACATCTAAGTATTTGCCGGATCCTCGGCTTTTACAACGAAAGTCTTATTGGGTCAGCCATATGTTCTAGCATGCATACGGCTCTTTAAACAGGCAGAGAACCACATACCCCTAGCGATCCTTGTTGTAGGTGCATCAGTTTTTTGTCTGTTTAAGCTTTGATTCGTCTTGAGTCGATTGTTTATAGAACCTATAACTGGTTATACTAACTTTAGATTTAGACTGTGAATTTTTTTTAGCATTAAAGTATACCTAGGTTTTAGGAAAGGAAACAAGCTTTTTTAAGTATGATTTTAATTAACTTATCTAGGTGAACACATATTAGGTCAGAATTTTTTATTGAGGGGTGTACGTGTAGTACAATTAATCGGTATAAAGTTGGATCTAGAAAAGTGATATAGGGCTAGCAAGGCTTAGTATAGTGTTTCGTCAGCCCAGGCAGAAAGTCACGGAGGCTAAGAGAAAGAGATACGTGGGGAAGCGAAGGAGGCATTAAGAGTAAGGATGAAAAACCTAATTAGGGGCGACAGGTGACCAGGTATCGGAGGTCCGGGTTAAGCTTGGCGTAACCTCGGGTTACGTACAAGCCCCCCTAGGGGACGGCCCCTACTTTTCGGACGCGTTTTTAAGGCCTAGGTTAGTATAGAGGGCTTATTACGCGCCTTTAACCTTATTATCGTCTTAATAATCTATTTTCTAACCCTCTTCTATTTTTATACCTATACTAGCTCGCGTAGGACTTTTAATTATATATAAAGGCCTGTTATAATTCTAATTCTATAATATAGAGCGCTTTTCTTCTCCTTTAGTATTTATACGTTTAATAGCTTTATTTACTCGCGCCGCACTTATACATCTGACCCCTTACCTCTTATAGATATAGAGTTTTTTTTAATAAAAAAATCACCCTTAGTCTACTTTATGGTTAAAGGAAGCCCCCCAGCCTTTTAAGCGAATTTAAGGCTTAAATAGCGCGGCTATAGAGTATTTATAAGGCCTAATGCTTAAAGAATACTACAAGAGCGTATAAGCTAAAGTAGAAAGAGTAGAAAGCCTAATATATAAGACTAAAAGGTAATATAAATAGCGCCTAGGTAATAGAAGATAAGCTATTAAAAATATATAAGTTAAAATAAAAAAAGAGGGAAAAGATAGCTAAGTAGGCGAGAAGGTAGCTAGGCGAGAAGGTAGCTAGGGGAGAAGGTAACTAGGGGAGAAGGTATTTATAGGAATAGCGGTAGCTATAGGAGTAGCAGTAGCTATAGAGGAGAAAGCTATAAAGGGAAAAAAAGGGGGGATATAAAATAAGAGATATATATAGGGGACCTAGGTTAGAGCCCTAGGACAAGATACCTAGTTTTATAATAGTTTAAATTCGCTCCGCTATTTCTTTAGGATAGAAATTATACTATAAATAGGAGGATTATAGGTGTATATGTATATAGAGCATTTAAATAGGAATAAGGGTAGGTATATAAGACCTTACGGCAATTTTATAGCAATCTATAATTAAGCGGAAGTATAGTATAAATAGTAAATAGGACAACGTAGGTAATTAGGATACTCTCTTATAGAAGTTTTAGAGCAGCGACTTAATGGTATTTTTCCTCCCATTAATATAGTATAGGTGTTACCTAAAGGGATATATACTATATTACCACTTACGTCTTCCTTAGAGGTTTTTTATGCCTAACTTAACGGAATTTATCTATATAGATCTAGATAGGGACTAGATTAGATATTAATTAAAAATAAATATAATAATTAATAGGGAGACTGTTAGCGACTTAGTTAATTAAGGCACAAGCACGGCAAGAGGGACGCGTAGCCTATACGATTGGTAGTTTATAAACGAGGATCTAAAGCTAAAGAAAGGAAAGGAGACGGAGGGCAGCGCCGCTTAACATTATATACAATCCTCTGGTTACGTAACGGCAATTATTTAAAACTATATAAAACTGTCTACGACTGTCCGCTATAATCCACTAATATCTATTAGCCATAATCTACCAGTTTCCACTAGCGCCGTAACATTACCCCCCCTCTAAAAAAAGCCTACCCTTAGGCTTTATACGTCCGTATTATGTCTATAGGGTATTCTTATCTTTATGCTTAATAGGCAGCTTATTATCTTTGCTATTCTAGCACTTTATTTACTTATTAAGGTACTTTAAGGGTCTGGGTTTATTAGGGTAACAATTATAAAACTTTTAAAGCTTATAGGGACTACCTATAAAGTTCTATATAGGGTACTAAGTGGGGTCTAGGTTATACCCTTTCCAACTAATATAATATTTTAACGTTCCCCTTATAAGCTTATAGGCTAGTATTTCTTTAATTTCTTATTTATTATTGCCATTAACTTAGATTAGTAGGGGAGGTTTATTCTTTTATCTAGGTAATAGGTTGTTTATGGCTTTCTATAGTTTATCCGGAGAGAAAATAGGGTAAACTTTAATTAAATCTGGGAGCTTTACTTTATACGAGTTACCTATCTTCTTAAGAACCTTATACAGTCCTGTTATCTAATAGTTTAGCTTATAGCTAGGTTATTTTATCTTTTAGTTCTTTATTATAACCCAGACTATATTTCTTATAGTAAAGTTAGGCTCTCGCCTATACTTATTTGCCTACTATTATATTAATTTCTAGGCCTTTTCTAAATTTATACGGGCTACTGTCTAGGCTTCTTTTAAGCGCTTAGCGTACTGCCGTGCTTTCTTATAAGATGGTCTTTTGTATATAGTCTGGGGTCCTTTTAGTCTTTCCTAGTTAAAGCTTATATAGGGTAAGTAACCCATTTCTAGTTAAATAGGGGCAAATCCTGTAGAGTTATGGGGTAGGGTCGCTTAGGCATAGTCTATTAGGGGTAGTAGTTTAGCCTAGTTATCTTAGAAGTAGTTAATAAAGGGCTAAAGTCTCTAATCTAAGTATTAATTTATAATTTCCGTCAAACTATTTATTTAGGGGTGGTATACTATAGAAAGCTTTAGCTTAATACCTAAGATCCAGGTAAACTTATTCTAGAAAGCCAATATAAATTGCGGCCTATAATTAGATATAATAGTATTTAGTAGACTGTAGATTTAGTAGACATAGTAGATATATAGTTAGGCCGCTTCTTTAGCATTAATATTTTTATAATATAGGATTAAGAACGGGCGCTTACTAAAGCGGTTAACTAGAATTATAACTATATTGTATCCGTTACGGTCTATAGGTAGCTTATAAAAGTCTATAGAGATATACTACTAGGGGCGTTCTAGTATTAAGAGTGGTTTTAATAGTCCTAAGGTTTTGTCTTATAGGATTATAAATTTACGGCAGCTATCGCAGTTCCGTATATAATGGTTGACGTTTATAACTATTCTGAGCCAGTAGTAGCGGTCGCTAATAATCCTATAGGTCTTATTTTTTCTAAGGTAGGCTATAGAGACCTAGGTATACACTTCGGCAATAAGCTAAGTCCGCAAGTCTATTTTTAAGGGATTATAGGCTAGTAACGTTCTTTACCTTTTTACGGTACTCCTATAGAGAAGGGGCCGTACAGTTTTCCTACAGTAGTTTATTAATAAGGTTAAGTTTTAGGGAGTTAATAGGGTATATCTTAGCTTTTAAAGATTCTATATTTAGTTCTGCTTATATTTAAAGGTTAAGGTATTCTAGTTATAATAGCGTCTGGGTCTATAATAAGATCTTTATAGCCATCTAGTTATCTAGGTCTTATTTACGCCTTATAAGAGTGTCTATACGGTTTATAGCGTCTAGTCTATATATAATTAAGAAGTTAAACTAAGATAGGGTATCCGCCTAGCGTGCCTACTAGGCTATAAGGGCCTTAGTTATTATAAAGTATTCTAGGGCCTTATAATCTAAAACTACCTTAATTAGCTTAGGGGTCCCCTTTAGCTATATACACTAGTACTAAAAGCTAGAGATAATAGCCAGCATTTCTTTATTATAGATATAGTAGTTTAGCTCGGTATCTATTATAGTCTTTAAATAGTATATAATAAGGTGCTATTCTCCGTCCGGTTACTTCTAGGAAAAAATACTAGCTATTACGCTGTTTAAGGCATCAGTTTCTAGTATTAAGGGCCATTTTAGGTTAAAATAGGTAAGTAGGGGAGTTAATACTAGCTGTTTTTTAAGCTTATTAAAGGCCTGCCTATATATAGCGTTAAAGTAGAAGGGCTGGTCTTTTCTAGTAAAACGGTTAAGAGGCTAGGTAATTCTACTATAGTTCTTAATAAAGCGTTAGTAGAAGTTATAAAACCCTAAAAATAATTATACCCCCTTTATAGTCTATAGGGGTGCCCACTAGTTAATTACGGCCGTTTTCTCTAGGTTGGCTTTAATTATGTTTATACTAATAATAAAACCTAGGTACTTTATATACTTAACACTAAACTCTAACTTCTTAATATTTGTCACGGGACTCACACGTTCTCACGTCCCTGCGCGTTTTGACGTTCTTGACCCGTGCTCACGTTCGTCCCAAAACACCTACGCACGTTCCCCTACAACCCCTATTTATACCCGTACCTAACCTATTCTGTTCTATTTTGCATCCAAATGTCTTTATATTAACTACGCATAGTTACGCGTACGTAGCCTTCTTTAATTACTACCCCGTTTAGTATATTGTATTCTAGCTCGTACCTACTTCCGTAACAATATTAACCTAAAGGCTAGCCTTATAGAGCCGTTATAAGACTTTATAAACGTACTCCTTATATTCTAGCTCGTTCTTAAAGTAGATTATAATATTATCTAAATAGGCCGTATAGAAGTTATTAAGGTAGTTAAAAAGTATATCGTTTATATACCGCTAATACGTAGCTAGTCCATTAGTTAGTCTAAAAGGGAGTACCTTATATTTATATATTCCGTAATTGTCACAGAACGTGGGCAGTAGCTACAGAGCGTATGTATTTGAGGAGTCTACAAGACGTTACGCGATCGATCGTAAGGGTCGAGGGCGTAAGGAGGTGATATACCTACGCGTAGCTGACATAAGCTGTATATGAGGTGTACGCAAGAGCACGGGGCTCTCCTATAGAGGCCCCTGCGGTAGGGTTCCGTAACACTACCCCCCCTCCTATAAAGGCGGAGCTCCGGTAACGCTATGGTTACTATATATATATAGAAGGGACACTTAAGGTATAGAGAAGAAGAAAAAAGGGGGGTATCGCTAAAGGTTTAAAACAACATTATATAATAAGGCTTGGTATCTAAGAATCTAACCAATTAGATAACTTTAACTGCCGGTTGAAGTTCCTAGATATCTTAACGATATTCTAGTCACGTAATTGCACTTTACCGCAATCTAACGGCAATATGGCGGCAATTTGCCCTTACGTAGTAATGTATAACGGTTTAGCTCTATAAGGGCTCCTATAGAGGATTAGGTATAAAATCTCTACTTAGGCCTAGTTTCTGTAGGTTTACGTAGTAAAAGTCGCTGATTAGATCCTTTGTATTTTTAAAGTCTTCCTATAGTTGCCATTCTGGCTAATCTATATCAAATCCTGTATATATAGCTCTGTAGTAGAGCCATTGTCCTCTGCCTTTGCTAAAGTATTTAGAGTTAATAATTCGTTTAATAGTCTACTCCTCGTAGTTCTTATCTTTGTTTTTGTCTTGGATTAGTACTAGTGGGGGTTTAGGCTATATCTGCCCTAGTAAGGGGTTAGGCTAATAGAGGTATAGTAGCTATAGGTAAAATATAGGCTATATCCTGCGGGTAGCTAGGGTAGGCGGAAGTTCTAGCTTATATGCGGCTCCCTTATTAATAACTTATTTAATTAGATAGGGGCTGAGGTTCTTGTGATTAAGTGACTTTATAGGCCTCTACGTAGAGATATTGCGTGCATCTAGCTATACCCAGTCGCCAACACGTATCTCCAGTAGTGGCGTTCTATAATAGTTAGTAAAGTAGGCCTGCTTTGCTTAAGCCTAGGCCATTTCTCCCTTATAGTAGTTAAGTAGATTTTTTATACAGTTTATATGCTAGTTAGTAAGTAGTATCTTAAGGCATTTTCTATATAGCAGTTTCTTATTAATAGGTTCTAGTAGCTCTATACCGGATTAGGGGTAATAACCCTTATTTACAAAGAATGGGGTAAGTCCTATAGTAGTTAAGATATAGTTATTTGCTGCGAATTTACCTAGTAGGAGGTAATCTACCTAGTTATCTTAACTATAGGCGACTACCTATCGTAGGTACGCTTTTATGCTGGCGTTAGCGTTTTCCGGTTACCCAGCAGTTTTATAATAAAAGGATATAGATATCTTAACGGAGATGCCAAGGCGTTAGCAGATTTATCTCTATACATTAGAGTTAAATTATATGCCTTAGTCGGACGTAATTAAGTTAGGTAACCTATATAGTCGGTAAACTTTGCGGAGGAAGGCGTTAGTAACATCGCTAACGGCTACGCCTTTAGTTAGGACGTAGTGGCGCTCTTTTATAAGTCGGTATATTATTATAAGGATATTCTTATAGGTACGGCCGTGTCGTTTATAGGGTAGTAGGTTAATAACGAAATCTATGGCGATATCTNCCNATNNTTATATAGGTANTNGTAGAGGNTNTAGTAGTCCTTAGTACTTTATATTAAAGGCCTTAGCGCGCTTATAACTATAGTAGGCGCCTATAAAGCGTTCAACTAAGTCTATTATTTTTGGCCAGAAGTAGTATCGGCTAAGAAGCTTATAGGTTCCTTTTCTACCTAGGTAGCCGCTTAATTAGAGGTTATAGGCCATTTGGATTAGTTGCTATTATAGATTTTCTAAGTTAGGGATAAATAGGCGACCTCTGTAATAGAGCCTATTCTCTTTTACTTTTAAGGCTGCTATATTAATCTGGCCTAAGCTTTAGAGGTTAATAGGCAGTATATAGGCGCTAGCGGTCTTTACGGTAATAAGTTAATATAGTAATAGGTTAACAGAGGTGTTATATACCGTAGTAATAAGCTTATTAATTTTAGGAGGTAACTTTAGTTCTATAGTATAAAGCTAAGGTATAGTTAGCTCTATTGTAGGTAGTATACCTAGGGCCAAATTTCGTGCTTTTAGGATTGTTTATTGTTAGAACTAATTATAGGGGTTATCTTTAAACTAAGGAAGGTCTTACAAGCGGCGTATTAGGCTATTAGGTTTAGTACCTTATACTCCTAATCTATATATAATTTTAAAGTTAAAACTAGAAAGGAACTCATTCTAACGTGCTTAATGTCGGTTTAGCTACTTTGTGGTTATAAAGTACTTAAGGTTGCAATGGTCTGTAAGGACTTTAGTTAGCTAGTTAGGCTCTACTAAGGAAAGTTCTAGTTAGAATTCTTTAAACGCTCGTATGATTATAAGGAGTTCTTTATTATAAATCTTATAGTTACACTCTTATAGTGTAAGCTTAGACGAGTAGAATGCGACTAGGTAAAGGAGACCATTATTACCTATTTAGGAAAGGACGCCTGCGTTAATATAGTCTAAGAAGTCGGTTTCAAAATAGAGTTATTGTCCTAGTATAAAGTAAGCTAGAATAGGTGCTTTGGTAAAGGCATTTTTAAGGTCTTAAAACGCCTTCTTGTATTTAGGCATCTAGGTAAAGCGTAGGTACGTTTTTCTTCCTTTTACAAAAAGGCCCTTCGTTTGCATTATTGCTATAAGTAGTGCTACTACGCCTAAGAAGTTATATATGAATTTCTAATAGAAGTTAGTAAAACTAAGAAAGGCTTATACGTCCTTAATATAGTTAGGGGCTTGCTATTTAGTAATTATACGTACCTTCTTAGGGTCTATATGGACACCCTTAGTAGTAACAATTAGTTTAAGGTATTTTACTTCTATAACTAAGAATTCGCATTTCTTTAAATCAATATAAAGTCCTGCGTCCCTAAGGCGCTATAGAACTTTTTAAACGTGTTTAGTATACTTAAAAGGGTTATCGCTATAAATAAGTATATTGTCTAGGTACGCAGAGCAGAAGTTATTAAGGTAGTCCTATAAGGCGTTATTAATATAGCTTTAAAAGGTGCCTGGGCCGTTATATACGCCAAAAGGTATAATAGTATATTCAAATTGGCCGAAGCGCGATGCGAATGCAGTTTTCCATTTATCACCTTCCCGTATTTAGAGATAGTTAAAGGCGGCGATAATATCAAGCTTAGTATAGATTTTAGCTTGGCTAAGCCGCTTAAGGGTCTCCCGTATAAGCGGTACTGGGTATTAGTTTTTAATTATAATAGCGTTAAGTCCTCTATAGTTAATATAGAATTAAATACCTCCTTCTAGCTTCTTAGCGAGAAGAATAGGGGCGGCTGCTAGTAATATACTAGGATAAATAAACCCTTTATTAAGGTGCTCGTTAATATACTTTCTTATAACTAGAAGTTCGTCTTTTAATATTAGGTAGGGTCTCTTATAAGGTAGCGTTTTTCCTTATTTAATATTAATGGCATAGTTATTAGGTTAATGTAGGGGGAGTATATTTACGCCCTTTTATAAGCATATGTTAATAAAGTCGTAGTACCTTTTAGGGAGGAGCTTACGGAGTTCTTTATTAGTAAGTCCTTTTTTAAGTTTTATAAACTTCTTAAAGTCTAAAGGTAAAAGTCTATAGAGTTCCGCAGGGGCATCGTTTTCTAAAAAGTCAACTATATCTATCCTATTACTATAAAAGACGTAGTCCTATTCTTTATTAAGCTTATATAGTCGTAATCGGGAAGCTATAGCAATAGTCTAGCCTTTCCTACGTGCTATACAGTAGAAGGCCGCGGCACTTATGTAGTAGTAGTTAATCGTAGGTGGGATAATAAGGGGTTTCTTAGGTTAATATCCTGGTAAGTAAATAGAGGCGGCTAGGCCATATCCTAGGCAAGTCTCTTTATAGTATTTAGAGTTAAAGGTTGCTTCTTTCTTTCCTAGTTAATGGCAGGGTTGTGTTATTTAAGCTAGCTTATTTTAAGGATAATAGGGTAGTTAGCAAGTGGTATAATATAGGCCTAGAGCTCTTCCTGGTGCCCGTTTATATCTAAGTAGAGTTATACTACATGGGTAATCTTTTATGCGGTATAACTACCGTTAGCGAGTTATAGGGCGCGGGCTTTAGTAAGGGGTAAGGTAGGTAGGTTATAAGTNCGCACNANTTAGGTATCTATAAATTNNTTAGTAGCTCCGTANTTAATTATAGAACGGCTTTTATATTATTTTTTAGTAGTAGTTCCTATTATAGGTAAAACTATCTATTTCTGTCTATTTATCTTTACTAGGTTATTTATTAAGCAGGCCAATATATAGATCTCTCTATCATTAGGGCGTCCTAACCTACGACTTAAGGCTAGGACTTGGCGTTTTCCGCTTCCGTATCCAATTCTACTACTATTACTACATCTTCGTCTTATATAGTAGTGGCATATAGTAACATATTTAGTGTTTGGGGCATTAGGTTAGGTATTAGGCGGCAAGTACTAAACCTAGCCATTAAGTAGTTTAGATTATTGCAATAATAGCCTTTTTAACGGTATCTATAGCAGCGTCCTAGTTTCCGGAGTAGCTCACGTTCTCTGTCTAGGAGTTTTTATGGAAAGGTTAGTATAAAGAGGTTAATATTGGCTCTAGTGGTACTTAAGGTAGTAGGCGTTGGTGGCTTAGTATATATAGGTTTAATAGGCCCGGAGGGCTTCTATAAAGAGGTCTTTAAGCAAAGGTTAGCGGTAGTAATTTAATTTAGTCGTTGTTTAATCTTCTATAAGGCTGCTACCATCTTATAAACATTGTTATAGTTATAGCTAACGGCTGCGTAACTAAGGCAATAAGTAACTTTTTTAAGGAGATCCTTCTAGTCTTCCGTATTATCTCGGGCGAGGGCTCTAGTATATTCCTAGAATTTAATATAGAACTCGTTAAATAATTTGGTAGGGCTTATCTTTAGGGCACGTAGTTTAGCTCGGTTAGTGGCTAGTAGGTTATAATTACGGTATATTAAGTTAAGATTATTAAGGACTTCTTAGTAAAACTACTACTTCTAGGGGCTACTAGTCTCCTATTAGGCAAAGAATCTGTTAAATAGTATACCCTTTATTCGCCTAATAATGTAGCTAATCTTAGTGTCTTCCGTAGGAAAAAGGCAGGTACTCTAAGTTAGTTTCTTACGGATTTACATCTTCTAGTGGCTGTATTCCTTACGGTTTCCCTAAAAGACTAGGGGATTAGGGTAGCGTATATTAGACCCTATAGTGGCAGTTTAGGTCCGATTATTATGGCTTTTATTATCGCTGCTTTAGTAGGGGTTCCTATTAGGTAAAGCTGCTTAGCGCTAACCCTTTATTAAGCGTTAAGTAGGTGAAGTTGCTAGGGGCGTAAAGACTTAGGTGGCGTTATATATAATAGAGAGGTGTCTAGCGTTATTACAAATATACTTATTAAGCTAAGATTATAGGTATTTAATTATGCCTTCTTTTTTAGTAACCGTAGCAATTAGTACAATCTCCTTCTTCTTTAACTATTAGACGTCGCGTTTAGACATACAGAGGTCGTCTTTGGTTTCTTAACGTGTGTTATTAGTGAGCGCCTTACGAGCTTATAGGTCTTGGATAATATTATAATTTTAGGCAGTACGCATCTTAGCTCGTGTAAGCTTTAGGTAGTAGTTCTATAGAAGGCGGTAGTATTTATTAGGGTTTTGTGCTACTATTTTTATAAACGTCTTGGCGTCTCGTATCTTAATTTTAATAGGTAGTAGCCCTTCCGTTTGCTTATCCGTAGTTATATAGTTAATAAAAAATAAGACATTATTAGTGTCCATCTCCTTAGGGGTTAAGGCTAGGGCTAATAAATCGAATTCTCCTAGGATTAATTGGCGTTGTAGGTTAAGTATAGGTATTAGATTGTTCTTTAGGTTTAATATAGTAGCTAGTAAGGAATATTATCTTACTATTATGGGTTCCTTAGAAGTATAAAGTAAGGTAATTTATAGACACGCTGCTTTTGGCAGCGCCTGCAGTATTGCAAAGACGTAGAATTAGTCGTAGGCTGAGCGTCAGTGGTAAAAAGGCGCAACGTAATGTCACGGAACGTAGGCAGTAGCTACAGAGCGTATGTATTTAAGGAGTCTACAAGACGTTACGCGATCGATCGTAAGGGTCAAGGGCGTAAGGAGGTAATATACCTACGCGTAGCTGACATAAGCTGTACGCGAGGTATACGCAAGAGCACGGGGCTCTCCTATGGAGGCCCCTGCGGTGGGGTTCCATAACAGTAATAGGTCTAAAATATAATAAGATCCTTAGACCTAAGGTCTATTCTAATTTAGTAAAAGGCCTAGTGGATATTAAGCTTTATAAAGACCTTAGCTCTACTTATTTAGGCTAGAGTCTTATTAAGTAAAGGAAGTAGGTAGTAGTCCTTGCGGGTTATATTATTTAGCTTATAGTAGTTAATATAGAAGTAAAGTCCTCTATTTAGCTTTTTAATAAAGAGAATAGGCGAGGTAAAAGGGGCTTAGCTAGGCTTAATAAAGCCCTTATTTAGGTTATTAATAAGATACTACTTTATAGCCTATAATTTGGTAATAAACTGCTTATAGAGGGGGCTAAAGCCAAGGGTGTTTTTCTTACCCTGCTTAATCTTAATCTTATAGTTATATAGTTAGTAAGGTAAAAGTATATTAGATACTACTTTAAAGAATATATCCTTAAATTTCTAGTATTAATAGGGCAGCTTTTATTTTACTAGTTCCTTATCTATAAGCTCGCTTTTTTATCTACTAAGCTTATTTTTTTTATATTATTTAATTAAATTTATACAAGCTAGTTATAAAGACGATAGTATTAGGCTGAACTAAGTTCCGGTAGAATCCTACGGCACTAATATAGTAGATATTAACTGGTGGGAGGTCCGCTAGTTTCCTTATAGCCGTTTTCCGGACCGTATTTTATAGTCTAGGGTTTATAGTCTTTTTTAGATCCTATTTTATCTTCCGTAGGTTATCTCTCTAATTTATTAGTTTAGTATAATATCTAATATCCCTTACTATTCTTTATGGCTGTATAGGGCCTAAGCTCTCTATAGGGGGCTTTTTTAAGTTACTATTAACTTTCTAGGTCTTTAATACGGGTGGCGTAATATAGGTAGTCTAAGGGCAACGTAGTATATAGATTCGTTGCGAATTAAGCTATATATCTTTCTTAAAGGCCTAGTCCCTACGTATAGTATCGGCCTAGTAAAGAGTATTAATCTAGGGCCGTATAAGGTTTTTTATTGTAATACTAATTTCTTTTATAAAGGAAGGGGTTAGGGGTAGGGTTTTAGGCTAGATAAGCCGCCTACTCTATAAATTAAGCTGTAAGCCTAAATAGGCTAGCTATTTTCTTTTTAAAATTATATTATAGCTTCCTAGGTCCGTAATAAGGAAAGGGATATTATACTACCTTCGTCCGTCTACACGGAGGTAAATCTATAAGATAGTTATAATAGGTGGTCCTATCTACCGGTTATACCCGCGAATAGGAATTAATTTAGGCAGTTCTTTAATAGGTGCATTAAAAAAGTTAGCCAGCTTTATAGTGTACTAGGTATCTATTAAGGTAAAGATATTTACTTTAGAGTTAGCTAAAGCAGAGGTTAAAACTTAATATTTATTGCGGAATAAAGTATAAGGAATAGTGCAGCTTCTTCTACTAACTAGCCAACCTAGATTAATATCTAATATATTAATCCCTTTTAACCCTAGAAAAGAGTCTTCCTCTAAGGTTCCTTTTTTTCTAACTCTATACTATCCTCCTAGATTAATAGAACATTGTCTACTTTTATATTTATTCGGCAATCCTTTATACGGTAGCCTTTCTAACTATAGAAGAAGTAAGCTCCTTAATTACTAAGGGCCTATATATAGAGGTTACTATATATAGGCTGAGTATTTGCTAGACCTATAGTAGAACTAGCCGTATAGCTAGCTACTAAATTAGCGGCGGGCTATACGGGTAGTGCGGTAGGGGTTACTAATTGTGCTAGGGTATTGCGGGCCGTTCTTATATTACTTATAGTCTAATTTAAAGGGTTTCTAGCCTTATACCGTTTAGCGCGTACCTTAATTTAGTAGAGGCCTTAGTTAATAGCTAAGCACTAATCCATAAGTTCCTTTAGCGTCTATATAGTAGTAAAAACTAGCAATATAGCTCGCTGTAGGTCTAGGGTAAGCTTATTAAATAGATCTAGCATTAAATCTTCCTAAGGAATTTAAGCCTAGCCGGCTAGGTATAGAAAGCGGGTCTAAAAGGCTAAGAAGGTCTCTATCGTTTTTATATTTAGGCTTTTATAATTAAGTTGGGCGTTTTATACTTTAAAGGGGTCCTTATAAATAGAAGATAGGTAAACAATTATCTCTTCTTTAAAGAGAAAGGGATCTACTAAGTCCTATGCGTATTACGGACGTAGGTACGTCTATACGTCCCTACCGGTACGGCCGAAGACGTAGGCTATTTTGGCCTAAGTAGTAGGGAAGTAGTCCGTATTAACTTTAAGCTTATCCTATAGTTAAAGCTTCTAATTATTAAATATAGGGTTAGTTCTATTTATAAGTAATAGAGGGTCCACAACCTTTACAGACCGCGACGATGCTAATGCTATACGTTAGGCTAGGGCCTTAAGGACTATAGTAAGTCTCTAGGTGTCTAATAACTCTTCGCTAGGTATAGGGGGTTCTCTAGCTTTAAGCAGCTCTTAAAGTTATTTAATTTTAGCATTGGCTACTATAAGCTCTCCCTAGGAGTTCGAGTTAGTTACTATTTTACTATTAAAGGTATTTAAGGGTCCTGCGGCTACTTTACCGGCTACTATATTTCTTGGCATAGTGGTACAGTTATTATAGTAACTTTTAGTAGAATTTTGTAGGGGTTCTGGTCTATGTTTATTCTATAGGTCTTATTATTCTTTTCTATTCTTTAAGTTCTAGTAATAGTTTTTAGGTCTACTTCTGTGTTCTGTTTTTATTTATAGTCTATAAATATTTTTTAGTTCCTTCTTAGGAAGAAGAGTAGATAAGCTTTGGATAATATTAGTAACTTAGTTAATTAAGGCACGAGTATAGCAAGAGGGACGCGCAGCCTATATAATTGGTAGTTTATAAACAAAAATCTAAAGCTAGAGAAAAGAAAGGAGACAGAGGGTGGCGCCGCTTAACATTATATATAATCCTCTAGTCATATAACGGTAATTATTTAAAACTGTATAAAACTTTCTGCGACTGTCCGCTATAATCTACTAATATCTATTAACCACAATCTACTAGTTTTTACTAGCGCTGTAACAGAGTCTAATTAATAGAATAATACGGTATATTATATAAATAGATAAATCTTTAAGGGAAAAGGAGGAGTCTAAGTAGGAAGTAATAAAGGGGTTTTTCTAGGTATATATAGCGTATATACCTTATAGCTATATAACTATCTACTTAGGTTTTACCTAATATTAGTATTATTCGTATCTATATAGATCTAGTAAAGGAAGACAGGTATCTAAATAGGGCCTATAGAGTTTATACGTCTACCTTTAGACGGCCCTATACCTATTTTATTTATATCTATACCTAGGTCCGTTTCTAAACCTATTAATAGCTAGGTTTTGTCTTTAGATAAACTCTTTCCCGTATATCTAACACTTAGAGAGATATTAAAGAGCCCTCTATTAAAGCCTTTATTAGAGAGACCCCTATTTACTACTATAGACCCTACTTAGCCGTCTATTATAACGTCTACTATAACGTCTACTATAACGTCTACTATAATCCTACTACTGTTGTAAGCTAACGCTTAACCTCTTCTATTTATCCTTAACCTATAGGCGTCGCCAAGAAAATATAAGACGCTTTTAGAGTGGCAATTTAGTCTTCTAGCTCTAGATTAAGTAAACGTTAGGGCTAATAGGTAGGCTGTTAATTAAAGCTCTTAATTACTATTAGGGGACGCGTTAGCGAGTTAATAGCAAGGCTATATTCTATAGCCGTTACTATAAGATAATTAAGGATATAAAACGGCGCGTAGAAGGTGGTATAGTAAAAGATGAAAGATAGGCTATTAACTAGCTAGAATAGCTATAAAGGCTGGCGTTCTTTAGATTAGCTTTATAAGAATATTTAATTACTAATTAGCCTCTAAAGCGGGAGAGGAAAAGTCTCCCTTTTAAGTAGTATATATATATAACACTAGATAATACTTATTTTATTTCTAAAATAGTTATTTTACTATAGTAACTAAAACGCCTTAATATAGGACTATACTATAGTAACTAAGACGTCTTAATAACGTCTAGTCTCTACGTATATATACTACCTTTATTATATATAATAGTAATAATAGAACGCGTTTAGGTATTTAAATTTTAAGGTAATATTACGCGATCGCCTATAAAGTACCGATCTAATATAAATTATATACCTTTTCGCCCAAAATCGCGTGCGAGGGTACTCGGGGGCGGTCGCTGCGCGACCTCGTGCGGGGTTCGTTTGCAATATTAGGGGGGGGTTGCCCTAACCTCGTAATAACCCGGGTCGTAACCGCACCAAAGCCCCCCCGATATGTGATAGATATCTAGTTGCAAATCTTCTAGACATGACTTGGTAAGTATTTTCATCGTACCCTCGTAGGTATTCTTCTAATTGAGGTAGAGGCGTACAAGAGACCTTCTACTAAGACAGCCGTATCTCTCGCTGCTAGGTTTCCATTCTCCTTTCGAAATGCTGTGTAGGCTCAAGCGTGTGGAAAACAAGTGGCAGAAATAATAAGAGAGATCCGTCCATAACTAAGGAAAAGATTTCAGTACGCATAGCTCGATTTTATCAATGTGGGATTTGCAGATCAACAGGAGAATCACATGTCACCGAAGGGTGAGTGATACAGTTATCGAAATCCTGACGAGAACGAGTTATACCCTGTATATCTTTATTCAGCCACGAGATTTGAACCGATCATGGGGCCTAACCTCCAAGCTAAGTACTGATTCCGTGCGGGAAAATCGCCTAATTCTTCCCAGGCTCGCCACGATTAGCCCTAAGTTCTTCACCGTATTGAAAACGCATTTCAAGGCGTCCGTATACTATGTAAGAGTGGAGCTAGGCTCGGGAATGCTGTGCAAAAGAGACATCTCTGCTGGTCATTTGTCCAATTTCTGAAAGGAATGTTGAAATAGCATGTGAGTAGAGCCTTACTTGCGTACTCGATGCGGGTACGGAATATACATAGTTTATATATATTTCGGTCTTTTTTCATAAATGTTATCAAACTGTCAAGCCGTCTACCCAACAAAGGCCCAAGGGAAGTGAGAGTTTATCAGGAGAAAGCCATTGGTTTTCAGATCTTGTAAAGTAAGTACACTGTTTATCGTCAAGCATATACATTAACGTCTATATTTGTAGTAGGCTCGCTCAAAGGCCATCCATATCAGAAAAGGGAAGCAGACGCTAGGCGGTTATACGGTCATACGGCTAAGGAGAGAGTGAGAAACACAAAGTCAATATACGCAACAGTGACGAGAGTTATTTCAACTGTATAACTTCGTTGACCGCCAGCATAATGCTCATTTCAGTCCTTTTCTTTTTTTTTCCCCTCGCCCTGGCTGCTCCAGCAAAAAGAGCTTCTGGGCCGACAGTTACCATTGCTGCCCCTGCAGCAACAGTAATCGGTTCTTCAACCTCTGGTGTCGACACCTTCAACGGAATCCCATTTGCGCAGCCTCCAACAGGATCACTACGACTCAAGCCTCCGCAGCCACTCACCTCGGCTCTTGGTACCGTTACAGCGACAGGCACTGCAAAAGCTTGCCCCCAATTTTTTTTCCAGGTCGACTCTAGCCTCCCTATGGACATCCTCAGCATGATTCTTGACCTTCCGATCTTCCAAACAGTGACTAATGCTGGTGAGGATTGTCTTACTATTAATGTAAACCGGCCTACTGGAACAACATCCTCTTCTAAATTACCAGTCCTGTTCTGGATATTTGGTGGCGGATTCGAGCTTGGATCTGCCTTGACGTACGATGGTGCATCTCTTGTCGCAGATTCCATCACGCAAGGGAAGCCAATCATCTTCGTAGGGGTGAATTACCGTGTTGGAGGGTTTGGATTCCTTCCTGGTTCGGAAATCCTAGCTGATGGTTCGGCGAATCTGGGTCTTTTGGACCAAAGACTTGGTCTGAAGTGGGTTGCAGACAACATTGAAGCATTTGGAGGAGATCCGGAGAAGGTTACGATATGGGGTGAATCTGCGGGAGCAATCTCCGTCTTTGACCAGATGGCACTGTATGACGGAGATAATACCTACAATGGGAAGGCATTATTCCGTGGAGGAATAATGAATTCCGGTAGTATTGTTCCAGCCGACACAGTCGATTGTCCGAAAGGACAGGGGGTCTATGATACGGTAGTCAGGAACGCAGGCTGCGCTTCTGCAAGTGATACTCTAGAGTGTCTGCGAGGTGTCGACTACACAACTTACCTCGACGCTGCGAATTCCGTTCCTGGGATCCTGGGCTATAATTCTGCAGCTTTATCTTACCTACCTCGACCTGACGGGACCGCTCTCACGGATTCTCCCGAAGTTTTGGCTGAACAAGGCAAATATGCGAAAGTCCCCTTTATCGTTGGCGACCAAGAAGATGAGGGTACCATCTTTGCATTATTTCAGTCCAACATCACCACTACAGCTGAGCTCGTGAGCTACCTCCTTAATGTAATCTTCCACGATGCTACCCAAGAAGTTATTGAGCAACTGGTTGCCTCGTACCCAGATGATGCGTCAGATGGCTCGCCATTCCGCACATCTATCTTTAATGAATGGTATCCTCAGTTCAAGCGCCTGGCAGCCATCCTCGGTGACCTCACGTTTACGCTTGCCCGCCGTGAGTTCTTAGAAATTAGCTCAGCTATCAATCCCGACGTCCCCTCTTGGTCATATCTAGCCTCATACGATTATGGGACACCTATCCTAGGCACATTCCATGGCAGTGACCTTCTTCGAGTTTTCTACGGTATCTTGCCTAATTATGCGTCTGCATCTATTCATTCGTACTACTTCTCCTTCGTTTATAACTTGGATCCAAACACCGGATCAGGCTATATGAACTGGCCGCAGTGGAGCGCAGGCCAACAGCTGATGAACTTTTATGCAACGAGTGCAACCCTTCTTGTTGATGATTTCAGGTCGGATAGTTACAATGTGATCGTGTCAAACATCGCTAGTCTTCATATTTGAGACAGGGGATAACTATGGGAATTAGGTGGTGCTTAATTACGAACTCCCTGATGCTGATGGCCTAATAATTTATTTGTTATTTAATGTCTGCTTTGCAAGATAACTTATACTTGTTGCTTCCCAGATATGTGTAGGCCTATTTTAATGATTTCATTATTGAATTGAAGGGTCGGCAATGGACACCATTGAATATCGAGACTAACATCCTGAATTACCGCCATTCCTAAGGCTACAGCTGGCAAGGCTTAATAAGCCTTCCAGGATTCTGCGCACATATAGTATATTGTTGCCGGGTTGACCTCCCCAGATTGCCGGATTAAGCGAGCACGCGAGGTGACCTGGTGACGTCGCCAAAGGATGTGACGATCAGTGTGCCTGCGTTTCGGCGTGGCGCAACAACAACAATTGCCTCAACGCTCTCTACCACAGCCATCTCTGCATCATCCACAAAAATACCCCCCGGCCTGCCATATCTCCTACTTGTATTGTCTGTCATCTAAATCACTTGCCTTGTTGTTGAGCTTGGAAATAACTCGACGTTCAAAGACTTCGGAGCTTACTTCAAACCTCCTAAACTGTTGAAAACCATCCAAGTGGTCTTGAAAGTGCCCTCGTCTTTGGAGGACACTATTTGAACTGTTTTCACCCCTCACCCAATCATATTACGGAGCCCTGGAAGCCCTTTGAACGCTGCAGTGTCCTGCTTGACAGATCAACACTCCGACCCCGGTGCAACTTGTCCGGCCAGGGCGCTTCGCCCGCAGCCAGCGAACAAAACTAGGGATGAAGAATGCGAGTAGGAGTTGGAGAGTAGTAACAGCATTGCTGTTTACTCTCCTATTTATAACAGTTCTTGCGGATGATGGCTTAGCTCAGAAACACGAGAAAGGGCGCTGTGCTATCAGGGGACACTGTGGAAGCGATGGGTTTTTGGGACCGCAACTACCATGTCCAGATAACGGATTAGCAAAGAGACCAGACGCGGAGCTCAAAGAGTCACTTGTCGATATTTGTGGAGATAAATGGTGCGACTCCGATGTCTGTTGTAATTCCGAGCAGGTAAAGTTACATTGTTGGCATAATTAAGGCACCCAGTGTACTGATATTCCGTTAGCTTGATGCATTGCAGAGCAACCTCAAGCGGGCAGAGAGCCTTATTGCAGCATGTCCGGCCTGCAAGGAGAACTTCTTTAATCTCTTTTGCACATTTACGTGCTCCCCCGACCAGTCACTTTTCATCAACGTTACAGATACAAAAGCAATAGGAGACAAGTTCATCGTTACAGAGTTGGATCATTTGGTTTCGAATGAATATGGGTCCGAGTTCTATAACAGCTGCAAAGATGTTAAATTTGGTGCTACAAATGGAAAGGCTATGGACTTCATCGGAGGAGGCGCAAAGGATTTTACGCTATTCCTCAAGTTCCTTGGGGACAAAAAGTTCCTTGGTAGCCCGTTCCAGATGAACTTCCCGAGACCAGATGCTACGAAATACCCGGATATGACACCGATGAACAAGACCGTTAGGAGTTGCAACGATACTGATGAAACTTATCGTTGTGCTTGCGTGGATTGCGCCGGATCCTGCCCAGATTTGCCGGAGCTTACTAAAAGCAAGCAGTGCTACGTAGGACTTCTCCCGTGCCTCTCATTCGCGGTTATCGTCGTCTATTCAGTATTCATTGGACTTCTTGTCCTTGCTGTTTCTGGTCATGTCGCCCGCCAAAGGCACACCAAACACAAAAACGATCGCTTGCGGCTTCTTCAGGACCCCGACCCAAGTGATGATGAAGATGAGGGTGATATGGTTCACAGCGTCGGAATGTTGGATAGACCTACTAAACACTACTTCTTGAACACCGCATGTGACAAAGCTTTCAGTAGACTGGGCTATGTCTGCGCTCGTTTTCCAGCTATCACAATTTTTACCAGCATACTGGTGGTTGTCTTGATGAGCTTGGGATGGCTTAGATTCGCTGTGGAAACCGACCCGGTCCGTTTATGGGTTGCTCCGAACTCTGCCGCAGCGGAGGAGAAAGCATTTTTCGACTCAGAATTCGGGCCTTTCTTTCGCGCAGAGCAAGCTTTCCTTGTGAATGACACAGGCAGAAATGGTCCTGGACCTGTCTTAAGCTACGAGACTCTAGGCTGGTGGTTTGATGTCGAAACTCGTGTTCAACGTCTTAAATCTCTCGACAACGGGGCCACATTACATGTAGGCTGGTGGTTTGATGTCGAAACTCGTGTTCAACGTCTTAAATCTCTCGACAACGGGGCCACATTACATGTAGGCTGGTGGTTTGATGTCGAAACTCGTGTTCAACGTCTTAAATCTCTCGACAACGGGGCCACATTACATGATGTCTGTTTTAGGCCCATTGGGGACGACTGTGTAGTTCAGTCGGTCACAGGATACTTCCAAGGGGATTTCTCCAAAGTTCCCCAGAAATGGCAAACTAAACTACAGAATTGTGCAGATGAGCCAGTCGGTTGTTTACCAACATTCCAGCAACCCCTAGATCCCAAAATGATTTTCGGAAGCTGGAACAAAAGTATTGTCGATGCTGAAGCTCTTATTGTTACCTGGGTTGTGAACAATTTTGCGGAAGGCACTACAGAACTGCAACGGGCAATGGACTGGGAGGACAGCCTCAAAAACTTGATGATCGCTGTTCAAGCTGAAGCAAAGGATAGAGGCCTGAGACTTTCCTTTATGACAGAAGTTAGCTTGGAGCAAGAGCTGAACAAATCGACGAATACCGATGCGAAAATTGTCGTAATAAGCTACGTAATCATGTTCCTATACGCATCTCTCGCGCTCGGATCGACAACTCTTGTGGCTACCTCGATTCTCCATAACCCAGCAAACGCTCTCGTCCAATCAAAATTCATGCTTGGCGTGGTCGGTATTTTGATTGTCCTTATGTCGGTATCTGCATCAGTGGGCCTATTTTCCGCGGCTGGCATCAAAGTTACCCTGATCATCGCCGAAGTCATTCCATTCCTGGTCCTGGCTGTTGGAGTCGATAACATCTTCCTGATTGTCCACGAATTTGAACGTGTGAATGTCAGCCATCCCGAAGGCAGCGTAGCGGAGCGCGTTGGAAGAGCTCTAGGGCGGATGGGGCCGAGTATCCTCCTTTCGGCGACAACTGAGACCGCTGCTTTTGCGCTTGGAGCCGCAGTTGGCATGCCGGCAGTCCGTAACTTCGCAGCTTACGCGGCTGGCGCTGTATTCATTAATGCCTTATTACAAGTCACCATGTTCATTGCTGTCCTAGCTCTAAATCAACGTCGAGTAGAGGCAAACCGAGCAGATTGCTTTCCGTGTGTCCGCGTCCGACGCGCTGATTCAGGCTACATCAACGGAGGTATTGGTCAGGGTGTTGACGAAGAAGGTAGCCTTCAGCGCTTCATTCGCAAGACCTATGCCCCTGCTCTGCTTGGGAAGAAGACCAAAGTCGCCATTATCACGATCTTCCTTGGGTTCTTCACTGCGAGTCTTGGACTTTTCCCAAAGGTAGAGTTGGGTTTGGATCAGCGAATCGCCATCCCAAGTGACTCGTACCTCATTCAGTACTTCAACGACCTCTACGAGTATTTCGATGCAGGTCCTCCAGTGTACTTTGTCACAAGGGAATTGAATGTAACTCAACGAGAGCATCAGCAAGAACTCTGTGCTCGTTTTGCAACTTGTGAAGAGGCATCCTTAGCCAATATCTTGGAGCAAGAGAGAAAGAGACCAGAAGCCTCCTACATTGCTACCTCGGCTGCTAACTGGCTGGATGACTTCTTTTATTGGTTGAAGCCTTCAAATGACAAATGCTGTGTTGATAAAAGCGGTGATAAAAATACGACATGTTTCAAGGACCGTAACCCTCCTTGGAACTTCACTCTCTCCGGTATGCCGGAAGGCGAAGAATTTATCTCTTACCTCTCCCGCTGGATTGAAGCGCCTACCTCGAGTGATTGCGCTCTCGGTGGGGCAGCGGCGTACGGCAATGCTCTTGTAATTGACAAAGAGCGACTTACAATCCCGGCGTCCCATTTCCGTACCTCTCACACGCGCCTTCGTAGCCAACGTGACTACATTGGCGCCTACAAAGCAGCTCGTCGCATTGCATCTACCATCTCTGAACGTACTAGCGCTTCCGTATTTGCCTACTCTAAATTCTATATTTTCTTCGACCAGTATATCTCCATCGTGCGCCTTTCTGGCGCTCTTATCGGTTCTGCTCTTGCCATGATCCTTCTCGTAACTACCACCCTCCTTGGCTCCTTGCAAACTGGCCTTATTGTTACCCTCACTGTTGCTATGACTATCACCGACATCATTGGTACCATGGCTTTGGTCAATGTCTCCCTGAATGCTGTCTCTCTAGTTAACCTGATTATCAGTGTGGGCATCTCTGTCGAATTCTGTGCACACGTCGCCCGTGCTTTCACTTTCCCGTCGCGAACTGTTATGGAGCGTGCGCCTCGAAATAAGTTCCGAGCAAGAGATGCACGCGCTTGGACAGCGTTGGTGAATGTAGGCGGAAGCGTCTTTAGCGGTATCACCATCACGAAGTTGTTAGGAGTTTGCGTGCTTGCATTTACGCGGAGTAAAATTTTTGAGATCTACTATTTCAGAGTATGGTTGGCACTGGTGGTGTGGGCAGCAACACATGCGCTTATATTCTTGCCGGTAGCGTTGAGCTTGTTTGGAGGAACAGGTATGCTTATTTTCTCAGTCTTTACCTGCATATGTTTCTGCTGCGGCGTATTACAATGATAGTATGGCTAACATATCTTGCAGGCTACGTCGACCCAGAGTCGGATGGCGGCTTAGAGCAGGATCTTAGGTCGAGGCAGTATCCTGCATTACTGAACGACGATGATTACGAGGATGACTCGGACGAGTAGAGAAGAGAACTAGGCAATGTAGTTGTTCAGTCCTGTACTTTTAGGCTTAGAATGCAAGAAATTTCATCGGAATGTAAATGGCGATTCGTAGTTTTTCGTCTTTTTAATTAGTCTTTTTGCTATGTCCAAGCCTCATTCTTGGGGGACCGCCGCTTCTTTTGCCGCTCTAGACCATCCGTCTGCTCTATCCCATTTCTAGTCTTGATATTGTCACCTGTTACATCTCCCTCTCCACAACATGCAAACTTTCGTAACAAAAAAAAAACCATGGCCACAATCCAAACCCAGCAGAAAGCCCTAAGCTGTCTCTCCCAAAACACTTCCCGTAACATTTCAGAGCAAGCGTAACCCCGAATGCCTCTCGCTAAACGCCTAAGCAGATGACCATGCTTGCCAATGCAATTTGTGAAACAAGAGGATGCAGCTAACGAAATAGAAAAAAGCGAGGCAAAGGGAACCAGGCGTAGAATTATCAGACCAAAAAAAGGCATGAGAAGATAAGAAAAGGTTAGAAAACATATCACGACGCCCCTTCGACCTGATCGGCCCAGCTCTTCCCCGCCGCAGGCGACGGAAGGCCGAAACTGTCCTGCTTCCGCGGTGGAGCGGGCCGAGGTTCCTCTCCTGCTCTCACTGCAGCAGGTTGAGATGTCGTACTTGTGGTGGGGTTCTTGTTGGTTGCTTTGCCCTTGATGGGAAAATCGAGGACCTTGGGCTGTGAGACGGTGCTGGTAGTCTCTTTTGCAGCCGTAGCAGCTGGGAGATCAGGGAAGTCGGATGCTGACGGCGGTTTCTGTGATTGAGCGGGTGCTGCGGAGCGCGGGGTGTTGTTGTGGTCGCCTCTCCCACCACGCCGCCCACCTCTTCCGCGGCCCCGGCCTCTCCCACGCTCGCCTCCGCGATGCGGTGGTGTACTCGGTGGCGCATTATCCTCCTCCGCTACCTCTCCGCGTGGCGCATTGCTACCTACGCCACCGACCACACCCCCAAACGCTCCTCTCATGTTCCCCACTCTCTTCTCATCGCCTGTACCGCCGAACCCCTCCTCCTTCTCAAAATCCCACTCGCGGCCGCCGACAGCTTCCAGCTTGCGCTGCCGATTCTTCTCGCGCTCGCCCATCATCTGTGCGCGGTTCTGGCGGTCCACTTTCTGGCGGGCCTGCATCTGCTTCCGCTTCTCTGCGCTCTGCTGCGCGGCTTGCGCTTCGCGTGCCTCAAAGGATGCGAGATCAGCTTCAGCGCGCGCGTGTGCGGCCGTCAGGAGCGAGTTCTTCAGCGAGATGGACGCCATTTTCTCCGAGAGCTCCGCTTCGGTGAGTTTGGTCTACACGGGGTAGGGTTAGCAAGACTTGTTCGCGAGCGTAGCGGCTTCGTCTATTGAATTTAATGTGCAAGAGAAGGGCGTCCAGAGGGGATACACACCCGTTTTACACCACCAGTCCCGCTACGGTCCCCGCGCACCGCGCCTTCTTTATGCGGTGTCTGCGGCGGCTTCGCCGTTTCTGCCGCTGTGCCGTCGGCCTCGCTATTCTCATTCGCAGCGCCTTCTGGAGCCACAGCTGCTGCGGGGCCTGTGGGGATGGGAGCCTGCGCCCCGCCCCTCCGCCCTCCGCGTCCTCGTCCCCCGCGGTGTCCGTCTCGTCCCCGAGCACTGTTCGCAGGGCCTTGGGGTGCGGTTGGAGGAGCGGCGGAGGGTGCGGGTGCGGGCGCGGGTGCAGGCGTAGGGCTCGCCTCGACAACGGGTTCGGGGATGGGCGTGAAGTCGTCGTCGAAAAAGAGGTCATCGGGGGCGCGAGTTTGGGCGAATTCGTCCATGGCGGGGTCGTAGGCCATGTCGTCGGTCTGTGAATGCAAAACATGTTAGAGTCCTAGTAAATCCAGCTTGGGGGGAGACGGAGACTGTACTCTGTACTCTGAAGTGCTTTCTACAAGTGCAGATTCTGGTATTGGTGCCGGTTGCTGTGTCGTTGCTGGTTCAGGCTTGGATGGTTCTTGTTGCGGGGGTGTCGGTGGGGATTTGGAGGTTTCAGAGGCCCACCGTGAAGACTTCATCTTTGCAAGTTAAGCGAAATGGAGGGAGGAATCTGGTATGAATTGTTAGCTTTATAGTAAGAATGTAGTGAAGAACTATTTCGTCTCGAATAGATGGTGAATGAGGCTTGCCAGTGGTTTGTGGAGGTAAGTTCGCCTAATGCCGATGAGGAAGGCGGTGAACATGCCGTCAGGGGTGAGGGTTCTGGACTTCAACACCAGAAACTTGTATCTTGAGCCAAAACATCGGCGATTCGTTGCAGCGCCTAGCTAGTTTACATGTATTCGGTAGCTCCGGTATCGTATATGGATGGCTTGGTAGAAATTGTGGTATTGGGCGAGTCGTTTATCGTTATATCCCCCCTCCACTTACTCCGAACCAGCTCGGAATTAGGATGCCGGCCGGACGTCGCGTCACCTAAACATATATAATAATAATATTATTATCATACACCCCCTAAATGATACGCGTACACCCCCCAATTGATATGCATACCCGTGGCGTTTTGATTTTCGTAGACTCAACCAACACCACTTAGCCAGCTAAGTGGCTGCCAGCACGGTGCACAGCCCAGCAAGGAACCCAGAAAATCACGATATATTCACTACTTCTTTTATAAGGCCCTCGTCGTACTATAATTCCGTTGGCCTTATTGTAGGCCCTTATCCCTTGCACCGTCAAATCCGTGTTCAAGGTGGTGGCACGTGCTTAGCCAATTATATTGCTGGCAGTGTGGCCAAAAATTACGATAAGCGAATTGAAATAAATCGATATCCGATAATCCGATATCCGATATCGATTTATTTTAATTCGCTTATTATAATATATATTAAATCGCACACTTTAAAATCTCTACTATAGTAACTATAGCTTTAGAGACTAATCTTAAGTCTTCTTTTCCTAAGGTTACATCTAAAACTATATTATCTATTTAATTAACTTTAAAATCTTAAAAGAATTAGTTTAATATTTATGATTTCTGTTATATAGCACCAAAAGGAGAAGAGCGTAACTCTTATGGAAGATTACTCTATTTCTGTAATTAATGCGATTATAAAGTAGGCTTAATAATAAACTTCTAGGGTTACTACTTATCCTAGTATAGGATTTAGATTAAACTATATGGAAAGAATTATTATATGGGAGAAGCAGCTAAAGCATTATAATTAGTCTTTAATAAGCTACGGCTTAAAAACCATAATCTTAATAATAAAAGGACAACGATAGCCATACACCCCCTAAATGATACGCGTACACCCCCCAATTGATACGCATACACCCCCTACCTCATTTGGTTTAGATGCATCCTCATTAAGTTAGATGCTCCCTCATTAAGTTAGAGTATCACGTGCGTTTGACTTGTTTGCGTCTGCATCACGAAAATCAAAGTATGCGCCATGTAGGTTTTATAACTGCAATATCACGATCATGTCTTAATTTTAGTTATAGTATAAGTAGTAGAGTCAAAATTGGAACGCGCCAAAGTCGATTAATTGGATTGCGCGGTGCTTTATAAGGCGTCGCGTAAACTAATTTGCGTGCTGCTACCTCTGCTGCCTCCGCGCCCACACCCGCGCCCACGCATGCGCCTGTTAGGACCTAAAATAACAACTCTACTTCGCATCTAAGAGCTTGCAATTATAGAGCGTCGCGGCAGTTAGCTAATTAACTCTATAACCTGCTTTATAATTACTAATCGCGTTAACAGATCTACTCGTAAAGAGCCTTTAGCATTTGAACGAAATACTAGGGCTTATACTTTGGTTTTCGCGATCAGGCGCAAACAAGTCAAACGCACGTGATACTCTAACTTAATGAGGGAGTATCTAACTTAATGAGGATGCATCTAAACCAAATGAGGTAGGGGGTGTATGCGTATCAATTGGGGGGTGTACGCGTATCATTTAGGGGGTGTATGGCTATCGTTGTCCTAATAAAATCCTTAGAGAAGTAATTAATAAAAAGGTTATTAAGATAACTTTTCTTAATCTTATTATTATACAAAATCTCTCTTTCCGAATTGTTTAAAGTTAAGAGTTTTAGACATTTTATTATGCTCTTAATTAATAAGCTGTTAAAATACTTCCTACTTCTTATATAACCCTTGTTTAAAAGGTAAGAGCCAAGTTTATCCTTAATAAGGATATATATAACGGGTTATTTAATCCGTAATTACGTAAATCTATCTTAGTATAGATATCTGGATATCTCTAAGTAATAACCTTTATCTTATAGTCTGCGGCCATTTTATTAATATAGAAGAATGTATTCGCAATATCCTACTTACTCTACCTTAGGTAGTAGGCTATAGCAAAGAGCATTAATGGCTTACTCTTCTTTTAGTTTTATAAGATTTTAGTATTATATAACAAATTAGAGCAATTATTAAAGACAATTCTAGTATAAACGATACGCTCTATTATACAATTAGCACCTACCTTTTAGAGTATAAGAAGATTTGTAACCGACTACCAAGGCTCGCATTACCTTATGTCACGGCACTGACCTAACGCATACTGTTTCATACTGTCTCGTACTATTTCCTACTATTAGCTAGCCCACCACTAGTACCTTGGCAGCCGGCCCTACTATTTATATATAATACTCCATCTCTACCCTCTTCTCCTCTTTATACCACAACGTAGTTATTTAGTCTACTTTATTGCAGCACTGTAATAGTTTATGGTATCTCTAATTGCATCCTATCGCAATCTTTATTTTTCCCAGTCTACTATCTCCGTTTTCCTAGTATAATCGCGACCTAGCGTAACTAATAACACTATACTATAGTCCCAGACAATCTTAGCATAGTCTTAATATAGCCTTAGTATAGTCTTAGCAACCTTAGTATTATAGTCAGCCTTATAAGATTCCAATTACCTTACCTAGATCTCTTAGAATGGGCGACTATAATATAGACGACGTCCCACTAACAAACCCTCGTGAAGCGCTCGCCCGCCTCCTTAACACCTCCTACACTAATATCGCCTAGGCGATTAGGAACAGTCCTAAATACCTAAAGGACCTTAATATAGTAGGAACCTTTTAGCAACTCTCTATATATATAGCTTTCTTAACTAGTATTAAGAACGGCCTTTAAGCCGTCTATAGCGAAGGCCAAGCTATAAAGTCTTAACTTAAAAAAGCTTAACACAGAATTAACTCCCTTAAGATACTTAAACTATATATTAAGTAATACGAATAGTAAGCCCTTATATACACCAAGACTATATAAAACTTAAGCTCCTAGATTACTATACTTACTAAAACTATTACCGACAAGAACCCTACTACTAGCTCCCCTCTTTTAACTAAGCCCCGTAGAAAAAAGCGTAAAGTAAAAAATCTAACCCTATTTAATAGCAAGGGATCACTAATTAAAAAGTAAGAAAAATTTAAAATATAGGAAATAAAAATCTAAGGCGTTTTCCAGAGGGATATAAAGTGCTTTAAGACCCTAATAGACGAAATCCTCTATATATTAGATATACTAATAAATAAGGCTTATAACTATATTAAATATAGCCTTAATACGCTACGTATATACCCGAATAACCTAAGTAAATAGACCTTTTCTAACCGAGAGTCTATGTTTATATATATAAGAGGATATTATAAGACTATAGATATAACCTAAGCGACTAAAAATAAGTTAGATACCTTAAGCTAAGGTAAGCGTAACTACTGGTCCTAGAAAGTAGAGCTTAATAAGTTAATAATTAAAGTAAACAAAACCAAGGAATAAAAAGTGGATTTACTTAAGAAGAATATTTCCTCTAAGATAAAGGACCTAGCCCTTACCCTTAGCTATAAGATCGGTAATACTGACTATAAAGGCTAGAGTAAGTAGATAGATATATTTACTTATAACCTATAGAACTATACCTATTATACTAAGTTAAATACTACTAAGCTAAGTGCCGCTGGCGGCTATTAACCTATATTATTATAGAATAACCTAATAGACCTAGACGCCGTTAAGTTTAGCAGCGGTAGTAATAGCCTCCCTAATAACGTTTAAAGATATTATATAAATAACAGACTCTATATAGCGTGTGGTTAACCTAGCTACTAAAAAGATACTTACGACCTTTAGCAAAACCTAAATTCCCTTCTAATACTACCACGTTAACCCCCCCCTAGCCGCAGCGGATTCTTTAATAGAGGGAATAGTAATTAAGGCGGTAACCGCGGATAAGGACGTGGGTTTAGATACAGAAACCTACCCCTATAATTCCCTTCCCTAATATAGCCCTAGCTAATAGTCCTATACGCAAACTATAGATAAATACTCTATATTACTACTAACCGCAAGACCGGCTATATTATTGGCGAAGTACCCCCTAGTATATATACCATCAGAGACTAATACGTTAGGATATACTAGCTAAAACTACAGCTACTAGCTAAGCCTTACAACGCAGCCATTAAAAGGCTAACCCTTAGACTAAGTTACCTTTAAGGGTTAAAACTATACGGGGAGGAGGATAAAAGAATTAGATTTATACTACTAGATTAATTAAATCTTATTCTAAGCCAGCTGCTATTTAATCTTAGAACAGTAAACAATAATAGAAATTCCATCCTTATTTAGACTTACCTTTTCTTACTACGTAACCTACTCCTAGAAGTTCTTATTAAAATAGTAAGCCTTATTAATAGTAATAGTATAGCACTAGCGTTTGCAAACAAAAACTCGCTTATAAAAAAGTATAATATTATAATAAAAAGACTCCTAGTTCTAAAACCACTCCGCCTTACTAACGGACTTTAATCTAGCTTTATTACCCATTACTTTACAGTAAAAATAACAATCGGCCACTATATAAAATCTATACTTTTTTATATTATAAAGTTATCACCCTTAATACTAGTAATTCTTAGAATGCCCTAGCTTAAAAAGCATAACCTAAGTATAAACTTCCCCGTTTTAGGGCTTAAGTTTAACTCTAATTACTATACCTATAACTGTCTCCTATAGTATATCCCTAATTATAACCGAGTAGCACTATACGGACATATTATACGGCCAACGCTTAGATACTATTAGCTAATAGTAAAAGAGATACCTAATACTAGTAAGCTAATATATACAGTAAACAAAATAGAGATTCTAGAAGACTGGACTACCGCCCTACCCCTAAGAAATACTATCCCGCCCCTAAGAATATAAACACCACTAAAACTATAAGTCCCCCGTATACACCCGCTTAACCTAGGCTAGCTAATAAAATACCTAACTCTAAGTCATTTACTATATGTATATATAACCACATATATAATAGCTAAAGGCGTTATAACTAAAACCAAAACCAGAGTAATTAAGACCTCCCCCCTATAACGCCTAACCTTATATCTATCTCCCACGCATACCGTATAGGGCCACTACTATGTTTTTACCCCCTAGGGCCGACCGAGCTATACTAGCCTAGCCGTAGCACTAGAGAACTAAACACGCCCCAAACTAGACGATATTAGATACACTTATACCGTTAATTTTACCCAGTTCTATAAATAAAAAGGCGTAAAAGTAATAAGGATCTATATAGCGGAGCTAGTAGAACTAGTTAAATAAGAAAAATACTAATAGTTGCTTAAAGAGCTACCTATAGGCCTAATAGAAGTACTAAACCTATTAGAAAAGTCTTTCCGCCGGCTAGTAGAGGGCAATTATATAATAGAAGAAGCCCGTAAAGCGCTACCCCCTTATTTTTATAATTTCCTTAAGATAAACCTAAAAACTAAGCCTAAGTCTCTACGCTAGAAGATAGTTAACACTAATATTAAAAAATTCCTAAAAGGCAAACTAGGATTAACCTAAGAAGATATTTTATAACGCTTACTAAAGGAGTTCCGCAAATATATTAAGCACTTTCTCCTTAAAAACGCAGATAAGCTGCCCCCTTACTAACTATAGGACTATAAAATTAAGATTATCTCCGGAAACTAGGCCCTATACTATAAAAATAGACCACTCTTACCTACTAAACTTAGGTATATAAAAAAGTGGATTAATAAGATGCTAGATAAGGGTTTTATCCGCGAATTAACCTTACTAGCTGCCGTACTACTCCTCCTCACTGCTAAGCCTAGTAGCGGTATGTAAATCTACTATAACTACTAAGGCCTAAATATAGTTACTATTAAAAATTAGTACCTACTACTACTAATCTATAAGACACTTAATGCACTTTATAGTGCTAAGTATTTTACTAAACTTAATATAATTGCTACGTTTAACCGAATCCGGATTATAAAGGGCTATAAGTAGCTTATAGCATTTATTACCTAGTTCGGACTCTATAAGATACTAGTTATACTATTTAGCCTCTATAACGCACCCGCTACGTTTTAAAACTATATTAATTATATCTTATATAACGCCTTTAACAACTACTATACTGCCTATCTTAATAACGTCCTTATCTTTTCTAAAATACATACCGAGCATACTAAGTATATAAATAAAGTTATCCAAAAACTCGGTAATACTAGACTTTAGATTAATATTAATAAGTCTAAGTTCTACTCTACTAAAATAAAATACCTTGGCTTAATTATCTTAACTAATAGTATAACTATAGACCCTAAGAAGGTATAGGCCTTATAGGAATAAAAGGACCCAATATTAATTAAAAAACTATAACAATTTCTTGGCTTCGCGAACTTTTATTAACAATTTATTTAAGGCTACTTTACTATTGCTACACCTATAACAAAACTCCTAAAGAAGGACATTAAATAGCTATAGGGACTAGAATAAATCAAATCGTTTAAGGCCCTTAAGGGAGCTTTTACCTTAGCACTAGTACTAGCATACTATAACTATATAAAGAAGACAGTGGTAGAGATAGATATATTAAATTAGGCTTCTAGCGGAGTCCTTTCCTAATATAATAATAACGGTAAATTAAAACTGGTCGCATTCTTCTCCGTAAGGCACTTTGCGCTAAAGTATAATTATAAGATCTGTAGTAAAGAACTCTTAGCTATTATTAAGGCATTAGAGAAATAGTATCCTAAGCTATAAGGGACTAAGGAGCTGTTTAAAATTATTACCAACTATAAGAACCTATAGACGTTTATAACTACTAAGTAGCTAAATTAACGCTAAGTTTGGTAAGCAGAGTTCCTTTTATAGTTTAACTTTGTAATTATATATAAACCTAGTAATAAAGCCACGCTCCCTAACGCCCTAAGCTAGCTACTAGGAATAAGGCCTAAGGACGCTAATAATAAACACCTCCGCTACTAAGCCTAAGTCGTTATACCGCCCTAGAAAATTAACCCTATAATTTTAGAAGAATTACTATATAAGTCCTATAACTCTAATAATACGGAGTTTATAGCCGCTCTAGACCCTAAAATAGCTAAAAAGTTACTAGATAAGTTAATTTAGTTAGGATACTAGGAGAACAAACTTATAAGAGATATAATAGCGGCCCTATATAATTAAAAAGCTCGCTATTAGCTAAAGAAGATTAGAAAATTACTCTATTATAATAAGTTAGAATATAGTATTATTAACGAGCAGATCTACTTCCGCTAACGCCTTTTTATCCCTAACGCCCTAAACCTCCGCCTAAAAGTTATCTATCGCTCTTATAGCAGCGGCCCCACTAATTACCCCAGCCGGGTTAAAACCCTTAACCTCTTAAACTAAATATACTAGTGGCTAGGAATCTCCTAATTTACGGCTACCTTTATTAAAGACTATACCCTATACTTTTATACTAAGACCCCCTATTCTACCCTGCCTAGTTTTTTAAAGCTACTAGAACTACCCGCTCGCCTATAAACCGATATTTTAATTAACTATATTACAACGCTGCTGGTATGCTAACGCTATAGTAAGGTATATAAATATATCCTTATTATTATAGACCGCCTAACTAAAATATAATACCTCGTTTTAGTAATAGGACTCTTAATAGAGAAGCTAGTTAATAGCTTTATTAATAATATATATAAGCTTTACGGTGCACTAAGTATGATTATCTTTAATCGCGGTATATAATTTATTAGCGACTTCTAGCAATAACTAAGTAAACGCCTTAAAACAACCCTAAGACTAAGCTTAGCCTAGTACCTAGAAATAGACGGCTAAACTAAAATTATCAACACTGCCGTAAATAAGTACCTTTATGCTTTTATTAGCTTTATATAGAATAACTAGGTTAACTACCTACCGCTTACTAAGTTTGCTATAAATAACTAAGTTAACGAAAGTATAAGCATCTCCCTGTTTTTTATAAACTATAGCTTTAACCCTTACCTTGGAATTAAGCCTACTAGCCCCTACCTACTAATACTATTAGCATAAGTAAAGAAGGAGTTCTTCTATATAGACTTTATGGCCAACCGCTTTAAGCAAATATTAATATGGCTTAAGGCTCTAGCCCGGATTTTATAGCAACGCTATAAAGATAATATTAATACCTATAGGGATAAGAGCGTGTTATTTTATAAAGGCGATATAGTTATAGTTAGCTTAGAAAATATAAAGATAAATAGACCTAAGAAGAAATAGGACAATAAATAGGACGGCCCGTACCCCGTACTTACAGTATACTAAGGGGTAGTTATAATAGACCTCCTAAACTACATCTAAGTAAATAAATCCTTCTATATATTTAAGGTCCGCCTTTAGGCTGCTAAAGAGATCCCTAGCTAAGCAAATATTAATACTATAAAACGCCGTAATGTATAAGGATAAGTAGCAGAGAGAAATAATAACGGTAATATAAAAGATAAATAGGAATTTAAGAAAATCCTTAATATACATAATAAAGACCCTTAAGGCCTAACTTATAAGATTAAATAGAAATATTATAAGGACATAACCTAGCAGCTAAAAAAAGACCTAAAGGGTTATAAATAGGCTGTACAGCGCTTTTATAAGCAATACCTTAAGAAGCTAGAACCCCCAGACTGGGTATAAAATAAGAAAAAGTTACGCCAAGGTTATAGCTGACCACTATATTAAAATTTGTGGTAGTTAAGATATTATAGAACTTTAACCAGTGGTTGAAGTTATCTAATTAGCCAGATTCTTGCTAAGAAACGCTATATAGATCGATTTAGGTGGCGGTATAGAGTTCTGCTAACCTTACTTACTAAACTAACTAATTAGGATTTTCTATACCTAGTACGGAAAATTACTATTAGCTTAGTTAAGGGCAGTAAGCGGAACTAATATCTTTATAGTAAAAAATAGGCGACCCTAAATACTGCCTATTTTAGAGTTATTTATTTAATTTAGGGACCAAACCATCTAGGGGAGAGGAGTACTGTTACGGAACTAACCTAACATATACTATTTTATACTATCTCGTACTATTTCCTACTATTAGCTAGCCCACTACTAGTACCTTAGCAGCCGGCCCTACTATTTATATATAATACCCTATCTCTACCCTCTTCTCCTCTTTATACTATAACGTAGTTATTTAGTCTACTTTATTGCAGTACTGTAACACCTTATAACTCACCACCCGTTTCTTAATATTATATATCTTACTACCTATATCTCACTACCTATTTCTATTACCTATTGCCGACTATAAGCGCTGTCTACCTCGGCAATTATACATTATCGTTATCATCTTTTTGTTACCCACTTCGTGTATATATAGACGCTTTAGAGCTACATTTACAATTAAGTCGTTCACTTAATTCTTCGCACTGTAAAGCTTATAAGATTTCTTAGAGTATAACTTATTAGTATATCCGCTACTAAAAACACGTCATTAATCTTATTATTTAGGCATTTATTTTTATAGATAGTAAAGAGCTTAGCTTTATTCTATTATATAATAAAGAAGAGGAGGAAAGCTGTTACGGCACTGACCTAATACGTTGTTATAACTCGGCGTTGCTGTGACACGAGCACAGACCTGACCCCTGAGCGACACGTATATATACCGCCTTACCTCTATACATAGATCCTCACACAATATCGTTTGTCAATTATATACAGTCACCTTGTATATCGTATCTTAACAGTCCGCACGTACTGTGACAAAAGCTTTAAAGTTCTAACTAAAAAGGAGATAAAGGATAAAGATACGAAGTTTTAAGCTTTTAGGGTCCTCAGAAAGCTCTATAATATCGTTATTTATATTTAAAGTAGTCTAGGTCGTATAAAGCAGTTTTAAGATTAAGCTAGGAGAAGAATTCCTTTTAATAATTATATAAGATGGAATAGCTAGTGGACTATACTAGATATTGCTCTTACTCTTTAAGAGTGGGTTAGCTGGTATATCTCTAATAATCTTAATATAATTAATAAAGGGGACTAGCTTTTAGTGCAAGACTAGGTATATTTTTATATAATATATAAGTTTCTAGCTGCTTTTAAATTAGCGACTCTAAAGCTTAAAAGAGAAGATATAACGCTTAAGAAGGTTCTTATTACTATAGACGTTCTTAATCTCTACTTTAAAGAGACATTAGTATATTATATAATACTAAATTTATTATATATACTAAGAAATTTTTAGAAGATACTTCTAAATATAAAAGTAGTTTAAAACTTTTAAACCTAAGTCTTACGAAGTAAGGTAAAGTTTAAAGATTACTATACTAAGCTTTTTACTACTCTCTCTATGCTACTACAGTTATTCTTTACCTAAGCCATTATACGGTATATAGTAAAAAGATCTAGCTAAGTAATATCTATAATAGAGCACTCTGGCACGTTAGGTAGCTTTAGAAGAAACACTAATATAAAGTATATCTGCTTCTATTATATAACAAGAGTTTTTTTTAAACTAAATAACTTAAAAAAGCCTTTAAAAGAACTTAATACTTTTAATCTTTTAGAGGCTTATATAGAAGAATAATACCTTCGGCTATAGAGCTAAGACAAATTTAATAACTACCTTTTAGAGGTCTTATACGGTTTAAAGATTTAGGATCCTATTAAGTGGTAGTTATATAAAGATTAAGTAAGGCGCTGGCCACAGCTTTTATAATTTATAGTTAATATCCTTTATATTTCTGCAATAAGTAATAAAGCAGAGGTAGTTTTCTTAGGTGGCCGTTATACGGTAGGCTGGGAGAGAGTTTAGCTTAGGGTAGATATGCTTAAGATTACGGAGAGTATAAAGGATTGGATTAGAAGTGGTATTCTTAAAAGTTCTTTCTAAAAGGGGCTAGAAATAGTTAAATGTAATAGGTTATACCCTAGAGATACTACTTAGTAGCTAGCCTACCTATTCTAACTAGCGTATAATATATAACTAAGGGGCCTTAATAGGAGAAAAAAACTCGTTAGGGAACTTTAAAACTCTTCTTTTATTAACAAATCTATCTTATATAATAGTAATATTACTACTAAAACGGATACTAAGTCGTATAAGGCCTAGGATATTATAATAGTAAAATTTTATTAAAGAAGATTTTTTTATAGAAGCTATATAGCTTAGGTATTATACGGTATAGAACCGTAAGCTTTAATAAAACTTAGAAAGAGCATTTACCGTTAAATTATTAGGTACGTTACTTAACCTATTATCTAAGTTATCTTCTTCCTCTTTAGCCGATAAATTACCCTCTAACTTATCTAGATAAGTGCTGCTATATATAAGATTATAACTATTTCCCTATTCCCGCTATTTGCAGTTTAAATAATAGTTATTCTAATATCTATTAAGCATATAATAGGTAGAGAAGGGTTAAGGTCCTAACTAACTTTAATTATTCTTTACCGTATAGGCATTATAAGGCTAAATCTATAAGTTAGCTACCGTATAACTAAGGGAAAAAGGTACTTATATTAGCTATATTATCTCTATAACTATAAATAATTATTATATTAACGTACAAAGGCCGCTTTATATTAATTTATTATTTAGTAATAAAAGCTAGCGTAGTAACGTCCTTAGTAGCGTAGCAGCGAAGAGCCATATATTAGACGTCCTAGAAGAAGTTAGTTAGGGATTATATAAATAAGAGGAGACTTACTATATAATATAGGCTCTTAAGCTAAGCATCTACCTCTGCTTAAGATAAATTCCATAACTTCTCGCCAGTACTAAGAGCCGTAATAATTATAGTAGCAGTAACAGTAGGAGTTAAACTTAAAGCCATAGTTAACGAGATAAATTTAGGCAATTAACTAAGTAAGCTATAATTATTGTAGTTAATTAAAGAATTAAAGAAAAAGTTTAAATATTTAAATTTAAAGCTTAAATTGGAAGTACGGAAAACCGTTTTTTTGTTACCCACTATACGAGGCACCTATTACTCCGGCATATAATTCCTACGCATCTCCTATTATACAACACATAAAGAAAAGAAAAAGAAGGGGAGTTATATAATATCACGGCACTAACCTAACACGTTGTTATAATTTAGTGTTGTTATAACACGAGCACGGACCTGACCCTAAGCGACGTGTATATATACCACCTCACCTCCTATAGCTCTGTGCACGACCAGCTTCCACCCCCCTTTAGCGAGATTTCAAATTCGCTACGCGCATCCAATCTCGCTTGGTTGCCACTAACTGTACATAGTAACTATAGCGAGCGCCTATGCTTGGCTGTAAGAACCTTGCTTTTAAAGGACTTAAAGCTATTTACAATTAGCTTTTCTCCAGTGTCGTAATCTTTGTCAAATACCGTGAGGTTTCCACCTATACTATATTCGCAATATGGCTCCGCGAATAGGCCCATATTAGCACGCCCTAATTAAGGATCTTCTTTAACTTGGAGCAACCCGAGCAGAGTATGCCTTCGTCGCTAGTTATACAGTTCGCTTAATTACGTTAATTAGAAGGGACTTGTGGATATTTAGATTAACTCGGGCGCCTTTAAACGGTAAAGGTGGCCAGTTTATAATGAGCAATCGGATAATTATAGTGGTACTAATACAGCTAGAGGAAAAGCTAACTCTCTTTAGTAATAAGATGGAGTAGTTAATCTACGACATATTTAACGTTATAATAAGCTACTATACAATATTTCGAGAGCTCTATTTAGCTGGCTGGATAAGAAAGCGAGTAAGCTAATTAGATCCTCTAGTTATAGAGCTTAGAAAGTAGCTTACGCAAAGTAGTATCGCCAGGTAGCCCTTAAGCGTAGCGCTTACGATCGTGATATATATTTCGCCATTATATTATAGTATACCGCCGATTAACTAGTGTTTATAGATAAGTTAGGTATAGATTTAAAGACAGGTATACGGAAGACCGGCTAGGCTCCTTATAGTATTATACTAGTTTCTTATACGCCATATAATTAGGGTAAGACGAGGCTTAATATACTGCCTGCGTATATAATTAACGGCGTACTAGTAGCTTTGGTATATAAAGGCTCGACAAATAGCAAAGGCTTTAAGTTTTGGGTGGCAAATACTCTTCTACCACAGTGTAATCGCTTTTCTGCTAAGCGATTAGTAGTTATTATAGATAACGCCAGCTTCCATCACTTAGAGAGGATGTAGGCTCTCTTTAACGCCTTTAGCGTTAAGCTTATATATTTGCCTACGTACTTACCTAATTTAAATCCAATTAAAGAGTTTTTTAGAGAGCTAAAAGCTTTTATTTAGTGGGAGTGGTTCTCTTAGACAGAGTACCCTAAAAGCTTTAACTATAGCTTTAAAGCCTTTCTTCTTTAGTGTATAGATAAGGTTGGTAGCAAGAGCGAGAGCGTAAGAGGACATTTCCAACATAGTGGGTATAATTATTGAGGTTTTTAGTATAGGGAAGATCAATTTTTAGTAGCGTTTTTTTAATTGTACGTAACACTTGTAAATATACTAAAGGCTTCAATCTCTTATATATATGGGGTGTCTTTGTCACTATAGAGGCGCTAGCAGTAATAGAGATACCTTATATTCTACTAATTATCTATATCTTAGAAACTTCCTTTAAGCTATATACGACGCTTATTTACCCACTCCTTTAAATCCTTCTATAGCCGCCTTATAACACCCAATTTAACACCAGCCTTTACAAGCTCCTTAATAGGATTAGCGCCATTAGATTTATTATATAGGAGCTCTAAGTCCTATCTTAAATCGCGGATAATTTTGTATACCGCCTTAAAGTCAGCCTCCTAGTTAAGATTACTAAATACACTCTGCTTCTAATACGCAAAGAACTCCTCTAAATCCTTCGCGCGGTTAATACTATATAGGCGGCGTATTAGTAATATAGGTAAGGATAATAACATCAGTCGGCTTACTAGTGTAGGAGTTTGCTAATTTGGTACTAGGCCTATAGAACTAATGTAAAAGTGGTTAATAACGCCTGGAGTACTAGTAGTAGAGCTCTCGCCAAAGGCTGATTAGCGTACTCTTCTACTATTATTTCCTCCCTTTACTGCTCTCTTAGCAAGCCGCGTAGCAAGCCTATAAGGTGGATTCTAAATATTTGCAATACCTTACTGGATACCAGTTACCCATTCTCTTAAGTCTTTATCCATTAATTTAACGTCTACCTAGCCAAGAACGTAGCACTAATTAACATTTAGGCAGCGCTTCTTATAACGCCAATATCTAGTAAGCTTAACCTATAATTTTATAGCGTTACTAGCAGGAGACACGCAAGGCGTTAAGCTCCGCTCCGAAATCTATAAGGGCGTTAAAACTTTACCATGGAGTTAATTAAGCATTAATAGATAAGAGCTAACTCTAGAGCGAGAGGCTGCTGGTTAATTTATAGCTGGGGCATATATAATTAAGAGGTCAACGGTAAGAGCCTTAATAGCGCCACTTCTATTAATATGCTTCGCCTACGATACAAGCTAGGTATTAATCTTCTACTACTAGGCTGCAACCTTAACTTCTATAATATTAAATCTAATGTTACGAACGCCTGCGTACTAAGTGTTAACTTTAGCCTTAATCGGCTGGAGCTTAATGCGAATACCTTGCTCTTAATAATATAGCTCTCTCTCGCAAATAGGAAAGACTTAGAGTCGCTAAAGATTATAAAGCTGAAGGCTTATACTAATAAGAGTCTTAGTAAAAGGCGAATCCTTTAAGTATTAAATTACTATATTATAATTATAAGTAATAAACACGCCGCTATTTCTCCTCTCTATATTACTAATCTTACTCTTAAAACGTAGGCGAGGCGGCGGCGGAATTAGCTTATCCTTATACTTACTAAGTAAGCATAAGCGAGCCCTTAGGGGTAAGCGAGAGACTAACGTTAAGCGAGTAATTGGAGGAGTATAAGCATAAGGAGTATAAGCAACTTCCTAAGAGGGCGTGGCTTAATATCATAATATTAATACTGGCGGCTCCTGTATCAAATATGGTGACTCGTAAGATCTTGACCAAGGCAATCTACTAAGCTAACTTTGGTAGTATACACGCCAACCTTCTACCTCCTCCTCAGCGGCCTCCGCTGCGGCTTCTGGATCATCATCTATTTCCTTAAGCTCCTCTAATGTAAAACCTAGCTAAACGGTGTTTTATTCGCGTTTTAGCGGCTGTTGTATTATATTCGGGTAATAGCTTAACGGCAGTAGGGGTCTAGGTAATAAGGAGGGAGGAAGGTAGCTTCGTCGAGTTCGTTAAGAAGGAGGACTCTCGCCTGTTAATTAAGCCGCTGCGCGTTTTGAAGAAGGATGCATATTAAGGGTAAATTAATAATAGTACAACACGATTTTAGGTGGATATTGCGGCTTTGATAGGTTAGGCAAGTTCTATATAGCTTTAATTTAATTGTCCCTGCAACCAGGACGGTCCTTACGTGCAGGCATAGGCGCTCGCTACAGTTACTATGTACAGTTAGTGGCAACCAAGCGAGATTGGATGCGCGTAGCGAATTTGAAATCTCGCCAAAGGGGGGTGGAAGCTGGTCGTGCACAGAGCTGTATACGGAGGACGGCCCAGAAAGAGATTTCTCCTTCCTATTTGGGAAAAGCGCGGTTTTAGTGCCAAGACCCCACCAAAATATACCAAANTTTTGACTTCGAGCTTTATAAAAGCAACTCTACACCAACTTTTTCATAGAATTACCTCACTTAATCGCTTATAATATCCTCTACATACCTTCTACTGTTTTCCCTACTGTTTTTAAGCCCAAAATNCCTTACTACGGCCTTGCAACGAGGGCGCAGGCCGTAGTAATAAAGGCTTTAGGTACACCCCTAAAACTAATTACTTAAGTTACTAGGATTAGCGGTAGGCACATTAGTAACCTAGTAAAAAAGGTAGTAGAGAATAGCTAGAATGCAAATTGGGTTCTTCTTAATAACCACCTTAAGGATAAGCCCCGCGTAGGGCGTACTAAAAAGATTACCTCAGATATTAAGCAGAGAGTCGTTAACACCGTTATATACGATTATTACGGGCGTAAAAAAAGTAGTAAAAAAATCGCACGCGAAATAGGTATCTCTGCAGCGTCCATTTAAATTATACTTAAAAAGTACGGCTTCCGTAAAATAAAGCTAATAAGGAAGCCTGGATTAACTACAGCTATAAAGAATAAACGATATAGATTTACACTAGCTTATTATTATTAGACGCTAGAAGATTGGAAGGCTATAATTTAGTTAGATAAGATAAGTATTGTTTTAGGCCACCGTTAAGGGGGCTATTAAGTATAGCGATAATTAAATAAGGCCTACGTACGTAGCTACGTACAAGAGCGGTGGAAGGGGTACTCTAAGTTTATGTTTTGGGGTTGCTTTATATACGACTTTAAAGGCCCTTACTATATTTAGAAGCCCTAAATAAAGAAGAAATCTAATAAATTAAAAGCTATTATTAAGATCTGGAATTAAGCTCTAGAGCTAGAGGTACATAAGGCCTAAAAGAAGAATTAAGCTGCTAAAAGGAGCCTATACGAACTACGCTATAAGAGGCGAATAGGCGGCGCTCCTACTAAATAGAAGTTTACGGCGTTATACAGAGCTTTAACTTAATTAGATGGAGGTGGAATTAACTAGTGGCAATATTTAATAAATATTTTAATACTAAAGCTCCTTCCGTTTACCTAGAGTCTTATATACTTAAATCCTAATACGATTATATAGGAAGACAAGGCTACTGCTTATATTACAAAGATTTACTAAACCTACTTTAACGCTTACGAGATTCAGCGTCTTCTTTAGCTAGGTAATTTGCCTAATCTAAATATAATTAAGCCCTGCTAGGGCTACCTAAAACGGATTACTACAAAAAGAGGCCTACTTACCTCTCGCGCAGCTGTAGAGAAGGCTTAGCTTAGAGCTTAGCAAGATCTTAAGCAGTAGTAAATTTAGCAGTGGATTAAGAGGATACCTTGCTATATTAAGAAGATTATAGAATTTAAAGGAGGCAATAATTATAGAGAGGGAGTAGATAAAAAGCAGCGAAGCCGGAAGTAGCTCCGTAAGGAAGCCAATTATAAGCTCTCTATAATCGTTAAGGTGCTTAAAACAGGCTACGAGATATTACGAAATCACTGTAGTCTACCTGACGCCTATCTATAATTCTTCCTACCTATGCAGAGCCGTAAGGAAATTGAGGAGATCACTAAGGAAGAGTGGCAAAAATCAGCTAATTTAGTTGTTCCAAATCGACGTCAAAACACTTAAGGCTTTGGCTTAATTGTAGATCGACAGCTCTATAACTTGAGACCCCAAAGAAACGATCGTAATTAGGTAATTAAACGGGTAGAGAGCCAGGTAGAGAGCCAGGTAGAGAGCCAAGAACAACAGAGGCAATTAAGGCCTCGAAAACCTCGAAAGCCTGTAGAATATAAGGTGCNGTGGAACGAGGTCAATCAGGTAAATGCTAGACACTAAAACACTACGTTTTGGAAGCTATATAGACAATATACTAGTATTAAAAGCTTCAATCAAGCTGATTGAGTTGATTTTGGTGGGGTCTTGGCGCTTAAAACCGCGCTTTTCCCAAATAGGAAGGAGAAATCTCTTTCTGGGCCGTCCTCCGTATAGATCCTCACACGACATCGTTTGTCAATTATATACAGTCACCTCGTACATCGTACCTTGACAGTCCGCACGTACTGTGACATGTAATGGGTTATACCTAGATATACTACTTAGCAGCTAGCCTGCCTACTTATATTAAATACCTATATACAAAAAAAATTCGATATCGGATTTTATTCGGATATTTTATCGGATTTTACGATATCGTAATCGTTTTAAAACGTATAATTTTTGGCCACACTGATTGCTGGACTCGCGGGCGGTTAGCATTCTGCCAGGAACACCAACTTCGTTAGCGTGCGACCTTTGTAAATAGATAAAACTTTATACTTTAAATACTAACACTTATGGTACGAAACAGGTCGTTAAACGATGAGGACTTTGTTCTACCGACTCAATATCCCAAATTACCAAAGGGAAGAAGAAATTAAGACCTCCTGACCTAAACTTATCGATTTTAGGTATTGTTCGCACGGGCCACCATCTTAAACACACTGACGGTGCAAGGGATAACTTTACGCGTATCTATCTCTTGCGCTTCTAAGCCTTAATTACCTTATTAGCAGCCTTTTTCTTAAGCTTCTTTAGCTTCTCTTATGCATCTTACAACACTAAGAGTTTAGAATTCTCTATAGTATTGCGTCTATCTTGTATATAAAGTATATCTTCCGTTTAAAGCGACTGCTAAGCGTCCTTCTGTATATCCTTATGCTTCTATACTATTACAATAGTACGTAATAAGTCTCTATATATAGCCTTAGCTGCAACCGCAATTACTAGGCTACTATATATAAACTTTTTATACAGAATATACTACGTATCCTTATCCTCCTCCTAATCTAGCAGATTAGCTAGTACTATAAGCGTATATATATAAACTAGTATCTCTAGAGAGTAATTATCTATAAAACCCGTATCTATAGACATTGTTGCTTATAGTAATAGCATTTAAATTTGGCTAAGCATAGTGGTAGAATTAAAAGGAATTAGCACTGATTTCGCCTAAGCGCTTAAAACTATACTTCTCTTAAATATATTAAGGCGAACTTTGTATAGAGCTTATAGAAACTCTATCTTATTAAAATTTATATAGCTATTTTAAAAGGCCCTAGTTGTAGCTTGCCTGTACTAGTACTTATATAGCTATAAAAACACTACAATATTAAGAGGCTAATAGATATGCGTTATATACAATATTATAGCAAATAAGATAATTAGGTAATTATTGTAAAACTATATAAATTGCCTAGTAAAATAGCTAGTATAGCCACCTAGGATAAGGAGCTAATTTTTACTAATTTAGCACTTCTTAGACCACTTTAATAGTAGCCAATCGTTAATATATGCAGTATTACTTAATGCTAGTAAGTAATTGCCTAGCAGCTTATATATAGTTTTACCTACTAGGATAATAAATAAAGGCCATCAGGAATTTTTTTTGGCCACGTTGTTGCAAGCGAAAATCCAATTTTGGCAATTTGCGGCGATTTGCAGCAATTTGCTACAAACACATAGGCTACCTATGCACGCGCCTGCCCTATCTATGTGTTTATAGCAAATTGCCAAAATTGCGACTTACGCAGACCCCGATTTTCGCTTGCAACAACGTGCCCAAATTTTTTTTCCTGATGGCTAGAGGCTCTGCACGAGGCTCTGCACGAGGCTCCATACAAAGCTCCGCACGAGGCTTTACATAAAGCTCTGCACGAAGCTCTGCACGAAGCTCTACACAAAGCTCTGCACGAAGCTCTACACGAAGCTCTACACGAAGCTCTGCACGAAGCTCTACACAAAGCTCTGCACGAAGCTCTACACGAAGCTCTACACGAAGCTCTACACGAAGCTCTACACGAAGCTCTACACGAAGCTCTACACGAAGCTCTACACGAAGCTCTACACGAAGCTCTACACGAAGCTCTACACGAAGCTCTACACGAAGCTCTACACGAAGCTCTACACGAAGCTCTACACGAAGCTCTACACGAAGCTCTACACGAAGCTCTACACGAAGCTCTACACGAAGCTCTACACGAAGCTTTGCACGATGCTCTACACGAAGCTCTGCGTACAGAGACTCTACACGAAGCTCTACACGAAGCTCTGCACGAAGCTTTACACGAAGCTTTGCACGAGGCTCTACACGAGGCTCTACATAAAGCTCTGCATATAGAGGCTCTGCACGAGGCTCTGCACGAGGCTCTACACGAAGCTCTACGTACAGAAGCTCTGCACGAAGCTCTACACGAAGCTCTGCACAAAGCTCTATATGAAGCTCTACACGAAGCTCTGCACAAAGCTCTACGAAGCTCTACACGAAGCTCTACATATAGAGGCTCTGCACGAGGCTCTGCGCGAAGCTCTGCGTTACGGAGGCTCTACACGAAGCTCTACACAAAGCCTTTGTGTGTGCGCGCGGACACACTACTATCGGGTCCCCGCTATATTCCCGATAGCCTTCTACACGTGCCTCTGCCAAGTATACCCCCTATATACACCTAGGTAGCCACCTCATTTTTTACCTTCCTTACATCCTCCCTACCTAGGAAGACACCAGAACGACAGCCAGCAGATGACCGTCGCCGGAGCCAGACGGACCATCGCCGGAGCTAGACGACCGTCGTCAGAGCTAGACGACCGTCGCCGGAGCCAGATGACCGTCGCCAGAGCTAGACGACCGTCAGAGCCAGACGACCGTCGTCATCGCCACACGACCGTCGCCAGAGCCACACGACAACCGTTCGAACGACCAGCCAGCGAACACGATAAACGATTCGATCGATCGATCGAATCAAGGGTGACAGACAGGTAGGCCACAGACAGGTAGGCACAGATAGGTAGGCATAGACGGGTAGGTATAGACAGACCAGACAGACAGACAGAGACAGACAGACAGACAGGTAGGTAGGTAGGCAAGCAGGCAGGCAGGTAGGCAGGCAGGTAGGCAGGTAGGCAGGCAGGCAGGCAGGCAGGCAAGTAGGCAGGCAGGTAGGCAGGCATGCAGGCAGGCAGGCAGGCAGGTAGGTAGGCAGATAATTTAGAGCCTCCGCGAGAGGCTTCCCCCTTAACGCCTAAAGTAGATAGCTCTACATTTTATATAGTTATAATATAAATATATTTAAAAGTATATTATAGAAATCTATAGGAATGTCACGGGACGGGGGCAGTGGCTACAAAGCGTATGTATTCGAGGAGTCTACAAGACGTTGCGCGATCGATCGTAAGGGTCGAGGGCGTAAGGAGGTGATATACCTACGCGTAGCTGACATAAGCTATACGCGAGGTGTACGCGAGAGCACGGGGCTCTCCTATAGAGGCCCCTGCGGTGGGGTTCCGTAACACTACCCCCCCTCTTATAGAGGCGGAGCTCTGGCGACGCTGTGGTTACTATATATATATAAAGGGGACACTTAAGGTATAGAAAAAAAGAAAAGGGGGGTTTACTAAAGGCTTAAAATAATATTATATAATAGGGCTTAGCATTTAAGAATCCGACTAATTAGATAACTTTAACCGCCGGTTAAAGTTCCTAGACATCTTAATAATATTCTAGTTACGTAATCGCACTTTGCCGTAATCTAATAGCAATTTAACGGTAATTTGCCCTTACGTAGTAATGTATAATAGTTTAACTCTATAAGGGCTCCTATAGAGGATTAGGTATAAAGTCTCTACTTAGGCCTAGTTTTTATAGGTTCGCGTAATAAAAGTTGCTAATTAAATCCTTTGCATTTTTAAAGTCTTCCTATAGTTGCTATTCTGGCTAATTTATATTAAATCCTGTGTATATAGCTCTACAGTAGAGCTATCGTCCTTTGCCTTTACTAAAGTATTTAGAGTTAATAATTTATTTAACGGTCTACTCCTTATAGTTTTTATCTTCGTTTTTATCTTAGATTAATACTAGTAGGGGTTTAGGCTATATCTACCTTAGTAAGGGGTTAGGCTAATAGAGCTATAGTAGCTATAGGTAAAATATAGGTTATATTCCATAGGTGGCTAGGGTAGGTAAGAGTTCTAGCTTATATACGGCTCCCCTATTAATAACTTATTTAATTAAATAGGGGCTAAGGTTCTTATAATTAAGTAACTTTATAGGCCTCTATATAGAGATATTGCGTATATTTAGCTATACCTAGTCGCTAACACATATCTCTGGTAGTGGCGTTTTATAATAGTTAGCGAAGTAGGCCTACTTTACTTAAGCCTAGGCCATTTCTTCCTTGTAGTAGTTAAGTAGATTTTTTATATAGTTTATATACTAGTTAGTAAGTAATATCTTAAGGCGTTTTCTATATAGTAGTTTCTTATTAATAGGTTCTAGTAGCTCTATACTAGATTAGGGGTAATAACCCTTATTCGTAAAGAACGGGGTAAGTCCTATAGTAGTTAAGATATAGTTATTCGCTGCAAATTTACCTAGTAGAAGGTAATCTACCTATTTATTTTAACTATAAGCGACTACCTATTATAGATATGCTTTTATACTAGTATTAGCGTTTTCTAGTTACCTAGTAGTTTTATAGTAAAAGGATATAGATATCTTAATAGAGATGCTAAGGCGTTAGCAGATTTGTCTCTATATATTAGAGTTAAATTATATGCCTTAGTTGGACGTAATTAAGTTAGGTAACCTATGTAGTCAGTAGACTTTATAAAGAAAGGCGTTAGTAAAATTACTAACGGCTACGCCTTTAGTTAGGACGTAGTGGCGCTCTTTTATAAGTTAGTATATTATTATAAGGACGTTCTTATCCCTTAACCCGCCGGCGTCTATCTAGTAGCTGGTCCGTGCGGAACACCAGAATTAAAAGTACGCGTGTAGTCACGGAGCCTTGATCCTATTAATCTGATTGGCTAAATCTTATCGATAATAGATGGACGTAACTCGGCGGGTTAAGGGATAGGTACAGCCGTATTATTTATAGGGTGGTAGGTTAATAACAAAATCTATAGTAATATCTACCTATCGTTATATAGGTACTAGTAGAGGGTATAGTAGTCTTTAGTACTTTATATTAAAGGCTTTAGCGCGCTTATAACTATAGCAGGCGCCTATAAAGCGTTTAACTAAGTCTATTATTTTTAGCTAGAAGTAGTATTGGCTAAGAAACTTGTAGGTTCCTTCTCTACCTAAATGGCCGCTTAATTAGAGGTTGTAGGCTATTTAGATTTTCTAAGTTAGGGATAAATAGGCGGCCTTTATAATAGAGCCTGTTCTCTTTTACTTTTAAAGCTACTATATTAATCTAGCCTAAGCTTTAAAGGTTAGTAGGTAGCGTATAGGCGCTAGCGGTCTTTACGGTAATAAGTTAATATAGTAATAGGTTAACAGAGACGTTATATGCCATAGTAATAAGCTTATTAATTTTAGGAGGTAACTCTAGTTCTATAGTATAAAGCTAGGGTATAGTTAGCTCTATTATAGGTAGTATACCTAGAGCTAAATTTTATACTTTTAGGATTGTCTATTATTAGAACTAATTATAGGGGTTATTTTTAGATTAAAGAAGGTCTTACAAGCGGCGTGTTAGGCTATTAGGTTTAGTACCTTATACTTCTAGTTTATATATAATTTTAAAGTTAAAACTAAAAAAGAACTTATTCTAATGTGCTTAGCGTTAGTTTAGCTACTTTATAGTTATAAAGTACTTAAGGTTACAATAGTCTGTAAGAACTTTAGTTAGCTAGTTAGGCTCTATTAAGGAGAGTTTTAGTTAAAATTCTTTAAACGCTTATATAATTATAAGGAGTTTTTTATTATAGATTTTATAGTTATACTCTTTTATTTTTATTTATTTTTATTTTTTTATATCTATTATATTATACTACGTACAATACTGCGCATGCAGCCTTGGGCTATGGCGCTATAGTTCTATATACATAAATCCTTTCTAGGCAGCTTAATATGTACTAGTAGCTATATCCTAGTAGTTTATAAACCCCTAAATTAGGAGTTTATAGTTTCCTAGTAAAATACTAAGATACTACAACTACTAGGGAATAAGAAAATGGTAAGAAAAACTATAAGAAATCCTAACCCCTGTCCCTGTCCATTTGTAATTTATTTCTGTCCTTTTGCTCTCTAATATCTTTTTAAGAGCCTAGTAGGAGTTGCCTCCTTCTAGAATCCTATCTGTTTTATTCTTCTATAGAATCTTCTTTACGTACTAGTTTAGCAGCTTTAAAAGTCTTACAATCTTTACTATTAGTAAAGTGTTTTTCTTTACAATTAATGCAAAGAGGGGTGGTATGCTGGTAAGGCTTGCCTATTATTATACAGGTAGAACAGGAATAGTCTTTAGATAAATATNCAGCTGCACAGTATCTGCAGGCCCTAGTAGAGCACCTGTCTCCTATATGGCCAAATTTTTAGCAGCTCGTACACTGCGTAGTAGGAGAGACTTCGAGGTATTTTACTACCTTAGTAGCTGTACCTACAATTGATATCTCTTTTTGCTTAAGGATTTCTTGTCTTTTTTCCTCGTTCTCTATAGTAAAAACTATAGAGCCAAATCTAGTTTATGGGTTGTGTCTTTTTACACTAGATAAGATCCATCTAGGTAGTCCCTGTATCCTTATAGGATTTAAAGTCTTAATTTCTTCCTTTAGAAGCTTAGAGCCTCCTTCTCCTAGGAACGGTATAGTAGGGACCCTATAGGCTATAATTTGAACCTATAGTTCTAGTTTTTGTTCTCTTTAAAAGGTAAAGCAATTATGCCAGATATCCTTATATTTGACTAAGAAATCTATATTATACTCTTCTTGTTACGGGACGGGGGCAGTGGCTACAAGACGTATGTATTTAAGGAGTCTACAAGACGTTGCGCGATCGATCGTAAGGGTCGAGGGCGTAAGGAGGTGATATACCTACGCGTAGCTGACATAAGCTGTACGCGAGGTGTACGTAAGAGCACGGGGCTCTCCTATAGAGGCCCCTGCGGTGGGGTTCCGTAATACTACCCCCCCTCCTATAGAGGCGGAGCTCCGGCGACGCTGTAGTTACTATATATATATAAAAGGGACACTTAGGGTATAGAAAAGAAGAAAGAGGGGTATCACTAAAGGCTTAAAACAACGTTATATAATAAGGCTTGGCATCTAAGAATCTAACTAATTAGACAACTTTAACTACCGGTTAAAGTTCCTGGATATCTTAACGATATTCCGGTCACGTAATTGCACTTTACCGCAATCTAACGGCAATCTAATGGCAATTTACCCCTACGTGGTAATATATAACGGTTTAACTTTATAAGGGCTCCTATAGAGGATTAGGTATAAAATCTCTGCTTAGGCCTAGTTTCTGTGGGTTCGCGTAATAAAAGTCGCTAATTAGATCCTTTGTATTTTTAAAGTCTTCCTATAGTTGCCATTCTGGCTAATTTATATCGAATCCTGTGTATATAGCTCTGTAGTAGAGCCGTCGTCCTCTACCTTTGCCAAAGTATTTAGAGTTAATAATTCGTTTAATAGTCTACTCCTTATAGTTCTTGTCTTCGTTCTTATCTCGGATTAGTACTAGTAGGGGTTTAGGCTATGTCTGCCCCGGTAAGGGGTTAGGCTAGTAAAGGTATAGTAGCTATGGGTGAAATACAGGCTATATCCCGCGGGTGGCTAGGGTAGGTAGGAGCTCTAGCTTATATATGGCTCCCCTATTAATAACTTATTTAATTAGGTAGGGGCTAAGGTTCTTATAATTAAGTGACTTTATAGGCCTCTGCGTAGAGATATTATGTATATCTAGCTATACCTAGTTGCTAACACGCATCTCCGGTGGTGGCGTTCTATAACAGTTAGTAAAGTAGGCCTGCTTTACTTAAGCCTAGGCCATTTCTCTCTTGCAGTAGTTAAGTAGATTTTTTATATAATCTGCATGCTAGTTAGCAAGTAGTATCTTAAGGCGTTTTCTATATAGCAGTTTCTTATTAATAGGTTCTAGTGGTTCTATACCGGATTAGGGGTAATATCCCTTGTTTGCAAAGAATGGGGTTAGTCCTATAGTAGTTAAGACGTAATTATTCGCTGCGAATTTACCTAGTAAGAGGTAATCTACCTAGTTATTTTAACTATAGGCGACTACCTATTGTAGGTACGCTTTTATGCTAGCATTAGCGTTTTCTAGTTGCCCAGTAGTTTTATAATAGAAGGATGTAGATATCTTAACGGAGATGCTAAGGCGTTGGTAGATTCGTCTCTATATATTAGAGCTAAACTATATGCTTTAATTGGACGTAATTAAGTTAGGTAACCTATGTAATCGGTAGATTTCGCAAAGGAAGGCGTTAGTAATATCGCTGACGGCTACACCTTTGGTTGGGACGTAGTGGCGCTCTTTTATAAGTCGGCATATTATTATAAGGATGTTCTTATAGGTACGGCCATGTCGCTTATAGGGTAGTAGGTTAATAACGAAATCTATAGCGATATCTGCCTATTGTTATATAGGTACTAGTAGAGGGTGTAGTAGTCCTTAGTACTTTGTATTAAAGGCCTTAGCGCGCTTATAACCGTAGTAGGCGCCTATAAAGCGTTTAACTAAGTCTATTATTTTAGGCTAGAAGTAGTATTAGCTAAGAAGCTTATAGGTTCCTCCTTTGCCTAGGTAGCCGCTTAATTGGAGGTCATAGGCTATTTAGATTAGTTGCCGTTGTAGATTTTCTAAATTAGGGATAAATAGACGGCCTCTATAATAGAGCCTGTTCTCTTTTACTTTTAAGGCTGTTATATTAATCTAGCCTAAGCTTTAGAGTTTAGTTGGTAGTGTATAGGCGCTAGCGGTCTTTGCGGTAATAAGTTAATATAGTAATAGGTTAACAGAGGTGTTATATGCTGTGGTAATAAGCTTATTAATTTTAGGAGGTAATTCTAGTTCTGTGGTATAGAGCTGAGGTATAGTTAGCTCTATTATAGGTAGCATACCTAGGGCCAAATTCCGTGCTTTTAGGATTATCTATTATTAGAACTGGTTATAGGGGTTATCTTTAGACTAAGGAAGGTCTTATAAGCGGCGTGTTAGGCTATTAGGCTTAGTACCTTATACTCCTAGCCTATATATGATTTTGAAATTAAAACTAGAGAGGAACTCGTTCCAGCGTACTTAGCGTTAGTTTAGCTATTTTATAGTTATAAAGTACTTAAGGTTGCGATAATCCGTAAGGACTTTAGTTAGCTAGTTAGATTCTGCTAAGGAGAGTTTTAGTCAGAATTCCTTAAACGCTTATATAATTGTAAGAAGTTCCTTATTATAGATCTTGTAGTTACATTCTTATGGTGTAAGCTTAGACGAGTAGAATATAACTAGGTAGAGGAAACCGTTATTACCTATTTAGGAGAGGACGCCTGCGTTAATGTGGTCTAAGAAGTTAGTCTTAAGATAGAGTTATTGTCCTAGTATAAAGTGAGCTAGAATAGGTACTTTGGTAAAAGCATCTTTAAGGTCTTAGAACGCCTTTTTATATTTAAGTATTTAGATAAAACGTAGATATGTTTTTTTTTGTTACGGAAAGGTCCTTTGTTCGCATTATTGCTATAAGTGGTGCTATAACACCTAAGAAGTTATATATGAATTTTTAATAGAAGTTGGCGAAACTAAGGAAAGCTTATATATCTTTAATATAGTTAGGGGTTTGCTATTTAGTAATTATGCGTACCTTCTTAGGGTCTATACGGACACCCTTAATAGTAACGATTAGTTTAAGGTATTTTACTTCTGTGATTAAGAATTTGCACTTCTTTAAATTAATATAAAGTCCTATATCCCTAAGGCGCTGTAGGACCTTTTAAACGTGCTTAGTATACTTAGAAGGGTTATTGCTATAAATAAGTATATTATCCAGGTACGCAGAGCAGAAGTTATTAAGGTAGTCCCGTAAGGCGTTATTAATATAGCTTTAGAAGCTGCTTAGGCCGTTATATACGCCAAAGGGTATAATAGTATATTTAAATTGGCTAAAGCGTAATGCGAATGCGGTTTTCCATTTGTTACCTTCTTATATTTAGAGGCGGTTAAAGGCGGTAATAATATTAAGCTTAGTATAGATTTTGGCTTAACTAAGCCGCTTAAGAGTCTTATGTATAAGCGGTACGGGGTATCGGTTCTTAATTATAATAGCGTTAAGTCCTTTATAGTTAACGTAGAATCGGATACCTCCTCCTAGCTTTTTAGTAAGGAGGATAGGGGTGGCTGCTAGGGATATACTGGGGCAAATAAACCCTTTATTAAGGTGCTCGTTGATATACTTTTTAATAACTAAAAGTTTGTCTTTTAATATTAGGTAGGGTCTCTTATAGGGTAGCGTTTTTCCTTATTTAATATTAATGGTATAGTTATTAGGTTAATATGGGGGGAGTATATCTACGCTCTTTTGTGAGCATATGTTAATAAAGTTATAGTACCTCTTAGGGAGGAGCTTACGGAGTTCCTTGTTAGTAAGTCCTTTTTTAAGCTTTATAAACTTCTTAAAGTCTAAAGGTAAAAGTCCGTAGAGTTCTATAGGGGCATCGTTTTTTAGAAGGTTGACTATATCTATCCTATTACTATAGAGGACGTAGTCTTGTTTTTTATTAAGCTTATATAGTTATAATTGGGAGGCTGCGGTAACGGTCTAGCCTTTCTTATATGCTATACGGTAGAAGGCCGCGGTACTTATATAGTGGCAGTTAGTTATAGGTAGGGTAATAAGGGGTTCCTTGGGTTAGTATTCTAGGGAGTAGATAGAGGCGGCTAGGCTATATCCTAGGCAGGTCTCTCTATAATATTTAGAGTTAAAGGTTACTTCTCTCTTTTTCTAGTTAATGGTGGGGTTGTGTTATTCGAGCTAGTTTATTCTAAGGATAATAGGGTAGTTAGTAAGTGGTATAATATAGGCCTAAAGTTCTTCCTGGTGCCTATTTATATTTAGGTAGAGTTATACTATATAGGTAATCTTCTATATGGTATAACTACCGTTAGTAAGTTATAGGGCGCGGGCTTTGGTAAGGGGTAAGGTAGGTAGGTTATAAGTGCGCACGAATTAGGTATTTATAAATTTATTAGTAGCTCCGTAATTAATTATAGAACGGCTTTTATATTGTTTTTTAGCAGTAGTTCCTATTATAGGTAAAACTATTTATTTCCGTCTATTTATCTTTACTAAGTTATTTATTAAGTAGGCCGATATATAGATCCCCTTATTATTAGGGCGTCCTAACCTACGACTTAGGGCTAGGACTTAGCGTTTTCCGTTTCTATATCCGACTCTACTGCTATTACTGCGTCTTTGTCTTATATAGTAGTGGTATATAGCGACGTATTTAGTGTTTGAGGTACTAGGTTAGGTATTAGGCGGTAGCTACTAAACCTAGCTATTAGGCAGTTTAGGCTATAGCTATAACAGCCTTCTTAACAATATCTATAGCAACGCTTTAGCTTTTAAAGTAGCTCGCGTTCTCCATCTAGTAGCTTCTATGGGAAGGTTAGTATAGAAAGGTTAATATTAGGACTAGTAGTGTTGCTTAAGGTAGTAGGCGTTAGTAGTTTAATAGGTCTAGAGGGCTTCTATAGGGAGGTCTTTAGGTAAAGGTTTATAGTAGCGATCTAATTTAGTCGTCGTTTAATCTTCTATATGGCTGCTACTATATTATAAACATTATTATAGTTATAGCTGGCGGCTGCGTAACTAAGGCAATAAGTGACTTTTTTAAGGAGATCTTTTTAGTCTTTAGTATCGTCTTAGGTGAGGGCTCTAGTGTATTCCTGAAATTTAACATAGAACTTATCAAATAATTTAGTAGGGCTTATCTTTAGAGTATATAGTTTAGCTTAGTTAGTGGCCAGTAGGTCGTAGTCGCGGTATATTAGGTTAAGATTGTTAAGGACTTCTTAATAGGACTGCCACTTTTAGGGGCTATTGGTCTCCTATTAGGCGAAGAGTCTATTAAATGGTGTACCCTTTATTTGCCTAATAATATAGCCAATCTTAGTGTCTTCCGTAGGAAAAAGGCAGGCGCTCTAAGTTAGTTTTTCGCGGATTTGTATCTTCTAATGGCTATATTCTTTGCGGTCTCCCTAGAAAACTAGGGGATTAGGGTAATGTGTATTAGACCCTATAATAGCAGCTTAGGTTTAGTTATTATAGCTTTTATCGTCGCTTTAGTAGGGGTTCCTATTAGGTAAGACTGCTTAGCGCTAACCCTCTATTAAGCGTTAAGTAGGTGAAGTTGCTGGGGGCGTAGAGACTTAAGTAGCGTTATATACAGTAGAGAGGTATCTAGCGTTATTACGAATATGCTTATTAAGCTAAGATTATAGGTATTTAATTATACCTTCTCTTTTAGTAACCGTAGCAATAAGTACAATCTTAGCCTTCTTTAACTATTAGACGTCGCGTTTAGACACACGGAGGTTATCTTCGGTTTCTTAACGCGTGTTATTAGTAAGCGCCTCACGAGCTTATAGGTCTTAGATAATATCGCAATCTTAGGTAGTACGCATCTCGGCTTATATAAGCTTTAGGTAGTAGTTCTATAGAAGGCGGTAGTATTTATTAGGTTCTTATGCTACCATTTTTATAAACGTCTTAGCGTCTTATATTTTAATTTTAATAGGTAGTAGTTCTTCCGCTTATTTATCTATAGTTATATAGTTAATAAAAGATAAGATATTATTAGTGTCTATCTCCTTAGGGGTTAAGGCTAGGGCTGATAAATCGAATTCTCCTGGGATTGATTGGCGTTGTAGGTTAAGTATAGGTATTGGATTGTTCTTTGGGTTTAATATAGTAGCTAATAAGGAATATTGTCTTACTATTATAGGTTCCTTAGAAGTATAAAATAAGGTAACTTATAGGCACGCTGCTTCTGGCAGCGCCTATAGTATTACAAAGATATAGAATTGGTCGTAGGCTGGGTGTTAGTGGTAAAAAGGCGCAACGTAATGTTATGGAACGGGGGCAGTGGCTATAAGACGTATGTATTTGAGGAGTCTACAAGACGTTGCGCGATCGATCGTAAGGGTCGAGGGCGTAAGGAGGTGATATACCTACGCGTAGCTGACATAAGCTATACGCGAGGTGTACGCGAGAGCACGGGGCTCTCCTATAGAGGCCCCTGCGGTGGGGTTCCGTAACACTTCTATAGTTGTAAGGAGAATATTTTGTTTTCCTTTAGTTCTAGCTATAGACGCTAGTACTGGCTTTTCTACTTACAGCTTCAAAGTAAATAGTTAATTGACTTTGTTTCGTATAGAGAATGTATCTAAAGGTTGGTCCTTTTCGTCTGTAATTAAGACTAGCTTCCTTTCTTGTAGCTGCTTTTTCTTACTTCTAGTAGAGGTAAAACTCCTACTAGAAGAAGAAGGGGTAAAAGGTAGTGATAAGGAGGGTAGGGAGGACGAAGAAGGGAGGTCCTTCTTTAGCCTTTCTGCGTAGGTTTCCTTAATAGGAGCTACCTCCTTATGGAGAGCTCTTACTTCTTCTACTAGTCCTTTTAGGACATCGTTTGCTTTTTCTTTTTTTTCTTCTTCTTCTTGTATAAAGGGTTTTTCTCCTAATAGGATACTTCGTGTATAGTACACTAGCTGTTTAACTTGTTCTTTTATTTCTTCTTCTTTTTCTTCTTCTAGCCCTATATAGGCCTTAGTTAGGCTATCTAGAGCGAAGCTTAGATGTTGTCCTGGAGAAAGGGAATCGGTAGGTATACTAGGCGTACTAGCCGTAGTAGTAGTTAGTTTTGTTATCCTTTTTATAGGTTTTTGGTTTTCTTTTTCAGGAGAAGACTAAGGATATCCTCTTTTTTCTCCTGTCCTAAACAGGCCAAGAGGGGGGGAAGGAGGAGAAATGGTAACTGTAGACTCTTCATCACTTATTTTTATAGGTTTTTTTTAAACCTATTAGGTCTTGGCATTTTGTATCTTATAGGGGGGTTTCCTAGTTTTTACTATCCTTATACCCTTTCTCCTTACTAATCCTACTAGAAGATTTCTAGGGAGATTAGGCTAAAAGGTAGTAGAAAGACTAGCCCCTATTGGTATTAATAGTAGTAGTAGTAGTTTTAGTATTCCTGTCCGTGCCTCGCTTATAAGCTAGGACCACCCTTAGAGAAAATTTTCTGTTGGGATAAGGGGGTAAAAAGACAAATAAATCCACCTCTAGCTTGCTAAGCAGTAAGAATTAGGTCTTGAAAGTTGGAAAATCGATTGTTTTTGATGGTAAGATGGGTATGCGTAAGTTTTGGAGTATGGCGCTACCTTTTAGTAAGGTTGCATGTGCGGTAGTTACACTCTTATAGTATAAGCTTAGATAAGTAGAATACGACTAGGTAAAGGAGACTATTATTACCCATTTAGAAAAGGATGCCTGCGTTAACGTAGTCTAAGGAGTTGGTTTTAAGGTAGAGTTGTTATCCTAGTATAAAGTAAGCTAGGACAGGTGCTTTAGTAAAGGCATTTTAAAGGTCTTAGAACGCCTTCTTGCATTTAGGCGTCTAGGTAAAGCGTAGGTGCGTTTTTCTTCCTTTTATAGAAAAGCCCTTTGTTTACATTATTGCTATAAGTAGTGCTACTACGCTTAAGAAGTTGTATATAAATTTCTAATAAAAGTTAGCAAAACTAAGGAAGGCTTATACGTCCTTAATGCAGTTAAGGGCTTACTATTTAGTAATTATATATACCTTCTTAGGGTCTATACAGACACCCTTAATAGTAATAATTAGTCTAAGGTATTTTACTTCTATAACTAAGAATTTACATTTCTTTAAATTAATATAAAGTCCTATATCTCTAAGGCGCTATAAGACCTTTTAAACGTGTTCGGTATATTTAAAGGGGTTATTGCTATAAATAAGTATATTATCTAGGTACGCAAAGTAAAAGTTATTAAGGTAGTTCTATAAGGCGTTATTAATATAGCTTTAGAAGGTGCCTAGGCCGTTATATATACTAAAGGGCATAATAGTATATTTAAATTAGCCGAAGCGTAATACGAATGCGGTTTTCCATTTATTACCTTCCTATATTTAGAGATAGTTAAAGGCGGCAATAATATTAAGCTTAGTATAGATTTTAGCTTAACTAAGCCGCTTAAGGGTTTTATATATAAGCGGTACTAGGTATTAGTTTTTAATCGTAATAGTATCAAGTCCTTTATAGTTAACGCAGAATTAAATACCTCCTTTTAGCTTCTTAGTAAGAAGGATAGGGGCAGCTGCTAGTAATATACTAGGACAAATAAATCCTTTATTAAGGTGCTTATTAATATACTTTTTTATAACTAAAAGTTTATCTTTTAATATTAGGTAGGGTCTCTTATAAGGTAGTATTTTTCCTTATTTAATATTAATAGTATAGTTATTAGGTTAATATAGGGGGAGTATATCTACGCTCTTTTATAAGTATATATCGGTAAAGTTATAATACCTCTTAGGGAGGAGCTTACAGAGTTCTTTGTTAGTAAGTCATTTTTTAAGCTTTATAAACTTTTTAAAGTCTAAAGGTAAAAGTCCGTAGAGTTTTATAGAGGCGTTATCTTTTAGAAAGCCAATTATGTCTATTCTATTACTATAGAGGATATAATCTTATTCTTTATTAAGCTTATATAATTATAATTAGGAACCTATAGTAACGGTCTAGCCTTTTTTATATACTATATAGTAGAGGGCTAGAGCACTTATATAGTAGTAGTTAGTTATAGGTAGGGTAATAAGGGGTTCCTTAGGTTAATATCCTAGGGAGTAAATAGNGGCGGCTAGGCTATGCCCTAGGCAAGTCTCTTTATAGTATTTAGAGTTAAAGGTTACTTCTCTCTTCTTTTAGTTAATGGCGGGGTTATATTATTTAAGCTAGTTTATTTTAAGGATAATAGAGTAGTTAGTAAGTGGTATAATATAGGCCTAGAGTTCTTCCTAGTGCCTATTTATATCTAGGTAGAGTTATATTATATAGGTAATCTTCTATATGGTATAATTACTATTAGTAAGTTATAGGGCGTGGGCTTTAGTAAGGGGTAAGGTAGGTAGGTTATAAGTACGCATAAATTAGGTATTTATAAATTTATTTATAGCTCCGCAATTAATTATAGAACGGCTTTTATATTATTTTTTAGTAGTAGTTCCTATTATAGGTAAAACTATTTATTTCCGTCTATTTATTTTTATAGAGTTATCTATTAAGTAAGCTAATATATAGATCCCTCTATTATTAGGGCGTCCTAACCCGTAACTTAGGGCTAGGACTTAGCGTTTTCTATTTCCGTATCTAACTCTACCGCTATTATTACGTCTTTATCTTATATGGTAGTAGCGTATAATAACGTATTTAGTGTTTAGGGCATTAGGTTAGGTATTAAGCGGCAGCTACTAAACCTAGCTATTAGGCAGTTTAGGTTATTATAATAACAGCCTTTTTAATAGTATCTATAGCAGCGTCCTAGTTTCTAAAGTAGCTCGCGCTCTCTATTTAAGAGTTTTTATAGGAAGGTTAGTATAGAGAAATTAATATTGGTTCCGGTAGTACTTAAGGTAATAGGCGTTGGTAGCTTAATATATATAGGTTTAGTAGGCCTAGGGGGCTTCTATAGAGAGGTCTTTAGGTAAAAGTTAGTAGTAGCAATCTAATTTAGTTATTATTTAATCTTCTATAGAGCTGCTACTATATTATAAAAATAGTTGTAGTTATAGCTGGCGGCTGCGTAATTAAGGTAATAAGTAACTTTTTTAAGGAGGTCCTCCTAGTTTTTAGTATTGTCTTAGGTAAGGGCTTTAGTATATTCCTAGAATTTAATATAGAATTCGTTAAATAATTTAGTAGGGCTTATCTTTAGGGCATGTAGTTTAGCTCGGTTAGTAGCTAGTAGGTTATAGTCGCGGTATATTAGGTTAAGATTATTAAGGACTTTTTAGTAGGACTACTACTTTTAGGGGCTACTAGTCTCCTATTAGGCTAAGAGTTTATTAAATAGTATACCCTTTATTCGTCCAATAATATAGCTAATCTTAGTGTCTTTTATAGGAAAAAGGCAGGTACTCTAAGTTAGTTTTTTACGGATTTATATCTTCTAGTGGCTATATTCCTTATAGTCTCCCTAAAAGACTAGGGGATTAGAGTAGCGTATATTAGACCCTATAGTAGTAGTTTAGGTCTAATTATTATAGCTTTTATTATCGCTACTTTATTAAGGGTTCCTATTAGGTAAAGCTGCTTAGCACTAGCCCTCTATTAAGCGTTAAGTAGGTAAAGTTGCCGGGGGTATAAAGACTTAGGTGGCGTTATATATAGTAAAAAGGTATTTAACGTTGTTATAAATATGCTTATTAAGCTAAGATTATAGGTATTTAATTATGCCTTCTCTTTTAGTAACTATAGCAATTAGTATAATCTTAGCCTTCTTAAACTGTTAGATATTGCGTTTAGACATATAAAGGTTATCTTTAGTTTCTTAATATATGTTATTAGCGAGCGCCTTATAAGCTTATAGGTCTTAGATAATATCGCGATCTTAAGTAGTATATATTTTGGCTTATATAAGCTTTAAGTAATAGTTTTATAGAAGGCGGTAGTATTTATTAGGGTCTTATACTACTATTTTTACAAACGTCTCGGCGTCTTATATTTCAATTTTAATAGGTAGTAGCCCTTCTGTTTGCTTATCTGTAGTTATATAGTTAATAAAAGATAAAATATTATTAGTGTCCGTCTCCTTAGGAGTTAAGGCTAGGGCTAATAAATTAAATTCTCCTAAGATTAATTAGCGTTGTAGGTTAAGTATAGGTATTAGATTATTCTTTAAGTTTAATATAGTAGCTAGTAAGGGATATTATCTTACTATTATAGGTTCTTTAGAAGTATAAAGTAAGGTAATTTATAAATACGCTGCTTTTAGTAGCGCCTATAGTATTATAAAGACGTAGAATTAGTTATAGGCTAAGCGTTAGTGGTAAAAAAGGCGTAACGTAATGTTATAGGACGGGGGCAGTGGCTATAAAGCGTATGTATTCGAGGAGTCTATAAGACGTTACGCGATCGATTGTAAGGGTCAAGGGCGTAAGGAGGTAATATACTTACGCGTAGCTAATATAAGCTGTACGCGAGGTATACGTAAGAGCACGGGGCTCTCCTATAGAGGCCCCTGCGGTAGGGTTCTATAATAGGGAATATGTAATATAATTATAATTTATATAGTTACAATTTGTACAGTTTTTACAATTTATATAGTTTGCGCACTATTTATTATAGGGTAGCGTTTTACCGCAATTTGCTATTAGATGCTGTAAACTTATTACAAAATACGCAATTTACTATTAGGGTGCTGCAAACTTGTTATAAAACGTACGTTTTACGCAGATTGCTATTAACCATATACATCTGCCGCGATCGTATAGTTTGCGGCAATTTGCTGTAAACCGCAATAACCAGCCCAAAAAAAAATCCTAATGGCCCTACAACTCTATTACTAGAAATTATCTCTATAACTATAGATAATTTATAGCTAGTATCCTTTACAGTAGTAATTTAAAAGGCCTTTAAAGTTATAATTACTTTTTCCTTCTTACCTACGCCTAGGCGTATACCTATTTTATTATAATTATATATATAATAATAAATTCAATTTACCGTCCAACCTGGTCCCCCTAATGGGTCCACATAGACTAATTCCTATGGGAAAAAACCTCCTTATCTGAGAAAAACCCTATTTTTTTTAGGTATACAAAAAACCTCTAGGGGAAACGTAAAAGGTAATACTTCCAGATAGCATCCGTACTACATTAACGAGAGGAAAAACACCGTTAGGTTACTGCTTTAAGACTCCGTAGGAGTGTCTAAAATACCTATCTTGCCCCGTCTGCCACTTAAACCATTTTTACTATGTCTGTGTATTGCCTATATAAAGTCGTATGCCTGTCCCTAGCTCCTTTTCTAAGTCTCCTATGAATATCTCCTGATAATAACGCTTGCGCTCTGCCTGGGCCTGTATGCTAAGGTCTCTTATCCATTCCTTTATTAAAAGGTTTCTACAATAGGGTGTGTATAACTTGGTATCGCTTTTGCCCTAGGGCCCAAACCTAGGCCCTTGCACCTATTCGTAAGGTATAGGAGGACGCTCTAGATAGGGGGGACTAGTCCCTATAACTAGATACCCAGGTTACTAGGTAATATTAAAATAGGGGGCCTCTGCTACGCTTAGGGCGCGGATTGTTTGCGTATATATATAGTTACTATGCGGTGTATATAGTATTCGTAGGAGGAAGGAGGTACGCCGGAGGGATAATTGCTTGTTGATTTGAATGACCGAACGTGTATAATAGACGTGGTAGCTATATTTAAACTTTTTGCTAGGGCTCACCCCCCAGTAAAATTTTTTTTATACTACCACCACCACGTCGCTGCGCAGGCGCTGCGCAGCCGTATATACGTCTCTGCGTTTGCTCTGGTAGTCTATTGACACGATCTAAATAGAACATCAATAGTAGCTGCTAGGTTCCCGGGCTCCACCGCGTAGAGGTGTAGAGGCCGATTTTATCGAGCCCTATAATTATATATATCTCCTATTATAATTTTATAAAGCCATACTACGCTATTATAGTCCTTATACTAGCGCAATAGCGCTATTAGATCTTTTGCTACCTATCTTTTTAGCTCCTTAGAATTTTTAGTATATAGGCTAAATTTAGGGTAGCGCTTAGTAAATCTGTTGGTCCAATAGCTACTATAAAGTAGTGGCTCTTCTGGGCCGGTATAACGCGATTTAAGTATATAATTATACTCCCACTTAAGCTCCTAGACTATCATACGCGTTTTAAGCGCGTTATAGCAATATAGCTATATTAGAAGGCTATTTTCCTTATATAGAGTAAGTAGTAGGTTATAAGCTAGTAGTCTAGGCTTACTAGGAGTCTATAAACGCGATTCTTGACGCGGTTATATTTGGCATAAAAATGGCGCGCAGTAACAGTAATAAAAGGAAACTTATAGGCTATATAGGTAGCAAAAGGCCTTTTAAACCTTAGCCTTATCTTTAAAAGAATTAGAAGTTATAGTTATAGTATAATTATTATAGTTTAAAGTTCGAAGTTGTTCCTAAGTTCTTTCCTATGCTATATACTATACTAGCAGCCACTTAACTAGCTAAGTAGTATTGGTTAAGTCTACGAAAATCAAAACGCTACAAGTATACCCCCTACCTAAACAGCTTAGATCCCTCTACTTTAAGTTAAAATATTACATATATTTAACTTGGTTATCCTTTAATATATTAGCGTTTATTTAGAACTTAGTTTATATATAAAATACTAAAATAGTAAACTCTTAATTACACGCACACCTATATAGATTTAATTAATAGATTACTAGCTACTATGCCTTTTAATTATACTTCTAATAATATAGATCTTATTAAGCCTACCAAATATAACATTCTACTTAATTAGACTGCGAAAAAAACCCATCTAAAACCCTATCCACTGCCTAATTTTTGACTACTTTAAAGACACAATTGGGACGACTATAGTGTACTAAATCTTTCTTTTAACGTTAATTGGCACAATCCTATATAGCTATTTAATCTTTTCTTTATAGATGAGATAATAAATAAGCTTATAAAATAGACGAATACCTATATAAAGCTATATCTACCTAAAAATAAACCTAAATAACTACGCGTATAGTAACTAATATATAAGCAGGATATAACAAAGCCTTAGAGGAAATACCATAATAGACTTATTAATAGACTGGGTATATAGGCTAAGGGATAGTTAATAATATATATATAACTAGTAGAGTAGGTTACCTAATAGATTAACTCTAATTATATTCTAAGATTTACTATAAAGAAAAGAACTATCTAAGTAGAGACTGTGGTCCTTTAAATATATAATACTACGCCTAAGAAATATGCTAAGTATATTAGTACATTACGTTTTTATATTTCCACGTTCCTATATTCCAAATTTATAACATAACTAACTATATAACTTAGCTACCCCTTATCCTATAGCCTAATTAGTTTTAGTGCCTCCCGTACTATCTTAACTAACCCATTTATATCTCTTCTTAGTAGTGCTACTACTGCTAATATAAGGTCCGTAATACGGGAACTATATATATATTTAGCAGTGCTTATTTATATAGGTATTACTACTAAATCGTCTATTAAGGACTATTAGCGGAGTTTAGATATATATGGCTCCAAGTATATTATTAAAAAATATATAAGAAGCGTTAGATTTTAGCAACTTAATTATTACTTTTTATGCACTATACCTTAGCCTAAAAATGATTCTATACCTTAAACTATATTTAATTAAGTTACTAAACTTACTAAGTACCTTTAACTTACTTATAGGAAGTTCTATAGCCCTAGCGCCTACCTTATAGTTAATAAAATAATTAAACGCTTTATAGGCCGCGCCCCTAAAACTGTTAACATTCCTACTAAGCTAATACTGTAATGTATCTTTTAGCACCTCTTTATAAGCTCCTCGGGCTTGCAGCCCTTCCCTCCTTATCGGTTCGTCTCTCTCTCTGTACTAGGCTATTGCCTACCCTTATTACCATATTGTCCTCTTCTACCGACTCTCCTTTTCTACCGACTCTCCTTATGACTTATGCTCGGCTTGCCTGCTCCCTACCGTATACCTTAGCAATATGCCTTATAAATACCTAAAGGCTTTTAAAATATAGGTACTAGTAAATAAGGGCTATATACTTAATTAGTTATAGCACGTAAAAGGTAATAAGGTAGGCCTAGTTAATTCAGATAAGATATTTATTAAAGAAGGCCTTTTAAAGATATAGGTAGTAGTCCTTAATCTTCTTACCTAGCGCAATATAGAGTTAAATAAGCCACTTTATTTACTAGGGAAGTATATTATTTGGCCTAATAATGTATTTATAAGTGTTAAGCTTTTTAAATAACTTTAAGAGCTTAAAATTAGAGGCGTAGGAACCGTTTATATAACTAGAATAAAGCGTAAGAGAAAGGGAGGGAAGGTAGGCAACATTCTAGTATACAAATTAGTAGGTAGTAGAAAGAAGGTTAAAGTTCCTATAGAGTAAATTAACTAAAGGCTTACTAACCTTAAATTAACTTACGTAGCTTAGATATAATGGGATATGTTATATACAGCAACTTTTAAAGATGGCTAGGTTATAGAGTTTGCCTAAAAGGATGCTAATATAGTGCTTTTTATAAGTATAGTTAACGATAGTAAGTACACCAAAATGCTTCTAAATTAAGGCTTAAGCCCTATATACTAATAACGTTATATATTATTGTCGGTATAACTCACTTTATCAACGTGCACGAATATCACTTGTAGTGGTACGTATGCGGTGTTAAAGTTAGTAGTTAATTCTAGAAGAAAGGGGTTGCTCCAAAGTCAGATAGCTAGTCTCGCTTCGTGGCCTCGTGACCACGTTACATGATTAACGTTCCGACACTAGAGCAACTCTAAAAAGAAGGCTAATCTACACTCTAAAGTTAAGTCTCTTCTAGACTATTTGTAGCGTATACGCAATAGTTAGCTCTTCCGTCTATAATACGTAATAGCTTCCACGTGTAACGGTGCTGGAGCGTTATCTGCCAAATTCTACTAAATTCTGCCAAATTCTGCTATGCCGTTGAACCAGCCAATCAGGATTTTCTATGCCCGGCATAGAAAATCGCTATTAGCTCGCCTGCTACTAGCGCCTTGGCGGCTGGCTCTGTATAGTATAAGCCCGTTATACCTAGTCGTATAACGCTAGACCGAAGCTAAATCCGTCCATTCAACCCACCCTACGGCCCGTAATTCGACTCGATTCGTATTAATAAGCTATAATAGTGCCGTACAGGGTTTACCCTTTGTCATAGCGTCCGCAGGGTTAGTGTCTCTATTAATCTACTTAACTTTAGTAATCTGTTTTCGTTCATAAGCTTAGCGAAGGCACATTACATTAATTATTAAGCGTTTCTCTTGCGTAGTTCCTAGTCGGACGAGACAGTTGTATAAAGACTTTAAGTCAGTATAGAGAACGAGTAGTAGGTTAACCTATAGGACCTTATCTAGCGTAGATTTAATTATAGCGCCTATGTTAAAACCGTGCGCTATACTATACAGCTCTAAGGCTAATACACTCCTAGTAACTCTTTTACACTTAATTAAAGACCAGTAAACAATATTTGCCTTATTTAAGGCGTCTGCTAGTACAAGTACGTAGCCAATTTGCGAAGATAGGTCCTTATTATTAGCGAAGGAAGCGTCTGTAAATACCAGGAGTTATAAGGTATTGGCGTCTAGCTTAATAAACTTTAGGCCTCTATTCGCGTTCTTAATCTGCTAGCTTAATCGCCTATTAAGACTCTTTATATTATCTTTAACTAGGTTAATTACCTAGGCAGTAAAGAATAAGTTATATAAGGCCTCTAGCTAATAAACTAAGGCGATATAGGCTCCTCTGGCGCATTAAGCGATATACTAGTCCTTTAGCATAAGTAGGCCACGCGTAACTCCTCTAGAGCTAGTGCTGTCTGCTAGCGTAGTGTTAACCATACTAAGGTTCTCACACTGGCGCTTTTACGTTAGCGTAATGCTCCCGTCTCGTATTAATTAAATAAGTCCTTCGTTAAACTTAATTGGTATATTAGCGGTCAGTTGCTCTCGCTCCTTAGCTATAAATTCGGCCTTATATAGTTCGCTTTATTTAGCCTCTGTAAAGGTATCGTCTGCAAGGAATAGTGTATTATTAGTCTATAAGCCAACGATTCCGAAAGGCTTATCACTGTAAAGTAAGCAAGGGTCGTACGTGGACTAGTCTATTTACAGCTAATTAACGTGGTATAAATAGTAGGTCTTAAACCAGTGGTTTCTAGCTTCAGGTACTCCATAAAGTAGCTTTATAACCTTTAGAATGGAGTCCGTATCAATTCCCAATTATTTATTTAGCTCATATGGTGGTTATATATAGAACTCGCGGTTCAGGTTCATAGTAGACTGGACGTAGGCTTATAAGATGTCTCAGAGGTAGAGTTATATCTACGGTAGCATAGCAGCAATATAGAGAATCAGCCGCTAACTAACTCGTTAAATCATTAGTGACTAAGTAAGGACTAGCTCTTTCTCTAAGTTATTATAGGCCTGTATAACAAGTCGTAATTTCTTAAAGGCTTTATCGGTTCCCTTATTCTTAATCTTATCAACAAACCGTGAATTAAAGAGTCTGACCCCCTTTGGCATATTGTGTAGTTTAATAATCTTAAAGACACCTTTCTTAAGTAGGCCTGTGACCTCCTTTTGTCGTAAAGCGCTGAATTGGGTGTTACTATCGTTCTATAAGTAAATAGTAGTATTAGCCATATCTGCGGTATCATCGTCCTGTAAGTAGATAGCGATATTAGCGATATCCGTAATATCCGCAATATCCGCAATATTACCCGTAAGAGCGCCTATATCCGTCGTAGTATCCGTAACAGCTGTATCTGCGACGGCCGTAAGCAATGGGTATTTACGGGGGCGGCCTCTACCTCGCTTTAGCGGTAGCTGTAGTTTAGCCTTAAGTAACGATTAAGGTTCGGCTGGTGAAGGTACTAGTTTATCTAATTTAACAGACTCTTGTGGTTCGACTGGGTTTTGTAGGTCCAGTAGATAAGGTTTTATAACTATAGAGCGGAAGGTCGTAGGCCTATTTAGTAGTTTTACGGTGCAGGTCTTGCCGTTAACGGCAAGCAGTATATATGGCCCATCCCAATAACCGCTTTGGCCAGTATTGCCTTCTCTCCAGACTAAGACAGGCGAACTAGGTGGGAAGCCGTGAATGGCGTTAGTTCGTGGTCCGTTTCGCATATTAAGAGCATCAGCAATCTATCGTTCAGCTCATAGCTTCTAAATTTCCACCATTGCTTTCTTAATAGCCGCAGCTCGCTATATAACTGAAGGTAATAGCGCGTCCAATTCAACCATTTAGGGGTAGGCTCTAAAGACTAGGAGTATAGGGACTAGGCCTTCTAGGCCAGCCGTGTCATTAATGGCTTTGAAGGCCATTTATAGGGCCATGTCCTTGCTGATTTCAGGGATTTTAGTCGTAATAATTTGGTAGGCTCGTCGTAGCGGACCGTAGTAGCGTTCTACCATTCTAATGGAATTATGTGATTTGACTGGAACTGACTTTATAGTTGCTCCCATAGTGGTAGCATAGTGCTTAAACTCCTTACTGACAAAGTTCTTCCTAGCGTCTATGGTAATTAAGTCTGGTGGTCCTAAATAGCTGTTAATCCAGCACATTTAAAGAACATCCTAAGTGTGCTTGGCGCTAATGTCTTGTAGCCATCTACCAGTTTAAAATCAAGTTGCTTCATTAACTACGTGTAATAGGGGGGAGCCGCTAATATACATAATATCGACGATAATGTTATAATTAAAATTGACGTCGTCTTATAAGGTAAAGCGAAATCTACCTAGAGATCTACTATACTTCTAGCAGTAGTGGTAGAGTCTAGTTAGTTCTTTAATAGCAGATCTATCAGTATTATAGCCGTGGCCAGCTTTATTAAGAAGCTTTTATAGTCTGTCAACTAACGGGTAACCAAATTAACGGTATAGACGTCGTAGTTCTACGTCAGTTAAGTAGTAAGGGTTTATATTAAAAGACTCGACCAAATAAGACTGTAGGGAGAAGCTCTATAGGAGAAATGGGTGGCCAAATCGTCTGACTACTGGCACCTTTTTAGTGCGAGTAATGATAACGTCTTTTAGGTTATTGTATTTAATATAGAGTCTATCCATATCTGCTAAGCAAAGTAGGAAGGAAGTATCTGCTTTAACGATATGGAATTATACCTTACCTATAGGGCTGTTGACATCTATAGTTCCGATAGACGTAGAGGCTCCGATCCCGAATTGGACAGTCACTTAACCCTTAGTTAACGTGTTAAGACTTACGGACTTATCTACGGCCTATAGAGCTTAGAATTAACCATAGCCAGCTATAGACTTACGCGAAGCACCTGTATTAATTATAATTCCTATAAAGACCGTTAAGGTGTATCGTGACGCTGTGGCTGTAGCCGTACTGTAGGCAAATGGGTCGGTCTCCGTGTAAGGTTCCGTAGTAGACTTCGTAGTAAGTTTTAAAGCCGTAAGCAGGTATGTATAAGCCTTATTAGCTAGCTCTACGCTTATAGAGGTTGCTTCCTCCGTAGTAAGTGTTCTAAAGGTAGTAATATAGGTAGAACTATCGTTAGGTTCTCTAGCATCGCTCCCAGAGTCATCAGCGTCTTATATGTAGGCTTCGAAGTCTAAATCGTCATCTTTATCTCTTTCGCAAGCAGCGACGTATTGCTTAAAGTAGTTATTAAAGTTACCCTTATTACGGCCTTTAATATCAATAAAGCGTCTCTTATAGTCGTCTCTGGACCGACTACGCTTCTCCTCTATATGTTTCTACAAACGGCAGTCCTCCTTCTTATAGATATAGCACTTAGCCTTTAGTCTGCCGTTAGTTCTATAGGGGCAATTGCTACCGTAGCGATTGGTGTTTCGGTCTCGATTCTGGTTATTTTGGTAGTAGCATTAATCTATAAAAAAGGCTTAGTAAGACGATCTTATTAAGGCCTATAGGGGGTATTCTTTTTCCTACGCAATAATAGAGGATTATAGCTTACTAATTAACTAAGAGAGGTCTTCTAAAGGGTTGGAGACAGCAATACGGCATGCTGGTACTCCCTGGCAAGCAGTAACCAGCTTATTTATAAGGATGCGGTTTATACGGAAGTCTAGGTATAGTCCATAACGTTGCTTTAGCAGCTTATCTATAAGTAGTTAGAAGTTCTAATAGATTAACTTATTAGGGTTCTCGTCCATAACTCCTTAGAGGGTTATACTATTCCACTCCGTAAGGTTCTTGCGGTAGTATTCTGGCCCTTTAAAGAACTGTTATATATGGTTACAGGCTTTAGTAAAAGGTCTTAACTCAAGGTTACTATTATAGTAGTAGTCCTAAGCAAGCCCTTTTAGCATGCTAGGGAATGCCACTATATAGCCTTCTGGTGGTAAGCCAGATCTCTTACAAATGTTATAAAAGATAGTTAGCTTAAAGTTAAAGCTGTCATTAACTCTATCGTACTTTTAGTCGTCTATGTAAATCTTTACAATTATAGCCACCTCCTTACTGTATCCAGGTCCTTACTTAGGTCCTTGCTTAGGTCCCTACTCTATACTAGGCATAGCTAGTTTAGGTGGTGTATGTATATATAGCTGCTGCGGTTGCTATAGCTGCTGCGGTTGCTGCTCTCTTAGCCATAGTAATTGGTCGATAAGGGCGTGGATTTGGTTATAATTGGAGGATTAAGGACCGGGAGGGGTAGTAGGGGTAGCGGGGGCAGCAATCGGAGTGGCTGGCAGTGCAGCGGTTGGAGTAGATCTAGGGGGGGTAGTAGGGGTAGCAGGGGCAGCGGCCAGAGTAGCTAGTGGTGCAGCGATTGGAGTAGCTAGTGGTGCAGCGAGCTTATCTAAGGTCAAATTAAGTCGGTTCCGCAGGGCCATAGTAATCATTGGCCCAATCTCAATAATGGTTAGGTCAATCTCTTCATCCGTCCATTCGTAAGGCTCTTCTTCATTAGCGACGTCCGTCAGCACACTGCCAAGGGTATGTCTCTTATCTTGCTTAACAACGTATACTCCTCTCTTAACTAGGTAGTTACGGATTCCTATTCTAGTTTCAGATCGTACTCGTTTAAAGAGCTCTAGCGTAAAGTCTTTAAAGTCTTCCTAAAACGCTGTCCATAATAAAAAGTCTATAAGGTTATACCGTGTATATAGGTGCATCTTAGTCTCCAGATACTCCGCTAGGTTATTATCCGTAGCCGTCTCCAAGTTAATTCCGTTGCCGTATTTAGCAATTTTTTCCTTCTAGTTAATTTCCATATTATCGTGTCTTTGTGGATATTGTGGTTCAGAATTAAGTAGAGGTTCTAAAGGTTCGAGTTTAAGGTTAAGTTCAAGGTTTAAGGTATATAAAAGTAAGGGTGTAAGGGTGTGTACATGTCCCCTTAACAAATCTACAGTTCTTAAAAACTGAAGACCGAAGACGATTCTTAGCAAAGATACGGTCCTCTAGGCGATCTTACACATCAACAGTTAAGTTAATACGTGGTCTTAAGCTTTGAGGGTCCTCTAGGCGATCTAACGCGTTAACGGTTAAGTTAATGCGTGGTCTCAAGCTTTAAGGATAACGTAGCTCTCTCTAAGTAAAGATACGATTCTCTAGGCGATCTTACGTATCAGCAAGCTGATACGTGGTCTCGAGCTTCAAGGGTAACGTAGCTTTCTCCTTCAACTAAAATAGGGCGATAGCTTGGCGATTATCGAATACCGGGTGGTGCTGGTTCTCAAGCTTTGCTATTACATATTTCCTAATCTATACGTCTACTAATCAGTGTCGGTATAACTCACTTTATCAACGTGCACAAATATCACTTGTAGTGGTACGTATGCGGTGTTAAAGTTGGTAGTTAATTCTAGAAGAAAGGGGTTGCTCCAAAGTCAGATAGCTAGTCTCGCTTCGTGGCCTCGTGACCACGTCACGTGATTAACGTTCCGACAATTATAGATCGATTAACAAAGGAAACTAACTAAAAATGTCCTCCTCTTACCTAAACTGGCGCCTAAATAACTTACAAAGTCTTTGGCAATAAAGTAGTTAAAACACTACGTATTTCTGCCTTTATTTTCTATTATAATTTATATATAGGCGGTGTAGATATTGTAGGTTAGTTATAGTCCTATTTTAATACCTAGAGGACGCATTAAAAGACGTAGAAGCCTCTTTTTTACTTCCTACTTAATATAATCCTTAGTAATTCCTACCTACTATCCTCTTACTATTCTATTAATTGCCGAGTAACTCGCTATAAGGGCTATAAATAGTTCAGAAAGGCTATAAAGCTATATATATTAGGAAAGCTTTAGACTAAGCTAAAGAACTATTTAGCCTATATAAAGGCTTAAAGAATATTTAGGAACACTATAAAGGATTAAGGAAGTCTTTATTAAAGCTCTTACTAAATTCTATTTGGAAACCACATGGTAGTAAGAACTAAAAGAGGCCTATACGAGCGCCAAGGATATATTTTTGGTGTAAAATATATTAGATTCCATTCTGCAGAAAGGACGAGTATTAGTTACCTTATATTAAGCGACTAAACTCTAAGGAATAAGCTATATAGATTGTTTTATATAAGATTTTATAAATATTACTAGCCTCGTATTTCTAAGCATGACGATTTAGGTTAGTTAATTTAATTAGATAATCCTTATCAATAATAGATGAATATAAACTAATGTATTAAGGGAGAGAGCTAGTTCTACAGATTAATTTAACTATATTTTTAAGATAATAGCTACTATAAAGATATATATTAATTTCGTTAAAGAAGGTAACCGCTCTATATATAAAATAAGTCGCTATAGAATTAGCTTTTAACAAAAAAGGTTAGCAATATCCGTACCGTCTACTAAGCTAATTTAGGATAGTAATCGTTTTCTTAATCCAAGAGACTTTGGCAAGATTTATAAAAAAACCTTTACCTTAGTAAGCTTAGACGTGATTCCTTACCTTAGCAAGCTTAGACGCAATTCTATTAGTATGGATTTTTAATCAGTTCATAAGCTTACTAACTACGTTTATGCGAAACCACTAGAATTACGTCTAAGCGTGTTTTGTAAAGGTTCTTAGTAAATTTAATAATATCCGCGTTACGGAAATTGCGGATATTAGAATAACTTAATACTAATATTTTATATTATTTCCTAAAGTTTATTAATTATATAACAGAACCTAGGCTTTTAGAATATATTATTTTTATTACCTAGGTCTTTTTAGGTCTTATAATTATTTTTATTAAAAAAAAACATATTATTAGCAATTCTATAACTATATATAACTTTATTAAACGCTAGCTAATATATATAAAAACTATATAGATCTATAATAGCCACCCTAAAGAACCTATTATAGCCTAGCAGATATATAGCGTCCGCGTTATAGTGTATAACACCTACTATAATCTTATTACGCACTAATTACTAAGTTATAGATATCTAAGTAAATTACTATATACTATTACTAAAACCCGCTAAGCGGAGAGGAAAGAAGTTAAGTAAGGTACTAAAACAGCCGCGGCCGTATTAGGTGTTAGATAATTAGACTTAGTATAATAAAGCCTTGTAGCAGGAACTACAGTAGACTTATTAATAGGCTGAGTATATAGGTAAATAAGAAGTCAAAAACGTAATATAAACTGGTGGAGTGGTTACCTAATAGATTAACTCCAATTATATTCTAAGATTCACTACAAAAAGAGAAGAACTATCTAGGTAGGGACTATAGTCCTTTAAATACACAACCGTACTCTTAAGAATCCTCCTTATATGTAAAGTACGTCTTATATATAAGGTACGTAAGTCCCTTCCGTTCCTCTTATTTAATATATAGCATATTATATAACCTTAGTTACTATTCCTCGTTATATAGATCTATTAGTTCTATCCTAGACTATGCCTTAATTAACTAACTAGCTGCTTTTAACCCCTCTCCTAGTAGTTATAATATTGTACTTAAAACGTTTGTAATACCATCTCCCTCCTTTTTATCTTCGTCCTTAAAGACTGTTAATGTCTCTAAGTTATTTACTAGAGGTATAATATCCGTCTAGTTAATTTAGTTAGTATTATTACTTATTATACCTAAAGCTTCTTCTTCTTTATACGCCTAACATTATGCCCGCACCGTTGCTGCAATATTATCGCTTAGTAAAATTATACTATCTTTGTATTCTCGTTATACAAAAGAGGGATTAGTTTATATTACATTGGCAAGTCTATCCTCCTAATAACCGTCCTCTTACTTAGAGTGCACTAAAGCAAATATTTATTTATCCTATAACGTTTGCTCTACCTTAGATACTAAATATACGCGTTCTATTATCCTAAATAGTTATTTAGTTCCCTAATTAATTTGCCTTAGGGTCTTGTGTTTAATTTACTACTGCTCGTCTTAATAGCGAGTTATCTTAAGCCCTTACTAAGTTAAAACGTTCTTATAATGCAGAATAGAAGGCTTTAAATACTTATATCGCGGCGTCTACTTAATTACTTTGTCTTAAGAAGGTTTGTAAAAAGGTCCGTTTTAAGGAGTAAAAACTTATAGAATAAGGTTTATAGAAACTTAACAATAAAAGAATGGATTTTCTTCCAGCTAAGAAGGAAATAGATTTAAGTAGTTTAGCAACTACTCTTTTTAGGTCCCCCTTAGGTAGTTTATTTTTTGGTAATTTTTTCTTATTAATACTACCTAACCTAATCTCTTCTAATACTCCTATACCTTTCTTATAACATTTTTTAGATTTTCTAGTAGTTCCTAGGTAGTCTTCTTATAGCCTATCCACTTAACTTTATACTATATTTTATCGTTAATGTCCTTATAACTAACGATCTTTAAAACTTACTATTTGTCTTCCTCTTATCCTCTATACGTGTCTGCTTTATAAACTAGTGGCTTAATATTCCTATATACTGGCTCTGGTATTATAATATACTATATAGGGTAGATCTTTATTTTAGCTAGTAGGTTTAACTTAAACGTAACTAGTGAAATCCTTTATATAATTTTAAAAGGTCCTAGTCTAACATAGTCTAACTTCTTACTTAGTTGTTAACTCTTAAAATTTTTATATAGTAGCTATACTTTATCTCCCTCCTTAAGATCTGGTCCCTTAGATCTCTTAGCGTTATAGTACCTTTTTATCCTTTCTTATATCTTTTTTACTAATTCTTTAAGGTCTATATAAAGATTTATTAACATCTTTATTCTTTCTTTAGCTATACTACTCGTTTTTTTACTTACCGTAGTAACAATGATATTCTTAGTTTATATCTATAGTTTGCCTTAAATAGTAATATACCTATTCCTTTTTATAGTGTTATATTATATATAAACTATATAACTAGTAATAACAATATCTAATTATTCTATGCGTAATTAATATAATGTCTTAGATACTATTCTAGCGTCTAATTTAATCTTTCTATTTAACCATCCGTCTGCGGATAATATGCGGTAGAAGTTACTACATAAACTCCTTATTCTGCCAAGAATACCTCCTAAAATACTGCTATAAATCTTAGGTTTTTATCTAATATAATCTTACCTAGTACTCTATATCTTATAAACACTTTTTTAACATAGATTCTAGTAATATCTTCCGCTGAGATTTCTTCTGTATATGCTATAAAGTAGCCCTATTTAGTTAACTTATCTATTATTACTAAGATTATATTATACTCTTATCCGGTAATAGGATCTCTTAATTTTAGTAACTTAATGATAAAGTCCTATAATATAACCTCCTATAGTCTCTCTAGTATTTCTATAGGTTGTAGCCCTCTATATAGCTTATGCCTTATTAGTTTATTCCTTTAGTAATTTAAACACTCCTTTATTACTTTTCTAGCTATATTTTAGATTCTGTTAATAATATATTCTTCTTATAGCCTTAACACTAAGCCTATTACTCTATTGTGTCCTTAAGTTATTTCCTTATAGAAGTCTTTTATAAAATACTCTGCTATGCTTTTTAGGATATACTTTACTTCTTAATTTTCGTATATATCTATCTGTAGATCTTCTAGCTATGCTTTTAGAATTCTTTATACCTAAAAGCTCTCTAGTATCTTATAGACTCTTTCTAGTTCGTTACCCTCTTAAGTTGCTACTAGTTTAGGGTAATTATATCTAATCCATCTATTTTTATCTCTGCGTAGCATTGCTCCTAATAGTTTTTTTTATTATTCTATAGTTTAGCTTTTCTACTAAGCGTATCTACTGTTATATTCTTAGTTCCTTTAGTATACTAAATTTTAAAATAGTATTCTGTAAGTATCTTTACCTATCTAACTCTATAATTAAGTTCTTTTATTATTAGGAACCTTATTAGGTTCTTATAATCCGTCTTAACTATAAATAGTTTCTCTACGCCTTATAAGAATGCTCTCTATTCCTTAAGTACTATAACTATAACTAATAACTCTTTACTATAGACGTTATAGTTTAACTCTAGTAGTGTTATTTTCCGACTATAATATAATATTGGATGCTATGCGTCCTTATGCTTTTATAGTAAGTATACTCCTAGTATATAGTCTAATATATCTGTTTCCACAACCATGTCTAGCCTTAGTTAGTAGATTTTAAGGATTAGCTCCTAGGTAAACAACTCCTTAAGTTCCTTAAATAACTTCTTTTATTTATCTCCCTATACCTATAGTTCCTCTTTCTTTATAAGCCTAATAAGTGGTTTAATATTCTTTAACTATTATGCTATAAACCTTCTATAGTAGTTGCAAAACCCTAAAAATAACCTTAACTATATTATATTCTCTAGTTCCTACTAACTTACTATAGCTTTAATCTTCTTTAGGTCTATACTAATATAACCTAATTTAATAATAAATCTAACGAAATTAGTCTTCTTTATAAAGAACTCGTATTTCTTAATTACTACTAGCATCTATTCTTCCTATAGTCTCTTTAAAACNTATTTAANNTNTTCNCNNTNTTCTTCCTTAGTTATTAAGTAGATAATAATATCGTTAAGGTATACTATAATAAACTTATTAAAGTATTCTCCTAATATACTATTAATTCTTTTCTAAAACGTTACTAGTGTATTTATTAATCTAAATTACATAACTAATAGTTTGTATAGTTCTTCTCTTAACCTAAAGGCTGTCTTTTATTTATCACCTTCCTTAATTCTAATTTAATAGTACGCCTATCTTAGATCTATCTTTATAAAGATTTATACATTGCCTATTTAATCCTAGATTTCGCTAATTAAGGGTAAAGAATACCTATCCTTTTAAGTAATGCTATTTAACTATATGTAGTTAATATATAACCTAAGTTTTCCATTCTTTTTTGGTACGAATAGTACTAAATAATCTACTAATAACTATAATGGTCTAATATATCCCTTTTATAAGTTTTCTTAAACAAACTCTTTAAGTGCTCTTAACTCTTCCTTAGTAAGCTTATAGGTTAGAAAGAACCTTAAACTTATTCCTAGTTCTAATTCTATTTTATAGTTCTATACTATATAATTTACCAACTTGAACTATATACTAGCGATAGAGAAAAGGAGCTCTTGCTGCACCCGGCCTAAAAAGACCAAAACCAACCAAAAGAACCCTGAAAAACACCTAGAGAATCCCCCTGAGATGCATGCATCGCAGGGGAGGCACACGTCAAACGACGGTGGCTCGCACTCACGCGCGACCGCTAGAACTACGCCCAGCAATGGCCCTCTATAATAAAGACGGGCGAATACTATACCATAAAGCGGAAATACCTCTATTAAGAAGGCATCTAATAAAATATAAAGCCTATTAGACGCGTTTAGTATCTAAAATTGCGGGGGAGTAACCGTTAGCTATAATAAACTAATATAGCTAGCAGAATGGCTCCGCCAGTCCAGTAAACTTTAGGCGCCCCTCTAGCAAACCCTTAATTAAATCCTCTAATAGCTAAGTAAAATTGAAAACAAGTATAACCCCCCCTTACCGGCGAACCGTACCTGGGCTACTATAGCTGCGCTTTTATAGTATAGGGAACCTACCCCCCTTAAGTTAATAACTGGGTATATAATTATAATATAACCAAATATAGAATAAGTAGAGGGGCTTAGGGGATAATTAGAAATAGAAGTCCTTATAAAGATACGCAAAAAGGTCCATAACGCTGTTATAGTTTAACACCTTAAGAGTGGAGATATTAGAGTTACCTTAAAGGACTAATAGGCAAAGGAACGAGCTATAAGGGTAAGGAATAAGCTAGGAGAACGTATTAGCATAAAAGTACTCTATAAGGATTACCTAGTTAAAGTCCTAGCGGTTCCTATAAGCCTTAGGGTAAAAAAGGGATGCTAGGCGGATAATATAGTAATTATATAGGAGATAGTAAGATAAACGGAACGCCTTATACTAGGACTTAAAATCACCTAAATCTAATAACTTTAATAGGAAAATATAAACTAAGTATATAACGAGAATAATAAAAGGATATAAGGGTCGCCGGAGACTTGCTAGGGAGACGCTAGACGAATATATAGCTCCCTTATCGTCAGCATATATATACTAGGAATGCAAAAACTCCTTATCTAAAAAGGAATAATTATAAATGGCCTTATATATAATATAAGGCTCTACAACTATAGACTACGCCTAGAATAATGCTATCACTATATATAATAGGGACATACCTAATCTATATACGCAGTATAGGTATACTATAGCTACTATATAGGCCCCTATAATATAAGATATTACTTAAATTAAGACTAAATAAAATGCGTAAACTGCTACTAAAGCATACATAAGGCGTAGGAGAGAGAAAACTGCATTAAATATAGGAGATAAAAGGTAAGGGCTTAATAGCTGCGGGAATAACTATACGCTAGGTTATATAAATAGAAATAATAGGCAATAAGCTAGGGGGACGCAGGCGCCTTCCTAGCGTTTCCTACCTTTAATACTAGAGGGCTAGGCCAGCTATTCTAAGCCTTAACGGGCTAGAAGCGACGCTATATAATATCACCAGACTAATTAGGGATATAAGGGTTATAGGGGATATAAGGGAGAGGACGCCCTATAGGAAGACCCCTATAAACAGCAACAGTAGGCTTAAAACTAGGATAATTAAGAATTAGACTTAATGCGGTAAATATAACATTCGCAGCCGACCTATAAAGGGCATATAGCTAACTAGTAAAAATAGGGGAAGAACCGGTAATAATAATAGATTTAGATATAGAAGCGCTAATAGGAATATAAGATATGGGAATAGAAAGCTCTATATAAAATAAGTAGTAACTAGGGTATAGACATAAGAGATAGAAGCTCTAAATATTCTAGAGAAAGTAGAAATAGAAGAAGTGAGGAATAAAGGAGAGTTAAAGGACCCTTACTAGGGGTCCGCCACCTATCTATTATATAGTATAACTACGGCAATATAAACCACCGCCTTATAAGGCCCCTACTAGATAGTCTAGACCTAGAGAAACACTATATCCTTACTATATAAGAACTGTATTACAATACCTTTATATAATTAATATACTGCCCTTAAGGATTCTAGCTCCTATATAAACTAAAAGCAGCTATACGCGTATACTTTATAATTAGTAAGGCTATCAGCCTGTTCTTATAATTATAGCAGGCAGTTAACCTAGATATTGTAGTTATAATAATCTAAACATATAGGGGACTGGTACAAATTATTAATATATATAACCCTAGGGTTAAAGGGGTCCTATAAATAGAGAATATTATATTGGTAATAAGCTTACTAGAAACCGAAGGTATAGAGTTTATCCTACTAGGAGATATAAACCTCCACTACCCGCGGTAGGGGGGTATCTATATTACTATAGATCAACAGTTAAAGTGCCTACTAAGAGCTATAGATATCTGGGGCCTTAAGCTAGCCACCCCCCTAGAAGTAATTATATAGTAATAAGGCACCGCTAGAAGTATAATTAACCTCATATTTATAGACGAAGGCCTATACTAGAGACTTAAAAGGTGTAACCCCAAAGAAGAATAGGCACTTACCCTAGACTATATCCCTATCTAGATATAGCTAGACTTAGATACTAAAGCGCAACTAAATAGAAAAAGATACGTAATAAGGAAGCTTAAGACAGACAGTTTCCTTAATGTAGTTAAACAACAACTCTAAAACCTAGAAGAAATCCACTTAATACTAAATAAGCGAGGCTTATTGGCTACCCCTAAGGAAATCGACCAAAGACTAGAAAGGATCTAGGTAGCGATTAAAAATAGGCTAGAAGAGTACTACCCGATCTCAAAACCGGGCCCCTATACGCGATATATATGGTCTATATAATATACAGTTTTAGTTGCCAGCTAATAATAAGTAAGAAGGAAATATATAAGTAGCTATAACCCTAAAGACGAGAGATAATATAAAGATATAAGAAACCAGCTAAAGAATACCCTAAAAAAAGAAGTAAGGAATAACTGGAGACGGTTTATAAATAAGTATACTTCTAACCTAAGCCTCCCCCATAATAAGGGCCTTTAGGCTATAGTAAAATAGGTAAAGAAAAAGGCAGGGCGCCTAGTAGAAGATTTACACCTACCACCCCTATAAAGAGTAGGAGAATTATAGGCTATAAATAATAACAATAAGAAGGCAAAGATCCTTATAGAAAGGTTCTTCCCCTAACTGGCTCTAGTAGACCTTAGTAATATTATAGGCGAAACACTAGTAACTTGCTTATAGGTTAACAGCGATATAATAATAGAGGAAATGGCTAGAACTATTAGCCGCCTTTTAAATAATATAGTATTAGGACTAAATAGGATTCTAAATAAGGCCCTAAAAACCTATAGGCCACTTATAGCACCTTAGCTTGTAGATATAGCTAGAGTATGCTTTACTATAGGCTACTACCCACAACTTAGAAGATTTATAATGACGGTTATTCTATAAAAAGAAGGTAAAGCAGATTACTTAATCCTAGAAAGCTACCGCCCTATTGCCTTAGAAAATACCCTTAGTAAAATCTTAGAAAGGGTAATAGCGGAACGCATAGTAGATACGGTAAAGAAACACGCCTTACTACCACAAAGCTAAATAGGGGTAAGAAAGAACCGCTTAATACTATTAGCACTTATATTACTCGCTGCCACCATTAAATCTGCATAGGCGATGTGAAAGAACTTTGTAATATCAATACTTAGCCTAGATATTAGTAGTACCTATAATAATATACCCTATAAGCGTCTCCTGCATATCCTTAGGGCAAAGGGCTTCTTAGAATAGATTATATAATTTATCCAAGGGTTTACAGGCCAGAAAAAAATATTATTAGTCTTTAGTGGATACCAGAGCCCCCCTATTGCAGTTATAATAGGAATACTATAAGAATTACCCCTCTCGCCTATACTCTTTCTTTTTTTTATAAGTAACCTGCTTAACTCCTTTAAGGAAGGGGCGACCTAGGGAATAGGCTTCATTAATAATATAAACCTAATTATATACAGGCTAACAGCCGTAGAGAATTATAAAACACTAGAGAAAGCCTATAATACTTATATAGAATGGGCAAAACGTTATAGAGTCCAATTTTTACTAGAGAAATACCAGCTAATCCATTTTATAAGAAAACGCAACCAATCTATAGATCTCTAGTATATAATTCGCATCTAAGGCTTTAGGGGTCAACCAGTTTAGGGCCTAAGGGTATTAGGAGTATAGGTAGATAGTAAGCTCTAGTGGAGCGCATATACGGCGCAAGCGGCCCATAAAGGCCAAGTATAGTTCATCGCTTTATCTAGGATTATTAATTCTACATGGGGTCCATACTTCTAGAGGTCACGCCTACTATATACAGCAGTCGTCCGGCCAACTATGACATATGCAGGGGTGCCGGCAAATCTTCCCATCAAGTCCGAATTGACTTGAATTGAATTAATCTATAATCAATTCAAGTCAATTTAAGGTCCTTTGCCAAGCCAATTCAAATCAAATTAAGGGCTAAATTAAATTGATAAATATATAGAATATAGAAATATTTTTACCTTTAGTGTTAATGTTTAATAGATATTCTCGGTTGGCGTATAAAATGCCAATTCTTTAAACTTTATTAGGTAAACCCATATAACCTAGCAATTGCCGTCATCGTTAAGCTAGATCTAAGTCATCAGCTAGGCACACTACCTGCATAAAGATATTCACACCTACAAAAGTCCTTCTAAAATTACCACCTCATCAGCCTTTCAACACCACCACTTTATATCATTACAATGGATATTAAATCCGATTCTAAACCACTTTCTGCGCCTCCTAGTACAATTAAGGTACCTACCGAGCTTCAGAAGACCTCTGATTTCGATTCTCGCGCCTAGGAGATTAACACTGCGACTTCTTCTAGCGACGATAAATACAAAGACCTTAATTGGCTGAAGTTTCCTGGCTTTTAAATTCCTCCTCCATCAAAACGAGACCGCCGATCGCATATCTAAAAGTATTACTATAAGATCTACCAAACAGAAACAGGAAATCTCTATACAGTATGTCAGATCTGCCATATAAAACACAAAACAAAATATGCCACTGATCACCGCTGGCTTAACGCCTCAACTAGTAGAGCTGCCGAACACCTTCTAAAAAAGCATAATATTGGCAAGAATAGGCCAATTAAGCTTTCAGATCAATCTCAATTAGTCGCCAGTATACGAAACAAAACACCTACTGAGCAAGCCGAGCTTAATTAACGTTACAGGAGCTTTAACGAACGCCGATTTCAGAAGCTTCTAACACGGTAGGTTATTTAGGATGGAATTGCATTTAATTAAGTCAACAGCAAGTATTTTCGTAAGCTAATTATCTACCTAAATAAGGACTCTAAAGAGATTCTCCCTCACCGAACGATAATACGCGATTAGATTATTAAGGACTTTAAACAATACAAAGGCGTAGTAACGGAGCTTCTTAAGCGCGCGTATAGTTAAATACACGTCTCTATGGATATATAGACCTCTTGAAGCCTCCTAAGCCTCTGCGGAATTGTTATTTACTTTATTAATAATAAGGGCAACTATAAAACCTTCCTACTTAGTATACTAAAACTCGCTGGGCGACATACAGGCGTTAATATTACTAACGGCGTAGCCGCGATTCTTACGGAGTTCAATATTGGTAACAAAATCGGGTATTTTATACTGGATAATGCGTTAAATAATAACACCTATATAGAGGCTCTGGGTGAGGAGCTTAGATTTAATTAAAAGGAGCGTCGACTTCAGTGCGCTAGCCATATAATTAACCTAGTGGCTCGCTCAATCCTCTATGGTAAGGATACGAAGGCTTTAGAGGACGAGCTTGAAGAGGCCAAAGATAAGATTAAGCACCTAGAGCTTTGGAGGAAGCAGGGCCCAATTAGAAAGCTTTATAATATTATCGTTTATATATTATCTACGTCACCCCAACGCGAGCAGCAATTTAAGGAGTTTCAACACATCTATTTAACTACTATGCCGTCGTTTTTAGACGGCTCTACGACTTAAACTACCTGGAAGCTTATCCTCAACGTTAATACGCGGTGGAACTCTACTTTTAATATAATCGAGCGCGCGCTACACCTTATGGCTGCAATTGATGCCTTTATTAAAAAGGAGCAACGAGATTAGGAGGCTCACTACAATTAGGCCACCAAAAACGGCATAAAGCCTTACCCGAAAAATGGTAAGAAGAAGCCTTTAATTATTAACGACGCTTTAGGCAAGGAGGAATAGCAGATTCTGAAGGAGTATATGCAGATATTGGCGCCGCTTAAGGAGGTTACTAAGACTCTAGAAGGCAAGGCTTATAACGGTAAGTTAACCTTAATTAGGGTCTAAAAATATCTATTAATTTATAACAAATTAGGTAGAAACGGAGCTCTATAGGAGGTCCTCCCGTCTCTAAAGTACCTTATCAAGCAGATCGACCTTCTTATATTTTAATATAAGCATGACCTAGAGTCTTACTTTTACATAGGCCTTTAACTTAGATGGCAGAAACTTAATAAATACTATAAGCTCACTAACGAATCCGCCGCATATATTGCCTCCGTTGCTCTACACCCGCGATATAAATGGAAGTGGATTAAGGATAAGTAGAAGAATAAGAAGACGTGGATTAAGGATGTAAAAAAGCGTATTTAAACGGAATGGGAGACATATAAAGGCCTTAATTTAGGTAAGAGAGTTAATATACCACTATTTAAGCGCCGGTGACGCGAGGCAGAGGGTTTAAGAGCCTTTTTAGATAAAGGCCTCAGCGACGACTCGAAAGACGATAAGGAGGAGAACGAGTATAAAGTATGGATGAAGAAGTATCTAAAACGGGATAAGAAGATTAATAATCTAATTAAGTATTAGTAGGAGCTTTGATTTAACTATCCACGCCTTTTACGCTTCGCAATTAATATATTTAGTACGTTAGCGATAAGTAATAAGCCAGAACGAGTATTTAGCCTTACTAGTAATATGGTACGGCCTAATAGAGCAAGGCTTAAAGCTGACGTTATTGGCGCTGCAATTAGCTTAAAGCATTAGGACACAAATAAGGTTATTAATATAAGCCGCTAAAGCCGGTAAGTTAATATAGAGGTGTTCTAAAAGTATATAGAGTGCTAATATTTATATAGGAACGACGACTTAATCCTCCCTACTATGACCTAAGCCTTTACCAGAGCCTCTACTGAAGCCTCCTTTACCGCTTCCACCACGCCGGTGATGTCATACATCGCGAGATCCTTATACAGGCGGAAGGGTTGAACAAGAGACCTTATTTAAGGACCCTATAGGTGGGCACTAAGCGATTTTAGGCAACTACTACGTAAAACACTATGCTAAGACTTTATATAGGATTATATAATCAATTCGTCAATTCAATTCCAATTCGAACCTTCCAAATCAATTCAATTCTTTTAATTCGCCTAATTTGGAACGCCAAGCAATTCAATTCAATTCGAGCCTCTTTAGAAGACTTAAAAGATTTACTAGCACCCCTAGTCACATATAGATCCAGTATTTAGGCCATTAGAGAAACTAAAAAGGGCCCCCCTAAATCACTCCTTAAACCACTTCAAAAGGTCTAGATAGCCTACCTCTAGAGTATTACAGGTGGGTACAAGCGAACGGCCACAGTATTGCTTAAGAAGGAATCCAATATTCCCCCCCTATAGTTATATATTAAAGCCGCTATAATATAAAGGATATAAAATAAACGCAACTCTAATATTATAAAGTACATTAAGACACGCCTAAGTAAACTATAGAGGGACCCTAAGGTGCCCTATAGGAGAACAAACCAACAACCCTAAAGTAGGGAAGAGATATTAGAGAAACAGGTAAAGAAAGCAGAAGAAAAATAGTACCGCTTTAGGGCCTAGGCCCATATAGAGGAGAAAGGGAGACACGTAAAAGGTTAGCAAAGACAGCAAGACAGAGAAAGGAGCTAAAGTAGAATATATAAGAACGCCAGGAAACCATCTACCGCAATATAATACTGGTTGGACCAACGCTAGAGAGGTAAATAGGAGTTAAAGGTATAGAGGCTAACTTAAGTAAGACGAACCTAAGCTATAGCATAGTTAATACTATAGGGGGTAAATACCTAAGGGCTCTGAGAAGGCCTAATAAAGGTAGAAAATATAATAGCAATACTCTTAAGAATAGGAATAATAGGACTAAAAGATTAGCTTTACTGGGTGGGTGTCCTAGTAGGTAGCCTAAGATATAAATATAGCTAGCTAAGACAGACACCAAAACACGTAATACTGCTATGCCCCCTACGCACCAATTAAGAAATAATGCTCTTAGCAGCTGGCATAGAGAACTATAATATACTGCTCTTAATATAAAAAGGCCTTAAGGCGGTTACCTAGTGGCTTATTAGTTAAAATATGCTAAATTAGTTCTAGGTTATAAGGGAAATAGTAATAAAAGGCAAGGGGGCAAGCAGTAGGTGCCCCCTAGTAACTCTACAGTAGTAGAGTAATAGTTTATAATACTAGCGCGTCTATAGGCTTATTACGGCAGCAGTGGTTCCTAAAGAGGTTAAACAGTAAGGTAGTAGAGCACTATAGGCAACTTATAGGCGCTAAGTAGGCAAGTCCTAAAAGGCGGGGAGATGGATCACGGGGTTTTCTTATTTTTCTTAAATAGAGTTTTCTCCCTACATGTAAATAAGGAGTAGTCCGCGTGGGCCCAATAGGGATCTAAATCGGACGTTAAGCAATAAATTATTATATAATTTACCAGCTTTTTACTTTTTAGGCTTTATAGTTTCTTACCATACTTATAGTATCTTTTTAGTATATAACTTAAGCCTTACTTAGTCTCCTTATATATCGCTCCAACTTAGTACTATACTAGCTTAGTTTACTATTATATCTTACGTTGTTAAGTATCTCTAATATTAACCTAACCCGTAATCTAATTAATCCTTAGATTATATTCCTGTAACTAAGGCATTCTTAATACTACCTTATCCTGTCCTAATAGTAGGATATTAAAAGACATCTTAATTTATCTTCCTTTAATGGTTATCTAAATAGGTCCTATTTTAAGATTAATAATCCCTCCTCTATAGGCTATTAGATCTCCTAAAATTATAACTAATAGGTAAGGTTATTCCTTCTATCTATAAGGTAATCCTATTTTTTTTAAACTATTACTAGTAAGATATAGTTTCGCGTCGCTCCACTATCTATTAGTGCTTTAAACTGCTAATCTTGCCAATTAATTTATAAATTTAGGTATTATCCTTAAATTCCTTTAAGGGTCTAAGGCTCTACTACTAGCTCCCTCTAGTTTTATAACGTAGGTGATGGGCTTTTGACGGTTAGGGGGGTTTTGACGGTTTTTCCTTACCGCTTATCTGATTAGGCTTAGCAACGTATACTGCCGCTTTAAAAATTAAAACATTTGATTCCTCAATGCTTGATCTATATTTGAGAAATTTACCACTAACGCTACTATACCTCGCTGGACTCGCGAACCTAATACGGACCAGAGGATTGAGTTAGCAATTGCTGGCTTTAAGATTGGCCTCTATAAAAGCCGGGAAGATGCTATAAAGTCCCATAGCGTTAACCCAAATACATTGCGCAGGCGACTTAACGGCAAACATAAATCTCACAAAGTCGCGTATACTCACTAGCAGCGACTACTACCTCCTGTAGAATCTGCAGTCGTGCGATAGTGTATATACCTTACAAATGCAGGCTTTCCTGCTCAAATTTAAACAATCCGAGTTATTATAACTAAGATTCTTAAAGAATAAGCAAGAAAGCTTCCTCCCTATTAACTACTACCACCGCTAGGCAAAGCATGGATAACTGCCTTTCTTACTTATTAGAATGAGCTTCGCGTTTACTACGCTTAATTACTTAATTAAGAACGTGCAATTGCTGGTAACAACATTGCCGCAATTAAGGCCTTCTTTAACGACTATAATACCGTAATTTAAAACCATAGAATTCTGCTTAAGGATTAATATAATATAGATAAGACTGGCTATGCTATGGGGCTTGCTCTAAGTGCAAAAGTGGTAGTTCTTAGAGGTAGAAAACAAGCTTTTAAAACGGTAGACAGCTCGCGCGAGTGGGTAAGTTAAGTTAACTGCATAGGAATGGGCGGTAAAATAATTCCACCTTATATTATTTTTAAGGGCAAGTAATATACAGATCGGCTATAGCAAATGGCTAAGGAAGCTATACCTAGCTGTACTATTGGAATAACTAAGAATGGCTAGAGTTTATAAAAGCAAGGCCTTAGTTGGCTAGAACACTTTAAGCAATATACTTAACGAACTAAATAGTGGCAGGCCTTAAATAAAGAAGAAGACGACGACAATTTTAATTCAAACGGCTACCGCCTGCTTATAATGGACGGTCATATAAGCCATATTAACCTTAAATTTGTTTAGTTCTACGAGGACTATAGAATTATACTAATCTGCCTTCCTCCGTATACGACTCACCTACTACAACCTCTTGATTTAGTAATATTCTTACTACTTAAGCGGGCCTACTCGCAGAAAGTAGATAAGTATATTGCTTTGGGTATTACGGGCCTTAACAGGGAGTGGTTTCTTAAGATTATTGGCGAAATTCGGTCAGAGATCTATACTGCTAATTATATTAATAGCGCCTTTAAAGCCGTAGGCCTCTACCCATATAATCCAGAACGTGCCCTTAGCCGCTATAGAAAAAGCGATCCCGTTTAGGCCCTTACACCTATAGACAAATTAGTATTGCTACTATCCTCTCCCTTATATCCACAAACTCTGATAAGCGCTAACGACCGCGCCTAATATCTAAGGATGATTACTAACCCTAAAACGTCACCGGAGGCAGTTAAAAGCTATATTTAAAAGCTTATTAAGCAGCTACAATTATATAAAGATTAAGAGGTGTTACTTAAGTAGGAAAATAAAGACCTTCGCTACGGCGCTATGGAGAGAAAGAAAAAGAAGAAGGATAAGAAGACAGTACTATTAATGGCAGTGGTGCTTACTACTAACGCTATAAAGGCGATTGTTGCTGCTAGAGAGGCTATAGAGGAAGCTAAAAGGAACGCTAGGGAATAAAGGAAGCGATCTAGAATTAAGCGGGAGGAGGTAGCGATACTCTATAAGAAACAGGTTAAGGCACGGAAGGAGGCTTAGGCTGCCGCATTAGAGGCCAAAAGGAAGATAGAGTAACACCAGCGGCAGTTTTAAGCAGCGCTACTGGCGTTAAAGAAGGCACAGAAAGCTTTAGAGACTATATCTGGGATAGCGACGAAGAAGAAGACAGCTAAGGCATAAGATGAATTTAGGAAGGCAGAGGATCAAGCTACGTCAGCTAAAGCGCTCGCGACCGCTGCACAATTGATGGTAGAGGCATCTACTGTTATATTTGAGGCAGCAACGGCTTACTTAAAGGCTTTAATAGCAGCTGTAAAAAAGGTAGCAGAGGTTAATACGTAGGTAGAGGTAGATGACGACAAGCAGAGCAATTCAAGCGACAGTAAGGTATTAGATGAGGACGTTAATATAGACGTTGGTATGGATATAGGCAACGCCGTATAGTTAATTAAGTAGAGCTTCCAATACAAACACTATAAAATGTCGCGATAGAGCCTTGATTATATAAAACTAAAGCTTTATTTTATTAATATCGTGGATAATACTGTGTGATGCCTTTTATTAAGAAAATGCCTGCAATTGAGCATTTTAAGGTAGTTTTGATATTTAAACCCGTCAAAACCCCCCTAACCGTCAAAAGCCCATCACCTACGTTAGGCCTTTACTTTTCCTAATTATTAGTTGCTTAATCCTATGATACTTAGCTTATTCTTTAGCCAATATCTAGTTTGCTTTTTATCCTCTATATACTATAGATATATATTTTTTAGGTATTTCCACCACTATTATTTATCTAAGTATTCTTCCATAAGGAATCTTTCTGGTTAAAGTATTAAGTCCCCTAACTCTTAAATTTTTACTAGATGCTAGCTATATATATACTTAGTATTTCTATATTATTGCTTATCTAATACCTAATATATCCTTATAGAGTACTTCTAATTCTTTTTTTTTGGTTCTTATACATTTCGCATATATTATCTATATATGCAATCTATAATAGCGTATAGTATGCTAGGTACTTTAGGTTAACTCTTAACTTATCTTTATCTTTAAGTTTAAACCTTTATTATATTAATCTAAACATTATAATTTTATTCGCAGGTACTAAGATAAGCCTCTCGCTTCTTTAGTCCTCTAATTATTCCTTTAGATCCTTTAATATTATAATTAAGGCTTCTTTAATATAAGTTATAGCCTTCTCTGTAATAGGGTGGTCCTAAATAACTTATTTATCTAACTATATATAGAAATCTTCCTACTTATTATTATATCGTTACCTATACTACTTTTAGTATAGCTACTAGAGTATATACGGTTTGTCCGTAAGGAAGTATCTTTTTATTACTATATTATAATAGCCCTTTATATGTTATTCTTTAAATCTAGTAGGGATCCCTAGATCCTTTTCGTTTTCTAATTTAATAAGCTACTTAGCTTTTAGTGTGCCTACTCTTAGCCTATTAGTAATTCTTTATATAGGTACCCTATCCCTTATATAACCTAATATGCTAAATCTCTTATCTAGTTTCTATTCTTACTATACAATAATTCTTTATCTAAATTCTTTTATAGTTTCTTTTGGTTTACGTCTTGTAAGTAAATCCTTAAAGTTTTCTTACTTCTTAATCTTAGTATTATTATTTCAATCCTATTGCTAAGCCTTACTCGCAATTTCTTTAATAGTCCTTATTCTGTTACTAAAATCTTAGTCCTATAGGATTCTTAATCCTAAGCTTTACTCTAGCCTTAGTCTAACTAGGCTTCTATAGTGTCCTTATCTTGTTTTAAAAGTCTTAAATCTTACTTATCTTGTCTTAAGAGTCTTATGCCTTTAGGAAACTTAGTCCTAAGCTTATTTATATATTACTAAACTAAGCCGTTACTCTACTTCATTGGTTATTATCTATTATAGGTCCTTAAGCTTACTTTATCTTATCTTAAGAATCTTAAGTCTATAGCCTTTTGCCTTTATTAAGTGCCAAAGTAGTTCGTTATCCTACATCTTCTGCGTCTTATAAAGCAATAGATATCGTGTCTAGTAGGGTCTTAATCCCTACTAATATTCCCTATTCTATAGTGGAATTATCCTTTACCTCTTATATAACATTTCTAAGGTCTATATACTTCTAGTAAGCTACTTTTATTACCTTATCGTTATAGAACGTTTCGCCTATATTAAACTTATTATCCTTAATATCCAATCTATAAACTAGTTTATTAGTTCCTCTAAACTCTAATAATTTTAGCTCCTATAGCCAATAGCTTACGCTATACTTAGCGTCTTTATAAATTTGGTATACGTTATTATAATAAAACGCAAAACTCTTAATTAAATATTCTTTTATTCCTTGCAGTATATTATTATCCCTCTATACGCATATATCGTCTACTAGTCTTATTTCTTTTACTATATAGTAACTCTAACCACTTCTATAGTCTTTACTATAATAACCCTATTTTCCGTAATTTATATAAGCTCCTTCTTTAAACTATTTTTCTTGCTATAGAGTCCACCTAAATATCTTCTACTACTAAGATCCCTAGTTTAGCCTCTACTCTTTAAACCTTTAATTACTTAATCCTTATCCTCTAGGTTTCCATAATTTCTTATTCGATTTTTTAGATTTTTTAGTACTATTTAGGTCCATTAGCTCTGCGCTATACTATAGTTTTTAACTTTAACTTTGTTAATACGTGCTTTGCGCCTTATACGACTATAGAACTCTATCTTAACCTTTCTTAGTCTGCTCTCTTTAGTAGATCCTATTATTAATCTTAATTACTTAATTAATTAAATCCCTAAGAGTATCCGTATCTTCTATTAGGATAATTATATCCTAAACTTTTGCCTTAAGTCCTTGCTTATACTATACTATAAGCGCTTTATCATTCTATTTAACCTATATTACTAATATTTAAAACTATATCGTGTACTTAATTACTAAAGTTCTTTATATTAGGTTTTAAAGCTTTCTTTTTACCGTAGTAGTTACCTCTAGGTCTCTAAACATTTACGTTAATCGTTCCGCGAACCTATTTTAACTTAAGAATAAGTACCGTACCTCCTAGTTAGTAGTTGTTATACCGTATTCCTATACCTCCGTAAGGTAAGATTTAAACTACTTAAGCGCCCTTCTTATTAAGAATTATCCTATATAAGCGACTTAATCTATAGGCGTTCCTAGCTTTACTCCTTCCTATATAACCTTAAAGTGCATTTATATAAGGAATCCTTTAAGCTTTAACTTTTTTCCTAAGAACCGCTTAATTAAGGGTAACTTAACCTTAGCCGCTCCGATCCTATTAATCCTTTCTTTAAATATTCTATTATTATCTATTAATTAATTAACCATTTCCTATAGCTATCTAACAGTAACTAGTTATGAGTTAGTATCTGCTATACTGGTGTTATTACCTAATCCTAAGGTAGTTGCCGCTGTGGATGCCGTTGTAGCTACTACTTTTAGTGGCATATTATTTAACTTTATTAATACCGTAACCTTAGTAGTAAATATATAACGAAGCCTTATAGTAGGAACTACGGTAGACTTATTAATAGGCTAGGTATATAGGTAAACAAGAAGTCAATAACGTAATATAAACTAGTAGAGTGGTTACCTAATAGATTAATTCCAATTATATTCTAAGATTCACTATAAGGAAAGAAGAACTATCTAGGTAGGGACTATAGTCCTTTAAATACACAACCGTACTCCTAAGAATTCTCCTTATACGTAAAGTACGTCTTATATATAAGGTACGTAAGTCCCTCCCGTTCCTCTTATTTAATATATAGCACGTTATATAACCTTGGTTACCATTCCTTGTTATATAGCTCTATTGGTTCCATCCTAGACCGTGCCTTAATTAACTAACTAGCTGCTTTTGACTCCTCTCCTAGTAGTTATAACATCGTACTTAAAGCGTCTGTAACACTTAGAGGAGTTATTAAATAGACTAGGAGCGACGGCTATAGGACCTTTAAAATTAGCTTCTTGCGCTTTATAGAGAGTAAGGCCTAGTAGCTAAGTAAGGTTAATAAGGCTATTATATTTTTATATCTATATTGCGGACGCATAGAGCAACTTAAAGCCCTTAGGTAGCTGCTATTTAAGAAAAAAGATATAATACCTATTATAAAAACCTTATTTAGTAAGAGTATAATAATATAAATAATACTATATCTTTTTCGGGCCTTAGTAATAATTATTATCTTACTACTTAATACAATTAGTATAAAGCAGAAGGTAAAAATTAAGGAGCTTTCTAAAATAAGGCTGGTTTATATATATACCAAGATAATATCCGCACATCTTTTACGGGAAATCCGTATTAGAGTATATACCTATATTTTAATATCGCTAGAGCTACTAGTTAGTAAAAGGTTTTATAAAACTCTTACTAACCCTACCTTTTATATATATATTAACTTAGTAGTAATTAATAAGGTATGCCTTATAGCTAATTAGGGGGGTTTATTCTGGAATTTATATATATAGCTATAGAAAGTGCGGTCATTATTAGAGCGGAAGCCTTAGTTTACTTATACTATAACACTTAATAATATAACGTTTAAGATTGTTTAAGAGTTAGTAGGTTTTTAAAATAATATTAATATAGTGCGGATATTAATTAACCAGCCGGATCTATTAATTATTAGAGAATACGTTAAGCGAGGAAATAATAAGTCCTTTAAAAGCTTATGCTTTATTATTAACCGCGTATAACGTTTCCCGCCCCAACGTCGCCATATAGCCAAAAAGACGTCGAGTGCTTGCGAACTTGTTTGCAAGCGCGGCGGGATCTAATATATGTACTCTTACACTGCACGTATACCGCTATATCCGCTAAGCAGAGAATCTAATATATACTAACTCCCTACTAGATCCTAAAGATAATTATCTTTCTTAATTTAAAGGACCTAATATTACTAGGCAGGGACTTAATTTATTTATAGTTAGTATATTATAGATACTAAAAAGCGTAGGCTAAAAGAGCTGTTTAGCTTTATTATATATTATTAGCTATTATAGATAAAGATAGACTATATAAAAAGTTTAGAAAGCCTAACTCAGAAATTTATATTTTATTCTCCTTTAACGCGCTTACCTATAGCGCTAATATTTCTAATATTAACTATATCGCGCAGTATTATATATATAAAGACAAGTTTATTAACATAATATAACAATAACTTAGATATGGTACTTATAGTAGTGATTAAATAGGTATAGCGATATTTCTAATTAAGGATTAGTGTAAAGGTCTATATAAGAATATTACCAGGCTAGCTAAAAATCGCGGTTATACTAGTAAAGCCTTCTAATTTTAGCTAAGTTAACTTAGCTATAAATATTATATTGAGCAATAGGTGCTATAAGAGGATAGGGCTGCTAATTTTACTAGTGATATATCTTTAAGAGTATCCATATATAGTAATGCAGATTTTAATCTATTTATATCTAATATAGGGTAAGAGCTTAGTCTAGGTGGAACATCCGTAGTTTTACCTACGGATATTCTACTAAAAAAGCTAGCGTAGCGTCTAAAGACTAAAGCTAAGAAAAGAGCAGCTCTCTTCTATTATATATATACTCTTATAAATAAGGAAAAGGGCTGCTTATAAAAGATTATATTAGAGAACTGTAAGGAACAGTCTCCATCTACTAGTAGCTAGGGTTATTACTCTAACTATAATCCTACTTTATGGGCTTTTAAAGAGTTTAATATCCGTAAGCTGTATATAGAGGGGATTCCAGGGGGGGTATACTAAAAGGCCTTTGCTATAAGCATAAAAAACTAGTTCTATAACTAAATAGAGAAGAAATATTAGTATACTATTTAGAATTTAACTTTAAGCTACGTTATATCTAATAAGTAAATTACTACCCTTTATAGCTGCACCTAGTATATAACTAGCTATAAGGCGTTTAAGAAAAACCTACCTAATTAGAAGTATAATTAGCTTGGTAATAATCTAAATAAGTTTATTACCTTTATTTAAGCAGAGGTAAAAAAGGCAAATTAGGTAGAGAGCTAGCTATTAGCATTAGTAAGCAAATTAAAAGATAGCGTAGAGCGGATATTACTACGGCCTAGGGTAGCGGAGAGGCGTACAGTATTAATAGCTTTATGTCTATAAACATAAGTAGCCTAGCTACCTTAATTAATATCTGCCGAAAATCCGCATATAGGGCTGCTAATACTATTACATTCTTAGCCTATGTTTAGTAGGAACGCATAGCTAGCTAGCTTAAACTTTAGCTATTAGAACACCTTTAGGCTAAGTATATTAACACCCTATAATGGATATTAGTCCTAGTAACGTAATAGTTGGGTCTAGTTTTTAATATAGGGCGGATATCTAGGATCTTAAAGCCAGGCTAGGTATTAATAGCCCTAGGGTAATAATTAGCGTTAGTTATTATTAGATATTAAGTATCGGCCTCTTAGATATTAGGGTCTATACTATAATAATAGATATTAACTCTCTACAGCTCTTAGATATCTAAGTTTATACTATAGTATTAGAAACTAGTCTCTAGGGTAGGCTAGGTATTATAGCTTATAAGGCAGCTCTGTATTGTAACCCTTAAAACAGTCTAGATATTAGAGCTTATAGCATATTATTAGATCTTAGCCCTTAAAGCAATCCGGATATTAAAGCTTATAGTATAGTATTAAATCCAAATCCTTAGGGCAGTCTAAGTATTAGAGCTTATAGTGCAATACTAAGTCTTAACTTTTAGATAAGCCTAAGGTTTAATATTCGCAATATAGCACTAGATCTCCAATTACGAAAAATTCTAAAGTTTAAAATCTATAGCGTAGCACTAGTTCCTAGGTAGTAGGAAATCTGGAAATTTAGAATTCATAATATAGTATTAGATCTCCACTTCTAGGAAACTTTAAGGCTTAGGGTTTATAGGCTAATACTATAAAGTATCTTATCTTTAATTAATTTAGAAAACGAATTATCCTAGGGCTAAGTTGCGCCTTAGAATAAGAAGTAGAAGAGTATAAGTATCTAGGCTCTTCTAGCGCTAATATATAATATAACCCCCTTAATATACTTAGTAAAATTTAAATACTTAGAAAATAGAAGGAAGTATAAATCCTTATAGATAGCGGAGCTACTAGTATAGGCTTTATTAATACAAACTATATAAAAACCTAACGCTTAAATTTAAAAAAACTTAATAAGCCCTAAGGCCTATAAGGCTTTAATAGTAAGCCTTTAATATACGGCGAACTAACGCACTACGCTCTTATAAAGATGTGGATAGGCAAATACCTTAAATATATTTCCCTATTTATAACACCCTTAAAGCATTATAAGGTAATACTTAGATATAGATAGCTAAAATAACATAACCCTTTAATTAGCTAGGTTAAAGAAATACTAAAATTCCGTACAACCTACTACTAAAGTTATTACTTAAAATACTACTTGCCCTATAAATATGCATATAACTATTTAAATTTAATATAATATAAATTACCCTTACTATAAACCTTAAACTAATATAATAAAGTTATAACTACTAATCGCGGTAAAGAATGCGAAGATAATATATTAAAACCCCTTAAAATTCATATAATATAAGCCGCACCCTTTTATTTATTAATAAGAAAACAAGACTATAAGATATTAAGAAGGCGTTGGAACTAAAGTAATATATTAACCCCTAACCTCTTATACCTAAAGAATATTACAATCTAATTAATTCCGTTTAAAAAATAATTTATAGACTAACTACCCCCGTATTAAGATAAGTATAATTTTAAGATAGAATTTAAACCTAGTATAACGCTAGCGTTCGGCCTATTATACGGCATATTGTGAGAAAAGCTGCTTATAATATAATAATACCTTAAAGAGTGCCTAAAGAAAGGATTTATTTGCCCTAGTTAATTACTATTTACCTTACTTATACTATTTATTAAGAAACCTAAAGGAGGCTTAAGGTTTTATATTAATTATTAAGCCCTAAATATAATTATAATTTAAAAACGATATCTAATTCCTCTGCTTTAAGAAATACTTAACTACTTATTAAAATTATAATACTTTATAAAGCTTAATATAGTTACTGCCTTTAATTAAATCCGTATTTATAAAGGAGATAAGAAGTATATAGCTTTCTGTATATAATAGGGACTCTTTAAATACCTAGTAATACTATTTAGTGTAAAGAACGGTCCTAGTATATTTTAGTAATACGTTAATAATACGCTTCGCAAATTCCTTAATGTATTTATTACCGCGTATATTAATAATATTTTTATCTATTTATCTTCGCTTTCTAGGTATTAAAAGTATATCTAAATAGTCCTTAAATGCCTATAAGACGCAGTCTTATAATGTGATATTAAAAAATGCAAGTTTTACACGTCTAAAGTTATATACTTAGGCCTAATTATATCCTATAATAGAATTAAAATAAACCCTAAGAAAATTGTAGCAATTATAAACTAGGAAAGTCCTAGTAGTATATAAAATATCTAAGGATTTCTAAGATTTATAAATTTCTATTATTAATTTATTAATTACTTTTTAAAAATTATTTAGCTATTAGTAAACTTAATAAGGAAGAATATAAAATTTAAATAGACTACTAAATATAAATAAGCTTTTAATAACCCAAAATATTATTTTATAACTACTCTAATTCTTACCTACTTTAATCTAAACCTTAAATATATTATTAAAATAGACTTATCTAATTATATACTAGAAGGAGTTTTATTATAATATAATAAGAATAGTAAGCTGCGCCTAGTAGCCTTTCTCTCCCGGAAACTTACCCCTACTAAATTAAACTATAAAATATATAATAAGGAACTGCTTATAATTATTAAATGCTTTAAATAATAGCGTCTAGAACTTAGAGAATTGTTATTTCTAATATGCGTATTAACGGACTATAAAAACCTATAGTACTTTATAACTATAAAGTAATTAATATAATACTAAATTTGTTAGGCTAAATACCTTTTATAATTTAACTTTAAGATTATATACTAACCTAGCAAACTTAACCAAAAGCTTAACTTATTAATATAATAATTATAAAATTTATTTATAAACCCCTCTAACAAACGGATTATAACTTAATTATAAATTCTACTCCCCCCTAAACGCTTTAAAAAACTATAAAAATGTCTATTCAAAGCGAAGTCACGCCTTCCCTCCGAACAGCAACATCAATATCTATTACAATTAGCCTTTTGGCTTTTCGCTTTGAAATAAGGCTTATTTGATAGAGATTTTGTTGTTTATTCGTTTTATAGCCTCAATAATACTATGCCATACGGCGCTGTGCTGTCGTCGCGATAAAACGTCTTACCCCTTGGAGAATCGCGAACCCATAAACAGCTTCGCGATTTATTATGAATAGCCTTGTAATTTATTACGAACAGCTTCGCGATTTCCATAAGCTATTAATAAGTAGTCTTTCCTGATAATTTTTCCCATAGGGTTTTTTAACAGGTTTTGAATTGACGCTTTCTAGCTTCCTACGTCGTCGTCGTTAATAGCCTTCGATATTTACCTACCCGAACGGTTTTTAACGATACTCTATATAAAGAGACGACATATATTCCTACTTCTATGGTTATTGGGCGTAGGCCTTATACCGCTAGGTTTTGGCGGTACGTAAGTAATTATCTACCACTGCATAGCAGGCTGAGGCGAGATTACCTAAACGGTCTTCGATACCCCACGGGCGCAAAGAGATGATATATTCTTACTTCTATATTGGTTGTTGGGCGCAGGCCTCGTACCACTACCTTCTGGCGGTACGCGTTGTTTGGGGTAATGAGTGTGTAATCATCTACCGCTGCTTGAGATAGTAGGGAACCTATGCAATACAGCAGGCTGAGATAATTACCCTCTCCTCGGGCCTACACCCCCCAATATAATACATTATTTAGAATATATCTCTATCTCTACAAGCAAGTAAATAGATAAAAATGTCTATTTAAAGCGAAGTTACGCCTTCCCTCCAAACAGCAACATTAATATCTATTACAATCAGCCTTTCGGCTTTTCGCTTTCCCACCCTCCACCCTATAGATAGATTTTGCAGCCTCTTAGGCTTGCGGTAGGCCCGAGTGGGGCAATGAGTGTGTAATCATCTACCGCTGCTTGAGACAGTAGGGAACCTATGCAATACAGCAGGCTGAGATGATTACCCTCTCCTCGGGCCTACACCCCCCAATACAATACATTATTTAGAATATATCTCTATCTCTGCGAGCAAGTGAATAGATACCTTATATTTTTAAATGCGGAGCTTAATAGGAATAAATTAGAAATTAATAAGTGGGATATAAAAATTAATAAATTAATAGAACATAAATATAAGAATAACCCCTAAATAGCAAATGTAATAAAAACGATTTAAATAGAAAAACGGTAATATAAGAATATTACACTCGCTAAATACGAAATCTATAATAATTAGTTATATTATTAATAGAAAATAGTAAGCCCAAATTCTAAACCCTTATAATTTAAGATACTCGAATTTATATATAATTCCCCTATAGTAGGGCATCCTAGCTATATAAAGACGTATAAGATTATCTAATAAGTATATTACTAGCCTATAATATATAACCATATATGAAAATATGTTTAAGTATACGGAATAAATATATATAGGAAGACCCCTTATATAAAGAAGTAAAGAGTACTTTAACCGTTACTAATTCTAATATAAAGATAGTAAGATATTTTAATTAACTTTGTAGTTAACCTGCCTAATAGTAATAGGTTTATAAATATTATAGTAGTTATTAACCGTCTTATAAAAATGCGATATATAATTCCTATAGACTTAATTAATGTAATATTAGTAGCTAAATATTTTATTAAGTACGTCTTTAAGCTATATAGACTTTCTAATTTAATAATATCTAACTACGGAAGCTAGTTTATTTTAGACTTCTAGAAAGCTTTATATAAACGATTAAGTATATAAATATAACTCTTAACTGCATTTTATCTAGAGATAGATAGTTAAATTAAAATTGCGAACGTAATTATAGAATAATACCTATAAATATACTGTTCCTACCTACAAGACGACTAGGAAAAGTGGCTATCTTTAGCTAAGTTTACTGCAAATAATATAAGAAATAAATTAATAGGCGTAACGCCGTTCTATGTAACCTATAGATAAGACCCTTAACTTAGATTTAAACTATAACCTAAAATTAATATAATAGAATCTATAATTAAGAGGATTTAACTAATTAATGCGTATAACTTTATTAATTAAATAAAGTAGTTAACGGAATTATTATAAAGTGAATTAGCGTACGCTTAAATAGTATAGCAATAGCATATAAATAAAGGACGAGCTCTTATATAGGACTTTAAGGAAGGTAATATAGTTTACCTAAATATATAAAACCTAAAGACTTAACGACCCTTAAAGAAACTAGACTAAAAGTTTACGGGCCTATACTAAATTAAGAAGAAACTAAGTCTATACACTTATAAACTTAAACTGCCGACTAAGATAAAAATATATCTAATATTTTATATAAACTTACTATAACCCTTAAAAAGTAAACCTATAACTCGTGAAGTGCTACTACTACCTCCTATAATTATTAACAACGGTAATAGTTCTTACTTTATTAACTTAATTAATAATATATAATAGAAAAACATAGTCTAAATAATTTAAACTTCTTATTAAATAGGAAAAATATAAAATATAAACCTAGGAACCTTATAAGCAAATTAAAACTAATACGCCTTCCCTAGTAAAAGAATTCTATAAGGACTATTCTTTACGGCCTACTTTAGCTAGATAAATACGATATAAAAGTAAATAATTACCACCTAATATAAATACACTAAACACGATAGTAGGAAGCTTAAAATTAAAAAGGACTTAAAATATATTATAACGCTTATAACACGGTTATATAATACGTAAGATATTAAAGAACTTTAACTAGCGGTTAAAGTTGTCTAATTAGTTAGATTTGCTTTGCTAAGACCTACTATAAAGATATTAGTTCTGCTTACCGCCTTAACTAAGCTAATAGCGATTTCTTATCCTAGGGATAGAAAATCCTAATTAGTCTATTTATGATTAGAACTGGTAAAACGCTATACTACTACCTAATACAAATATATAAAAACGTAATAAGTTATAAAGTCTTAACCAAATTAAATTGTTTTAGACCTTCGGCTAAAGGGGGAGGTACTATAATAGGACTAGCCCAGTTATAGTAGGAATGTCTTAGTAAAATACTTAATAGATAAATTCTAACGCTTTAACCAAATTCTACCGAATTATGCTAGCTTAATTAACCTCTACTAAGTTCTACTAGATTAGTTAAATTCTATTAAAGTTAGTTAAAGACCGCGTATATATATGCGCATGTATCGACTACTAAGACCCTAACTATTTAATATATAACTCTCTTGTTATTCCCTTCTCCTCTTTACGCAACGTCTTATTCTTAGCGAGAGCTATATACCCTTAGATTTAGATAGAATATATATCGTTCCTTCGAATCTTCCCCGAAGTCTCTTCACGCCCTTACACTATAGCATTAAAAAGAAAATATAATTTCGTTTTAGTATAATCTACTAAAGAATGCTAAAGGGGCAAGAGGAAATAGTAGTTTGTATAGCGCTTACTAATTTTAATAAATTATAATTACTGGTTGCTTAGAGGACTCTAAGTAGTTTCCTAAAGCTTAATTTACTAAACTATACTTTTATAAACGTGTCTCTAATATATTATCTGCAAGTTATTACTAATATAGAAATTAACACTATGCCAAGGGTCGTTAAAGCGCATGGCCTATCTCTATAAATTCCTATTATCTAGATGGCCTAGCACTAAAGCACCGTTTATTTTCTAGTTAGTATATCTCTAAATATCTAACCGACCTCTTCTGTTGCTTTAGTATATAAAAGAATATAAGTATACCTAGCTGCACTGCTAATACATATAGGAGGTTAAAAGGTCGTAAGAAGCTTACACCCTATATAGTAAATCTTTATACGTAAGAGTAATACCTATTATTAGGAATACTAATAACCCTAGCCCCTCTCCGCTAGCTTACTTTATACTTATACCTTAGAACAATCTAGTAAAACTACGCTAGATTCCAAGCCTTAAAAGCGGCGTTTCTTTAGAATATAAACTCTAGCAGTCTGGGCCAATTATATAATATTTTATACATGTTTGTTAGATAAAGAGCTCTAATTAATTAGGGCAAGATACAGCCATCTATTACTAAAAAGCCACTTATATTCTAAGCTGTGCTATATTAATAACGCTCTATAGAGAAGTCTCGGCTAATTTTCAGGGTCTATATAATCCCCACGCCTATTTTAACTTCTCCCTTAATTAATTTACATTTATATCTTCCTAATCCTCTTCCCGAAAAGGTCCATATAACTACTATTTATAAATATTCTTTAAGCATACTAGGAAGAGCAAAAGTAAGTTGGGATAGGGTAAGTTCGTTTTCTTTATAAGCTATAGAATCCTAAACTATATTATTTAGTTGGCAAAGAGCCCCTTTTTATAGTTATTAGACGCAAAGACTTTCTATTACACAATTATTATATTATTACTCTAGAATTAACTAGACGTTTATTACTATTACTAATTCTTAGTCCTATAGATATCCCGTATAAATACCCAAACTTATCTATAATAGATAAATTAACAAGATAACTAGAGATACAGGAAAATTAATACATTAATAGTTTAGTATGCTAGAGAATTAGATGCAAACGCTTTATTAAACTCTATTTACCGGATATAGACTCTATCTATTAGAGCGTATATATTATTATTTTTTATCTTATTTACTCCCTTTAGAGTAGGGAATATTATAGTTCTGGTGTTATCCCGAAGGTCTAAGTAAAATAAAGAATATAAAGAGATATATATTATAGCATTATATTTACAATTATTTAGAAACAGCTAACTAAGATAAGGAAGATGCAATAATACTAGTTAAGAGGGGGTTGGTAGTGTATACTATACGGGACTAGAAATTAGGAATAGCGTTACTTTAAGGGTCTTACTAGGGAAGTAGGTTTAAAGGGCTATTCTAAAGTACGCTAGCAATAATACTAAGGTCGGAGCATATTATATAATGCTTATCTTTACCGCTAGGTAACCCTAACACGCTAGGCTCTGTTGGCTATTGCTAAACCCAGTATATAGTATACGTGGAATTAGTCTACAGATCCGTAGGTACTAATAGATTAGTCTTGCACTATTGTTTATAGGTAGACCTTAGTTAGCTAGAGATAGGGTCGGGAAACTAATTCTAACGTATTATAGAAATACTACCATTATTAATTTGATAACATCTATTATTATTAAAATTTTAAGTAGTTAATAGTTTCCCTTTCTGGTTACCGCTAGTACCGTTAAATATCCACTATAGGACGTCTACTAATACTTTACTATTACTTGGCTAAGATATACTAAATACATAGACTATTCTACCTACTTTTGGCTTACCTAGCTAGGTTTACAGTAGTATAATATATTTATTTTTAAGGTACTTTATAGCTATATAAGCTCCTAGTAATATATTAAGTCGCGGAAATATTACAGTTTAGTTAGCGGTTCTCTATATTAGAGTATATAAAAGATCTAAGCCATTTACCCTTATCCTTTCTAAAGCTAAAGGTGGTAAAAGATAAGTCATTATATTATCGTTAAAGCCCGGATCACTGCAAGAGACATATCCGCGAGGATATCCATTACTTCCTATAAAACTCCGTTAGAAACTACCGTAAGTTGTTTATTCTAAGCGTGTATAAGCCCTAGAAGAGCAGTAGGAAAAAGGTAGAAGATTAAATATATAATAGTGGACAAAGTATAAGAATTAGTAAATATAAATTAGTTTAAGGCTCGCAGCGTATCTAAAGATATATCTGTTCTCACTAAGGTATATTACGCTTATATAACCATTTAGTAAGGATCTAACTCTATTACTTTAGGCAGAATAGTTAAGAGCAATACTAAACCGTACATATTCTATTTCCTCCTTTATTCTAATAATATAGCTTACTTTAAAGCTTAATATACACCAAGTAGGCACTTAAAATAATGGCTACTAATTTCCCCGCACGTAGACCGATTTATATACTCTTTTATTTATATAGATATAATTAAAGCATTATATAAAAAGGACTAGCATTAATAAATATTAAACTTATAAAGGTAATTGCCTTATAACTTATCCCGCTCTATATTACTAAAGGCTAAAAAGACAGAGTAATTATAACTCTATTGCGACTCTTACGGGATTTAATATATATACTCTTATATACCTATAACCAAGCCACTAAAACTAAAGATAGACTTTTAATATACTGTTAACGAGAGGTATAGTGGTGCCACTAGTACTAAATATTAAATATTTATTAATTGGATATCCGTGCACTAATTATAAAAAAAGAATAAGGACTCTATCTATTAAATATAGCTCTAAGAGTCTCTATATATATATAAGAAAGGTATAGGAAACAAGAACGAGAAGGGGGTAGGGGGATGGCAATAAAAATAAGGGGTAGGTAACTAAGTCAATAACTAAATCAATAGGAGATTTCTAAGTCGATAATAAGATAACCTAATTTAGGTCAACAATATTAAACGTTTAATATAAATGCGATATGTTTAATACTAAAATATATTAGTTATTAAAAGAGAATATATAAAAATAGCCAGTTTTATAGATTTTACTAAGTATTAGAGATATATACTATATTATACGTAATATAGGGACGATATATAGTACCCGGCTAAGATATAAGGTATCTATTTTAGGTAATATCTAGGCGTGTATTTCGGCTAAGACCTTAGTTATACGCGGTTCGCACCTTATATTTATATAGAGGCTTAATAAGAATTTAGTATTAAATATTAATATACCATTAAAGAGATTAACTAACGATTATTAAATTACTATAACAATCTACTACCTTACTATTTTAGACACAGCGAAGAGTCTCCTTAATTTCTTAGAATATTAAGCATACACGGTATTAGCGACTTAGTTAATTAAGGTACGAGCACGGTAAGAGGGACGCGCAAGCCTATATAATTAGATTGTCTATAAACGAAGATCTAAAGCTAAAGAAAGGAAAGGAGAAAAAGAGTAGCGCCGCTTAATGTTTTATAAGATCTTCGCGTTACGTAACCGCAATATACAGCAATTTATAGCAACTTGCTAGTACGGAGGACTGTAAAGTTCTACTAACTAAGTTCTACTAAGTTCTACCAAGTTTTGCTATCGCTGTAATATATAGTTATTAGATTTAGAATACTAGTATTAGCTTAATCTTAGGGTTATAGATAGACTCTAATATATTTAGTAATCTTATTAGACTGAAGCTAATTTAGACTAGACTAGACTAGAGCTAGAGTACTAACCTTTATAGGTAACCGTTAGTCCTATTTAAGTTTAGCGTTTATAGAGCTCTAGGAGCTTTAAAGTAGATTTAACCCCTAAATCTATTACTAAATATATCCGAGTATAAAGAATAGCTTATAACACAAAATAAGTAGGTAACTTAAAGTTAGTTCCCTAAGTTCTAATAAATCTAACTATTATACTAAAGAGATTATTATCCTAGGGTTATAGAAATCCGCTTAGCTAAAGCTTAAGCTTATAAAACCAACTCTTAGTACTAGCTACTATTAGTTCAATTTATACTCTCTATTATTTATAGGTAGGCTAAAAAACGTAAGAAATTAATACAAAAATCTATTATAGCACTAACTCTTTATAATATAGTAGTATTTCTTCTTCTTCTTTAATATTTATTAGTAGACTAAAAAAACGTAAGAAATTAATCTAAGAAGCTCTTTTATAGCACTAACTCTTTATAATAAGGTAGTACTTATTCTCCTAGTACTAACGCGGAGCTACGATCTTCATTTACTTAATTAAATACGTATTTAATAAGTCGCTTCCATTAAAAAGTCCTTAATAATAAGATTATAATATACATTTTTATCTCTTCTTTTAGTGGCATCTTTATACTTTATAGCTCCGATTAGCGCCTTAAATATTATTTTTAGAAGGGTTCTAAGTTAATATCTTATCTAAATTTTATTTTATTTCAAAAGCCTACTAAAAGGGGTTAAACTTACGCGCCCGGGTAGCTACCTAGCTAAAAGACTATATAACTTACGTAGTACTATATACATTAAGTAACTATAAAAAATAATATATTAGTTATTATTAAAACTATTCCTACCCCTTAGTCTATGTGGCTGTTAAGAATTTTTATCCTACTAAAATTATTTCAATATACGCGGGCTAACTATTTTAAGCTAATTAGTAAGGGGTTAGTTATAAAGACGAACTACTAATTATTCTACATATAAAGGATGGATTAGTATAGAGCCAGATTCTAAAGGGTTTTAAAGAAAAAATAGGAAAAACTTTAAAAGAGCGTGGGCTTTAGAGCTGGTACTAAAGGCTTCTATAAAAGTATTATATTTTTAAAAGGTAGATAGTAAGTAAAGATAGAATAAAATCCTTTCTTATTCATTAATTAACACTTAAAAGTACTCCTCTAGATAGAAGAAGAGTAAAGAGGTAGGGTAGATATAGTATACTATATATAGTATACTATAGAACAGCAATATATAACTAGGCACGCCTTATATACTCTAACTAAAACTTACTAAATAATAAGATAACTAAATTAATTATATACATAGAATATATAGCATATAGTACTACGTTAAAAGTTTAGGTCGCCTACCTAATTCCCCGTTAAAAACTACTAAACTTACTATTATAGCACTGGCAGAAAACGGTAGAACTTAGTTAGCAGAACTTAGTAGAACTTTATAGTTACGTAACTGGGGGACTATATAGAAGAACCCTACCTTAACTAGCGCTACTCTCCTTCTCCTTTCCTTTCTCTAGTTTTAGATCCTTGTTTATAGACAATTCAATTATATAGGCTTACGCGTCCCTCTTGCCGTACTTATACCTCGATTAACTAAGTTGCTAACTATATATACTCGCAAATCTCTCTTTTAATTTTTACAATAAGTATAATAGTACTAGGGCATGTTACCTGCTAAATTCTACCAAATTCTACGCTACTATTAGCTCGCTTACTACTAGCGCCTCAGCGACCCTCTTAAGATATTTATTTATACTACCCCCTTCTTCTTCTTCTTTTTCTCCTTAGCTTAGTATCCTTATATAGTAGCAATCTATAAGCTTTAGTTTAGAGGCATTTATATAAGCCCGTTATAATAAGAGAACCTACCTCCCTATATAATAATTATATACTTACTCTCCTACTTAGCAACAGGGATTAATATATTAAATTTTTTATCTTTAAACTTGGCTTTTTTCTTATAAATCGCTGTTTTTATAAGCACTCCCTATGATTATATAATGGCGAGATATCCTCTACCTTATAAATTCCCTTATATTACCGTAATAATTACTAACTAGCCTATAAGGCATGGAATAGCTTTAGCCATCCTTAGTATAAGGCATATATATCTACAATTTTATATTTATATATTTCGTTTAGGGGCTTATACTAATTTAATCTTATATTATAAATAGCTTTATACTTCGTTATCTTTAATATCTATAATACGATACCTTTTAGTAATTATGGCATGCGGTATAAGACAGGCTAATCTAGGTAATTTTTAAAGAAAGTCGTCCTACTACTATTAATTGTGGTAAAGAAAACATTGCTTAGATACCCTACCTATAGAAGCTCTACTGCAGATACAGTTTTTAATTTCTTAAAGAATTCCAAAGCGCTATTAGTCTATCGGTTTAAATAAATAGATGTTAAAGAGCCTATATTTAAAAACCAGATAAGGGCTTAATAAGCTTAATTAACATTAAACTAATGGCTCTAATATTGTTGGACTTATAAGGGGATATCACGTAGCTACGGTTCGTAGATAGTATGATGATTGTTGTTCTTATTTTTGTATATTCTTAAAGAAAGGGGTGAGGGCGAGGAACCTTAGGTTCCTCGCTACGGTAGTACCGCGGCGACACGTGACGGCAACTTGCCTCACGTGACGGCAATTTGCCTTATATGGCGGCAATTTGCCCTATTTCTAACACTAGTAACTCTTCTTTTTTATAGTTACTATTTATATATATATAAACAGACAGGATGCAATAATACCAGATAGTATATAATAAGACTAAACACTATGCGATAATGCAGTAGTTAGCAAAGATGGGTAGGCCGCTAAGGCGCTAGCAGTAAGCAAGCTAATGGCGATTTTCTATCCCGGGGATGGAAAATCCTAATTAGCTAGATTAAGTTAGGGTCTGTAGAATATTATACTCTAAAAAGTCTTGGTAAGAGAATCTAACTAATTAGATAACTTTAACCGCCGGTTAAAGTTCCTGGATATTTTAAGACCTTACGTGACTAAGAAATTTCTGGGGACTCCCTTTTAACCCAACCTTTAACTTATACACATAGAGTATTCGTGTTAATAAACGTCTCTAGTGCCTTGTTTAGGTTTGCCTTTATTATTATATCTGCCGGGTTATCTTAGCCATTAATCCATTAAATCTTAAAGAGTTCTTAACGCTTGTAGGATTGCTGAAGTGCTATAATATCGATTATAAGGCGCTTTTTTTTTGTGGTACCGAGCTTAACTAAATACTTATAGAGGGAATATAAGTTGGTGTATATGATTATAGGGATAACGGAAAGTTTGAGTCGATCTGTAATTATCTTTAGGGTAGTTCCAATTGCAATTGCTATATTAACTCCGCTAACCATTCTATATATCTCTGACGCTAAAATACTTCGGGTGACGCGCTTACTCTTAGTTGAGCTCTAATAGATAAGATTGCCATAGATTGTGAAGTTATTCTCTTTAGTAAATTCATTTACAATAATAATCTTATATTCTAACTAGGAGCTAAAATCTTTATTATTTATAAATGATTTATTAACAAATACAAAGAGCTTAGCGGTAGGAAGATTAATAGGTACGTAGAGTAGTCCCTAATTAAGATAGTTTATTTACCAGAAAAGACGCTTATTTAGGGTAAGGATATTATCCTTAGTTGGTTTCTAGTATTAGGCGGCAATAGAGAAATTAAATAAAGCCTTAGGTTAATAGATAGAAGTAATATAAGCTTTGCAAGCGCGTTACTCTATATATCCTTACTTTAGAGAATTAGTGTTAATAACGTTAATCTTTTTACCTTAACCCTTCTGGCGCAGAGTAATAGAATCCTTATTTAGGGAGAGGATGCATCCGTTAAAGAGTAATGGTGTTATTAAACTAAGCTTTTCCTTTAGCTTTGCTATAAGATTTGCCTTTACTAGCTCGTCTTCTTTAAGAGCTAAGAATTGGTCGTCTCCTAAGATAATTATATTGTTAGTTTATATGCCGACAATTCCAAATAGAGTTCCCGTAGTTGTAATGAGGAAGTAGGGATTAAATATAGAAGTAGTTATTAAAAGCTTTTCTTTGTGGTGCTTGCTATAGGTAGCCTACTAATAAGTTCCTGCTTTTGTAATTCTATATAGTGGCTTAAGTACAACTATAATCGTATCTTTGGGATATTGGTGGCGAATTTGCTTTAGAAGGTATGCTAGTATTAAGCGCTAAAGGCGCGTCTCTAATTGGGTATAGGCCTAAGTAATATCTTATAAATAAACTGCCATTCTGTTCTTTATTAAGGAGGGAGCTAGTATAACAATGACTTGCTGACTAGCTTATTATATTATAGAAGATTGCGTAAGAATTACCTCCTTACTATTATTGTTATAACCTTAGATAATAAGCCTTAATTTCTTAAATAGGGTATTAGTAGCTTTGCCCTTAATCTTATTAACTATTTTTAACTTAAAGATGCAAATTCTATTAAACTTAGTAGGGTTATACTTCTTAAATTTAAAGACTCCTCTTGTAATAAGACCGTTAATCTCCTACTTATTAGATGCTTGGAAAGGAGTCCCTGGAGTTATAATATAACCTTCCTTTTAAAGCTGTTTTGCGAGCTTAAAGTTAGCCTTCTCTTTAGCTATTATAAAGGCTATTAATAACTCAACTCTATTCTTAATGGCAGCAATAAATTGCTTTTTGAAATTAATAAGGTGTTGGCGATTTTATAATCCCTTTAGGCGACCTCTACTATATTGTGGTTGCGGCACGTCTACTATAATTATATTAGGATTATAGTTGCCTTCTAGGGTACGTTAGTTGTAGTTCTCCTCTAGGGTATTTTCTAGGGTATCTTTTAGGGTATCCTATAAAGGCTTGGAACTGTTATTTTTATAGTAGGGCCTAATAACGGTTAAATGGAATTAAGTGGGTCTATAGGGCATCTAAAGAGTGCAAGTTTAACTATTAGTTGTAATGAGTTTATGTAGGCCTAACTATCCTCCCTTTTTATGCTATACCCGTACTTTAGATTGGAGTGGCAGATTAAGCGTAGTTGAGGTGTTTAGGCCATTTCTTATTTCTAGTGCGTTATTAACCTGGCGCGTAGCGTATAGATATTATACCTCCTTTGTTGCTTTATAAATAGCCTTAGCTCGTTATATAATAGAGGGAGATAGTGGAGAATTGTTAGTTATTTAAGGGTAGGCGCTAAAGACTAGTAACGTGGGTACGAGCTTATCTGGGCCAGTGGAATCATTGATGGCCTTAACAGCTATTTATAAGATGATTTCTTTGCTAGCGTCCTCTAGTTCTAAAGAAATAATCTTATATACTCGGCGTAATGGTATGTGGTATCGCTCTACTTTTCTAATACTATTATATGCCTTAATAGGGACTTCCTTAACCTTAATTGCCATTGCTTTTGCCTATTATTGAAACTCCGTAGATAAGAAGTTCTTTCCTATATTGTGAATGATTTAATTAGGGGGTCCTAGGTAAATATTGATTTAGTATAACCAAAGGGTATCCTATGCGTTTTTAGCTAATATATCCCTTAAGAAATATATGGCTTAGAAGGAGGTTAATAAGTTAATAGCTTAGAGGACTGGCTTGCCGTTAAGATATATAACATTAATAATAATATAGAAGTTAAAGTTGTAGTTATCTTTAAGGGTGAACTTAAATTGGCTAGGGGACTTCTGGTTTATTTAGCAGTAATAGTAGTACTTTATAAGATGCTTAATTGCCTTAACCTTGACTTTATAACCTGCTTGTTAAAGAACCCTAAGCAGTTAGTAAACGGATGGGTGGCCAAAATGATGGTGTAGTTGGCGTAATTCTGACTTAGTTAAGTGGCTTTAAGTAATACTCTTTTCTAGTTAATAAAGGAGTAACTAGGGGTAACCCTACTTGCGCATGACGGGTATCTAATTGTCTCCCTAAATAAGTATATTCTTAAGGTTGTTAAGCCTAATACCTAACTTATTTATATCTTTAATGTAAAATAGAAACGGAGTGTTTGTAGGAATAATGTAAAAACTGATGTACCCTAAGGGGGTTTAAACCTTAATTGTGCTGAGAGAGATTATAGTACCTTTGCTAAAACGAATTATATGCTGGCCTGCCGTTAAATAGTTAATCTAAACAGAGCTATTAAGCTACTAAAGGGCTTAAACTTGAGGTTCTCCTGCTATAGATACTTCTGCGGCTCTAGTATCTGGTATAATACTATAGAAGACGTTCGCCGAGTATTTGTTGTTAAAGGAAAACGCGGAGCTCTCTTTTGGCTTATTAAAGATATCTAACTTTGTAATAGAATGGAGTGTAGATTGGTTATTAAGAATAGTAATGGTTTATATACCATTTACCTTACTATACTTAGTAAAGTATTAGTTAAGTAAGTAGTCCTCAATTTCTATATCTATAAGGAGCTGTTTGGTCTTATTAACCTTACCCTTAAGGTCTTTTACGCCTTTATATTGAACTAGGAAGCTTTAGAAGTAGGCCGTAGTAACCTTGCAATTTCTAACGTTTCTTATACTCTAATGGAACTTATTATATACCTCTTTTTACTTATTAAGGGAGTGTCTAGTTAACTAGTAATTTGGCTTCTTATAAATATAGCACTTCTTTTAGTGATTACTTTGAAATAAACCTCCATAAGGACCTTTATAATTACTTTGTGGTCGACATTAATTATACCCTTTGCCGTATTCCCTACTACGGCCACTATATATTCGATTAGTCTAGTTATGATTATGTTGGTTGGGAACGCTTAGTTGGGTAGGGCTTTTGGTATAGAGCTGTTAAGATTCTTGTATTTGTATTGCAGTACCTACAGCGGAGCGTAGCTTGGCATATACTCCTTTAAATGTGTTTATAGGTTTATATAGCGCCAAGTTGCACTTAGGAACGCTATAGCATGCTAAAATAACCTAGTCCCTTAGACTGTTCTTATTTTAGTAGGTTTTAGTAAGACTATATTAGATTTTCTAGAGTTTATTAAAGAGTAGTTAAAGACACTCTAGGTAAGTCGTTATTGGGTTAGAAGCGATAACTCTTTAGAATATAGTCTCCCGCTATTTGGACATATAGAGTTAGCGGTTTTTATTGGTTTTAAAGTAGGCTCTAGTAAGCTAAAGCATTATATTAAAGCTATAGTTTTTACCTATGATATAGTCGTAATAGAACGTTACCGCCCGTCCCTTTAATATAATAGAGAAAGCATAATAGAACTAATGGCGTTGAATTCTAACCTTGTTGTAGCAGTTATAAAAGACCTGTAGTTTTACTCCGAGTATATTATATAATTCTCCTCTAAACTTCTTCTCTTCGTCCAAATATACCTTTATTAGATTCGTGACTTCTTAAGATAGAGGCTTATTAGTTGGCTGGGATAGAGGAGTTAGAGGTAGTGGAGGTAGAGGAAGAGCACCTCTAGGTGGGAGAGTACCTCTAGGTGGGAGAGTAGCGTTCTAGGGGTTTTATTCCGAATTAAAGTTGCCTTCCGAAGAATATAGGTTAGTTTTAGGTTTCCATAGTTAACGTATAATCTTAGCTTTCGTCTATACTAGTTCTTCTATACTAGTAAGAACGGCGTAAATATTACTGGTAATTGGGTTACCGTCCTTAGTAACGTATACCCTATTCCTTTAGAGGGAGTTTTAAAAATCCTAAATAATATTAACATTGCTAAGTGCCTAGGTGTCGGCGGTCCATCCTATAAAATCCTCCCTAAAGTATTCCCATAACTGTAAATCGGCGTAATAGCTATCTTAGTAGAATAGAATATAGTATAGGAGAAAGCTGTTAACTTATTTTGCGGTACAGGTTGTTATATTAAAGGTAAATGCGTCCTAATCTTTATTAATAAGTTTCGCGTATATAGCTACCCCTAGTAGTAAGGAGTCTCTCNAGTNNTTNNGNGTNGCNATAGTTATNTCTTNNGAGGAAGGGAATATTNGTAGTNTAGGGATTNTNNTTTAGTACGCGTTNNTNACNTATATTTGCGATTATAGGGCTTAGGACCAGTTCTAGCCTTAAATCGCGAAGACTTATAAAGCGTGTTGTTCTATATAATGGACGCAAGAATCTATAATCTGGGGAAGGCTTAGGACTAGTTCTAGCCTTTAGATCCTTAGATTCGTGGAAGAGTTCTATTTAAGGTTTAGGACTAGTTCTAACCTTAAAAGACAGCTTCCCTTAGCACGAGTAGCACTGGTATAGTAGCTTGTCTCTTTTTGGTGAAAACCTAGCTGTTCTATAGTATAACAGTAAAGTTAACCACTGATTAGTGTTGGACTCATAAGGGGATATCACGTAGCTACGGTTCGTAGATAGTATGATGATTGTTGTTCTTATTTTTATATATTCTTAAAGAAAGGGGTAAGGGCGAGGAACCTTAGGTTCCTCGCTACGGTAGTGCCGTGGCAACACGTGACGGCAACTTGCCTTACGTGACGGCAATTTGCCTTATATGGCGGCAATTTGCCCTATTCCCAACAAATATCATCTGCTTTATTAAGGCTCCCTTATAATATACTATCGCCAATATTTACTTCTTTAGGTTTAGTTTAAGCTTTAGAGTATTATATAGAAACGTATTAAGCCTAATATCTCTTATTTATAAGATAAGAACGTTTTTTATACTTAGAAAACCGTACTAAATACCTAACTTATTATAAATAAAATAAACTCTAGTTAAAACCTAGGGAACTTATAAGTTAAAAAATATAAAGGGCCTTTAAAACTTCTTTACAAATTGTAGCCAGCTTGTAATCTCTAAAGCTAATTAATAGGCTTGCTTAAATTTCTCTTAGCGTTATATTAATATATAAATACTTACAAATTAAGTAAATATCCTAGAAAATAAAAGCTTCTTTAAGAGAAATAATATTTAGGTATTTTACTAGTACAAGCATAATCTAGTTATAACTTTAGTGCATTATAGGTCTCTATTTAATTATAACTACTATAAATTTAGAGTTATTTTTATATATAATTATATACGGGCCTACCTAGTCTTTATTAAGTATCTTACGGTACTTTAGAGAAGAGGATTTATTCTATAAAATTAAGGCCTTTAGCTAGGGCAAAGCTAGAAACAAACTTCCTAAGTTAACTACGATAGGAAGTTTAGGTGGAATATTTCCCCTAGTAAGAAACGATTGTTTTAGTGATCTAGGTTAATAGGTCTTATTAATTAAAAACCTAGGGAATAATATGGCTCTGCTACCTAAAGCTATACTTTATTATATATCTGTAAATAAAGTATAAAGATAGGAGATTTTATAATTAATTATGCTATCTAATTATAGAATATAGATATAAATAACTACACCTACCGCTGTCGTTTTAACGGTGGCTACGCAGCCTTATAATCTTTACGCTTACGGTGTTAAAGCCTAGTTATATTATATTTAGAATAAAAAAAAGCTCTAGAAATATAATGGTCTGCAGTCCTAAACTAAGCATTAAGCCTCTATTGTTTTATAAACCACTCTATGCTATATAGGAAGCCGCCAAGTTTTTAGTAGTTTAGCTCGTCTATTTTTAGGAAAAAAGTAATTATATTGCGTAGGTGTCTAATATAGAAAACAATCTATTTACTATATTGTTGGTACCATAAGTAGATGTCTTCTTCTCCTTTAAAAATAGCTAAAAGGCCTCTTTCGCTAGTTATCTTACTAGTAAACTCTAAGGAAAATAAAAATAGTTTAGTTAGGGCATATATAATAGTATAACTATTATTTTGGTAATATATAACTCCTTCGCATCTATAAAACCCATTTTTATAATATAGTAAGCAGTCTAACTCTAAATAGAACGAAGATATAAGCAGCGCTAAGACTACTCCTTCCTATTTAGACTTTCCTAATAATTAGAATTAAACTACTCTTTATAGGTTATCTATTTACGTAATATTATTAAGCCTAGGTACTTATCCCACTTTAATATTTAATCGGAAGTAATCTTCCCTTAAATTTTTATTAAGACTATTATATATACCTTACCATTGTTTCTAAATATCTATATAGGAAGAAAGTAAGTTATAGATACTTTTTACCCCCTGGGGTAGGAATTAGCATAGGAATTAGGACGTTGTATTTAGCTAAAGATCTAATATTGTAGTCCCTAGAGAAAGGACCATATTAGGAGATTGTTTAGGCTAGATATACTTACTTTCCCATAAACCAATTCTAATTGGATTGTTATATAGTAGCGTACCGTCTAAGTAAGGGCTATTCTTTAGATCTACTTAGGGAAACAAACTTATATAATTAGCTTAAATATATTACTAAGCGTTAAATCTTATATTAAAGCGGCTAAGGTAGCTCTTACCTTATAAAAGGATTAGTATAAGCTTTAAGTATTCTTAGAAATACTTACGCTTCCTATATATTAATTTCTTTTTCCTGCTTATATCCTTTACCTTAATTAGGATTCTATATTTAATAAAGAAGTAAAAGAAGGGAATAGTATACCAAAACCCATTTTATACGCATTATAATTTGCGAAGAAGTACGCCTAATTAGTTAAAATTAAAGTAGCGATAACTACTACCTTTTTGCCTGATAGCTGTAGGTTTTTAAACATTTGTTAATTACTAAATGTCTCCTTTAGCAAAGATTCTAGAGTAATTGCATTATAGTAGCCGTTAGACCTCCAAGCCTTAATAAGCTTTTTAATGTCGCCAAAAATGGATTTCTTTTCCTTTTACTCTGCAAAAAATCTCCTTATAATAGATTTAAAGTTCTTATTATACTATATAACGTCCTATAAGCAGAGACCTATACTAAAAACAATTAATCCTCCTAGTAGTTTAGTTATTATCCTACTTAAATTAAGTATATCTCATTCTTACTAGAGCTTATACCTATAGTTAAATTAAAGAAATCTTATAATTTATATTTGGAACCTAGAGTCTTTTAAGATAGGTAGCTAAGAAGAGCTAATAGGATTAACGGCGAGTATCCCTAGAAAGGTAAATTTCTTTTATAAGCTGCTCCTTTAATAGACAAAAGCAGGCTAGAGGTAAGAGCTTCTTATTAATTAGAAAAATAATAATTAAAGAGAATATTACCTAGATATAGGAATTCGTACTAATAGTTCGCATCGCTTATTAATTATAAGCTTTGTTACTTATAGAGAATACTAAAATAAGCCTCGGCCGAATATTTTTAGGTAGGTTTTAAAAAATATCTAAAGCGGTCTATTATACAAGCTAGCCAAGGAGTAGGTCTATACTATTAAAGTTATTTATAAAAATTATAAGAACAGTATACTGCGGTAGAATAATATAGGTAAGGGCTACGTTAAGCGCTATTTAAGTATTTACGCATAGCTATATAAGTGGATACGTTGTTATTTTATAGTAAGTTAATAGTGTCTGCTTTAGCAGAAGTATAAGTTTAGTATTTCCATTGGTAAAGAATATAGGGTGTTTTGCGTGTATTATTGTATTATCTATATATATATTTGCTATACCTCCGGATTAATTTTTTTTAGTATTATTATAGGGGAAAAGATAACGTAACGCTGTGTTTTTATTTCCACCCATTTTGCTATAGAAAAAGACTATTAATAATATCTATTAAGATAGTTTCGGAAGTTTATCTACTAAGTACCAGAAATAACTAATATCGCTAATTATAAGGCTATTAGAGCCGGCAATCTATAGCTACGAGATATAATTATAGAGAGATATACTTATTATAGATAAAGAGAAAACTAGAATATTTAATATATATATAGTAGGGATAGTAGTTTTGGGTAAAAATAGAAACTACTTATAGTAACAGCATCCTTAATAGGGCCTCTTACCCTCTAAAGAAAACCCCAACAGGCTATAGATAATTTAGATAATAATTACTATAATTTCTATAATGGACAAGGATATTACTATAGTTTTACTAAAGTCCGTCTAGAAAATCTAGCCGTTAAAGGGCTAGAAGTTTGCCCTACTTAAACCGTAAATAACAACTATATATAGTATCTTATCGATATATTTTATATAGAGGGCTATAATAATCTTAATTTAAAGAACCGGGTAAAAGCCTTAATTTATAATAAAGATATTAATAATATCTTATAGGCGTTAGAGATAACAATAGAAGAATTTATGCAGTATATTAATATACTGTTGGTTATATAAGGTAATATTACGTAGCTACGGTTCGTAGATAGTATAATAATTGTTATTATATATATTCATCTTGCTTAAGGAAGGGCGAGGAGCTTAGGGCTCCTTGCTACGCTAATACCGCGGCGATATATAACGGCAACTTGCCTCGCATGACGGCAACTTACCTATATTCCCAACACTAGCAACTCTTCTTTTATGGTTGCCATCTATATATATATACCTCTCGACAAGCGTAATAAATATTAATCCTTTTTACTTACCATTGCCATTATAATATAAGTCTCGCTGTCCTAAAATTTGCCTCTTAGTATATAGTGCTTTTTTACTTAGGAGTCGCAGGTAGATATCTTGTTAGGAGGGCCGCTAAGGCGCTAGTAGTAAGCGAGCTAATAGCGATTTTCTATCCCGGGGATAGAAAATCCTAATTAGCTAATTTAAGTTAGGGTTTGCAGAATATTATACTCCTACTCCCTTTTAACCTAACCTTTAACTTATATATATAGAGTATTTATATTAATAAACGTCTCTAGTGCCTTATTTAGGATCGCCTTCGTTATTACATCTACTAGGTTATCTTAGCCGTTAATCTATTAAATCTTAAGGAGTTCTTAACGCTTATAGGATTGCTAAAGTGCTATAATATCAATTATAAGGCGCTTCTCCTTTATAGTACTAAGCTTAACTAAATACTTATAGAGGGATTATAAGTTGGTATATACAATTATAGGGATAATAAGAAGTTTAAGTCGATCTATAATTATTTTTAGGGTAGTTCTAATTACAATTGCTATATTAACTCCGCTAACTATTTTATATATCTTTAACACTAGAACGCTTTAAGTAATATACTTATTCTTAGTTAAGCTCTAATAGATAAGGTTACCGTAGATTATAAAGTTATTCTCTCTAGTAAATTCGTTTATAATAATAATCTTATATCTTAACTAAGAGCTAAAATCTTTATTATTTATAAACGATCTATTAACAAATATAAAGAGCTTAGCGGTGGGAAGATTAATAGGCACGTAGAGTAATCCCTAATTAAGGTGGTTTATTTACTAGAAAAGACGCTTATTTAGGGTAAGGATATTATCCTTAGTTAGTTCCTAGTGTTAAGCCGCAATAAAGAGATTAAATAAAGCCTTAGGTTAATAAATAGAAGTAATATAAGCTTCGCAAGCACGTTGCTCTACATATCCTTGCTTTAGAGAATTAACGTTAATAATATTAATCTTCTTACCTTAACCCTTCTAGCGTAAAGCAATGGAATCCTTATTTAGGGAGAGAATATATTTATTAAAGAGTAATAGTATTATTAAATTAAGCTTTTCTTTTAGCTTTGCTATAAGATTTGCCTTTACTAGCTTATCTTCTTTAAGAGCTAAGAATTGGTTATCTCCTAAGATAATTATATTATTAGTTTATATGCCAATAATTCTAAATAGAGTTTCTATAGTTATAATAAGGAAGTAGGGATTAAATATAGATGTAGTTATTAAAAGCTTCTCTTTATAGTGCTTGCTATAGGTAGTCTACTAATAAGTTCCTGCCTCTGCGATTCTGTATAATGGCTTAAGCATAACTATAATTATATCTTTAGGATATTAGTAGCGAATTTGCTCTGGAAGGTATACTAATATTAAGCGCTAAAGGTACATCTCTAATTAAGTATAGGCCTAGGTAATATCTTATAAATAAACTGCTATTTTATTCTTTATTAAGGAGGGAGCTAATATAATAATAACTTGTTAACTAGCTTGTTAAATTATAAAAAATTGCGTAAGAATTATCTCCTTACTATTGTTGTTATAACCTTAAATAATAAGCCTTAATTTCTTAAATAGGGCATTAGTAGCCTTACCCTTAATTTTATTAACTATCCTTAACTTAAAAATACGAACTTTATTAAACTTAGTAGGGTTATACTTCTTAAATTTAAAAACTCTTCTTATAATAAGACCGTCGATCTCCTACTTATTAAATGCTTAAAAAGGAGCTCCTAAGGTTATAATATAACCTTCCTTTTAAAGCTGTTTTGCGAGCTTAAAGTTAGCCTTCTCTTTAGCTATTATAAAAGCCATTAATAACTTAACTCTATTCTTAATGGCGGCAATAAATTATTCTTTAAAATTAATAAGATATTAACGATTTTGTAATCCCTTTGGGTAACCTTTACCGCGTTATAGTTATAGCGTATCTACTATAATTATATTAGAATTATAGTCGCCTTCTAAAGTACATTAATTATAGTTCTCCTTTAGGGCACCTTTTAGGGTATCCTATAAAGGCTTAGAATTATTATCTTTATAGTAAGGCTTAATAATAGTTAAATAGAATTAAGTAGGTCTATAAGGCATTTAAATAGTATAAGTTTAACTATTAATTATAATAAGTTGGTATAGGCCTAACTATCCTCCCTTTTTACGCTATATATATACTTTAGACTAGAGTAGTAGATTAAGTATAGTTAAGGTATTTAGGCCATTTCTTATTCCTAATATGTTATTAACCTAGCGTATAGTATAAAGATGTTATACCTTCTTTATTGCCTTATAAATAGCCTTAGCTTATTATATAATAGAGGGAAATAGTAAAAAATAATTAGTTATTTAAAGGTAGGCGCTAAAGACTAGTAACATAGGTATAAGTCTATTTAGGCCAGCGGAATTATTAATAGCTTTAATAGCTATTTATAAGGTAAGTTCTTTACTAGCATCCTTTAGTTCTAAAGAGATAATCTTATATACGCGGCGTAATAGCGCGTAATATTACTCTACTTTTTTAATACTATTATATGCCTTAACGGGGACTTCCTTAACCTTAATTGCTATTACCTTTATTTATTATTAGAACTCTATAGATAAAAAGTTCTTTCCTATATTATAGATAATTTAATTAAGGGGTCCTAAATAGATATTAATCTAGTATAACTAAAGGGTATCCTATACGTTTCTAGCTAATATATCTTTTAAAAAATGCGCGGCTTAAAAGGAGGTTAAGAAGTTAATAACTTAAAGTACTAATTTGCCGCTAAAATATATAACATTAATAATAATATAGAAGTTAAAGTTATAGTTATTCTTAAGGGTGAACTTAAATCGGCCAGGGGACTTCTAGTTTATTTAGTAGTAATAATAATACTTTATAAGATGCTTAATTACCTTAACCTTAACTTTATAGCCTACTTACTAAAAAACCTTAAGCAATTAATAAATAGATAGGTGGCTAAAATAATAGTGTAGTTGGCGTAATTCTAACTTAATTAAGTAGCTTTAAGTAATACTCTTTTCTAGTTAATAAAGGAGTAACTAGGGGTAACCCTATTTACGCATAATAGGTACCTAATTATTTTTCTAAATAAGTATATTCTTAAGGTTATTAAGCCTAACGCCTAATTTATTTATATTTTTAATGTAAAATAGAAACGGAGTGTTTGTAGGAATAATATAGAAAGTAATATATCCTAAGGGGGTTTAGACCCTAATTATGCCGAAAAAGATTATAGTACCTTTACTAAAGCAAATTGTATATTAGCCTACTGTTAATTAATTAATCTAAATAGAGCTATTAAGCTGCTAAAGAGCTTAAACTTAAGGTTCTCCTACTATAGATACTTTTACGGCTTCTATATCCAGTATAATACTATAAAAGACGTACGCTAAGTATCTATTATTAAAGGAAAACGTAAAACTCTCCTTTAGCTTATTAAAGATATTTAATTTTGTAATAAAATGGAGCGTAGATTAATTATTAAGAATAGCAACGGTTTATATGCCATCTACCTTACTATACTTAGTAAAGTATTAGTTAGGGGAGTAGTCTTTAATTTCTATATTTATAAGGAGCTGTTTAACCTTATTAACCTTACCCTTAAGATCTTCTACGCCTTTATATTAAACTAGGAAGCTTTAGAAGTAGGCTATAGTAACCTTATAATTTTTAATATTTCTTATACTTTAACGGAACTTATTATATACCTCTTTTCGCTTATTAAGGGAGTGTTTAGTTAACTAGTAATTTAGCTTTTTATAAATATAGTACTTCGTCTAGCAATTATTTTAAAATAAACCTCTATAAGGACCTCTATAATTACCTTATAGTTAATATTAATTATACCCTCTTCCGTATTCCCTACTACGGCCACTATATATTTAATTAGTTTAGTTATAATTATATTAGTTAGGAATACTTAGTTAGGTAAGGTTTTTAGTATAGAACTATTAAGATTTTTATATTTATATTATAGTACCTACAGTAGAGCGTAGCTTAGTATATACTCCTTTAAACGTATCTATAGGTTTATATAGCGCTAAGTTGCACTTAGGAACGCTATAGCATGTTAAGATAACCTAGTCCCTTAGGCTGTTCTTATTTTAGTAAGTTTTAGTAAGTCCACGTTAGATTTTCTAAAGTTTATTAAAGAAGAGTTAAAGGTACTCTAAATAAGTCTTTATTGGGTTAGAAGCAATAACTCTTTAAAATATAGTTTCTTGCTATTTAGATATATAAAGTTAGTAATTCTTATTAGTTTTAAAGTAGGCTTTAATAAGCTAAAGTATTATATTAAAGCTATAGTTTTTACCTGTAATATAGTTGTAATGGAATATTACTACCCGTCTCTTTAATATAATAGAGAAAGCGTAGTAGTACTAGTGGCATTAAATTTTAACCTTATTAGTAGTAGATTTAATTTACCGTCCGACCCGGTCCCCCTAATGGGTCCACGCAGACTAATTCCTATAGGAAAAGCTCATATTACACTGAGAAAACCCATTTTTTGGGTGAATAAAAAACCTCTAAGGGAAACGTGAGAGGTAATACTTCCAGATAGCATCCGTACTACATTAACGGGAGGAGAAAAACACCATCAGGTTGCTGCTTTGAGACTCCCCTTGCGCGAAAGTATCTAAAATGCCTATCTTGCCCTTATCTACCATTTAAACCATTTTTGCCACGTCTATATATTGCCTGTATAAAGTTGTGTGCCTATCCCTAGCTCCTTTTCTAAGTCTTCTGTAAATATCTCCTGATAATAATAACGCTTGCGCTCCGCCCGGGCCTGCATACTAAGGTCTCTTATCCATTCCTTTATTAAAAGGTTTCTATAATGAGGTGTATATAACTTAGTATCGCTTTTGCCCTAGGTCCTAACCCTAGGCCCTTATACCTATTTGTGAGGTATAGGAGGACGCTCTAGTATTTAATAGGGGTGACTAGTCCCTATAACTAGATACCCAGATTACCAGGTAATATTAAAATAGGGGGCTTCTGCTACGCTTAGGGCGCGGATTGTTTGCGTATGTATGTGGTTGCTGTATAGTGTATATAGTATTTATAGGAGGGAGGGGGTACGCCGGAGGGATAATTGCTTGTTAATTTGAATGACCGAACGTATATAATAGACGTAGTAGCTATATTTAAACTTTTTGCTAGGGCTCACCCCCTAGTGAAAAAATTTCACACCACCACCACCACGTTGCTGTGTAGGCGCTGCGCAGCCGTATATACGTCTCTGCGTTTGCTCTAGTAGTCTATTGACACGATTTAAATGGAATATCAATAGTAGCTGCCAGGTTCCCGGGCTCCACCGCGTGGAGGTGCAGAGGCTGATTTCATCGAGCCCTTAACCTTATTATAACAGTTATAAAAGACCTATAGTTTTACTCTAAGTATATTATATAATTCTCCTCTAAACTCCTTCTCTTTATCCAAATATACCTTTATTAGATTTATAACTTCTTATAGTAGAGGGTTACTAGTTAGCTAAAGTAGAGGAGCTAGAGGTAGCGGAGGTAGAAAAAGAGTACCTTTAGGTAAAAGAGCACCTCTAGGTAGAAGAGTAGCGTTCTAGGGGTTTTATTCCAAATTAAAGTTACCTTTTAAAAAATATAGGTTAGTTTTAGGTTTCTATAGTTAATATATAATCTTAGCTTCCGTCTATACTAGTTCTTCTATACTAGTAATAACAGCCTAAATATTACTAGTAATTAGGTTACCGTTCTTAGTAATATATACCCCGTTCCTATAGAGGAAGTCTTAAAAATCCTAAATAATATTAACATTACTAAGTGCCTAGGTGTTAGCGGTCTATCCTATAAAATCCTCCCTAAAATATTCCTACAGCTATAAATCGGCGTAGTGTTTACTTTAGTAGAATATAATACGGTGTAGAAAAAACCTATTAACTTATTTTACGGTATGAGTTATTATATTAAAGGTAAATTCGTCCTAATTTTTATTAATAAGTTTCGCGTATAAAGCTACCCCTAGTAGTAAGAAGTCTTCCCAGTCGTTTAAAGTAGGCATAGCTATATTTTTAGAGGGAGGGAAGTGTTATTAGTATAGGGATTGTCGTTTAGTACGCGTTTGTAATATGTATTTATTATTTAGTATATATTTATAACATGTATTTGCGATTATAGGGCTTAAAACTAGTTCTAGCCTTAAATCGCGAAGACTTATAAAGTATATTATTCTGCGTAATAAACGCAAGAATCTATAATCTGGGAAAGGCTTAGGACCAGTTCTGGCCTTTAGATCCTTAGATTTATAGAAGAGTTCTATTTAAGATTTAGGACCAGTTTTAACCTTAAAAGATAGCTTCCTCTAGTATAAGTAGCACTAGTATAGTAGCTTGTCTCTTCTTGGTAGAATACCTAGCTGTTCTATAGTATAATAGTAAAGTTAACTACTAATTAGTGTTGGTTATATAAGGTAATATTACATAGCTACGGTTTGTAGAGAGTATAATGATTGTTATTATATATATTCTTCTTGCTTAAGGAAGAGTAAGGAGCTTAGGGCTCCTTGCTACGCTAGTGCCGCGGTAACACATAATGGCAACTTACCTCGCGTGACGGCAACTTGCCTATATTCCTAACATATACTAAAGACACTTTCCTATAGAGATAGATTATTTATTTATCTAGAAGGTAGACACTAAATTAAGGCGGCGAAGCGATTTTTTAATACCGATAAGAGGTAGTAGGTAGCAGACTTCTATTTTTTTAGTTAGTTCTTAAATAATAACAAAAAAATATCTAACTAGGTATAGATCTCCCTAATGTCTATAAAGACGCTTTTTAAACCAACTATTCCTATTCCCGTACCTTCTATAATAGCGATATTTATTATAACTTACGCTATTATAAGTCTTGTAATAATACATAGTATAATATTTAGATTAATCGGCTTTTACTAAGTAAGAGAAAAGATATACAAACATTAACTAAAAGGAAGGATAAGTTATTAAGGCGAGCTTTTAATAATCTAATAAAGTTTATTGGCCTTTAGGTAATGTTTAAAATAGATACCTTATACTATATCCTAACAATAAAATACAATAAGGTATTAGGTATTTTCTATATAGCTAAACGCTAGCTAATCTATATTAGGAGTTTGTCTATTATCTAGAACATATTTAAATAACTTAGTTAGAGATCCTTAGGGAACTTTACCCTTATTATCTAGACTTTAAAACTATTTATATAATATAACTACTAGCTCCTATATACTTAAACTATAACTAGAAAGAGATTAAATTACAAATAAAAAACGGTTAGTTATTTCCTACGGTAAGAGATAAATATAGTAGAAGAGGAATATACTAACGCGCTATAAATATTAAGGGACGCATTCCTTCGCTCCTATTATTTATAAAAAAAATACTAAGTATTTAGAGGCTCTAGTAAAGGCTTTAAAGTCCCTATTTTTTATAAATATTAATAAAACTCTCTAGTCCAGTATATATAAAAGCTATTTATATAATATTAGGGTAAAAATTAAGCTTGCCAAAGGCTCTTTTTACACCATTAAAGTATCTTAAACTATTACACTTTCTATTATAAATAAAACGATATAGCTAGCTACTATGAGTTACTCTTCGTAGTTAACTAGAATCCCCTACCTTAGGGATAAAAAAGAGTTAAAACTAAAGGTAGTTATTAGCGAATATATATAGTCTTTATTTACCAGTTTTGCATCTAAGTAAGATTATATATTACTAAAGATAATTAAACTTTAAAAAGAGAGTCCTAACTAGCAGCTTATTTATTATTTTCTTAAAACCTACTTCCTAGAAAAGCGCTATCGCATTAAGCTATAAATTAAAGTTATTAAATAAAAAATTTGTAATACTACATCAGCAAAATGTTTGTGCCTCCTGACAGTACTGACAGCTCCTGACAGCTCCTGTCAGGGCTGTCAGGAGCTCCAGGAGACACTCACACTCGGCATCCTGTCAGGAACCTGTCAGGAGGTCGCCTGGACCACCAGGACCACCAGGACCTCCAGGACCTCCAGGACCTCCAGGACCTCCAGGACCTCCAGNACCNNCAGGACCTCCAGGACCATCAGGACCATCAGGACCATCAGGACAACAATAAAAATTCTAGATTTAAAAATAAGATATATTAACACTCCAGTATTTGCAGCTAGTCAAAAAATATAAAATTAATTTAATTATATAATCTAAATAATCCAAATCAATCTTTCCTGTCTACCGCCTGTGTCTGTCATAGAGCTCTACGATCGCTCGGGCGTCGGGCGATCGACTGAGGAGCCTCTCGCGGAGGCTCCAAATCGTCGATCGGCGGTGTTCCCGATGATCTGCCGGCCGTGTGCTGATTTCCTAACTAGGCCTAGTGCCTGCCTGCCTGCCTACCTGTCTGCCTGTCCTACCTGTCTGTGCCTGCCTGTCTATGCCTACCTGTCTGTATCTGTAATTCGGGGGAGAGGTCGGCCCGATCGAAGGCTCTGTTTGATTCGATTGCGATTGATTGTATTAATTCGAATCGTTCTCTATGGGCGTTCGTTAGCTGTACGTTTGAACGGTGGTCGTCTGGGGTGCCTCCCTAGGAGGCCTTGATTCGATTTGATTCGGTAATAGGCTAATATCGGGGCTCTGGTTCGATTCGATCGATCGGTCGAATCGATCGTGGTGTTCGCTGGCTGGTCGTTCGAACGATTATCGTCTGGTTCTGACGACGGTCCTCTCCTACTTGCCTGCCTACCTGCCTGCCTACCTACCTACCTACCTACCTACCTACTACCTACCTACCTACCTACCTACCTACCTACCTACTACCTACCTACCTGCCTGCCTGTGTCAGTATCTGATTTAATTCGGGGGAGAGGTCGGCCCGATCGAAGGCTCTAATTAATCCAGGTCGTTCTCTATGGCCGTTCGCTAGCTGTACATTCGAACGGTAGTCGTCTAGGGTGCCTCCCTAGGAGGCCTTGCTTCGATTCGGTAATGGGCCAATATCAATTCGATTAATCGATCAATTGAATCGTTCGTGGTCTTCGCTAGCTGGTTAATTCGAAAGGTCGTCGTCTAGTTCTGGTAAGGTCGTCTGGTTCTGGCGACGGTCGTCTGGTTCTGGCGACGGTCGTCTAGTTCTGGCGACGGTCGTCTGGTTCTGGCGACGGTCGTCTGGTTCTGGCGACGGGTCGTCTGGTTCTGGCGACGGTCGTCTGGTTCTGGCGACAGTCGTCTGGTTCTGGCGACGGTCGTCTGGTTTTGGGCGGACGGTCGTCTGGTTTTGGCGACGGTCTCTTGCTAGCTGCGCCATTCTAGTGCCTCCTAAGGGAGGATGTAAGGAGGGTAAAGAATGGGGTGACTGTAAAGGGGGTAACTTGGCAGAGGCACGTGTAGGCTATCGGGAATATAGCGGGGACCCGATAGCACTGTGTGTTGCGCGCACGCGCACATAGGGTCGTGTCGCATTAGGGGGAGGCATCCCATTTGGGGGGTCATAGTGGGGAGGGTGTCGCATTGGGGGGGTGTCTGAGGGTGTGCATAGGTGTCGCTTTGGGGGGGGGGTTTAGGAGGAGTGTCGCTTAGGGGTATCCTGTCAGGAACCTAACAGGACGATCAGGAAAATTAAGATCCTGCCAGGAGCCTGTCAGGAACAATCAGGAAATACTAGTTTCCTATCAGGACCCTAACAGGATCGTAAGAGGACGATCAGGAAATCAAAGATCCTACCAGGAGCCTGTCAGGACAACCAGGACGATCAGGAAAATCAAAATCCTGCCAGGAGCCTACCAGGACGATCAGGACCTCCAAGAAAGTCAAAATCCTATCAGGAGGCCTCCAGGATCTTAGCACCCCAACAAAATGCTGATGTATAAAGGATATTACAGCCCGTAATATACAGAAACCCCTTTTATTACTTACTTAAGATATATAAAAGTACCCTATAACTTACCTTTATAGACACCCTTTTAATAAATCTTATTAAATTAATCAAGAATATCTTTATTTAAAATTTATTCATTTACTAGTAAAAAGGGAGCCAGAGTTATATATTAGCTTATTTGTAGTTAAAAGAGATATTTATTTCTTCTTCTTTAGCTACCTAACGGTAGAGGTAGAATTTCTTACGTTATTCTTAGAACTTTTTAGTAATACCAATATAAATATAGTTTCTCTATTATATTTATCCTTTAAAGTCTCTAATACTTTCTCTAATTTACTATCTATCTCTAGCTTACTCTAGCTTACTTTACCTAACTTAGGCAAACTAGAGTAGATACTAGAGTAAGAGTAAAAATAGGTACTAGAGCTAGAGCTAGAGCTAAAGTAGGCGCTAGAGCTAGAGTAAGAGTAAAAGTAGGCGCTAGAGCTAAAGTAAAAGTAAAAGTAGGTACTAAAGCTAGAGTAAAAATAAGAGCAGGCACTAAAGCTAGAGTAAGAGTAAGAGTAGGTGCTAGAGCTAGAGCAAAAGCAGGCGCTAAAGCTAAAGTAAGAGTAAGAGCGGGTGCTAGGGCCGTAGTAGGGGCGGGTGCTAGACTAACTGGGTTATTATTACGGCAGCTAAGATACCCTTTAGAGATATAGGATATTGCTAATCTATTAGAATAAGAAGTAACCTATAGGTCTTTCCCGTTCCTATAACCAAATTAATAAAATAATTTAGTAAAAGCTATCTAGCTATTTTCCATCATTTTCTATTTATAGAAAAGAAATAATAATAATAATTCATTGCTTAACGTCCGATTTGGATCCCTATTAGGCCTATGCGGACTACTCCTTATTTACATATAGGGAGAAAACTCTATTTAAGAAAAATAAGAAAACCCCGTAATCCATCTCCCCGCCTTTTAGGACTCGCCTACTTAACGCCTATAAGTCGCCTATAGTGCTCTACTACCTTACTATTTAACCTTTTTAGGAACCACTACTGCCGTAACAAGCCTATGGACGCGCTAGTATTATAAACTATTACTCTACTACTATAGAGTTACTAGGGGGCACCTACTGTTAGCGACTCAGTCAATCGAGACATAAGTACGGCAAAATGGTCGCGCAAGCCTGTACGATTGGATTGTCTATAAACGAGAATCTAAAGCTAAAGAAAGGAAAGGAGAAGAAGGGGAGCGCCGCTCGAAGCTATATACGATCTTCGCGTCATATAACCACAATATGCGGTAATCTGTGGCAACTTGCTGGTGCGTAGTTTTGCTAAGTTCTGCCAGTGCTATAACATTACCCCCCCCTCTAAAAAAGCCTGCCCTTAGGCTTTGCCGCTAAAAGTCTTAGCAAGAGAATCTAACTAATTAGACAACTTTAACCGCCGGTTAAAGTTCCTAGACATCTTAACACCTTACGTAATTAAGAAATTTCTGGGGCGTTTTTATCCTTATATTCTTCTAGTAGCTTATTATCTTTATTATACTAGCACTCTATCTACTTATCTAGATACTTTAGCGGTCCGGGTTTATTAGGGTAACGGCTATAAAACTCCTAAAGCTTATAGGGGCTACCTATAAAGTTCTATATAGGGTACTAAGTGGGATCCAGGTTATATCCTTTCCAACTAACACGATACTTTAACGTTCCCTTTATAAGTTTACAGGCCAGTATTTCTTTAATTTTCTATTTATTATTGTTATTAACTTAAATTAGTAGGGGAGGTTTATTCTTTTATCTAGGCAGTAGGTTATTTATAGCTTTCTATAGCTTGTCCAGTAAGAAGATAGGGTAGACTTTAATTAAGTCTAGGAGCTTAACCTTATACGAGTTGCCTACTTTATTAAGAATCTTATATAGTCCTATTATCTTATAGTTTAGCTTACAGCTAGGCCGTTCTATCTTTTAGTTCTTTATTGTAACCTAGACCATATCGCCTATAGTAAAGTTAGGCTTGCGCCTATGCTTATTTACCTACTATTCCATTAATTTTTGGGCCTTTTTTAGGTTTGTACGGGCTACTTTCTAAGCTTCTTTTAAGCGCTTAGCGTACTACTAGGCTTCCTTATAAGATAGTTTTTCGCGTATGGTCTAGGGCCCTTCTAGTCTTTCCCAGTTAAAGCTTATACGGGGTAGGTAACCTATTTCTAGTTAAATAGGGGCAAATCCAGTAAAGTTGTGGGGTAGGGTTGCTTGGGCGTAGTCTATTAAGGGCAATAGTTTGGCCTAGTTATCCTAGAAGTAGTTAATAAAAGGCCAGAGTCTCTAGTCTAAGTATTAATTTATAATCTCCGTTTAACCGTCTATCTAGGGGTAATATACCGTAAAAAGCTTTAGCTTAATGCCTAGGATCTAGGTAAACTTATTCTAAAAGGCTAATATAAACTATGGCCTATAGTTAGATATAATAGTGTCTAATAGTCCGTAAATTTAGTAGACGTAGTAGATATACAGTTAGGCTGCCTCTTTAGCATTAATATTTTTGTAACAGGGAATTAAGAACAGGTGCTTACTAAAGCGGTTAACTAGGATTATAACTATATTATATCCGTCACGGTCTAGAGGTAGCTTATAAAAGTCTATAGAGATATATTGCCAAGGGCAGTTGGGTATTAGAAGGGGTTTTAATAGTCCTAGGGTCTTATCTCGTGGGATTATAGACCTACGGCAGTCGTTGCAGTTCTATATATAGTAGTTGATATCTATAACTATTCTAGGCCAGTAATAGCGGTTACTAATAATCCTACGGGTCTTATTCTTTTTAGGGTAGGCCGTAGAGACCTAGGTATGTGCTTTAGCAATAAGCCGAGTCTATAAGTTTTATTCCTCTGCCACTACCAGCCATTCCTAATGCTTAAGTAATCCATTTTTAAGGGACTATGGGCTAGTAACGTTCTTTACCTTTTCACGGTACTCCTATAGAGAAGGGGCCGTACGGTTTATCTACAGCAATTTGTCAATTAAGTCAAGTCCTAAAGGGTTACTAGAATACATCTCGGCGCCTAAGGGGTCTGTACTTAGTTCTGCTTATATCCAGAGGTTAAGGTGCTTTGGTTATAGTAGCGTCTAGGTCTGTAATAAGATCTTTACAGCCGTATAGTTACCTAGGTCTTATTTGCACCTAGTAAGAGTATCCGTATAGTTTGCAGCGCCTAGTTTATACATAATTAAAAAGTTAAACTAAGATAGGACGTCCGCCTAGCGTGCCTACCGGGCTATAAGGGCCTTAGTTGTTATAAAGTATTCTAGGGCCTTATAATCTAACACTACTTTAATAGGTTTAGGGGTCCCCTCTAGCTATACACGCCAGTGCTAAAAGCTAGAGATAATAGCTAGCATTTCTTTATTATGGATATAGTAGTTTAGTTTAGCATCTATTATAGTCTTTAAATAGTATACAATAGGGTGCTATTCTCCATCTAGTTGCTTCTAGGAAAAAACACCGGCTATCACGCCGTTTAAGGTATTAGTTTCTAGCATTAAGGGCCATTCCGAGTTAAAGTGGATAAGTAGGGGGGCCAACACTAGCCGTTTTTTAAGCTTATTAAAGGCCTGCATATATATGGCGTTAAAGTAAAAGGGCTGGTCTTTCCTAGTAAGGCGGTTAAGAGGCTAGGCGATCCTGCTATAGTTCTTAATAAAGTATTAGTAGAAGTTATAGAAACCTAAAAACAATTACACCCCCTTTACGGTCCAAGGGGGCGTCCACTAATTAATTGCGGTTATTTTCTCTAGGTTGGCCTTAATTCCGTCCGTACTAATAATAAAACCTAGGTACTTTATACGCTTAACACTAAATTCCGACTTCTTAATATTGGCCTGGAGGCCAGCTTCGCAAAGCCGTTATAGAACTTTATAGATATGCTCCTTATATTCCAGTTCGTTCTCTAAATAGATTATAATATTATCTAGATAGGCCGTATAGAAGTCGTTAAGGTAGTTAAAGAGTACATTATTTATATACCGCTGGTACGTAGCTAGTCCGTTAGTTAGTCCAAAAGGAAGTACCTTATATTTATACGTCCTATAACGGGTCCGGAATATAATAAAATCCTTAGACCCGGGGTCTATCCTAATTTAGTAAAAGGCCTAGCGGATATTAAGCTTTATAAAAACCTTAGCTCTACTTATTTAGGTAAGAGTCTTATTAGGTAAGGGCAGTGGGTAGCGGTCCTTGCGGGTTATATTATTTAGCTTATAGTAGTTAATACAGAAGCGCAGTCCTCTATTTGGCTTTTTAATAAAGAGAATAGGGGAGTTAAAAGGGGCTTAGCTAGGCTTAATAAAGCCCTTATTTAGGTTATTAATAAGGTACTACTTTATAGCCTATAATTTGGCAATAGACTGTAGGTAGAGAGGGCTAAAGCTAAGGGTACTTCCCTTGTCTTGCTTAATCTTAATCTTATAGTTATACGGTTAGTAGGGTGGAAGTATATTAGACGCTACCTTAGAGAATATATCCTTAAATTTCCGGTGTTAATCGGGTAGTTTTTACTCCACTAGTTCTTTATCTATAAGCCCGCTTTTTTATCCACTAAGCTTACTTTCTTTTTCCTTAATTATTTAGTTAATTTTATATAGGCTAGTTATAAAGGTAACGGTATTAGGCTAAACCAGGTTCTAGTAAAATCCTATAGCGCCAATATAGCAGATATTAACTAGTGGGAGGTCCGTAAGTTTCTTTAGCGTCCGTTAGGCCGTGGTTTGCGGTATAAGGTTTATAGTCTTCCTTAGCTCACGTTCTATTTTCTATAAGTTGTCCTTTCTATCTATTAGTTTAGTATAGCGTCCAATATCCTTAGCTTTCCTTTATGGCTTTGTAGGGTTCTTTATAGGGAACTTAGTTAGGTCATTACCGACTTCCTAGGTCTTTAGTGCGGGTGGCGTAATATAGGTAGTCTGGGGGCGGCGTAGTATACGGATCCGTTATAGGTTAAGCTGTACGTTCTTCTTAAAGGCCTAGTCTCTACGCATAGTATTGGCCTAGTAAATAGTATTGATCCAGGGCCGTATAAGGTTTTCTATTATAATGCTAATTTCTTTTATAAAGGAAGGGGTTAGGGGTAGAGTTTTAGGCCAGATAAGCCGTCTACTCCGTACTTTAAGCTGTAAGCCTAAATAGGCTAGCCATTTTCTTCCTAAGATTATATTGTGGCTTCCTAAGTCCGTAATAAGAAAGGGGGCGTTATACTACCTTTGTCCGTTAACGCGGAGGTAGATCCACAAGATAGTTATAATAGGTGGCCCTATTTGTCCGTTATAACCGCAAATAGGGATTGGTTTAGGTAGTTCTTTAAGGGGTATATTTAAAAAGTTAGCTAGTTTTACAGCGCACTTTATGTTAATTAAGGTAAAGGTATTTACTCCTAAGTTAGCTAAAGCAGAGGTTAAAACTTAATATCTATTGCGAAATAAAGTATAAGGGATAGTGCAGCTTCTTTTACCAACTAGCTGACCTAGATCGATATGTAATATATTAATCCCTTTTAACCCTAGAGAGGAGTCTTCCTTTAAGGTTCCTCTTTTTTTAGCTCTGTACTATCCTCCTAAATTAATAGGACCTTATTTGTCCTTACCTTTATTAGGCAGTTCCTTATAGGGTGGCCTATTTAACCGTATAAGAAGCAAGCTCCTTAATTGCTAAGGGCCTATATATAGGGGTCGCTATATATAGGCCGGGTGTATACCAGGCCTATAGTAGGGGTAGCTGCGCGGCTAGCTGCTAGGTTAGCTATAGGAGTTACCAATTATGCCAGGGCACTATGGGCCGTACTTGTAGTACTTGCGGCCTAGTTTATAAGGTTTCTAGTTTTTAGCTGGTTAGCGCGTGCCTTAATTTAATAAAGGCCTTAGTTAATAGCTAGGCAATAGTCCATAAGTTCCTTTAACGTTTATACCGTAGTATAAGCTAGTAATATGGCCCGCTGTAGGTCTAGGGTAAGCTTGTTAAAGAGGTCTAGTAGTAGGTCTTTCTGGGGGATCTAGGCCTGTCCGGCTAGGTATAGAAAGCGGGTTTAGAAGGCTAAAAAGGTCTCCGTTGTTTTTATATTTAGGCTTTTATAGCTAAGGCGGGCGTTTTATACTTTAAAAGGGTCCTTATAAATAGAAGATAAGTATTTAATTATTTCTTTTTTAGAGATAAAGGGGTCTGCTAAGTCTTCAGTGTATCGCGGACGTAAATGCGTCTAGGCGTCTCCGCTAGTACGGCCAAAGACGTAGGCTATTCTAGCTTGGGCGTTAAGGAAGTGGTCTATATTAACTTTAAGCTTGTCCCATAATTGGAGCTTCTAATTATTAAATATAGGGTCGGTTCCGTTTATGAGTAGTAGGGGGTCCGTGACCTTTGTTGACCGCTTTGGTGCTATATAGGCCTTAGTAGATCTACTAAGGTACTAGGATAGGGCCTAAAGGACTATAGTAAGTCTTTAGTTGTTTAATAATGACTTATTATTAGATATAGGGGTATCTCTGGCTTTAAGCAGCTCTTGTAATTATTTAATTTTGGTATTAGTAGCCGCAAGCTCCGCCTAGGGGGTTAAAACGTTAATTATTTCTTTATTTAAAGTATTTAAGGGTCCTATAGCTACTTTACCTACTGCTATGGTTTGTGGCATAGTGGTAGGGGTATTAGGTAATTCTGGGTAATTTCTTTAGGGGTTCTAGTCTATGCGTATCTTGTAGGTCCTTTCCTTAGGGTTCTGTTCTTTTCTTTTAGGTCCTATCCTTATGGTCCTAGTAATGTCCTTAGGGTCCTATTCTATGTTCTCGTAGATATATTTAAGTTCCTTCTCAGGAAGAAAGAGTAGAGTAAGCTTTAGATAATGTTAGCGACTTAGTTAATTAAGACATAAGTACGGCAAAATGGTCGCGTAAGCCTGTACGATTAGATTGTCTATAAACGAGAATCTAAAGCTAAAGAAAGGAAAGGAGAAGAAGGGGAGCGCCGCTCGAAGCTATATACGATCTTCGCGTCACGTGACCGCAATATGCGGCAATCTGTGGCAACTTGCCGGTGCGTAGTTCTGCCAAGTTCTGCCAGTGCCGTAATACCTACTACTCGCCCCCTTGCCTTCTATTACCATTTCCCTTATAACCCAGAACTAATTTAGCACATTTTAACTAATAAGCCACTAGGTGACCGCCTTAAGGCCTTTTTATATTAAGAGCAGTATATTATAGTTCTCTATACTAGCTACTAAGAGCATTATTTCTCAATTAGTGCGTAGGGGGCATAGTAGTATTACGTGTTTTAGTGTCTATCTTAGCTAGCCATATTCGCATCTTAGGCTACCTACTAGGACACCCACCCAGTAAAGCCAATCTTTTAGTCCTATTATTCCTGTTCTTAAGAGTGTTACTATTATATTTTCTGCCTTTATTAGGCCTTCTCGGAGCCCTTAGGTATTTACCCCCTATAGCGTTAACTATACTATAGCTTAGGTTTATCTTGCCTAAGTTAGCCTCTATACCTTTAACTCCTATTCGCCTCTCCAGCGTTAGTCTAACCAGTATTGTATTGCGATAGATAGTTTCCCGGCGTTCTTATATATTCTACTTTAGCTCCTTTCTCTATCTTGCTGTTATCTTTACTAACCTCTTATGCGTCTCCTTTCCTCCTCTATATAGGCCTAGGCCCTAAAGCGGCACTATTCTTCTTCTACTTTCTTTACCTATTTCTTTAATATCTCTTCCCTACTTTAGGGTTGTTGGTTTATTCTCCTACAGGGCACCCTAGGGTCCCTCTATAGTTTACTTAGGCGTATCTTAATATACTTTATAACATTAGAGTTACGTTTATTTTGCGTCCTTTATATTATAGCGGCTTTAATATATAACTATAGGGGGGGAATATTAGATTCCTTCTTAAGCAGTACTGTAGCCGTTCGCTTATACCCACCTATAATACTCTAAAGGCAAGCTGTCTGGACCTTTTGAAGTAGTTTAAGGAGTAATTTAGGGGGGCCCTTCTTAGTTTCTCTAATGGCCTAAATACTAGATCTATATATTATGGTTAGCCGGACAACTACTATATATAGTAGGCGTAACCTCTAGAAGCATAAACCCTATATAAAGTTAACAATCCTAGATAAAGCGATAAACTATACTTAGCCTTTGCGGGCCGCTTATACCATATATACGCTTCACTAGAGCTTACTATCTACCCATACTCCTAATACCCTTAGGCCCTAAACTAGTTAACCCCTAAAGCCTTAGATGCGAATTATATACTAAAGATCTACAGATTAGTTGCGTTTTCTTATAAAATAGATTAGCTGGTATTTCTCTAGTAAGAATTAGACTCTATAACGTTTTGCCTATTCTATATAAGTGTTATAGGCTTTCTCTAGTGTTCTGCAATTCTTTACGGCTATTAGCCCATATATAATTAGGTTTGTATTGTTAACAAAGCCTATCCCCTAGGTCGCCCCTTCCTTAAAGAAGTCAAGTAGGTTGCTTATAGAAAAGGAAAAGTATAGGCGAAAGGGGTAATCCTTATAGTATTTCTATTATAACTGCAATAGGGGGGCTCTGGTATCTACTAAAGACCAATAATATTTCTTTCTGGCCTATAAACCCTTAGATAAATTATATAATCTATTCTAGAAAGCCCTTTACCCTAAGGATATATAGAAGACGCTTGTGGGGTATATTATTATAGGCACCACTAATATCTAGGCTAAGTATTAATACTATAAAGTCCTTTCGCATCGCCTATGCAGATTTAATAGTGGCAGCGAGTAGCATAAGTGCTAATAGTGTTAAGCGGTTCTTTCTTACCCCTATTTAGCTTTATAGTAGTAGGGCGTATTCCTCTACCGTATCTACTATACGTTCCGCTATTACCCTTTCTAAGATCTTACTAAGGGTATTTTCTAAGGCAATAGGGCGGTAGCTTCCTGGGATTAAGTAATCTGCTTTACCTTTTTTTCGTAGGATAACCGTCATTATAGATCTTCTAAGTCGCGGGTAGTAGCCTATAGCAAAGTATGCTCTAGCTACATCTGTAAGCTAAGGTGCTATAAGTAGCCCACAGGTTTTTAGGGCCTTATTTAGAATCCTATCTAGTCCTAGTACTATATTATTTAAAAGGCGGCTAATAGTTCTAGCTATTTCCTCTATTATTATATCGCTGTTAACCCGCAGGCAAGTTACCGGTGTTTCGCCTGTAATATTACTAAGGTCTACTAAAGCCGGTTAGGGGAAGAACCTTTCTATAAGGATCTTTACCTTCTTATCGTTGTCGTTTATAGCCTATAATTCTCCTACTCTTTATAGGGGTGGTAGGTGTAGGTCTTCTGCTAAGCGCCCTACCTTTTTCTTTACCCATTTCGCTATAGCCTAAAGGCCCTTATTATAGGGGAGGCTCGGGTTAAAAGTATGCTTATTTATAAACCGTCTCTAGTTATTCCTTACTTCTTTTTTTAGGGTATTCTTTAACCGGTTTCTTATATCTTTATATTATCTCTTATCTTTAGGGTCGTGGCTACTTATATATTTCCTTCTTACTTATTATTAGCTAGTAACCAGAACTGCGTATTATATAGACTATACGTGTCGCGTATAGGGGCCTAGTTTTAAAATCGGGCAGTGCTCTTCCAGCCCATTTTTAATCGCTACCTAGATCCTTTCTAGTCTTCGGTCGATTTCCTTAGGGGTGGCTAATAAGCCTCGCTCGTTTGGTATTAGGTGGATTTCTTCTAGGTTTTAGAGTTATTATTTAACTATATTAAGGAAACTATCTGTCTTAAGCTTCCTTATTGCGTATCTTTTTCTATTTAGTTACGCTTTAGTATCTAGGTCTAGCTATATCTAAATAGGGATATAGTCTAGGGTAAGTGCCTATTCTTCTTTAGGGTTGCACCTTTTAAGTCTCTAGTATAGGCCTTCGTCTATAAATATAAGGTCAATTATACTTCTAGCAGTACCTCATTACCATATAATTGCTCCTAGGAAAGTAGCTAGCTTAAAGCCCCAGATATCTATAGCTTTTAGTAGGCACTCTAACTATTAATCTGCAGCAATATAGATACCCTTCCACCACGGGTATAACGGAACCTTGTAGCAAGAACTACGATAGGCTCGTCAATAGGCTAGGTGTGTAGGAAATGCAAGTATAAAAGTCAACAACGTAATAACAACTGGTGGAGTGGTTGCCCAACAGATTAACTCTAATTATATTCTGAGAATTACTATAAGGAAGGAACTATCTAGGTAGGGACTAAGGGTCCTTAAATACACAACCGTACTCCTATAAAATCCTTCTTATACGTAATATACGTATACTCTATCTACTCTGTTATAAATCCTATAGATTATATAGATTACACAAATTATATTATATAACCTTAGTTACTATTCCTTATTATATAATTCTATCGGCTCCATCCTAAACTATACCTAAATTAACCAACTAGCTTCTTCCGTCTCTTTTTTAAGTAGTCGTAATATTATACTTAAAGCGTCCGTAACACCATCTCCCTCCTCTTTATCTTCGTCCTTAAAGATTCAAAATATCTCTAAGTCGTTTACTAGAGGTATAATATCCGTTTAATTAATTTAGTTAATATTATTGCTTATTATACCTAAAGCAATTTCTTCTTCCTTAACTGCTCGTCGTGCTCGCACTATCGCTGCAATATTATCTCTTAGTAAGATTATACCGTCTCCGTATTCTCACTACTTAAAAGAGGGGTTAGTTTATATTACGTTAGCAAACCTATCTTCGCGATAACCGTCCTCTTATTTAGAGTATACTAAAGTAAATATTTATTTGTCCTATAACGTTCGCTCTACTTCTAATGCTAAATATGCGCGACCTATTACCCTTAATAGTCGTCTAGTTCCCTAATTAATTTATCTTAGGGTCTTATATTTAATCTGCTGCTATATAGCTAGATAATAAACTATCTATTGCTCTTGCTAAATTGCGCTAATCTTAGGATGCTAAATAGGAAGCTGCCGATGCTCAGCAACGGGCTCTTAAGTCTTATTTAGCGGCGTCTACTTAGTTAATCCGTCTTAAGAAGGTACATAAGAAGGTTTATTTTAAGGAGTAGAAACTTATAAAACAAGGTCTATAGGAACTGGGTAATAAAAGAACGGATTTTCTTTTAATAGAGAAGGAAACAGATCTAAGTAGTTTAGCAACTACTCTTTTTAGGTCCCCCTTAGGTAACTTATTCTTTAGCGATCCTTCTTTATTAATACTGTCTAACCTAATTTCTTCTAATACTCCTATACCTTTTCTATAGCGTTCTTTAGATTCTCTAATAGTTCCTAGGTAGTCTTAGTATAGCCTATCCACTTAACCTTATACTATATTTTGTCGTTAATATCCTTATAATTAACAATCTTTAAAACTTACTATTCGTCTTCTTCTTATCCTCTATATATGTCTACTTTATAAACCGGTGGCTTAATATTCCTATGTGCTAGCTCTAGTATTACAATATACTATATAGGGTAGATCTTTATTTTGGCTGGTAGGTTTAACTTAAACATAACTAGTAAAATCCTCTATATAACTTTAAAAGGTCCTAGTCTAACATGGTCTAATTTCTTACTTAGTCGTTAACTCTTAAAATTTTTATATAGTAGCTATACTTTATCTCCCTCCTTAAGATCTGGTCCCTTAGATCTCTTAGCGTTATAGTACTTTTTTATTCTCTCTTATACTTTCTTTACTAATTCCATAAAGTCTATATAAAGATTTATTAAATCCTTTATTCTCTTTTTAGCTATACTACTTATTTTCTTTACTTATTATAGTAACAACAATATTCTTAGCTTATATCCGTAATTTGCCTTAAATAGTAATATACCTATTCCTTCTTAAGGTGTTACATTATATGCAAACTATATAACTAGTAATAGTAATACCTAATTATTCTATGCATAATTAATATAATGCCTTAGATACTACTCTAGCGTCTAATTTAATCTTTCCATTTAGCTATCTATCTGTAAATAATATATAGTGGAAGTTACTACTTAAACTCCTTACTCTGCTAAGAACACTTCCTAGAATACTACTATAAATCTTAGATCCCTATCCGATATAATCTTACTTAGTGCTCTATATCTTATAAACACTTCTTTAACATAAATTCTAGCGACATCTTCCGCTAAGATTTCTTCTGTATATGCTATAAAGTATCCCCACTTTATAAGCTTATCTACTATTACTAAGATCGCGTTATAATCTTATCTAGTAATAGGATCTCTTAATTTTGGCAACTTAATAATAAAGTCCTATAATATAACCTCCTATAGTCTCTCTAGTATTTTAACAGGTTATAGCCCTCCATATAGCTTATACCTTATTAGTTTATTTCTTTAGCAATCTAGATATTCCTTTATAACTTTTCTAGCTATCCTTTAGATTCCGTTAATAATATATTCCTCCTAGAGTCTTAATACTAAGCTTATAATTCCATTATATCCTTAAGTTAGTCCCTTATAGAAGTCTTCCACGAACTATTCTGCTATACTCTTTAGGATATACTTTACTTCTTGATTTTCGTATATATCCGCCTATAAATCTTCTAGCTATGCTTTTAGAATTCTTTATGCCTAAAAGCTTTCTAGTATCTTATAGACTTTCTCTAGTTTATCTTAAGTTACTATAATTTTCGGATAATTATACCTAATTAATCCGTCTATATCTTTTCGTAATAAAGCCCCTAATAGCTTTTCCTTATTTTATAGTTTAGCTTTACGGCTTAGAATATCTGCCCGTATATTATCTATACCTTTAGTATACTAAATCTTAAAATAGTATTCCGTAAGCATCTCTACCTATCTAACCTATCTTTAGTTAAGTTCCTTTATTATTAGGAATCCTATTAGGTTTTTATAATCTGTCTTAACTATAAATGGTTTCTCTATGCCTTATAAGAATGCTCTTTATTTCTTTAATGCTATAACTATACCTAATAACTCCTTATTATAGATGTTATAGTTTAACTTTAGTAGTATTATCTTCCAACTATAGTATGCTACTGGGTGCTATTTATCTTAATATCTTTATATAAAGCACGCCCCTAATATATAGTCTAATACATTTATCTTTATAACCATCTCTAGTTTTAGTTAATAGATCTTAAGAACTGGCTCCTAGGTAAATAACTCTTTAACTTTCTTAAAGAGTTCTCTTTACTCCTCTCCCTATACCTATAGTTCTTCTTTCTTTATTAACCGCGTAAATAGCTTAATGTCCTTTAACCACTGCGCTATAAACCTTCTATAGTAATTGCAAAACCCTAAAAACAATCTTAACTATATAACGTTCTCTAGTTCCTACTAATTTACTATAGCCTTAATCTTCTTTAAATCTATACTAAGTTGGCCTAGTTCAATAATAAATCTAACAAAATTGGTCTTCCTGGTAAAGAACTCGTATTTCTTAATTACTACTAGCATCTATTCTTCTTATAGTCTCTTTAAAACCCATTTAACGTGTTCCCTATACTCTTCCTTAGTTATTAAGTAGATAATAATATTATTAAGATATACTATAATAAATTTATTTAAGTATTCCCTTAATATATTATTAATACGCTTCTAGAACGTTGCTAGTGCGTTTATAAGCCTAAATTATATAACTAATAGTTTGTATAGTCCTTCCTTTAACCTAAAGGCTGCCTTCTATTTATCGCCTTCCTTAATCCTAATCTAATGGTACGCCTATCTCAGATCTATCTTCGTAAAAATTTGCGTATTACCTATCCTATCTTAGATTTCGCTAATTAAGGGTAAAAGATACCTATTCTTCCTAGTAATACTATTTAACTGTTTGTAGTTAATATACAGCCTTAGTTTACCGTTTTTCTTTAGTACAAATAATACTGGATAACCCGCTAATAACTACAATAGTCTAATATATCCCTTTTATAGATTTTCCTAAATAAACTCTTTTAACGCTCTACCTTCTTCTTCGGTAAGCTTATAGATTAGAAAAAACTTTAGACTTATTCCTAGTTCTAACTCTATCTTATAGTCCCATACTGCATATTTTAATAGCTTTTTACTTTCTGGTAACTATAGTTTCTTACCGTACTTATAGTATTTTTTTAGTATATAACTTAGTCCTTTTTCTATTTCTTTATAGGTTGCTCCTACTTAGTACTATACTAACTTAGCTTGTTGTCGCATCTTATAGCATTAAGTATCTCTTATATTAACCTAACCTGTAATCTAATTAATCCTTAGATTATATTCCTGTAACCAAGGCATACCTAATATTACCTTATCCCGTCCTATTAGTAGGATATTAAAAGATATCTTAATTTATCTTCCTTTAATAGTTAGCTAAATAGGTCCTATTTTAAGATTAATAATCCCTCCTCTATAGGTTATTAGATCTCCTAAAATCGTAACTAATAGGTAAGGTTGCTCCTTTTATCTATAAGGTAGTCCCATTCTCTTAACTACTGCTAGTAAGATATAGTTTCGCGTTACTTTACTATCTATTAGCGCTTTAAACTGCTAATCTTGCCACTTAATTTGTAAATTTAGGTATTATCCTTAAATTCCTTTAAGGGTCTAAGGCTCTACTACTAGCTCCCTCTAGTCCTGTAGGCCTCTACTTTTCCTAACTATTAGCTACTTAATTCTTATATACTTAGCTTATTCTTTGGCTAATACCTAGTTCGCTTTTTATCTTTAATATACTATAGACACATATTTTTTAGGTATTCCCACTACTATTGTCTATCTAAGCATTCTTCCGTAAGGAATCTTCCTGGTTAAAGTACTAAACTTTCTTCCTCTTGGACCTCTGCTAGATGCCATTTATATATATATTTAGCATTCTTATACTATTGCTTATCCGTTATTTAGTATATCCTCATAGGGTATTTCCGATTCTTTTTCTTTAAATTCTTATATATATTATATATGTCGTCTACGCACGCAATCTATAATAACATATGGTGTACTAGGTGCTTTAGGTTAACTCTTAGCTTGTCTTTATCCCTAAGTTTAAACCTTTATCTTACTAATCTAAACGTTGTAACTTTATTTATAGGTACTAAAACGCGTCTCTTACTTCTCTAGTCCTCTAAACGTTCCTCTAGATCCTTTAATATTATAATTAAGGCTCCTTTAATATGCGTTATAGCCTTCTCTGTAATTAGGTGGTCCTAAATAACCTTTTCGTCCAACTATATATAGAAATCTTCCCACTTATTATTGTGCCTTTGCCTATACCACTTTTAGTATAATTACTAGAGTGTATATAGTCTATCCATAAGGAAGTATCTTCTTATTACTGTATTATAATAGCCCTTTATATATCATTCTTTAAACCTAGTTAGAATCCCTAGATCCTCTTTATTTTCTAGTTTAGTAAGCTACTTAGCTCTTAGTATACCTGCTCTTAGCCTATTAGTAATTCTTTATACTAGTACTCTGTCCTTTATACGTCCTAATGTACTAAATCTTTTATCTAGTTTCTATTCTTACTATACAATAATTCTTTATCTAAACTCTTTTATAGTTTCCTTTAGTTTGCGCCTTACGCTCTAATTCTTAAAGTTATCTTACTTCTTAATCCTAGTATTAAACTTTTAATCTTTAGGCTAAACACTATATTCTTCTAGTAAGTCTTCTAGGTCTATATATCTATCTCCTAATTTAACTGCTGTTTATATTGCAGATTCTCTAATCTATAAAGAAGCTCCTTACCTCTTATTTATAGGTATCCTTATTTATTCTCCGAAATCTTAGTCCCTTAAATTCTTTAATCCTAAGCTTGCTTCTAACTTAAGCTTAACTCCTACCTTAGTCTAACTAGGCGTCCGTAGTGTTCTTATCTCGTCTTAAGAGTCTTAAATCTTACTTATCTTGTCTTAAGAGTCTTATACCTATAGGAAACTCTATCCTAAGCTTATTTGTATATTTCTAAACTAAGCTACTACCCTACTTTATCGGTTTTCGTCCATTGTGGGTCCTTAGGTGTGCCTTATCTTATTTTAAGAATCTTAGTCGTCTCTTATCTTATCCTAAAAATCTTAAGTCTTTAGCCTTTTGCCTTTATTAAGTGCCGAAGTAGTTCACTATCCTACTTCTCTTGCGTCTCGCGAAGTGATAGACATTATGTCTAGTGGGGTTTTAATCCCTACTAATATTCCCTGTTCTATAGTAGAATTATCCTCTGCCTCTAGTATAACATCTCTAAGGTTTACTTACTCCTAGTAAGCGGCCCTTATTACCTTATCATTACGGAATGTTTCGCCTACATTAAATTTATCGTCCTTAATATCCGATCTACAAACTGGTTTATTAGTTTCTCTATATCCTATAGGTGCTAGCTCTTATAGCCAATAGCTTACGCCATACTTAGCGTCCTTATAAATTTGGTATGCGTTATTATAACAAAACGTAAAACTTCTAATTGAATATTCCTTTATTCCTTATAGTATATTGTCGTCCCTCTATATATATATATCGTCTGCTAGTCTTATACCCTTTACTATATAGTAACTCTGCCCACTTCTATAGTCTTTAACGTAATAACCCTATTTTCCGCAATTTATATAAGCTCCTTCTTTAAACTATTTCTCTTACTATAGAGTCCGCCTAAATGTCTTCTACTATTAAGATCCCTAATTCGGCCTCTACTCCTTAGACCTTTAATTACTTAATCCTTATCCTCTAGGTTTCTATAGTTTGCTCTATTTTTTATAAGCTTCTTTAGTACCGCTTAGGTCTATTAGCTCTGCGCTATACTATATTTTTTAACTTAGCTTTTATCGTTGCGTACTTTACGCCTTATATAACTATAAAACTCTATCCTAGCCTCTTTTAGCCTATTCCCTTTAGAAGATCCTATTATTAATCTTAATCGCTTAATCTATTAGTTCCCTTAGGGTGTCCATATCTTCTATTAGGATAATTACGTCCTAGACTTTAGCCTTAAGTCCCTATTTATACTATGCCATAAGCGCCCTATTATTCCACTCTACTTATATTGCTAGTATCTGGAATTATATCGTATACTTAATTACTAAAGTTCGTTATATAAAGTTCTAGAGTTTTCTTTTCGCTATAGTTGTTTCTTCCGGGTCTCTAAATATCTGCGTAAGTTGTTCTACAAATTCTTCCTAACTTAAGAACATAAATCGCACGTCTTAGTTAGTGGTCGTCATTCCATTTGCCTATATCTCTATAAGGTAAGGTTTAAACCACTTAAGTGCTTTTCCTAATAAGAATAGTCCTGCGTAGGCTATCCGATCTATAGGTATAGGTAACTTTACTCCTTCCTATAAGACCTTAAAGTATATCTATGTAAGGAATCCTTTAAGCTTTAACCTCTCTCCTGTAAATCTCTTAATTGATAGTAGCTTAATCTTTACTACTCCTATCCCGTTAAGTCTTTCTTCCAATACTATATTATTAGCTATTAGCTAGTTAACTATTTCCTATAGCTGTCCAACCGTTATAGGTTACTATAAGTTAGTATCTGCTATACTGGTATCACCTCCTGTCCTTAAAGTAGTTGCTGCCGTTGATGGCGTTATAGTGGCTGCTTTTAGTGGCATATTATTCGACTTCTTATATTAATACCGTAACTGGGTAGTAATTATATAACGGAACCTTGTAGCAAAAACTATAATAGGCTCATTAATAGGCTAGGTGTGTAGGAAATATAAGTATAAAAGTTAACAACGTAATAACAACTAGTGGAGTGGTTGCCTAACAAATTAACTCTAATTATATTCTGAGAATTACTACAAGGAAGGAACTATCTAGGTAGGGACTAAGGGTCCTTAAATACACAACCGTACTCCTATAAAATCCTTTTTGTATATAATATACGTGTGCTCTGTCTACTCTGTTATAGATCCTATAGATTACACAGATTACATAGATCACATCATATGACCTCGGTTACTATTCCTCGTCACATGGTTCTATCAGCTCTATTCTAGACCGTGCCTAAATTAACCAACTAGCTTCTTCCGTCTCTTCTTTAAGTAGTCGTAACATCGTACTTAAAGCGTCTGTAATAATGGGTAGTAGAGGTTTATGTTTCCTAGTAGAATAAACTCTATACCTTTGGTTTCTAGTAAGCTTATTACTAATATAATATTCTCTATTTATAGGACCCCTTCAACCCTAGGGTTATATACATTAATAATTTATACCGGTCTCCTATATATTTGGATTATTATAACTGCAATATCTAGGTCAGCGTGGTTTTCAATAAGCGAAATTCCAGCCAATAAAATATTGACATTTGCCAATATTTACAGTGTCAATATTTAAATATTGGCAATAATTTAGATAAAATTATTATAATAGAAATATACTTATTCTAGAATAAAGATTATATAAATTATTGGCATAGATTGGCAGTTTTATAATATATTCTCGCGTGTAGAAATATTTATATACTATAAAATGTCTTAGTACACGCTCCCTTACCAAAATTAAATATTAACTACCCCTAATTATACCACAACTATACGCAATTAAAGCTCTATATCTCTAATATAGCCTCTTTACTCTACTATCTACGTTATTTATAAGTAGCTAGTTATATAATAGCTTTATGGTGGCGCAGTAGAAGGGTAGTTAGACTTTTTGCGACCGTACGCGTACCAAAGCTCTGCAAAAGCCCTGCACGAAGCTCTGCTCGGAGCTCTACTCAGAGCTCTACTCGAAGCTCCGCTTAAAGCCCTATATAGAGCTCTAAAGCTCTACTAACACGCAGCACTAATATACTACAATCGGCCGTACGAACGCCCATATGACTAGTCGCTATACGATCGTCTCTACGAACGACTCTATAAATATCGCACGATTGCCCGTACAAACACCTATACAATTAATCGATCGATTAATTAATTACCTATATAAACGCCCGTACGAACGCCTATATAATCGTCTATACGAACGTCTCTATAAACGTCTCTATAAATGTCTACACGAACGCCTGTACGAACGCCTATATAAGCCCTTTACAAGGCCTTTAAAAACAAGCCTAAATGCAAGGTCTACATAGAGAAGCTCTATCAAAGCTCTAACCAAGCTCTGCTCGAAACTCTGCTCAAAGCTCTGCTCGAAGCTCTGCTCGAAGCTCTATCGAAGCTCTGCTCAAAGCTCTGCACAAGGCTCTACTTAAAGCTCTATCAAAGCTCCACTTGAGGGTCTGCTCGAAGCTCTGCTCGAAGCTCTATCAAGGCTCTGCACGGAGCTCTTCTCAAGCTCTGCTCAAAAGCTCTACGCGAGGCTCTGCTCGAAGCTCTACACGACACTCTACTCAAAGCTCTACTAATATGCAGCACTAATATACTAGAAGACTCTATAATCGTCTATACGAACGGCTCTACAATTAATTGATTTATCGATTAATTGCCTGCACGAACGCCTATACGAACGTCTGCACGTCTACACATCTATACGTCTACACGCCTGCACGCCGCACGTGGCTCTGCATAAGGCTCTGCGCGAACCTCTGCACGAAGCTCTACTAAAGCTCTACACGAGGCTCTGCCTAAAGCTTACCCCCTGCTGCGAAGCACAACGGAGGGATAGCATTTGCGAAGCAAATCCCTACCAACTAGTATCTATAGGTTAAAAGTCTTCTTTTACTAGCAGTTTAATAACTCTTCTATATTAAGGGAGTCTAATATAGGTATAAAAAGTAATAAGTCTGCTTTAGAAGCTATAATATTTAATAATTTATCCGTACAATGTTAAAGTTAATAAATTTTGATGGGGTGCCAAGAAGATCTGCAAATATTACAAATATCGCCAATACTCGCCAATACTCGCCAATATTGATTAGTGCCAATATTGATCAATCTAATTGGCAATATTGATATTGAAAACCACGCTGATCTAGGTTAACTGCCTACTATAACCATAAGGACAGGCTAATAGCCTTACTAATTATAAAGCATACGTGTGTAGCTGCTTTTGGTTTATATAGGAGCTAGAATCTTTAGGGGCAGTTTTTTTTTTTTTTTTTATCCATTGTATTATACTACGTACAATACTGCGCATGCAGCCTCTGGGCTATGGCGCTATAGTTCTATATACATAAATCCTTTTTNGGGCAGCTTAATATGTACTAGTAGCTATATCCTAGTAGTTTATAAACCCCTAAATTAGGAGTTTATAGTTTCCTAGTAAAAATACTAAGATACTATAACTACTAGGGAATGAGAAAATGGTAAGAAAAACTGTAAGAAATCCTAACCCCTGTCCCTGTCCTTTTGCAATTTATTTCTGTCCTTTTGCTCTCTACTNTCTTTTAACCTAANAGCCTAGTAGGAGNTACCTCCTTCTAGACTNCTATTAATTTTATTCTTCNATAGAGTNNTCTACGCTAGTACTATGTACTAATTTAGCTGCTCTAAGATTCTCGCAGTCTCTACTATTAGCAAAGTGTTTTTCTTTACAATTAATGCAAAGAGGGGTGGTATGCTTGCAAGGCCTACCGCTTATTAAGCAGGTAGGACAGCAGTGGTCTTTAGATAGATGTGCAGCCGCANAATATCTACAGGCCCTAGTAGAGCATCTGTCTCCTGTATGGCCAAATTTTTGGCAGCTATTACACTGCGTAGTAGGAGAGACTTTAAGGTACTTTACTACCTTAGTAGCTGTACCTGCAATTNATATCTCTTTTTGCTTGAGGATTTCTTGTCTTTTTTCTTCGTTCTNTATAGTAAAAACTATAGAGCCAAATCTGGTCTGTGGATTGTGTCTTTTTTCGCTAGATAAGATCCATCTAGGTAGTCCTTGTATCCTTATAGGATTAAAGGTCTTAATCTCTTCTTTTAGAAGCTTAGAGCCTCCTTCTCCTAGGAAAGGTAGGGTAGGAACCCTATGGGCTATAATTTGAACCCATGGTTCTAGTTTTTGTTCTCTTTAAAAGGTAAAGCAGTTATGCCAGATCTCCTTATATTTACTAGGAAATCTATATTATACTCTTCTATAGTTATAAGGAGAATATTTTGTTTCCTTTAGTTCTAGCTATAGATGCTAGAACTGGCTTTTTTACTTGCAGTTTTGATGCAAATAGTTGATTGACTTTATTTCGTATAGAGAAGGTATCTAGAGGTTGGTCCTTTTCGTCTGTAATTAGGACTAGTTTCCTTTCTTATAGCTGCTTTTCTTACTTCTAGTAGAAGTAGAACCCTACTAGAAGAAGAGGGCAGAAGGTAGTGGTGGTAATAGTAAGGAGGGTAGGGAGGACGAAAAAGAAGGGAGGTCCTTCTTCAGTCTCTCTGCGTAAGTATTTTTAGTAGAAGCTACCTCTTATGGAGAGCTTTTACTTCTTTTACTAGTCTTCTAGGACCTCTTTTGCCTCTTCTTCTTCTCTTCTTTGCAAAGGGGTTTTTCCTATTAGGATATTGTGTGTATAGTCCACTAGCTATCCAACTTATTCTTCTTATTCTTCTCCTTCTAGCCCTCTATAGGCCTGGATTAGGCTTCTTAAAGCCTCGTGTAGATGTTCTTCTGGAGAAAGGGAAGACGGAGGTATACTAGGCATACTATCCGTAGTAGTTGTTGGTTTTATTATCTTTTTTGCAGGTTTTTGGTTTTCTTTTTCAGGAGAAGACTAAGGATGTTCTCTTTTTTCTCCTGTCCTAAACGGGCCAGGAGAAGGAGAAGGGGGAGAAAAAGTAGATGTAGAATCTTCATCACTTATTTCTATAGGAGGTTTTTTTTAGACCTATTAGGCCTTGGCATTTTATATCTTATAGGGGGGTTTCTAGTTTTTACTATCTTTATACCCTTTCTCCTTACTAATCCTACTAGAAGATTTCTGGGGAGATTAGGCTAAAAGGTAGTAGAAAGACTAGCCCCTATTAGTATTCGTAGTAGTAGTTATAGTTTTGGTGTTCCTGTCCGTGCCTCGCTTATAAGCTAGGACCACCCCTAAGAAGAATTTTCTGCTGGGGAAAAGGGGGTAAAACGACAAATAAATCCACCTCTAGCTCGCTAGGCAGTGAGAATTAGGTCTTAAAAGTTAGGAAATCGATTGTTTTTGATGGTAAGATGGGTATGCGTAAGTTTTGAAGTGCGGCGCCACCTTTTGGTAAGGTTGCATGTGTGGTAAAAGGTCTTTTAGGGGCAGTATATTAATTATATAAAGGTATTATAATACGGTTCTTATATAGCAAGGATATAATATTTCTCTAGGTCTAGACTGTCTAGTAGGGGCCTTATAAGGCGGTAGTTTATATTGCCGCAGTTATACTATATAATAGATAGGTGGCGGACCCCCAGCGAGGGTCCTTTAACTCTCCTTCGTTCCTTACTTCTTCTATTTCCATTTTCTCTAGGATATTTAGAGCTTCTATCTCTTATATCTATACCCTAGTTACTACTTATTTTATATAGAGCTTTCCATTCCCATATCTTATGTTCCTATTAGCGCTTCTATATCTAAATCTGTTATTATTACCGGTTCTTCCCCTATTCTTACTAGTCGGCTATATGCCCTTTATAAGTCGGCTGCGAATATTATATTTGCCGCATTAAGTCTAATTCTTAATTATCCTGGTCTTAAGCCTACTGTCACTATCCATAGGGGTCTTCCTATAGGGCGTCCTCTCCCTTATGTCCCCTATAACCCTTATATCCCTAATCGGTCTAGTAATATTACACGGCGTCGCTTTTAGCCCGTTAAGGCTTAGGATAGCTAGCCTAGCCCTCTAGTATTAAAAGTAGGAAACGCTAGAAAGGCGCCTACGTCCCCCTAGCTTATCGCCTATTATTTCCATTTGTATAACCTAGCGTACAGTTATTCCCGCAGCTATTAAGCCCTTACCTTCCGTCTCCTGTATTTAATGCAGTCTTTTCTCTCCTACACCTTATATATGCTTCGGTGGTAGTTCGCGCATTTTGTTTAGTCTTAATTTAAAAATGTCTTATATTATAGGGGCCTACATAGTGGCCGCAGCACACCTATGCTACGCATATAGATTAGGTGTGTCCCCATTATACACAGCAATAGCATTATTCTAGGCGTAGTCTGTGGTTATAGAGCCTTATATTATATATAAGGCCATTTATAATTATTCCTTTTTAGATAAGAAGTTTTTGTATTCCTAGTATATATATGCTGACGATAAGGGAGCTATGCGTTCGTCCGGCGTCTCCCTAGCGAGTCTCTAGCGACCCTCGTGTCCTCTTATTGTTTTTATTATATGCTTAGTTTATATTTTCCTGTTAAAGCTATTAAATTCGGGTGATTTCAAGTCCTAGTATAAGGCGTTCCGTTTATCTTACTATCTCCTATATAATTGCTATGTTGTCCACCTAGCGTCCCTTTTCTACCCTAAGGCTTATAAGAACCGCTAGGACTTTAACTAGGTAATCCTTGTGGAGTACTTTTATACTAATACGTTCTCCTAGCCTATCCTTTACCCTTACGACTTATTCCTTTGCCTATTAGTCCTTTAGGGTAACTTTAATGTCTCCGCTCTTAAGGTGTCGGACTATAATAGTATCGTAGACCTCTTTATATATCTTTATAAGGACTTCTGTTTCTAATTATCCCTTAAGCCCCTCTACTTATTCTATGTTTGGTTATATTATAATTATATACCTGGTTATTAACTTAAGGGGGGTAGGTTCCCTATACTGTAAAAGCGCAGCTATAGTAGCCTAGGTGCGGTTCGCCGGTAAGGGGGGGTTATACTTATTTTTAATTTTACTTAGCCGTTAGAGGATTTAATTAAGGGTTTGCTAAAGGGGCGCCTAAGGTTCGCTAGACTAGCGGAGCTATTCTACTAGCTATATTAGTTCGTTATAGCTAACAGTTACTTCCCTATAATTTTGGATACTAGACGCGTCTAATAGGCTTTATATTTTATTAGATGCCTTCTTAATAGAGGTATTTCCGCTTTATAGTGCGGTATTCGCCCGTCTTTATTATAGAGGGCTATTGCTAGGCGTAGTTCTAGCGGTTACGCGCAAGTGCGAGCCACCGTCGTTTGATGTGTGCCTTCCCTGCGATATATGCATTTCAAGGGGATTCTCTAGGTGTTTTTCAGGGTTCTTTTGGTTGGTTTTGGTCTTTTTGGGCCAGGTATAGCAAGAGCTCCTTTTATCGGCTATAGAAAAGAAATATTTATCTTTTTTTAAATAATAAAGGTATAAAAAATATAGCACTTCCTTATATGCTTTCCACGCTTAATTATAAATATTTCTTTACCCTAATAAAAAGGGATAGAGTTAATACTATAGATACTAAAAGGATATATACGCTAGAATATAGAATAGTCTTATTTAGTCCTATAGGTAGTATAGTATATTTAATTAATATAGCTAAGAAGAGAAAAGAGGTTAAATCCCCATTAGACTATCTTGGTACTTATAACCTTATAAGCTTTATATAATTTTAAATAGTTAACCCTATAATAGAATTAAAGTAAAAAAGTAGTCTTATTATAAAATATATAAAGTATATACTTTTTAATATATTCTATAATTTAGAGTTTAAATATAATTATGTAATATCTACTATTGGTCTTATAAGGTAATATCACGTAGCTACGGTTCGTAGATAGTATAATAATTGTTATTATTCTATTCTTAATAAGGGAGGGCGAGGAGCTTAAGGCTCCTCGCCACGCTAGTGCCGCGGCGGCACGTAACGGCAACTTGCCGTACGTAATGGCAACTTACCACACATAATAGCAATATACCTTATATAGTAACCACTTGCCTTTATTCCTAACACTAGTAACTCTTCTTTTATAGTTACCATCTATATATATATACCGCTTAACTATCGGAACAAATATCAATCCTCCTTACTTACTATTGCTATTATAATATAAGTCTCGCTATCCCAAAATTTGCCTCTTAGCACATAGTGCTTTCTTACTTATAAGTTATAGGTAGGTATCAGAGGTCCAGGTTAGGCTTAGCATAACCTCAGATTACGCACAACCCCCTAAGGTCCGCAACATATCGTCCAAATATTACCCCCCCCCTTTAGTGGTGGCCCCTACTTTTTAGACGCGTTTTTAAGGCCTAGGTTAGTACTAGGTTAGTATAAAGGGCCTTAGCGCGCCTTTAACCTCACTGTCACCTCGACAATACATTTTCCAACCCTCTCCTATCCTTATGCCCGCGCTAGCTCGCGTAGGGCTTCTAATTTTATATAGAAAGGCCTACCGTAATTCTAATTATATAATATAGAGCCCTCTTCTTCTTCTCCTTTAATATTTACGCGTTCGGTAACTTTATTTACCTACACCGCGCTTACGTGTCTCCCCCTTACCTCTTACGGATATAAAATCCTTTAAGAATCTCCTTACCCTATAGTCCACTTTACGGTCAATAGAAGCCCCCCTAGGCCCCTTACCCTATAGCCTTTAGAGCGAATTTAAGGCCCAGATAGTACGGCTATAGAATATTTATAAGGCCTAGCGCTTAAAAAATACTATAAGGGCGTATAAGCTAAAGCAGAAAAAGTAGGAAGACTAGTGCGTAAGATTAGAAGGCAATACAGACGGCGCCCAGGTAATAAAAGATAAGCTTTGCTTATTTTTAGAGCAGCAAGTTATTAACTAAAAATCGCGGGCCGCTGGCTATCAAAAACGGAAGTCAAAACGGAAAGAGATATAGAAAGATAGCGAGCAGGTAAAGAAGAGGTAGAAGACGGCCGGCCGGCCAAGAGGGCAGCTAGGGGGAAGGGCAGCCGTAGGGGCAGTTATAGGGGCAGCTATAGCCGTAGAGGAAGCTATAAAGGATGAAGAGGAGATATGGGATAAGGACGCCCTAGACGCCCTATTTAACAAGACGGTCTAATACTTAGTTATAAATAGCTACGTCTCTACTATTACTAAGCTTTACGCGTAGTAGTTAGAAGGCAAGGCCTTATAGCCGCTGTAGGGGGCAAAGCTCTTAGCGATACTAGACAGTGTCCGCCGCGATAAGGACCGTATTTAATATATTAACTTTATTAATTGGGGCCTATTTACAATTACTAGCGGCTACAACGTTAAAGGGCTTAAAAAGGTAATTACTTAGTACTAGGAGACGGGCTCTAAGATACCGGGTTTAGTTGAGTCTTACCTTTAAACTGCGGCTAAGCATTTATTAGGTTTGTATCCGGTCTATATAGCTACCGTTTTCTAACCCGTTTGTTAGGCTATAGTACTATTACCTACGGTAAAAGTAGACGGGACATTTAGCTTACTAACCTTATCCTTATTAAACTAGAAAACAAAGGGCCTAAACTAGATAAGCTAGCGCCGTATATAATTATATTAATAATATAGGGGAAGTAGAATTAATATAACAAGGTTAAGTATATAGGCTATATGCGCAATACTAACCCTATCCTCTGCCCTCTCTCCGTAATAGCCTTTTACTTCTTTAACTGCTGGGGTAAAGACGGCGCCGAGAGCTTCCTATCCTTTCGGCAGCTAGAGGACTACTATAACCTATATATCTTCCCTAGTAGCATTAAAGTACCGCAACAGCCGTTAAGCTATTATACGCAGTTTAAATAGAATAAGAAGATGTTCTAGGGGGTAGGAATTCACTTAAAGGAGAAGACCTATAGCGCTCGTAAGTAGAGCGTCCGGCATGCTAAGCTTAGCGGCGTTAAGGAAACCTAAATTAGACGGGCCGGACGCTAGAATATAGACGCAATAACGGGAGCCTACCTTAGCTATCTACCCTATGCGTTTATATGGTTAATCACCGGCTTCCCAAAGGAGGGAAAAGGCTACTTTCTTCCCTGCGCGCAAGAGATGCCGGAGAAAGCCCTTTGCTTAAAGATATGGCCTAAGACTAACGTCTGGCTAAAACACATAGAGACCTACTACCTAGAGAGGGCCGATAATAAGGTTGTACGGCTTAACCTTATAGGCTTAGAATTTCTACGCCTCCTTTATACGCTTAGGGTAATCCTATTATAGGACTTAGTAATCCTACATAAGCAGTTCCCGCTCTACCCCCTATAAAAGGACTCCCTCTTTAGCTATAAGGAGTATTAGAGGTTCGCTACGCGGGTAAAAAGCTCACTAGCCAGCATAGTTACGCTAGACGAGATAATAATGCGGAAATACTGGCCCGCCTATAAGGCCGTAGCTAAGCTAAGATATAAGGCCGCAATCTTAGAAATAAAGGGGGTTTAATTACGCGTGCAGATGATCTTAGAACGCCTTAGCGAAATAGAAAGGTTATTAGTATTATTTATACCTATATAGATCTAGTAAGGGAAAACGGGTATCTAGATAGGGCCTACGGAGTCTATACGGCCGTCTTTAGACGGCCCCGTACCCTTGCCTTTGCCTATACTTATACTTATACCTATACCCGCGTCTGTTCCTAAACGCGTTAACGGCTAGATTCCATCTTTAGATAAACCCTCTCCCGTATATCTAACCCCTAGGGAGATACTAAGGGGTCCTTAACTATCTACTGCCGTAGAGCCTGCTTAGCCGTCTACTATAACATCTATTATACCCCCGCAGCAGCTGCCGTAAGCTTTTACTATACCCCCGCCATAGCTACCGCAAGCTAACACTTAACCTCTCCCATTTATCCTTAACCTGTAGGCACCGCTAAGGAAATATAAGATACTTTAGGGCGGTAATTCGGTATTCTAGCTTTAGGCTGAGTAAACTTTAGGGCTAGCGGGTAGGCCGTTAATTAATGCTCTTAATTACTGCTAGGGGGCGCACTAGCGGGTTAATAGCGAGGCTATATTCTATAGCGGTCGCTATAGGATAATTAAGGATATAAGACGGCGTATAGAAGATAGTACGGTAAGAGATAAGAGATAGGCTATTAACCAGCTAAAACAGCTACGGTGTAACGGCGCTATCGCACGTTACCTGCCAAATTCTGCCATATTCTGCCGACCTGCGATTGGCCCGCCTAAAGCTAGCGCCTTGGCGGCTTACCCTATATATTTGTTTACATCGGTTCTGGCGACCCCTTTTTCTTCTTTTTAGCTTAGTATCTTTGTAATACAGTATTCGTTTAAGCTTCGGTTTAGAGGCATTTATTTAAGCCGTGATATTATACTAAGCTCTCCCTATCTTGCCTAGGAAGGCCTTAATAATATCCCACTCTAAAGAAACTTCGTCTATAACGACGCATTAACGCGCTATACTTAGACACTAAAACAACTCTATATTGCCTGGGAAGGCCTAGATAATATCCTACCTTATAAGCCAGACAGGACTGGACCTGTACCCCCGGAATTAAAACTAAAGCGTACAATACTAACGAACCTTGGGAAGTTAATAATGGCACCTAAAGTAAGCTTATTTAAGAGAGCTGCCTCTACTTAAGAGGAACCTAAGATCTAATTGGGATCAGAAATCGAAGATAATGATAATATTGTAGATATACGCGAGCAGATTCGCGCCCTTGCAGCTAGCTAGGAAGCCAATTATCTTAAAGCAAGAAATATATAAGAGACCCTATAAGAGATCCTAGAAAGCCTTGCGGCCCTATAAAATAGCCCGGCTTCCCCTTCTTAAAGCCCTAGCTGACCTATTTACTCTACTAAATGTGATACACCAGGGAGTACGGATATAATAACGAAGTAATTAAAGTCCGTTAAGCTCCTTAACCCCCTACTACTATCTAACGGGATAGACCCTACCTTTAAGAATTGGAGGATTTAAGTATAAGGAAAGCTCTGCGTTAACTATAACTATTTCCTTTCCAAAGAAGCTAAAATGCTCTACCTCTTTAATTAAACCACTAGGGACGCCTAACGGCACCTTTAAGCTAAGTTTGAGGACAACTCCCCTATCTAATTTATATCTGTTAATAAGATAATACGGCACCTAGCGGCTATTTATATTAACCCGAATAAAGTACAGAATGCCCGTTATAACTATAATTACCTAATAATAAAACCAAACTAACCCTTTGCCAAATTTTAGATTTAATTCCTATACCTTACAGGAGAAGGCCAGGTTCCCCTTAAGAACTACCGATTAGACCTATATAATAAGCTAATAATCCGGCTATAAGAAAAGATCCCTATAACCTTAGATAACCTACTAACCTATAAAAGACTCGCAGCTTATTGCCTATTATTAAACTTAGAACTAAAGCGGATTAACGCCCGCCCTAATTGGTAGAAGCAACTCCATAACAATTAGAACTCGCTAGCTATACTTATAAGAGCTAGAGTAGGAAGACAAGTTACAACTGCTCTTATACTAAAGGCGGTTATAACTACGCACTAGTGAGCCTCGCCTGACTAGTTACGTACCACGCTATTAACTAGTATTCGCTATAATACTTTAATTAACCCTGCCTTGGCTACGTGCTTTAACTGCAATAAATAAGGTTACTTTACTTTGTCCTACCCGGAGCTAAAGGATATAGGTGATATTAAGGAGATAGAGGAAGGAGAAATGTCCGATAAGTTAGGAAAAGAAGAACCCTAGGGAAAGACTCCCCCCTAGGGTACCCTATTGATCTTAAAGAGATTAATTTTAGTTAGTTAATAGGTGGAAAGTATTTTACGGTTCTATGTATAGTATCTTAAAATGGATATAGAGTTAATATAACTGCCCTTATTAACACTAGAGTAAATAGCTTCGCCTTTATAAATACTACCTATACGAATAATATTGCTAAGTTTCTAAATGCAGAAGCCATCTAACTAGAGAAGCCTGTTTAGGTAAAGGGCTATAACGGCTAAGCCGGTTAGCCCGTTACCTACGTCTTAAAGTTATATATTACTTTTAACGGATAACGCTAATACGGTATCCCCTTTTGTATCCTAGACCTAGGGTCCCACAATATAATCCTTAGACGAAAATAGATGTCCTATTTTAATATTTAGTTAAACGTATAAAAAAGACGGTTTATCTAGCTGGAGGATAGACTAAGGTTGCCCTTCTTTATTAGGGAGATCCAAACCAATCGCAAGACACTAGCCGTAAGGGGTAACCCTACCTACTAGTAGGATGTCTAGGCCCGTGACCTAGCCTTTGCCTAAGAGGACGCCCACTATAAAGCTAGAAAGAACTCCGTACTAATAAAGATACTCTCCTAAAGCGCTATGTTTAAAGAGGACTCTACATACGGAAGCGGGATAGATAATAATATAGATAATGTTTAAATCGTATAGATCTAACTGTTATGGAAAAGAACGTATTAATAGGATATAAGGGATAACCTCTAAAAGATGTAATAGGAGCTAAAAGGAGTAATGATGACACTAGTACCCTAGAAGTCCCTAAAGTTATATACGCCCCTATTGTTAGTTAACCCCCCTACCGTAAATATTGCCGTAATTAGCGCTATAGCGTTCTACTTTAATATATACCGGAAGGATAATAAGGTCTTTATAACGAGCCTATATAAGATTAACTAAATTATTAATAATAGAGAGGAAAGGCTAGATAAGGAAACTAACGAGGAACTAGTTAAACGCCTCCTTTTTACTATTTATATAGGCTATAAGGATATATTCTTAAAGGCGGCCTTAAATAAGTTACCCCCCTACCGGACGTATAATTATAAGATTTAATTAAAGGCCAATAACTCGCTAGGCTATAGCCCCCTTTACTATTAATTAATAGATAAGCTAAAAGTAATAAAGTAGTATTTAATTAATAACCTGGATAAAGGGTTTATCGAGCTAAGTTAAGCCCCTTTTACTTCCCCTATCCTATTTATAAAAAAGCCTAATAGAGGCCTTTATTTTTATATTGACTATTAGAAGCTAAACGCTATTACTTAAAAGGACTAGTATCCTATTTCTTTAATTAACAAGACCCTTATATATCTAAGCTAGGCAAAGATCTTTACTAAACTTAATATCCGCNAAGCTTTCNACCNAATTAGGATANACCCTANATCNAAAGATTTAANAACNTTCNGTACCNNCTATAGTTNCTATAAATANAAAGTTCTTCCTTTTAGACTAATAAACGGACCGGCTACGTACCAAAGGTATATAAATAACGTTCTTTTTAATTACCTTAATAAATTCTACACGGTATACCTAGACGACATTCTTATATACTTAGACAACAAACTTAAGTATTAAGTTTATGTTAAAAAGGTCCTAAAGAGGCTACGGAACGCGGGCTTATAAGTCGATATTAAGAAATGCGAGTTTGGGGTAAAATGTATAAAATACCTTAGGTTTATCGTAACTATAAAAGGAATTAAGGTTAACCCTAAGAAGGTAGAGGTAATCCGTAACTGGAAGCCCCCTTATATAGTAAAAGGAATCTAGTCCTTCCTTAGTTTTTATAATTTCTACCACTAGTTTATCTATGACTATAGAATTATAGCAAAACCTCTTATATAACTAACCAGGAAGGATACGCCTTTTGTTTTTAATGATAGCTATATAGAGGCCTTTAAAGAGGTAAAGGATCGGCTTATCTCTTCCCTAATCCTTTGTTACTATAACCTAGACCTTAAATTAATGCTAGAAATAAACGCCTCTAATGGGGTTGTAGCGGGAATTCTATTATAGTTATATCTAGACGGCGAATGGTACCCTATGGCTTTCTTCTTAAAGATAATAGACCTGGCTGAGTGTAACTATAAAGTATACAATAAAGAAATACTAGCTATTATTTAATTACTCTCCTAATAGCGCGTAGAGCTTAAAGGTACGAACTCCCGGATTAAGATATATATAGATTATAAAGCCCTAGAGTACTTTATAACTATAAAGCAGCTTATAGGGCGATAAGCCCAGTGGGCCAAAATACTCTCCTAATTCTTCTTTACGATTATATATCGTTTTAGTAAGCAAAACTCTAAGGCTAATGCCCTAACCTAAAGAGAATAAGATATAGGACCCTAGGATAAGCTAAAGACCCAATATCGGACGCGCGCCCTCCTCTATCCAGAATAGCTTAACCCGCGGATCCTTAAGGAGCTAGACTCCTAGTAAAATGAGCTAGCACCAATAAAGGAGTCCTTAAATGAGCTAATAGGGCTAATTAACCGCCTTCTAACTGCAAACCGCATGGCTGACGCCCTAAGGGCCCTCCGCGAATAAGCTATAAAAAGAAACCCCGATTTTAAAACGGAGGAAGGATTGCTTCTATACTAGGAGCGGCTTATAGTCCCTAACGTTAATAATCTACGGACCGAACTAATCCGCGAAGCTTATTGCTAAGTCTTTATAGTATACCCTGGTAAGAATAAGACCCATAAAATTATTAACTGCTACTACTACTAGCTAAGAATAGTTGTAGATATTAATTAATATATACGGAACTGCGAAGACTGCTAGAGAGCTATAATCCTATAGGATAAGACCCTAGGACTACTTAAGCCACTTTTAATACCAGAGCGCCCTTAGCAGTATATCTTTATAGACTTCTATAAACTACCTAGGGACCGTAACGGATACAATATAGTTATAGTTATAGTTAACCACTTTAGTAAACGCCCGTTTTTAATTCTATGTTATAAGAATATCGATGCTAAAGAGGCAGCCCAGCTATATATCTATTACGTCTACTAAATCTACAGACTACTAGATACTATTATGTCCGATTATAGGCTATAGTTTATATTAGCCTTCTAGAATAAGTTTACCTAGATTCTAGGTATTAAGCTAAAGCTTTCTACGGCTTATTACCCCCAGATAGACGGTTAGATAGAGATTGTAAATCAGTACCTAGACCAGAGGCTTAGGCCCTTCGTTAACTATTTCTAGGATAACTAGTCTAAATTACTACCCTTAATAGACTACGCGCAAGCAACCCTACCCTATAACTCTATAGGGTTTGCCCCAATTTAGCTAGAAATAGAATACTTACCCCGCATAAGCTTTAACTAGAAAAGGCTAAAAGAACCCTAGACTATATAAGAGAAGCTATCCTATGCTAAGGCCTAATAGTACGCTAAACGATTGGAGGAGGCCTAGACGGTAGCCTGTGAGAACCTGGAAAAAGCTTAAAGGTTAATAAAACAGTAGGCGAACAAATACCGTCAAGAGCCCGATTTTGCCCCTGGCGATATAGTCTGGGTTATAATAAGGAATTGGAGGACCGAACGACCTAGCCGTAAGCTAGACTACTAGATAGTAGGACCGTATAAGGTTTTTAAGAAGATAGGTAACTTGTATAAGATAAAGCTCCTAAACTTAATTAGGGTTCACCCTATCTTCTTGCTAGATAAGTTACGGAAAGCTACGAATAACCTATTGCCTAGATAAAAGAATAAGCCTCCCCTACTAGTTTAAGTAAATAGTGATAATAAATAGGAGGTTAATAAAATATTGGCCTGTAAGATAGTACGGGGAGCGCTAAAATACCGTGTCTAATAGAAGGGCTACAATCCTGACTTAACCTAGTACCCTATATGGAACTTTATAGGCTGCCCCCAGAAGCTTAAAGAATTCTATAACTAATACCCTAATGCGCTTAAACCCCTAAAGTACTTAGACGAATGGATGGAATGCTAGTATAATAAAGACGATAAGTTACCGGAAGAATATAGGGACAAAAACGCCCTAAAGCCCTAATACAGCTGTCTGCCAAATTCTGCCATATTCTGCCGTTTTCTGCCAGTACCGTAAAATTTCAGATATCTAGGAACTTTGACCGCCGGTTAAAGTTATCTAATTAGTTAGATCCGTGCTAAGACTTTTAGCGGCTACTCTTTCTAGCCTAGTGCTTCTACTTAGCCCACAATCGCCCTTTATACTTAGTTAGGACGGACTTATATCCCCTTTATCTCCTTATCTTATATTTTTATAATCCTACGTTTATAAGCCTAGTGCTACCCTATTTTTTCTAACTAAGCCTAAGGGCAGGCTTTCTTTTAAAGNGGGGGGTGATGTAACGGCGCTATTGCATGTTACCTGCCAAATTCTGCCATATTCTGCCAACCTGTAATTAGCCCGCCTAAAGCTAGCGCCTTGGCGGCTTACCCTATATATTTGTTTATATCGGTCCTAGCGACCCCTTTTCCTTCTCTTTAGCTTAGTATCTTCGTAATATAGCATTCGTTCAAGCTTCGGTTTAGAGGTATTTGTTTAAGCCGTGACATATAGGGTCGGCATTCTTTAGATTGGCTTTATAAGAATATCTAAATAGTTATTTTACTGTAGTAACTAAGACGCCTTAATGTACAACTACACCAGTAACTAAGACGCCTTAATATATAACTGCACTATAGTAACCAAGACGCCTTAATATAGGACTACGGTAACTAAGACGCCTCGATATAGGACTGCAGTAACTATAGTGCAGTCCTATATTAAGACGTCTTAGTTACTAGAGTATGGTCCTATATTAAGGCGTCTCGGTCACTATAGTATAAGTGTTTTAAATTTAGAGCAACATTACGCAACCGCCCAGAAGTATCGATTAAACTCAAATTATATACCTTTTCGCCCAAAATCGCGTGCGAAAATACTTGGGGGCAGTTGCTGCGCGACCTCGTATAGGGTTCGGGGGCGTTATCAATAGGGGTAGCCCTAACCTCATATTAACCCAGGTCGTAACCGCGCCAAATAACCCCCCTAAATATGTGATAGGTATCTTGTTTAGAGGGCCGCTAAGGCGCTAGTAGTAAGCGAGCTAATAGCGATTTTCTATCCCAGAGATGGAAAATCCTAATTAGCTAGGTTAAGTTAGGGTCTATAAAATGTTATACTCCCCCCTCTAAAAAAGTCTTAGTAAGAGAATCTAACTAATTAGACAACTTTAACCGCCGGTTAAAGTTCCTAGATATCTTAAGACCTTACGTGACTAAGAAATTTCTAGGGACTCCCTTTTAACCTAACCTTTAACTCGTATACGTAAAGTATTTATATTAATAAACGTCTCTAGTGCCTTATTTGGGTTCGCCTTTATTATCGCATCTACTAGGTTATCTTAGCTATTAATTTATTAAATCTTAAAGAGTTTTTAATGCTTATAGGATTACTAAAGTGCTATAATATTAATTATAAGNCGCTTCTNCTTTNTNGTACTAAGCTTAACTAAATACTTATAGAGGGAATATAAGTTAGTGTATACGATTATAGAGATAATAGGAAGTTTAAGTCGATCTATGATTATCTTTAGGGTAGTTCCAATTGCAATTGCTATATTAACTCCGCTAACCATTTTATATATCTCTAACGCTAAAACGCTTTAAGTAATACGCTTACTCTTAGTTAAGCTCTAATAGATAAGGTTGTCGTAGATTATAAAGTTATTCTCTTTAGTAGATTTGTTTATAATAATAATCTTATATCCTAACTAGGAGCTAAAATCTTTATTATTTATAAACGATCTATTAATAAATATAAAGAGCTTAGCGGTAGGAAGATTAATAGGTATATAGAGTAGTTCCTAATTAAGATGGTTTATTTGCTAGGAAAGACGCTTATTTAGAGCAAGAATATTATCCTTAGTTAGTTTTTAGTGTTAAGCCGTAATAAAGAGATTAAATAAAGCCTTAAGTTAACAGATAGAAGTAATATAAGCTCCGCGAGTACGTTACTCCGCGTATCCTTACTTTAGAGAATTAACGTTAATAATGTTAATCTTCTTACCTTAACCCTTCTAGCGTAAAGCAATGGAATTCTTATTTAGGGAGAGGATGCATTTATTAAGGAGTAATGGTATTATTAAATTAAGCTTTTCTTTTAGCTTTACTATAAGATTTACCTTTACTAGCTCATCTTCTTTAAGAGCTAAGAATTGGTCGTCTTCTAAGATAATTATATTATTAGTTTATATACCAACGATTTTAAACGGAGTTCCTATAGTTATAATAAGAAAGCAAAAATTAAATATAGATATAGTTATTAAAAGCTTCTCTTTATAGTGCTTACTATAGGTAGCCTACTAATAAGTTCCTACCTCTGCGATTCCGTATAATGGCTTAAGCATAACTATAATCATATCTTTGGGATATTGGTGGCGAATTTACTCTAAAAGGTGTGCTAATATTAAGCGCTAAAGGTGCATCTCTAATTGGGTATAGGCCTAGGTAATATCTCGTAAATAGACCGCTATTTTATTCTTTATTAAGGAGGGAGCTAATATAACAATAACTTGTTAACTAGCTCGTTAAATTATAGGAGCTTATATAAGAATTATCTCCTTACTATTATTATTATAACCTTAGATAACAAGCCTTAATTTCTTAAATAGGGCGTTAGTAGCCTTGCCCTTAATCTTATTAACTATCCTAGACTTAAAGATACGAACTTTATTAAACTTAGTAGGGTTATACTTCTTAAATTTAAAGACTTCTCTTGCAATAAGACCGTTAATCTCCTGCTTATTAGATGCTTAGAAAGGAGCTCCTAGGGTTATAATATAACCTTCCTTTTAGAGCTGTTTTGCAAGCTTAAAGTTAGCCTTCTCCTTAGCTGTTATAAAGGCCATTAATAACTTAACTCTATTCTTAATGGCGGCAACAAATTGTTCTTTAAAATTAATAAAATGTTAGCGATTTTGTAATCCCTTTAGGCGACCTCTACCGCGTTATAGTTATAGCGTATCTACTATAATTATATTAGGATCGTAGTCACCTTTTAGAGCATGTTAATTGTAGTTCTCCTTTAGGGTATCTTTTAGGGCATCCTACAAAGGCTTAGAATTATTATCTTTATAGTAAAGCTTAATAACAGTTAAATGGAATTAAGTGGGTCTGTAAGGCATCTAAATAGTATAAGTTTAACTATTAATTATAATAAGTTAGTATGGGCCTAACTATTCTCCCTTTTTACGCTATACGCGTACTTTAGACTAGAGTGGCAGATTAAGTGTAGTTAAGGTATTTAGGCCATTTTTTATTCCTAGTACATTATTAACCTAGTATATGGCGTAGAAACGTTATACCTCCTTTATTACCTTGCGAATAGCCTTAGCTTATTATATAATAGAGGGAAATAGTAAAGAATTATTAGTTATTTAAGGATAGGCGCTAAAGACTAGTAATATAGGTATAAGTCCATCCGGGCTAGCGGAATCGTTAATAGCTTTAATAGCCATTTATAAGGTAAGTTCTTCGTTAATATCCTTTAGTTTTAAAGAGATAATCTTATATACGCGGCGTAATAGCGCGTAATATTACTCTACTTTTCTAATATTATTATATACCTTAACGGGGACTTCCTTAACCTTAACTGCTATTGCCTTTATCTATTATTGGAACTCTATAGATAAGAAATTCTTTTCTATATTATAGATAATTTAATTAGGGGGTCTTAAATAGATATTAATCTAGTATAACTAAAGGGTATCCTATACGTTTCTGGCTAATATATCTTTTAAAAAACGCGCGGCTTAGAAGGAGATTAAGAAGTTAATAACTTAAAGTACTAGCTTACCACTAAGATATATAACATTAACAATAATATAGAAGTTAAAGTTATAGTTATCTTTAAGGGTAAACTTAAATCGGCTAGGGGACTTCTAGTTTATTTAGTAGTAATAGTAATACTTTATAAGATACTTAATTACCTTAACCTTAACTTTATAGCCTACTTGCTAAAGAACCGTAAGTAATTAATAAACGGATAGGTAGCTAAAATAATAGTATAGTTAGCGTAACTCTAACTTAGTTAAGTAGCTTTAAGTAATACTCTTTTCTAGTTAATAAAGGAGCAACTAGGGGTAACCCTACTTGCGTATAACGGGCACCCAATTATCTCCTTAGATAAGTATATTCTTAAGGTTATTAAGCTTAACGCCTAATTTATCTATATCTCTAATACAAAATAAAAATGGGGTATTTGTGGGAATAATGTAAAAAGTAATATACCCTAAGGGGGTTTAAACCCTAATTATGCTAAAAGAGATTATAGTACCTTTACTAAAGCAAATTGTATATTAGCCGCCGTTAATTAGTTAATCTAAATAGAGCTATTAAGCTACTAAAGAGCTTAAACTTAAGGTTCTCCTACTATAGATACTCCTACGGCTTCTATATTTAGTATAATACTATAAAAGACGTTTGCCAAGTATTTGTTATTAAAGGAAAACGCAAAACTCTCCTTTAGCTCGTTAAAGATATCTAACTTCGTAATAGAATGGAGCGTAAATTAGTTATTAAGAACAGCAACAGTTTATATACTATTTACCTTACTATACTTAGTAAAGTATTAGTTAGGAGAGTAGTTCTTAATTTTTATATCTATAAGGAGCTATTTAGTCTTATTAACCTTACCCTTAAGATCTTCTACGCCTTTATATTAAACTAGGAAGCTTTAAAAGTAGGCCATAGTAACCTTATAATTTTTAACGTTTTTTATACTCTAACAGAACTTATTATATGCCTCCTTTTATTTATTAAGGGAGTGTCTATTTAACTAGTAATTTAGCTTCTTATAAATATAGTACTTTATCTAGCAATTACTTTAAAATAAACCTCTATAAGGACCTCTATAATTACCTTATAGTTAATATTAATTATACCCTCTTCTATATTCCCTACTACGGCTACTATATATTTAATTAGTCTAGTTATAATTATGTTAGTTAGGAATACTTAGTTAGGTAGGGTTTTTGGTATAGAACTATTAAGATTCTTATATTTATATCGCAGTACCTATAGCAAAGTGTAGCTTAGCATATACTCCTTTAAACGTATCCATAGGTTTATATAGCGCTAAGTTATACTTAAAAACGCTATAGCATGCTAAGATAACCTAGTCCCTTAGGCTGTTCTTATTTTAGTAAGTTTTAGTAAGGCCATATTAGATTTTCTAGAGTTTATTAAAGAGTAGTTAAAGGCACTCTAAATAAGTTTTTATTGAGTTAAAAGCAATAACTCTTTAGAATATAGTCTCCCGCTATTTAGACATATAAAGTTAGCAATTTTTATTAGTCTTAAAGTGGGCTCTAGTAAACTAAAGCATTATATTAAAGTTATAGTTTTTACCCGTAATATAGTTATAATAGAATATTACCGCCCGTCCCTTTAACATAATAGAGAAAGCGTAATAGTACTAATAGCGTTAAATTCTAACCTTATTGCAACAGTTATAAAAGACCTATAGTTTTACTCCGAGTATATTATATAGTTCTCCTTTAAACTTCTTCTTTTTGTCTAAATATACCTTTATTAAATTTATAACTTCTTATAATAAAGGCTTACCGGTTAGCTAGAGTAGAGGAGGTAAAAGCAAAGCAACTCTAAGTAGGAGAGCACCTCTAGGTAGGAGAGTAGCTTTAGGTAAAAGGTTAGCGTTCTAGGGGTTTTAATATAAATTAAAGTTACCTTCCAAAGAATATAGGTTGTTTTTAGGTTTCCGTAGTTAATATATAATCTTAGCTTCCGTCTATATTAGTTCTTTTATACTAATAATAACGGCCTAAATATTGCTAGCAATTAGGTTACCGTTCTTAGTAATATATACCCTATTCCTACGGAGAAAGTCTTAAAAATCCTAAATAATATTAATGTTACTAAGTGCCTAGGTATCGGCAGTCTATCCTATAAAATCCTCCCTAAAATACTCCTATAGTTATAAATCGGCGTAATATCTATTTCGGTAGAATATAATATAGTATAAAAGAAAGCCGTTAACTTATTTTGTGGTATAAGTTGTTATATTAAAGGCGAATTCATCCTAATCTTTATTAATAAGTTTTATGTGCTTAGCTACCCCTAGTAGTAAGGAGTCTTTCTAGTTATTTAAAGTAGGCATAGCCATATTTTCGGAGGGAGGGAAGTATTATTAGTATAGGGATTGTCGTTTAGTACGCGTTTATAATATGTATTTATCGTTTAGTACGCGTTTATAACGTATATTTGCGGTTATAGGGCTTAGGACTAGTTCTAGCCTTAAAACGCGAAGACTTATAAAGTGTGTTATTCTATATAATAGACGCAAGAATCTATAATCTTAAAAAGGCCTAGGACTAGTTCTAGCCTTTAGATCCTTAGATTTGTAGAAGAGTTTTATTTAAGGTTTAGGACTAGTTCTAGCCTTAAAAGACAGCCTCCTCTAGCACAAGTAGCACTAGTATAGTAGCTTATCTTTTCTTAGTGGAATACCTAGCTGCTCTATAGTATAACAGTGAAGTTAACTACTAATTAGTGTTGGTCTTATAAGGTGATATCACGTAGCTACGGTTCGTAGATAGTATAATAATAATTATTATTATATTCTTAATAAGGGAGGGCGAGGAGCTTAAGGCTCCTCGCTATGCTAGTGCCGCGGCGGCACGTAACGGCAACTTGCCGTACGTAACGGCAACTTGCTATATATGACGGCAATATGCCTTATATGGTAACCACTTGCCTTTATTCCCAACATCTACTAAGGGAGTAATAATAATCTGGTATTTGTATTACCTTAATTATTACAGCACTAGTAGAAACCGGCAGAACTTAATAAATAGCTATAGTTATATAACTGGAAGATTATATCTCTTAACCCATTAACTTAGACACGTAGGTTATTAATAAGAGCCCACCAATTAGATTAATAGGATTTAGTAGCTATACTTAGGAATATAAAATTCGGAGAGTAGCTAAGGCTTTAAGGTTTTTTTTTTGCTATCTTATTTAGGGGAATCTTATATTAAGTCTTTTAAATAAGGTCTGTATTAAGTCTAGCGTAATTAAAAGGCATAGTGGTGGTATATTTAATAGTTAAATTCTAACTTATACGTTGTTTTAATTCTGGTGTTTACGTATAGGCCTTTCCTCTACTTACCCTAACGGGTTAAGGGATAAGACTTTAAGCGGCGCTGTTTGTCTAAGGTCCTTTCCTTTCCTTTTCTCTAGCTTTAGATCCTTATTTATAGAAAATCCAATTATATAGGCTTATATACGTCCTTCTTACTATACCTATACCTCGATTAACTAAGTCGCTAATATTAATTATATATCTAGAAATATTATTATTAATAAGATTAAAAAATGGAAAGAGATTTGGAAATAATTAATTTAATAAAGGACCCTTATATTATAATTTAAATACTAAGAAAATTTAAGTAAAACTTATTTAATTATATTGCTAATAGTTATAAACTATCCGTAGCGAAGCCTTTTTTATCTTATTCCCAGACCTTTATCTAAGGTTTAACCGCGCATTAAACCATTTTGGGTTAAACCCTTAGAAGGATATAGGCCTATATAATTAGAATATTTATTAATAAAGATCTAAAGCTAGAGAAAGAAGGAGAAGAATAGTAATATTATTACCCTATTCCAGGTGCCTATTACCCTATCTCTACTTTAATCCCTACTCCTCTCCCAAGACAATTCTTAAATAAGTTTTTATAGCGCACGGCTTATACTATAGCTCTATTAAAAAGGTATATAATTTAAAAGTTTTAAGACACTCTACTTTTATAAATATATATTTAGGGAATTTTGCCTAGTAGAGGAGGGGTATCCACTAAGGCGTAATAATAGTACGTATTAATGTGCATTAGCGTACTTATATTAAACTATATTTTTATACTATTAATTTTAACACTATCCTCTTTTTAGAATATATTTTAGCATTATTATAGCGCATATAATCTCTTCCTCGCTTTCTATTATTAAATGTTTTAAATATTAACTACCACCTTAAAACCTTCTAAGACGTCTATAAATATTTATTAAATTATACTACAAGAGCACGGTAAATAAGATATACCACTATATATCTTTTCCTAAAAAGTATGCATATAACTATATAGTTAACTATACGATCTAGGACTATTACCTAAACGTACTAAATAGCAAAACTCCTTACTTAGACTAAAAGCCGATAAAGGGTAAAAAATAAAGCAATTATGCAATTAGGTAGTTCCTTAGCGAAAGGAAATTGCCCTAACTATACCTAATAGTATATTTAACGTTAAGTATGCTTATTAACGTGCTAATCTCTAAACCTATAAGACCGCCATAAGTAACCTAAATACCAATATTATAAAGGCTAATGCTGCTATTTTAAAGGGGTCGAAGGATTTAGGAGTAATTTAACGGCTCTTTAGACTTATTATTAGTAATAAAGTTTTTAGGGAAAATAATATACCTTTAAATTTTTCCGTAATTTTATCTGTACTGTAGTAACTTCCTTACTAGCAGTTTATAATAATATAGCCTATAAGACCTAAGTATTCTATATTAGGGAATTAATAGCTTTTAAATAACTCTTTAATCTTTTTATTAGTCCAACTATTAAAAGAAGTCTAGCTACTTGCTACCTTTTTTTTTTTTTTTTTTTATATCCATTGTATTTATACTACGTACAATACTGCGCATGCAGCCTCTAGGCTATGGCGCTATAGTTCTATATACATGAATCCTTCCTAGGCAGCTTAACATGTACTAGTAGCTAAGTGGACACTCCGGCCCGTTTTTAAATACTAGGGGAGTCCTAGCCTATGGTGTTTGTCCTGATATTTTGCTTACTATGGTCCCAGTTTACACCAAGAAAATCACACGAAAATCCTGGCTCTTTTATCTATTTCTGCCGTATTCTGCCGTTCCTAGAGTAAGAAAAAGCGCTCTAAAAGGTAGATTTTTACGTAGTTTTGTATATAAAGAATAAGAGAAAAACCATATAGCTTACTAGCTTGAAAGTAGCTACCAATTACCCCCATACGACTGTTTAATTCTGTACCCTATTCCTTCTCCTTGCTAAAGAAATGGTAGGGAATTAGTAATTAGTAGGTACTCTCCCCAAAAGTAACCTACTAATCCTAGATTTACGCTCTAGAAAACGGGTATTTATAAGGGCGAACCTCGTTACGTAAACCCACTCCCATAGGAAAATTTCACGAGGTTGTCTTGTATAAGGGTATAAACACCAAATTCGCCTATACACCTTATATTTAACGTGCTAAAGTAACACGGGCCGGCCCCTTCCCCTATCCCCTACTATAGCTACCCTAGCAGTGCATCGTCTGCGGTACGCCTGCGGTGCGCCTGCGGTACGCCTGCGGTCCTCTATAGTTTAATTACCTATAGCGCGACAGCCGTGGACCGGTTGCAGTAGAGGTCGTCTGCTCTGCAGCAGACTGGTTATAGAGGAGGTCGTCTGCCCTACAGCAGACTGGTTGTAGAGGAGGTCGTCTGCCCTTGCGGCAGGAGGGTTGTAGAGGAGGTCGTCTGGCCCTGCAGCAGACGGGTTGTAGAGGAGGTCGTCTGCCCTGCAGCAGACGGGTTGTAGAGGAGGTCGTTCTGCCCTGCAGCAGACGGGTTGTAGTGGAGGTCGTCTGCCATGCAGCAGACGGGTTGTAGTGGAGGTCGTCTGCCCTGCAGCAGACGGGTTGTAGTGGAGGTCGTCTGCCCTGCGGCAGACGGGTTAGAGGAGGTCGTCTGCCCTGCGGCAGACGGGTTGTAGAGGAGGTCGTCTGCCCTGCGGCAGACTGGTTGTAGTGGAGGTCGTCTGCTCTGTGGCAGACCGGTTGTGGTGGAATCGTTTGGTTTGGTGGCTAGCGTCGTGGTGACGTGTCTTTTAGGGGTATACAACGCGGCGCCCTTGCGACGAAGGGGAGGCGACGGACGGAGGAGCAAAGGGGAGGCGACGGACGGAGGAGCAAAGGGGAGGCGACGGACGGAGGAGCAAAGGGGAGGCGACGGACTACTTGCTACCTTATATAGGGTAGATCTAAGGGCGAAAATATCTGCTTATACCGACAGTAGCTTTCTAGGGTATTAATAACTATAAGCTATAGTAATAAGGAGAGCAGAGCTATCTAAAGATAAGCTATTAAAGTTAGCGACTTTTATATGCAAATCTTAGTCTAAGAGAATATTACAGCATTATAAGTCTCTATAGATTACGCCGTTTAAATAAATAAAAGCGACTATATCCGCAATTTCTTGTCCCTATTAAAGCCGCTATTCTAAAGTAACGTTGTCCTTATAATCCCAAAGATAAGCTCGGAGATTATAATTACTTATAAAATTAAGCCAAATACTAGTATTATAATGCCCTCAATATTATAAAAGCCCTATATTACCGCCACGTTTATTAAAGCGCTTATATATAGCTCTTTTAATAAGAATTGCATCGTCGTTTTTAAAGTAAGGGATCTTAATAATACTCTCTAATAAGGCGTCCAGACAAACAAAGCTAAAGTTTCCTTAGTTTACTAAATTATCTCTTATATAGCCCTTTAGCTATCTAATTTACATTTCTAGGGGTTCTCGAACCGCGGTATTATATAGAAGACATTAGGTGGAATATAAATTAAGTAGAGTTATGCGGTTATTTATTACTAAGAGGTGGCTTATACTGCCGTTTTAGGTTCTTAGCCATATTTTAGCAAAGTGCTTCGCCATATTAGCGCCGTTAAATCACGTAATAAGGAATCAACTTTATAGTTAAGTCTCCCTATTTATAGCTAATTTATATTAACTTATACCTAAACAATAAGCACTATCCGCAGAGATTGCGATAGTAGGTAGATTTTTCTAAGAAACTAGAGACGTTCTTTAACTAGGTTTATTAAACCTTTATCTAGCTTCTAAACCGCCTCTATAGCTATTTAACCCTCTCCTATATATTAAAGTGCTCGGTCCTAAGCTATGCAATTAACCGTTTACTAGCGAGCTTAATATATAACAGTACTAGCGGCCTATAGTCAAGCAGCTAGTTATAAGCAAGTGCTAGAGAGATAGCCTACTAACTATATATTCCATTAGACACTATAAAGTAAAAAAGTTAAGATGCCTCCAGCGTTAAAGTTTAAGAGAAAGCTACACTCCACAATTGTTCAGCTTATAATAACGGTAGAGTAGAAAGGCCATATATGCGGAAAGTAAGGTTATATAGGATAACGACTTATTTAATAAAGACTCGCATAATAAATAGACACCAAGTAAGCCCAGCCGCGTATTATTAGCATAATTGACTTTGTCCGAAAGTATAACCTTAATCTTGGTGTATAGATTGTATATATATTGCTAATATTATAGGGTAGAGAAGTGACCAACCTAGCATGCTTGCCTTATTTTAGTAAAGAGGTCAAATAGCTAGTATATAATATCCGCGTTTAAAAAGTCCCATATAATAACGTATGGGGCCCTAATATTCTCTAGAACGCTAAGTGGTTATAATTAATACTAATAGATTTAGGTACTTTGCTATTATTAGTATTAATAGGGACTTAATTAGGGCTAGCCACTATAAGAGATATCTTTAAACTGGAAGAGAAAGTAAATAGCTATAAGTAATATATATCTGGGACAGATACAGTTTACTAATAGCTAGCGGTTATTAGCTATAAATAACCTATTAAAATACCTCTTTGTAAGCAACTTTACTAAAAAAGGTAGCTTAAGCGGCCGTTTAATTAACTATATTATTAAAATAAAATACCTTACACAAACTGTTTAAGACTAAAATTTCTTTATAGCATAATATACTGCCTTAAAATTTCTTTTAGAGTTAACCTATATAGCGCTAAGGATGGCTTTAACTATTAAAGCGAGTGAAGTTTTTAGCTCCTCGCCTCTTTATAAGGGATTTTCCTTTAAATATTTTCTTAGATTCCAATCCTTCGCTATTCCGTACAATTTTTTATTTATACTAATATCCCTTACTAGTTTATCCCTACTTTTTATATTTTGTTAGGAATATATTACCTATCTTATTATATTTATACCTATATCTATTCCGCTTAGGTACTATTTATTAAGTATATAAAGGCGTAGAATGGCGTTACTAAGAAGTATAAGACGTTTGTTTCCTTCCATTAGCCCTTTAATATTAGACTATAATTTAAAAGTACTTACTATAAGGAAAACCTAGTTTAGCAAAGCTAGGTTTTTAAAGTAATAATTAATTATGTCTTGTAATAAGTTATAGTTTAATATTACTACTTTCTGCTAAAGGATATAACGTATTCTACTAGCGAGCCGGCCACCCCACCGAGCCGGCCACTTCAAAACATACCAAAAAGCCGATATTTGAATCTTAAATATCTTAACCACTACTTAATAATATTTTCTGAAAATTTAAATATAAGCTCTTATATACCTATTTTAGTGTATATTATAATACTAAAGTATATAGCTTGGTGGTTATTATAATATAGAGTTTAGGGGTTAAAATAAGAGATATTTTTTAAATATTTTAACAACTACTAGAGCGTATACTCTTATATTGTAATAAGTACTAAAATAGGTATATAAAAGCTTATATTTAAATTTTTAGAAAATATTATTAAGTAGTTATTGAGATATTTAAGATTTAAATATCGGCTTTTTGGTGTGTTTTGAAGTGGCCAGCTCGGTGGGGTGGCCGGCTCGCTGGTAGAATACGTTAGGGTAAATAGGTTATAAAAATCCGTAACTTATATATATATAACGGGAAACGTAATATACCGACTCTGTTAACCTTAAATTTTGTAAATATTACGTTAGGTTTTATAGCGGTGGTAGGGGATAATAAGTAGGATAGTGCAAGCCGGAAGTATAGGAGCGGTATAAATTAAAACGGTCGCTATAAAGAAAACCTACTTTCTTGCCTTAATAGCTATAGCGTTAATAATAATTCTCGGTTTTAATAGAGGTAGTTTTTACAACAATAATAAGGGGGCTTAATCGCCACTATATTACTTAGCGCTATCCAACAGTAAAAATAACGCCTTTATATGTATGTATAAATATTCCGCTATTTTAATTAGCGAGTCTACCTTCTTAGGTTAAAGAATAAAGAAAGAAAAGGATATAGCTATTATAGTTAGCATTAAAACCAACAGTTATAGGCGTAACGTTATAGTAGTAAAGCACTACCGTATCCTTGCTGCTTAGTTATTAGCGTGGTACGGCTAACCAGTTCTCTACCATGGTATAGCGTATAGATATTTACGTTATACGCTTACTTAAAAGAACATAAGCATATTATACCTCCTTTACGCATTCCCTACTACTACTGTGAGCTATACCTTTAATATAAATAGCTTTATTAAGCTAAGCTTTCGTTACGTAGCACCTCCTTCTTTATATACTTTTAGGGTGTAGTTAACCTAATAGCCATAAATTAATATATAAAGAAAAGAGACTATTTATATATAAAGGAGTAGACTAGGTTAGTGACCGAGTCGGTAACCAAGTTATAGGTAGGACCCCCCCTATAAAACTCTTAAACTAAGCCGCATTTAGCGTCTAATATATAGCGTCGTACTTATAAAGGTGTTAAAACGGTCTCTAATTAGCAGACCTATTAAGATATAGAGGTTAGGGCTAGGTACAAGCCTTAATCTCCCTTATTAAATCCTTCTTTACGTTATATTTTATATATAGATCACGGTTCTTGTCCGCGGTAGAAAGCTCTACGTTCTTATAAAATCCTTAAAAGTATAATATCAATTTAGCTTAACTCTAGGGCTAGTTTAACTTATCTATATTACTAACTAATTACTTAATATTCTATAGTTCTACCTTAAAGCAAATCCCTTCTACTATATATAGACTTTGGTTTATCTAAAAGCAGCTATAATTATTCCTTCCGCATTTTAAATATATATAGTAAACGCTTTATATTTCTTAATCCTAACTTAGAAACCTAGGATTCCTTCTATATAACATAATAGTCTTTACCTTATAGAGTAAGTCTTTCCTTAATAATATTCTCTATTTCCTACTTTTGCTTATCCTAAAGCTAAGGCAAATATAATACAATACCTTCTTAGTAATATGCTATATATTTATTAGCAGGTTAGTAGATAATAGGTATTATACCTAATATTAAGCAATCTTCCTTCTATTAGCTATTAAACTACTAGATATTAAAATCCTACCTAAGCTGCTATCACTACTTAGATTATAGTAATCTTTAATAATCTCATTAAGGAAGTCGTCTATACTTTAAAAACTATTTAGATCTAAGCTAGTGGCTGCTTTAGAGTAAATATAAGGTTAAGAATATCTTTAAAAAAGCTTATTCTCTTCTAGGACAAGCTAAAGAGGTAGAAATTTTAGATTTCTTAGGGGATAAGGAGTTTTTAGATAACCCATTAAAGGTAGTAGACTTAAAGTAGAAGAAATGCGTAAGTTAAGTAGATATTATAAATAGAAAAAAGGGCTTTTATTTTTATTAGCATATTCTAATAATATATTTCTATTTTTAAACTTATATAGTATATAATTTAAAATAGAACAGTTTAGGGAGCAGTTAATTAGGAAGGTAACTAATAAGGTATATATATTATTATTATTATTATTTATTCTATTTATTGCCCGATTTAGTCCCTTTTCAAGTCTATACAGGCTACTACCTATCTATGTAGGAAAAGAATCCCTATAAGGGGAAAAACCTAGGTATTTCCTTTTAGCTAGTCTTACGCGCTCCGCCTTCGCCTAGCTAGTGTGTCCTTATGTCTTATAGTCTACCTTACGTACCATACTTCCTGGGTATATCGGAAGATCTAGGGGGAGGGAGTAGTGGGAGGGTCTAGCGATTTGCTAGTGTGCCGCCTATGGCTAGGCGGGGGGTAACCAGTCGCTGAGGGGCTGGAAAGGGGTGTATCCTATAGTGTCCTCCTGTTGGATCTCATGTGCTGTTTGGAACTGCTAGAGGATTCCTTATCCTATAAGCCATTTTGCTACTACGTGTAGGCCCCTCTTTATAGAGAGCATCTGGGTAATATTATTTATGCCTGCGCTAGTAAGTAGCTAGTCCCTTACTGAGCGGTAGCTGCAGAATAGCAGTATATGGCGTACTGACTGAGTGGGCCATCCGCATGTATATTGAGGTGTAGTATTTGGAACATAGATGCTTGCGAGCCATGCGTTTAGGCCTAGGACCTCTGTCCGTAGTAGGAAGGCGGCTATAGATTCTGCCTTTATTAGTCCTTTATATAGGGGGAGGGTTGGTGTCGATTATGGGGTGTTCCATATAGCTATGTCTTGTGTTTTCGCTGCCTCCTTCCATTATCGCTTCTATTTAAGGTCTGCCCATCTTGCAATTAGTGTAGTAGATCTCCATCTATGCTGGTAACCTCCTGTCCTCTGTTACCGTTGTGGCGCTCTACTGGTGTGGCGGCGGGTCTTAGCCTAGTGGGCTAGTAGTTCCTATATTTCCTTTTCTCTCTCTACCGCTTGTAGGTAGAGAGCTTCCTAGCTAGTATGCTTGGGCGCGGCTCTCCTTTGAGGGGCCCTTACTCCTTATATGAGTCTCGTTCCTCGTATACGTTTTAGTATATAGCGTATTTTTTCTTCTACTGGGTGGCCTTGTACTGTAGCTGCTCTCTATATAGTAGTTATGTCGATATATATATCTAGTAGTAAAACTGCCGCTTCGCGTTCTAGTGCGGCGCGCGGTATTCTCTTATAGGCTCCTATAGTTCTATGTAGGCATTGGTTTTAGAGCTTAGCTAGTGACGCTAGGGAGCTTTTTACTAGCACCTTGCCGCCTAGTCCTAGGCCCCATACCTAGGAGCCGTATAGCATTGTTGGCCTTACAACTGCTGTGTATAGTAGACGTGTAAGTCTAAAAGAGGGTCCCCATGTTAAGGTAGTAATTCGTAATGCTGCCAAGAGTGCAGCTGCTCCCCTGTGGGTCGCCTATGTAATATACTCGTTCCAGTTTAGTCTGGAGTCTACCCAGACCCCTAGGATCTTAAGGGTAGCTTCTAGTTTTACTACACAGCCCTAGATATTTACTGTTGAGGCTAGGTCGTTGCCTGCCCTTCTTTTCCTTATAAAGTGGATAAGCTAGTATTTATCTGGTGCAAATTTGGCACCGTGTTGTTTTGCCTATACGATGTACCTATTGTGCGCCTAGTTTAGCCTAATGCAGTTTTCTACTACTATATTTCCCCATAAGATTAGGTTCGTGTCGTTGACGAATCCTAGGGCTATTGTATCCTAGCTATTATTAAATGTCTCTAGTAGTTTGGATATAAAGAAGAGGAATAGGATTGGTAAGAGGGGTGAACCCTATAGGATACTTATAGGTGTTGGTATTGACTCGCTTTCGTATCCCTCAATTATAATTTTCGTGGTACGTCCTGTTAGAAAGGCTTAGACAAACTTAATTATCTAGTTTAGTAGGCCCTTGTTTCTTAGGATCTATAGGAGTCTCTTATATAATACGTTGTCGAAGGCTCCGCTTAGGTCTAGGCTTAGCATAGATACGGTGCATCCTAGGTGCGCTTACCATACCGCGTAGCAGGTAGTTATATAGTAGAGTTCGACATACCTGCTTATCCAGGCCTCTACCTCAGTTTTTAAGTAGTTTTCCCTTACTAAGCCTAAGGGCCTGGGGCTTTCTATAAGCAGTTAGCTGCCACCACCAATAGCATGGGGAATTTCACCAGTTCTCTCGGGTATCTTATAAATACTAGTCTGCCCCCCAGCAGTCTATATAAGAGTTCCCTCCTAAAGTTAGTACGCTTTCGCACGGCTTAGAAGCCTTCCATAGCCTCTAGTTTCACGCCTCTCTTTATCATTTCCGCCGGTACGGGCATAGGCTACCATTTGCAGGGGTCGCAACTCCTATCTTACGCGCCTACTAACGTAGTCCTATAAGGGCGTCGTGGCTATATCCTGCAATGTAGAAGCCTTAGGTACCTTCTACGGTCGAGGCCCAGCCAAAAGCCTCTCCCGCCTAAGTAACTCCTGTTTACTCCTTAAGCGTACCTCACCAGCGTACTGCCCTAGCGAGCAGTCCTATCTATTAGTACACCAACACGCGCATCCGTTCTCTCAAGCCACGTAGTAGTCTCTCCGGCCAGGATGTGATCCTACCTGCCTACCAGGTGCACTAGGGGTCAGAGCCTAGCTAAGGGGTAAGGTCCCTAGAGCCAGCAGTGGCTACCACACACTACGCCCCACGGGAGGTTTTAATTCCCGTTTCGCGTTACCTATAAGAGTCTCCTTATAATAGGCCGACCGTGTCTTATAGAATAGGTTATAGACTAAATCCCGTGCTAGGCGACCTACCCTACCCTATTCTACTAACCAAGCTTATATCCCCCCTTATTATAAGCTGGCCTGTGTCTCTAACTATTAAGTCCTCGTACAACTGGCCTGTGTTTCCTTAGAGCCTCCCCCATATATATATGTTAGGTTACGTGCACTACGCCTATTAAGACCCTCCTGTGAGTCACCTGTAGGTCAAACGCCATAAAGCCGTCAAAGCTGGCCTGTGTTTCCGCTACCTAGAGCTTTGCCCGTGTTTCCACCTCGTTAAGCCGTCTGGTCGCCGTCACGTCGCTGTTACGTCGCTATCGCGTCTCTGTCGTCTAGGTCGCGCGCACCACGCCTATTAAGACCCTCTTCTAAGTCACCTAGGTGTACCGGATACCAAATAGGCCCTCGCAGAGGGGCCTTAATAAGTTCTCTAGGCAGGGCCTTAACAAGTTCTTCGCGGTGGCCTTAGGGCCTTAACAAGTTTCGTATAAGGTATCTGCGACACATTAACCTTAACAAGTTCTTATAAAAAAGAGGTTCCCTACGCCCTCGCCGCGTTCCTTTGCGATCTCAGAGCTAGTGCAAGCCCAAGGGTGTCCTGTCGTACGCCTAGGACGCGTCCGCATCCGCTNGCTTGATAAGGCCAGTTTCGGCCCTAGCTACGAGCTAGGTAGTCGTACGTCGGGTGGTTTTCGTATCCCAGTTTCCCTTGATTGATTGCCTCCCTAGATGGTAGAGCGGAAGCCTCAAGCGGAGGCAGTGAGGCTCCTGGTGATGTTAGGGGCGATGCTTTGTACGATGCTTTGTACGCGTCGCGAGCTCAACACCACAGAACCGCGACGACAGCGCGCTGCACGCGCTGCGACGGCTCTCTTCCATCGCCTCTGCACTTGGCCATCGTAAGGAAGGGTTTTCCTAATAATGTTTCCACCCGCGGCGACGTGGACGCGTGCAGTAGGGCTTCGCGGGCAGGTATATATATTAACTTAGAATATAACTTAAAATGGAACTTATACAACTTAAAAATAAGTATATATTTAATATAATAGTAAATATTACTCTTACTCTAGGTCTATACTTTAGGTTATTAATTAAATATAAAACCAGTTCTCTTTCTATTATTACTCTCGCTAGCAAGTTATAATATTAACCTTAAATTCTAAGTTAATAGAGATATAGAGAATTTAATTAATATTAAGTTAAAATTTAAGTTGGTTAGAGCTATCTAATCCAATCCACAGAGCAATTAGCCGGCGCTCTCTTAGATTAGCCTAATATTAATTACAGTAGCTCCATCTAGAACGCTAATGCTAATTACTTCCCCCGCTACGCAGAGCGTCTCGGCACTTATAAATACGCAAGCTATTATATTAGAAATCACCTCCTAAATAGTCGTAACCTCTTAAACGGCTACTTTAAAAGCTTAGATAATATCTAAAATATAGGTAATAGGACTAAGCGTTCCTAATACGCTAGTTACGCTAGCAAGGAGCCCTTTACTTATCGTTATAGCTTTAACTAGATTCCTTTTATAAACGTCCTCTATAAGCTAGCCTTTAGCTATATATTTAGTTTAAGTTAAAGCGCGTAGCGACTTACTATTCTTACTAAATAATCTTTCTATAAACATTAGAGATATTCTAAAGTTCCAATTTCTCGCATTAAATTACACCTTAATATAATTAACATTTAAGCAGCCTTATATAGCTATAAATTCATTTAATATAGATTTTATTCACTTTAATCTATTAAATTATATTAATAATACTCTCTTTTTTCTTATCCAAAATATAAATCCCTAGTAGTTTTACTATAAGTAATATATACCTATATCCTACTGCTCTACTAAAATAGTATTTATATTAAATCCTAGAAACTAAATAGAGTAGTTTATTTAAAATATAGTAATGCCTATATTTATACTACTAAGTTTAATTTCCATAACACTAATAGCCTTATTAATTATAGCATCTCTATCTTTATTAAGTACTATATTATTAGGATTACTAGTAAGCATATCTAGCTTAGAATCTGCTTTAGATATATCTACCGCCTTACTATCTTCCACAGCCGCGTTATCTACTATAGTATTACTAAATATAGTTAACTTTATATTATCCTTAGTAGGTATATTTATCTTAGTATCTAGTTCTATAGTATCTAATACTCTACAGTCTACTAGCCCTATTAGTTTAGGCTCTATATCTAGTATATCTTCCGTCTTTCTCTCTTTAAGTATAACTCTAATTTCTGCTATAATTATTTCACAAAGTCAAAATTCCTTAGTAATACCCTCTATTATTAGTAAAGCAATAAAACATAGGGCATTACACCAGAGTACTACAATTTTACTTATTACAGCTATGTAGAAAATTGTCCGTACATTGTCCAGGTAGTTTATAACTATTTAACTTATTTAGAATTATATTAGTTATAGCTTAAGAATTAATTTTAGTAATAATAATCTAAATATTCGCACTAAGCAATAATTATAATGATAATTATTTATTACGTAATATTGTAACTTATATAAATACCGGCATAGTCTTGCCTTTAACTAGCTATAAAATAAAGTTTTTTTTTTTTATTTTTTTTTTATATCCGTTGTATTATACTACGTATAATACTACGCATGCAGCCTCTAGGCTATGGCGCTATAGTTCTATATACATAAATCCTTCCTAGGCAGCTTAACATGTACTAGTAGCTAAGTAGACACTCTAGCCCGTTTTTAAAATGCTAGGGGAGCTCTAGCGACTAGTGTTTTTTCGTTCTGGTATTTTGCTTACTATAGTCCAGTTTACACCAAGAAAAGGAAATCCTAGCTCTTTTATCTATTTCTGCCGTATTCTGCCGTTCCTAGAGTAGAAAAAGCGCTCTAAAAGAAAGATTTTTATTAAATAGTTTTNCACTTAAGAATAAGAGGCGTTATAATAGCTTNCTAGCTTNGAAGNAGCTACTAATTACCCCTAAAGCGACTTTTTATCCTNTACCCTATCTCTTCTCCTTGCTAAAGAAATGGGTAGGGAATTAGTAATTAATAGGTACTCTCCCTAAAAATAACCTACTAATNGTATTTTATAAGGGCNAACCTCGTTACATAAACCCACTCCNATAGGAAAATTTTCACGAAGTTGTCTTGTATAGGGTATAAACACCAATTCGCCTATANACCTTAGATTTAACGTGCTAAAGTAACACGGGCCGGTCCCTTCCCCTCCCCTACTATAGCCACCCCTATCTGCGCATCTGCGGTACGCCTATAGTGCGGTATTGTATGGTATGTTGTGGCGGTGGTGGCGGTTGTGGTAGAGGTCGTCTGCAGCGCGATGGCGTAGACAGGTTGTGGAGGTCGTCTGCAGCGCGATGGCTGTAGACAGGTTTGGAGGTCGTCTGCAGCGCGATGGCTGTAGACAGGTTGTGGAGAGGTCGTCTGCAGCGCGATGGCCGTAGACAGGTTGTGGAGGTCGTCTGCAGCGCGATGGCTGTAGACAGGTTGTGGAGGTCGTCTGCAGCGCGATGGCTGTAGACAGGTTGTGGAGGTCGTCTGCAGCGCGATGGCTATAGACAGGTTGTGGAGAGGTCGTCTGCAGCGCCGATGGCCGTAGACAGGTTGTGGAGAGGTCGTCTGCAGCGTAATGGCCGTAGACAGGTTGTGGAGAGGTCTGCAGCGTGATGGCCGTAGACAGGTTGTGGAGAGGTCGTCTGCAGCGTGATGGCGTAGACAGGTTGGAGAGGGTCGTCTGCAGCGTGATGGCCGTAGACAGGTTGGAGAGGGGTCGTCTGCAGCGTGATGGCCGTAGACAGGTTGGAGAGGGTCGTCTGCAGCGTGATGGCTGTAGAACTAGTTGTGGTGGAGGTCGTCTGCAGCGTGATGGCTGTAGACTAGTTGTGGTGGAGGTTGCGTCCGGTGACGTGTCTTTAGGGGCTATATAGCCTGCGGCGCCATAGCGACGACGACGGAGGAGCGAAGGGGGGACGACGACGGAGGAGCGAAGGGGGAGACGACGACGGAGGAGCGAAGGGGAGACGACGACGGAGGAGCGAAGGGGAGACGACGACGGAGGAGCGAAGGGGGAGACGACGACGACGGAGGAGCGAAGGGGGAGACGACGACGGAGGAGCGAAGGGGGAGACGACGACCTAAAATAAAGTTATAAATTATGGAGTAATTGACCATTATCTATTTCTTATAATAACATCTACTTAAAGCCAAACTGCGTGATTAGTTAACCCTTCCTTTCCTAGTAATCCTCCTTCTAATCTAGCCTAGATTGTTCTAATTAGTCCACTATATTTTCTAGCCTATCTTTAGGTTTATAATAAAATAAAGCCAAAACTTAAAGTTTTAGATAATTTAAGCGTCTCTTAGCTACTAATAGATTTTAGCCTAGAAATTATAGAATATATTTGGGGTTTATAGAGGCACAAGGCATATTAAGAGCGTAAAAATAAATTTTAATTCTAGGAATTACGCTATAAGGAAAGAGATCACTATATTTAAGAAGAAGTTAATATTAAGCTATAAAGCCAATATAAAAGTCTATACAGCAAGGACTATAATAGTTTTAAGAGTTTTATAGAAGAAACCGATATTTTAGCAATAATAGATAATTTTGTAGATTGCGCCTAAAACTAAAGACAACGTTATTAGGAAACTAATATTATATAAGGGAATATTAATTCTAACAGCCTCCTAGAGGAGACCTCCCAAGATAAGTTATCTAGCTCTATGTTGGTAAAACCTAAGTAGATAGTTATATAGCCGCAAGGTACGGGCGACCCTAGGGCAACCCAGGGGTAACTCGCCCGTGAGGCACGTGCTCTGCACATGCCTAGGGAAAACCCTTCCTACCTTGTACACAGACTCCTTCTTTTCCCTTAAGGATTCGTCTCTGTCTATACAATATACCCATTATTCTATTATTGGACTCCCTATCTACATTCTTACCTTACATTCAAATCCTTACCAATCCCCTTAAGAGGATAGCCGGTTCAATTTTTCTATAATACCTCCAAAAAGAAAACTGACGCTTATACCCGACGGTAATACGCTAGTGATACGACCGTAAAACGCCTTAGGATCTAGTGTAAATGAAACCGCTAGAAGCATACTAGCAGTATCTAAGCCATTCTCCGAATCCCAAAACAATCAGATATCTACGAACGCTGGAGATTAGTTCAACTTATATACCTAGGCTCAACAGGAGCTTAGTAAGGTTATTAGCATCCTACCTAATACCGCTGATATAAAGGAGCTAGATAAGCTGGCTAAGAAAATAGCCAACTTACGGAGCATTATCGATTTAATAAAGCCCTCCTGTTACCTCTCTAGTAAAGAGCATAAGTTATATGGCGAACGTATACGCCGATTAAATCTCAACGCCCTAGTTAAGAAGTCACCACCTAATATTAGCAGTACTACTTAACAACATTTTAACCGGTGGATTGCCGCAGTTAAGAACCAATTTAAGGTTAATAACGCTAACTATAATTATAAGTGACGCACGCGCTAGGCCATCGAAGGTCTTATAAAAGAGAAGACAATCACCTAACTAGTTTATCGCCGGTTAGGTACTAAGGATAAGGGTCCCTTACTATAGGACAAATTTAAGACTATAGTCCAAGACCAGATCAGGAACCCTATAGTAAGATACTTTAATAACGCTATAACATACTATATAGCTATTATAAAGGAGAACTAGAGGTTTAACGTCTTCCTAGCCTATATATATAGCTTAGAGGACCTCTTCTTATATACCCCTTTTATTAATCCTAAATAATAGGTAGACTTCTAGTTCTTATATCTTTTAGCCTACCTATAAGTAGAGCTCTTCCGCCAGAACTTCGCCTAATAGGTGAAAACCGCTAAAGACCTCTTTAACAAAATCCGCTATATAGAGTAATTGCTTAATACTATAAAGCTCGCGGAAAATCGCGTAAGTAGCAGCGGCAAATTATCGTATATGAAGCGCGGTTACAGCACAGGCTCTATAGACTTAGGCTTAGGGAACAGAACCTAAAAAGGGTAACGCTTTTCTAAGTAAACTCCTAGGGAGACCACCCAAAAGCCAGATAGCTTAGGGGACCCCCTAGACGCCAGTACTACGCAGGCGAGTTAAAGGACCGCAGGCGGCTACTATAAGGAACACTAGAAGCAGGCTAAAGAGAAGTTAGCCCGGGCTTTAGAAAACCCAAAGCCCTAGTAGCGTATCTCTCTTAACTGTAACTAGGGCCTAATATAAAGGGAGAAAAGAAACACATTATAGTATACGTTGCGATAAATACGCCCTAGGGCGAAGTCCGCCTATATACCTTATATAACAATAGGTGCCAAATTAACCTTATTAATTAAGACATTGTTCGTAGGTTTAACCTACCTATACACTACGCGCTACGTTTATATAAACCTATTACACGTTTCCTTAATAGCAACTAGATAACAATCTAGGATACTTATAATCTAACAGTTACCACTAGTAACTCCCAGGGTACCCCTTGCACTATTAGCCCGCAGACCTTTTAGGGCGGCTCATTTAATAATTATAATATAGTTCTTAGATAGGATTAGCTCACAGAAGCAAATTTATTAATTAGCTTCCGTTCTAGATAGTTTATTTAGGGTACTTTAGACCCTAAACGCCTCTAGATAGTTACCCTTAACGCTTTTCTGGTAGATATTAAGGCTGGCGAAATAGTCTATTCACTATAGCCAAAAGACTCCTTCTTTACGCCGGTTATAAATATAATAGAGGACCTATTATTACTAGCAGCGAGTACCCGTATAGACCCTCCGGACGTAGAGATACCGGTTATAAACATAGTAGAGGACCTGCTATTACTAGCAGCAAGTACCCGTAGAGACCCTCTAGTACCGGCGCAGATTACCTATATATAAGGGGGAGGTAATCGAAACCCTAAAACTATTAAGTATACTGCAGCAGAGCTATATATACTCTCTATATAAGCATACCTACGAAACACATATCGGCCGCACCCTTCTCTTCACTAGCTCCCGGAAGTACACTACTACATAATAGTCGCTTTAACCTCCGTGGCCCCTGGCCTACCAGATATATATAAGGAGGAAATTAATATCTTTTCTAATAAGCTAGCAAGCATACTACCGTAGAACTCTAAGTACGACTATGCGATTAACTTAGAAGAAGGCAAGACGCCACTATAAATGCCCCTCTATAACCTCTTATAGAAAGAGTTATAAATCTTACAAGAGTACCTAGACAGTGCTTTTAAAAAGGGCTAGATTAGGCCCAGCAAGTTGCCTACTAAAGCGCCTATCCTCTTCATACCAAAAGCAGACAGTATAATACGGCTATGCGTTAACTACAGATGCCTAAATAAGATCACGATTAAAAATTAATACCCCCTACCACTGGTTGGTAAACTCTTTAATAGGCTTAACTATATAAAGATATTTATAAAGCTAGATCTTCGTAATGCGTACTATAGGATTCGTATCAAAAAGGAAGACGAATAGAAGACCGTATTTAAGATACGCTACGGTCACTTTAAGTACCTAGTGATGCCCTTTAGTCTTGCTAACGCCCCTACAACTTTCTAAAGCTATATTTATAAAGCTCTAGAAACCCTAGTGGATACCATTTACATAGTCTACCTAGATAATATTCTTATCTACTTAAATAATAAGGATAAGCACGTTGAGCACGTTAAGCAGGTACTACAACAGCTCCGCGCTTGGGGCCTATACGCTAAACTGTTAAAATATATCTTTTACACTAAGAACGTTGAGTTCCTAGGCTTTATTATTACCCCTAGGGGTATTATAATAGACCCTAACCACGTAAAAGCTATTAAGGAATAGCCTAAGCCTAAGTCCTATAGGGATATCTAGGTCTTCCTTAGCTTTACTAACTTCTATAGGCGATTTATCTAGAACTACTCGGATACTGTATACCCCCTATACGCATATCTTATATAGGTATATTATAACCCAACGTTAGATAGGGAGAAGAAGAGGAAGCGTAAGTTAAAAGGGCCTACTAAATAGTATTAACCCTAGTCCTGGCCTGATAACGTACAGTAAGCGTTCCGTAAACTACGCGCTATATTTACGCAGGCTCCTCTACTTCACCACTTTAACCCTAATCTACCCCTAATAGTAATTACTAACGCTTCTAACTATACCTATAGCGGTATACTTCTGCAGCCTTTAGGGTAGGAAAATTAACTCCACTAGCACCTAATCGCTTATTATAGTCAGAAGCTTACTAGCCTAAAAGTACAGTATAATACACATAATAAAGAACTACTCGCTATAGTGCAATGCTTTAAGATATAGCGCTATTACCTTAAACACGCCGCGTATGTAACGCGCGTGCTCTACGATTATAATAATCTTTAATACTTTATAACCACTAAGAGCTTATCTGCTTACTAGGCCTAGTACGCTAAGAAACTAGCTAAGTTTAATTTCGAGATTAAATATAAGCTAGGTAAAACAAATCCTACTAATATACTATCCTAGCGCCCAAATTATACCAAAGGCTTTAAAGATAGTAGTAAAAAAATACTCCTTAATGCCATACTACCTATATTATAGCAAAAGTTGCAGGTTATAAGCCTTATGGGCGGCCCTAGTGCTACTATACTATACTAGCGAGTAGTATACGTATAGTATGCAAGTAACCCTTATAAACTTAGCGCCGGCGGACTAAAGCGTCCTACTATTCTCTTTAAGACCACTTTAACCGGCCTAATGGCGTTTAACCCTAGGGAAAACCCCTTGGCTTAGGCTACGGTCCCCTATAACGACCTAGCGAGTTACCTATACATTATATATTACTTTACTGGCACCAACTTTACGCAGAGTTTTGTGCTATAGTAAGAAGTAGTAGTAGCTGCTTTAGCTAAAACGGCGTTTACGGAACAACCCCCTAAGTTACTAGTTAATTTTATTTATAGAGTACAAAAAAGGGACGCCTTTATACGCTCTATATGTAATTAGTTAACCTAAAAATAAGTTCCCACTGGTAATAAGGACTATACCCTTAATAATTAAGGACTCCTAAGGTAAAATAACAAGGTCTGGGTGCTAAATTACATACTACTACAATAGGAGATCCTTAAGCGAAATTATGACGATCCTATGGGCGGCCACTATGGTTTTAACCGTACCTTTGAGGTAATCACGCGGAAGTATGCTTGAAACGGCCTTACCTAGAACCTCCGTAAATACCTAGATAATTATAATACCTACTAACGCTCCAAATCGCGCTGCTATAAACCCTATAGTAAGCTATAGCCTCTCTAGGCCCCTACCTAAGCCTAGCGGTATTATTTACTTAACTTTATTACGGATTTCCCAGAGTCTAAGACTCCTAATAGCGTAAAGTATAACTCCATCCTTATTCTTATAGACCGTTTTATAAAGCTAGTACGCTACTATCTAGTGTATAAGATAATTAATACTACACAACTCGCAGAACTCTTATTTAGAGTCTTTGTATAAATAGGGCCTCTAAATAATATCGTCTCTAATAAGGGTAGTGTATTTATAAGCAAGTACTAAAGCACCATATGCTACTATCTCCGCGTTTAACGTAAACTTAGCACTATATTCTACTTATAGATAGATAGGTAGACGGAGCGTTAAAACTAGGAGCTTGAGGCATACCTACATATATTTACAAACTGGGAACAGTCTAATTAGGCCTCCCTACTTAAAGAAGCAGCCTTTACCTATAACTCTAAGGTTCATACTATAACAAAGCGTTCCCCTATTAAGCTCGCCTATAGCTAGCTACTAAACGTCCTAGACGGAGTCCTGGATAGCGTCTAAGACATTTAGTAAGGTAGGGAGGGGTCCAAGTTAACGAATGTCTAACTTACAGAGACACACCTATAACGCCTACGCCTCATATATAAGGCAGCGGCGGCGTCAATAATATACGCCTAAAAGCTTTAGGTAAAATACTATAATTGTCACTATCTAGCCAAGCATTTCACCGTCGGTAAACGAGTCCTGCTCTCCTCTAAGAATATTCACATAAAACGTCCTTATAAAATGCTTAACTACAAGTTTATAGGACCGTTTCAGATCCTAGAGCGCGTAGGGCAGTAAGTATATAAGCTAGAGCTTCTACCTGCTATAGTACGGCTCCACCCAGTCTTCTATATCTCCCTACTAGAGCCTTATAGGTCACGCCCTAGGTTTTAACCCCTAGCAGTAGAAGAGCTCAAGGAAGGCAGCTGGGAAGTAGAAGTAATTATCACCTACTAGGATTATATTAAACAACCATAGTACCTTATTAAATAGCTAAGATGGCTAAATAAGTATAACGAATAGAAATACAAGATAGAACTTAAGAATTGTTAATAACTATTGGATGAGTACCATAAGCGGGACACCCTAGCCTTATAGCTAAAGCGCAGGCGAAAAGTAAGCGCCGCTATTAAAATATAACCTATATTAAAGCGGAGTAGAGGACGTCCTAAGGGATTAAAGAATAAGCAACAACTGCTATAAGAACTGCGGCGTACGTATAGGGTAAAGTTTTAATTTATTAATATCCTACGCCCGTTTATAACCGGGGTTTATTTAACCGGAGTCCACGACCTACTAGTAACCCGCTAGTGGTAACCTATACTAATAACTTATACTATTCCACGTATATACTACGCAGATAATATATAAGGCTAAAGCATAGGTTAGCGGCGGATTTAACGGGTATATAGCCTTACCGTCCTAAACCTGGCTGCATGTAAGTAACCTATAAACCTACCCACGAAGTATATACGGCGCTACGCCGGTATAGCGTAAGGCTAAAGTAGGGTTAGCGGCGGGTTTAATAGGTATATAGCCTTACTGTCTATAAATCTGGCTGCATGCGAATAACCTATAATTAACCCGCAAGGTACTAGCGACCTGCCTATATAAGCGAGCTTTTGGAATATTTCTAGTCTACTAAATTTAGGCGATGGTATTAAGCTCCACTAGCTCTACCTATTAAATAGACTAATTAGGATTTTCTATACTAGGCATACAAAATCGCTACTAGCTCAGTTAAATGCGGGGGAGTCTTAGTAAGGCAAATCTAACTAATTAGACAACTTTAACCGCCGGTCGAAGTTCCTTAACATCTTCGCGCCGCGCATATATACTACCCGTCTCTTTATACGCAAAATTAAGACGCTCTTTCCCCTCTAAATTTTTTCCTTACTAAGGTTTTTTATAGGGTTTTATTAAGGCTTAAGTATATGAAGGATCGGGGACGACCCTTTTTAAAAGGGGGGGCATTGTCAGGTAAAACCTAAGTAGATAGTTATATAGCCGCAAGGTACGGGCGACCCTGGGGCAACCCAGGGGTGACTCGCCCGTGAGGCACGTGCTTTGCACGTGCCTAGGGAAAACCCTTCCTACCTCGCACACAGACTCCTCCTTTTCCCTTAAGGATTCGTCTCTGTCTATACAATATACCCATTATTCTATCATTGGACTCCCTATCCACATCCTCACCTTACACTCTAACAATAACGGTATAACAGCGTATTAGTACTTTAAGGTATTAGTCTTTATATATTTATAATTTATTATAGGGCTTATAATACTACAGATACTAAGGTTAAACTTTAATCTTAGTACGATTATATATTATATTACAACTCTAAGCCGTCTTTACACTCTAAGAGAGACTTATTATTATAGGATTCACGATTATAAACCCCAAACTACCATTTATTATCTAACTATACTAAATATCGCGTGTAACTATACAGAAAGATACTTTATAAATAGCTACTTTAACGCTAAATCTCCTAAGGCGCCCATATATATACAAGTAAGGTTTCGCTACGCTTTATAGGCCCTTAAGCTAAAGCTATATATCTACTTTACCTTAGTACCTCTAAGTCTCTTAATAGGCTTATTAAGAAAACTATAGTTATACCTTAAAAAATCTTAAGATTTAGACCCCTATTATATATATTACTTCAAAAACAAGTTAGAATTTCGCAGTAAGTTATATATAGCAATAAATGGTACTTTTATTTTAATATTATTATAATAACGCTAAGAATAAGATATAGGACTTAAAATAACTTCTTAGCTAAAGCCTTTACTTCTAATCTTAGACCTAGTGCAAAATAGTCTCTATAAAATAGCTTATAGAAGGCATCTGGTATAGAAGGTTAAAATTTATAAAGAGGAAGATTCTCCCTAATTTATAATTAAGCTATCTTACTTTAACCCTTTTACTATTATAGTATCCCATAGAAGGTTTTAATTGTTATTATTATTAAAATTCTCTAATATAATCTCTCTAAATCTATTTAGTTAAATATAATCTTTATTACGGCATTAACCTAACGTGTTGTTATAGCTACGCGTATACATAAGCACGGACCTAACCCTTAAGCAACACGTATATATACCTACCTCGTCTCCTATACATAGATCCTTACACAATATCGTTTGTTAATAATATACAGTCACCTCATACCTCGTACCTTGACAGTTGGCACGTACTATAACAATCTTAGCGTCTATAAACGCGCCGTATTTAAATCTACGACTAAACTCAGTATATTGGTAAAGGAGAAGACTTTTATTAATTAGAAGTCGGTGCGCTAATTATAAGAAATAAATAAGGACTCTATCTATTAAGTATAGCTTTAGGGCCTCTATATATATATAAGAAAGGTATAGAAAAATAGGAAATAAGGGGAAGGTAATTAAGTTAATAGCTAAATTAACGGGCAGGTAGCTAAGTTAGGGTAATAAGATAACCTAATTTAGGTTAACAACTTCTTAGACTTAGGGCAATTATACTATTAAATAAGCGTATTCTAGCATCTCTCTTTTCCGCCTATATAGACGCATTCTAATATAAGGTTAGTTTATACACTAGTTAAAGAGAAGTAAGTTTAACTATCTGCTTTTACTAATTTATCCCGCTAGATATAGTGAACTATCCTTATAGTTGCGCTAGCAATTAAAAATAATACTATAGAGTAACAATTCTATCCAACTCCCTTATTCTCTTATTAACTTATATCTACTAAAGGCACCACCTAATTTAGTCCCTAGTCCTCCCCTAACGGCGTCCTTATAAAATTACGCTGCCCTAATTAGTTTATAGAAAGACTAGCACTATCTAATCTTTATTTAGTATCCAGATAATACCCGCATACATTAGGAAATTTTTTTTGGGGCTCGTTGTTGCGGCAGGTGGATATAGTTGATAGCAATTTGCGCAAAACGCACGTTTTATAACAAGTTTGCAGCACCCTAATAGCAATTTGCGCGTTTTATAATAAATTTGCAGCACCTAATAGCAAATTGCGGTAAAATGCTACCCTATAAATAAATAGTGCGCAAACTGTACGAATTATACGAATTGTACGAATTGTAAAAACTGTACGAATTGTACGAATTGTACGAATTGTACGAATTGTAAAAACTGTACAAATTGTAAAAACTGTACAAATTGTAACTATATAAATTATAATTATATTATATAATAACCAAATTATTACATATTTCCATAGATTTCTATAGTATACTTTTAAATATATTTATATTATAACTATATAAAATGTAGAGCTATCTACTTTAGGCGTTAAGGGGAAGCCTCTTACGGAGGCTCTAAATTATCTACCTACTTACCTACCTGCCTACCTGCCTACCTGCCTGCCTGCTTGCCTACCTACCTACCTACCTACCTGTCTGTCTGTCTATGCCTACCTATCTATGCCTACCTGTCTGTGCCTACCTGTCTATGTCACCTTGATTCGATCGATCGATCGAATCGTTTATCGTGTTCGCTGGCNGGTCGTTCGAACGGTTGTCGTGTGGCTCTGGCGACGGTCGTGTGGCGATGACGACGGTCGTCTAGCTCTGGCGACGGTCATCTGGCTCCGGCGACGGTCGTCTAGCTCTAACGACGGTCGTCTGGCTCTGACGGTCGTCTAGCTCTAGCGACGGTCATCTGGCTCTAACGACGGTCGTCTAGCTCTGGCGACGGTCATCTGGCTTTGGCGATGGTCGTCTAGCTCTAACGGTCGTCTAGCTCTGGCGACGGTCATCTGGCTCCGGCGACGGTCGTCCAGCTCTGGTGACGGTTATCTGGCTCTGGCGACAGTCGTCTGGCTCTGACGACGGTCATCTAGCTCTAACGGTCGTCTAGCTCTGGCGACGGTCGTCTGGCTCCGGCGACGGTCGTCTACTAGCTGTCGTTCTGGTGTCTTCCTAGGTAGGGAGGATATAAGAAAGGGTAAAAAATAAGGTAGCTACCTAGGTGTATATAGGGGGTATACTTGGCAGAGGCACGTATAGAGGCTATCGGGAATATAGCGGGGACCCAATAGTAGTGTGTCGCGCGCATACACACAAAGGCTTTGTGTAGAGCTTTGTGTAGAGCCTCCGTATGTAGAGCTTCGCGTAGAGCCTCGTGTAAAGCTTCGCGCAGAGCCTTGTGCAGAGCCTCTATATATAGAGCTTTGTGTAGAGCTTCGTAGAGCTTTATGCAGAGCTTCGTGTAGAGCTTTATATAGAGCTTTATACAGAGCTTTGTGTAGAGCTTTATACAGAGCCTCTATACGTAGAGCTTCGTATAGAGCTTCGTGTAGAGCTTTGTGTAGAGCTTCGTGTAGAGCTTTATATAGAGCTTCGTGCCGAGCTTTGTATAGAGCTTCGTGTAGAGCCTTATACAGAGCCTCTATACCTAGAGCTTTGTATAGAGCCTCGTGTAGAGCCTTATATAAAGCTTCGTGTAAAGCTTCGTGTAGAGCTTCGTGTAGAGCTTTATATAGAGCCTCTATACGCAGAGCTTCGTGTAGAGCATTGTGCAAAGCTTCGTATAGAGTATTATATAGAGCTTCGTGCAGAGCTTCGTACAGAGCTTCGTGTAGAGCCTCGTGCAGAGCCTCTATACCCAGAGCTTTGTGTAAAGCCTCGTGTAGAGCCTTATATAAAGCTTTGTGTAAAGCTTCGTGCAAAGCTTCGTGCAGAGCTTCGTGTAGAGCTTCGTGTAGAGCTTTGTGTAGAGCCTCTATACGCAGAGCTTTGTGTAAAGTATCGTGCAAAGCTTCGTGTAGAGCATCGTGTAAAGCTTCGTGTAGAGCTTCGTGTAGAGCTTTGTACAGAGCCTCGTGCAAAGCTTCGTGTAGAGCTTCGTGTAGAGCTTCGTGTAGAGCTTTATGTAGAGCTTCGTGTAAAGCTTCGTGTAGAGCTTCGTGCACGAATTCGTGCAGAACTTCGTGTAGAGCCTCGTGCAGAGCCTTTATACGCAGAGCTTTGTATAGAGCCTCGTGTAAAGCCTCGTGTAAAGCTTCGTATAGAGCTTTGTGTAGAGCTTTGTGTAGAGCTTCGTATAGAGCTTCATATAGAGCTTCGTGCAGAGCTTCGTGCAGAGCTTCGTGTAAAGCTTCGTGCAGAGCTTCGTACAGAGCTTCGTGCAGAGCTTTATGTAAAGCCTTATGCAGAGCTTCATATAGAGCCTTATGTAGAGCCTCTGCATTAGGAAATTTTTTTTAGGCATATTATTGCAAGCGAAAATTAGGGTCTGCAAAACCTGCGTAAGTCGCAATTTTGGTAATTTATGGCGATTTGCAGCAATTTGCTACAAACACATAGATAAGGCAGGCGCGTGCATAGGTAGCCTATGTGTTTGTAGCAAATTGCTGCAAATCGCCACAAATTGCCAAATTTGCGACTTACGCAGGTTTTGCAGACCCCGATTTTCGTTTGCAACAACGTGCCCAAAAAAAAAAATCCTAATATAATAGCTATACTGCGTTAAGTTTAGGTAAATAGGTAAAACAGAATATACACTATTCTATCTCGTAGGGCTCCCTAGTTAGACGCTATATAAACTACTAGGGCAGATAAAGCTAGTTACTTTTTACCCGTCTAAGCTATAGTAAAATCTATTACCATCTAGTCTAGCTTTAAAGCGGTAAGCGGCTCTAGCGGATATACTTTATAGCTAATCTTTCTAACTTTCTACCACTACTAGCTAATTACTAGACTTATATAAATATTACTAGGAATATATATAAAAGGCTTTAAAGCAATTAGGTAACTAGGAATAGTTTTTCTATAGAATCCCTAAGTAAATCTTTACTCTAGCCCACCCGTATCTTAAAAAGACTAAAAAGGGGCTTTTAACTCCGCCATTTCCTTAATATTGCACATAATATTCTTATCCTCTTTTTCTAAGCGTTAGGGTAATAGCCTTACTATTATCCCTCACTAAATAGTAATATTAAACGAGGATAACCAAGTAGCTTAACGCAGACGTTATTTAGCTACTTTTACAAGCATATTAACGGAGGCGCTTACGGTATAGAAAGCCTAGCTAATATCTTATAAAACTAACTCTAATAGACACCCTATGTGTAGCAAGAACTCTATCTAAATTATAATTAATAAAATCACCCTTTACTGATCTAAAGTGTACTTTAAAAAGATAACTATTAAGAACCTAAATAAAAGTTTAATGCCTAGATGTTTATACACCGCTTAAGGCTTTAGAAGGCCCGGATTAATTAATAGTATATTAACTTTGGGAATTCCTAGCTTTATGCAAGTTATAATAATATACCTCCAATAGTTTCTTCCCCTAGAGCTCTTTATACCTAAAACAGTATTAATAAACCATTTCTGAAGGCCAAAAAGCCAAATAATTAGAAAATGTAGGTAGGTAATAGTAAAGAATAAACAAAATATCGGCTTAATATTGTCGGATAGGTCTTATACCTTAATACCTCAAAAACCTATATCCTCTAGCATTTGCGGTAGGACTCCCTCTTTAAATTTCCTATTTACTGGCATAGATGCGAAAGTATTAATTTTATTTATAGAATCTTTAAGGTATTTAGGCGCTTTATTAAATTTAAAATCGTATTTATATAATATAACGGACCCCTCTAGTTTAAGGACTCGGTAAAACTCATATAAGACTTATCCTGGATTTGTTATATATATAAAAGTCTCTATAGTATAAATTCCGTTAATTAAATTATTCTAGAGGCCGTTTAGATAATAGTAGTCTATCTTTTAAGTAGATACTTACTGTTTAAAATTTTCTGCCTTAATATTTCTGTTTACCTTATTAAGGTAATAGTTAACGACGTTAATTCTAAAAACACGTAACCCTTTCTTTGCTATATATATTACAACGTATCCTACTCTATATCCTGCGTTAAGTACTATAGCTTTAGCGCTAAGATTTAGGGAGTTAAATAGATGGTCTTCTATTGCCCTAAAGGCCCTAGTAATTAAAAACGGCTATTTAGCTTCTACTAGATAATAGCTATAGTGACGTATTTCACCAAGCATAAGTTTATAGCCTATTTAAGATTCGAGAGAATTGTAATAGCTTTATAGGGAGTGGTTAGGTTTAATAAAAGGTTTGCTATTATTAATATCTGCTATAATAGAATTGAGGTGGAAATATGGTTTTCTAATATATAATTTGGTAGTTCTATTTTTAGGTTCGCCTTATAAAATACAATTACGGAAAGCTAGGGAGGAGCTAAAGAGAACCCTTTACTTATTTTAGAAGACTAATTTTAAAAGACTCGATTATAGGCATCTCCTAGCAAGGTGGGGGTTTTAATAGCGGCGTAATTAATAACTAGTCTTGGTAAAAGGCATCTACTAAGACACTAGTAATAACTATATCTACCTAAGCCTTATCTATAAGGCTAGTAAAAAGCATTAAAAAGAATAATAAGGAGGAATTAAAAAAACGAAAATTTATAGAGAATGACGATAGGCTTAAAGAGCTCTTTTATATAGATATTTAAAGGCGAAGATTATGGAATTAGGAGCGGTAGGCTAACTATCTCTCCATTAAAACACCAATACTAGATACTAGAGCTCTATATTAGGTAGCTAGTTAATTACTAAGTATAGCATGGGAAGTAAAACCTAGTGGTAGAGATTTATTACAAATTTATGGGCCATCTGTCTATATTTTTTACGCCGCTCCGTACTATTCACTACGCTATAAAAGGAGGGGTCAGCCTAGGGTATATATAAGCTTTTATAGTGTAGGTATTAAATAAGCGACTTAATTATAAATATAGCTCTAAAGTCTCTATATATATACAAGGTAGGGGGCAAGAAGATAATGATAACGATTTATAACAGCTACTATATGCAGCGCTACTTAGTTAGTAATAGGTAATAGAAATAGGTAATAGAAATAAGTAGTAAGATATATAATAGTAAGAAATAGGTAGTAAGTTATAAGGTAATATAAGCCTTAGTAGTTGGTTATAGTATATATAGAAAGCGTAGGCCTGGCGGAATTTATAACCTATACCCTTATTTATACTTGGTTTAGCAATTTTATTTAGTCTTTATATTAATAAATAAGAACTAGACGCTTTTACTTCGCCCTAATAATAAGTACTACCAACTATAAATAATGCAGCTATTATACTGTTACGGCACTGGCAGAACTTAGCAGAACTTCGCGGTTATGTAACTAGAGGACCGTATAAAAGAACCCTACTTCGACCGGCGCTGCTTTTCTTCCCCTTTCCTTTCTCTAGCTTTAGACTCTTGTTTATAGATAATCTAATTATATAGGCTTGCGCGTCCCTTATACCGTGCTCGTGCCTTAATTAACTAAGTTATTAACATTATCTAAAGCTTATCCACCCTTTCTTTCTAAGAAGGAACTTAAATATATCTAAAGACTAGAATAAGAATAAGAACTAGAACTAGAATAAAAACCGGAACTAAAGAATATAAAAAGAACACGAACCCTAAGAATAGGACAAGCACGGACTAGAACCCCTAAAGAATTTACTCAAAATTATCTAACACCCTTACAACTATGCTAAGAAATATAGCAGCTAGCAAAGCAGCTGCAGAACCTTTAAATACCTTAGATAGTAAAATAGTTAATATCTTAAACCCCTAGGCAGAGCTAGTAGTAGCTAATACTAAGATTAAACAACTGCGAGAGCTGCTTAAAGCTAGAGATACCCCTACCTCCGTATCTAGTAACAAATTATTAAATACCTAGAGACTTACTACGGTCCTTAAAGCCCTGTCTTAGCGCCTTAGCGGACCTACTAAGCCATATATAGCATCATCGCGGTCCATAAAGGTTATGGATTCCCTATTGCTTATAGACGGAACAAACCCTATATTTAATAACTAGAAGCTCTAACTACAAAATAAGCTCGAAGTTAATACCGACTATTTTCCTAACCCTTAGGCCTAAATGGCCTATATCTTCAGCCGTACTAGCGGGGACACCTAGACGCACCTACGCCTATAATACGCTAAGGACTTAATAGACCCTTTTACCTTTAAAAAAGAAATAATTAACTACTTGTCTTCTATTTATAAGAACCCCTTTAAGGTATAAAACGCCCGCTTTAATTATAAAGGCCTAAATATAAAAACAATGGAGACCTTTTTAGCCTTCTAGACCCGCTTTCTATACTTAGCCAGCTAAGCCTAAATTCCCTAGAAAGATTTAATGCTAAACCTATTTAATAAGCTTACCCTAGACCTACAGCGGGCCGTATTACTAGTTTTTACTATTATATAGACGCTAAAGAACTTACGGATTAGTGCTTGGCTATTAACTAAGGCCTTTATTAAATTAAGGCACGCGCTAAACGATATAAAGCCAGAAACCTTCTAAATTAGATTATAAATAACGCAAGAACGGCCCGTACTACCCTAGTACGATTAATAACTCCTATAGTACTAGCTATATAGCCTATCGCTAATATATTAGCTGGCCGTGCAGCTAGTCCTACTATAGGTCTGGTAAATACTCGGCCTATATTTAGCAGCCCCTATATATAGGCCTTTAGTAATAAAGGCACCTACTTCTCTTACGGCTAGAAGGGCTATATTATAAAAAACTGCTTAATAAACGCAAAAAGGGACAAAGTTTTATTAATCTAGAAGGATAGTATAGAGTTAGAAAAAGAGGAACCCTAGAGAAAGACTCCTCTCTGGGGTTAAAAGGGATTAATATATTATATATTAATTTAGGTCCGCTAGTTAGCAGAAGAAGTTATACCTTCCCTTATACTTTATTCCGTAATAAATATTAAGTTTTAACCTCTACTTTAGCTAACTCTAGAGTAAATACCTTTACCTTAATAAACACCTAGTGCGTTATAAAGCTAGCTAACTTTTTAAATATACCCCTTAAAGAACTGCCTAAACTAATTTCTATTTACGGGTATAACGGATAGATAGGGCCACCTATTATAACTATATTGCGGATTTACCTTTATATTAACGGACGAAGGTAGTATAATATCCCCTTCCTTATTACGGACCTAGAAAGCTATAATATAATCTTAAGGAAAAAATAGCTAGCCTATTTAGGCTTATGGCTTAATATATAAAGTAGACGGCTTATCTAGCCTAAAACCTTACCCCCAACTCCTTCCTTTATAAAAGAAATTAGCATTATAATAGAAAACCTTATATAGCCCTAGATTAACACTATTTACTAGGCCGATGCTATGCGTAGGGACTAGGCCTTTAAGAAAGATATATAGCTTAATCCGCAATAGATCTGTATACTACGCCACCCCTAGACTACCTATATTACGCTACCCGCATTAAAGACCTAGGAAGTTAATAGTGACCTAAAAAAGCCCCCTATAGAGAGCTTAGGCCCTATATAGCTATAAAAAATAGTAAGGAACGTCGGACGCTATACTAAATTAATAAATTAGAGGGATAAGTTGCAAAAGATAGAATAGGAGCTAAGAAAGATTATAAACCCTAAACTGCAAAATACGGTCTAGTAAATAGCTGTAAAAAAAATCTACGGACCTCCCACTAGTTAATATCTACTATATTAGCGCTGTAGGATTCTACCGGAACTTAGTCTAGCCTAATACTATTACTTTTACAACTAGCTTATATAAAATTAATTAAATACTTAAGGAAAAGGAAAGTAAGCTTAGTAGATAGAAAAGTAAGCTTATAAATAAGGAGCTAGCAGAACAGAAACTACCCTATTAATACTAAAAGTTTAAGGATATATTCTCTAAGGCAGTATCTAATATACTTCTACTATATTAACTATACAACTATAAGATCGAGATTAAGTTAGATAAGGAAAACGCCCTTAGCTATACCCCCCTCTATAAATAATCCATTGCTAAGTTATAGGCTACTAAGTAGTACCATGTTAATAACCTAGTAAAGGGGTTTATTAAGCCTAGCTAGGCCCCTTTTAACTCCCCTATTTTCTTTATAAAAAAGCTAAATAGAGGACTTTGTTTCTATATTAACTACTATAAGCTTAATTATATAACCCGTAAAGACCGTTATCCGCTGCCCCTACTTAATTAAACACTAGCCTAAATAAATAGAGCTAAGGTATTTATAAAGCTTAATATCCGTTAGGCTTTCTACTAAATTAGAATAAACCTTAGATCTATAGATCTTACTATATTTTAGACTTAATATAAATTATATAAGTATAAAGTACTTCCTTTTAGACTGACTAACGGACTGGCTACATACTAACGATATATAAATAATATACTCTTTAACTACCTTAACAACTTCTGCACGGCCTACCAAGATAATATTATAATTTACTCTAAGAATAAGTTAGAATATAACGAAAACGTCTGTAAGGTTCTATAACGGCTTTATAAGGCTAGCCTTTAGGCTAACATTAAGAAGTTAGAATTTAGTGTAAAGTGTATAAAGTATCTAGGGTTTATTATTAGTATAAATGGAATTAAGGCTAACTTAAAAAAAAGGCCGTAATTAATTAGTGGGAACTACTACGGACCGTAAAAGGGATATAGTTATTCTTAAGCTTCTGTAACTTCTACTAACGCTTTATTAAGAACTATAGTAGGATTACTTAGCCCCTTAGCCGCCTTACTATAAAGGACCAGCCCTTTTACTTTAACACTATATAATAATAATTCATTGCTTAACGTCCGATTTGGATCCCTATTGGGCCTACGCGGACTACCCCTTATATACATATGGGGAGAAAACTCTATTTAAGAAAACCTCGTAATCTATCTCCCCGCCTTTTAGGACTCGCCTATAAGGCGCCTGCGAGGCGCCTATAAGTCACCTATGGTGCTCCTACTACCTTACTTTTTAACCTCCTTAGGAACTACTGCTGCCGTAATAAGCCTACGGACGCGCTAGTATTGTAAACTTTACTCTACTACTATAGAGTCATTAGGGGGCGCCCGTTGCTCACCTCACCCTCTATTACTATTTCCCTTACAACCCAGAACTAGTTTAGTACATTTTAGCTAATAAGCCACTAGGTAACCGCCTTAAGGCCTTTTTATATTAAGAGCAGTGTATTATAGTTCTCTATACCAGCTACTAAAAGCATTACTTTTTAGTTAGTGCGTAAGGGGCATAACAGTATTACGTGTTTTAGTGTCTATCTTAGCCAGCTATATTTACATCTTAGGCTACCTACTAGGATACCCACCCGGTAGAGCTAGTCTTTTAGTCCTATTATTCCTATTCTTAAGAGTATCGCTATTATATTTTCTACCTTCATTAGGCCTTCTTAGAGCCCTAGAGTGTTTACTCCCTATAGCGTTAACTATGCTACGGCTTAGGTTCCTCTTGCCTTAGTCAGCCTCTATACCTTTAACTCCTATACGCCTCTTTAGCATTAATCTAACCAGTGTTGTATTACGGTAGATAGTTTCTTAGCGTTCTTTTATACTCTACTTTAGCTCCTTTCTCTCTCTTACTATTGTCCTTACTAGCCTCTTACGCGTCTGCCTTCCTTCTCTATATAGGCCTAGGCCCTAAAGCAGCACTATTCTTCTTCTACTTTTTTTTACCTATTTCTCCAATATATCTTCCCTACTTTAGGGTTATTAGTTTATTCTCCTATAGGGCGCCCTAAGGTCCCTCTATAGTTTATTTAGGCGTGTCTTAATATACTTTATAATATTAGAGTTACGTTTATTTTAGGCCCTTTATATTACAGTAGCTTTAATATATAGTTATAGGGGGGGAATATTGGCTTCCTTCTTAAGCAGTGCTATGGCCGTTTGCTTATATCCGCCTGTTATACTTTAAAGGTAGGCTATTTAGACCTTTTAGAGTGGTTTAAGGAGCGACTTAGGGGGGCCTTTTTTAGATTCTCTAATGGCCTAAATACTAGACCTATAAGTTATGGTTAGCCAGACAACTGCTATATATAATAGGCGTAACCTCTAGAAGCATAGGCCCTATATAGAATTGACGATCCTAAATAATGTAATATACTGTGCTTAGCCTTTGCGGGCCGCTTACGCCGTATATACGCTCCACCGGAGCTTGCTGTTTACCTATACTTCTAATACCCTTAGGCCCTAAACTGGTTAACCCCTAAAGCCTTAAATGCGGATTATATACTAAAGATCTGCAGATTAGTTGCGTTTTCTTATAAAATAGATTAGCTGGTATTTCTCTAGTAAGAATTAGACTCTATATTATCTTACCTATTCTATATAGGTGTTATAAGCTTTCTTTAGCATTCTGCAATTCTCTGCGGCTAATAGCCCGTATATAATTAGGTTTGTGTCATTAACAAAGCCTATCCCCTAGGTCGCCCCTTCCTTAAAGGAGTTAAACAGGTTGCTTATAAAGAAAAGGAAGAATATAGGCGAGAGGGGTAATCCTTATAGTATTCCTGTTGCAACTATAATAGGGGGGCTCTAGTATCCGCTAAAGACTAGTAATATTTCTTTCTAACCTATAAACCCTTAGATAAATTGTATAATCTATTCTAAGAAGCCTTTTGCCCTAAGGATATATAAGAGACGCTCGTGGGGTATATTATTATAGGCGCCACTAATATCTAGGCTAAGTATTAATACTATAAAGTCCCTTCGCATCGCCCATGCGGATTTAATGGTGGCAGCGAGTAGCGTAAGTGCTAATAGTGTTAAGCGGTTCTTTCTTGCCCCCATTTAGCTCTATAGTAGTAAGGTGTATTCCTTAGCTATGTCTGCTATGCGGTCCGCTATTACCTTTTCTAAGATCTTACTAAGGGTGTTTTCTAAGGCAATAGGGCGGTAGCTTCCTAGGATTAAGTAATCTGCTTTACTTTCTTTTTATAGGATAACTGTTATTATAGATCTTCTAAGTTGTAGGTAGTAGCCTATAGCAAAGTATGCTCTGGCTATATCTGTAAGCTAGGGTACTATAAGTAGTCCATAGGTCTTTAAGGCCTTATTTAGAATCCTATCTAGACCTAGTGCTATATTATTTAAAAGGCGGCTAATAGTTCTAGCCATTTCCTTTATTGTTATATCGCTGTTAACCTATAGGCGAGTCACTAGTGCTTTACCTGTAATATTACTAAGGTCTACTAAAGCCAGTTAGGGGGAGAACCTTTCTATAAGGATCTTTACCTTCTTATCGTTATTATTAGTGGCCTATAATTCCCCTACTCTTCGTAGGGGTAGTAAGTATAGGTCTTTTACTAGTCGCCCTGCCTTTTTCTTTACTTATTTTACTATAGCCTACAGGCCCTTATTATAGGGGAGGCTTAGGTTAAAAGTATGCTCGTTTATAAATCGTCTCTAATTATTTCTTACTTCTTTTTTTAGGGTGTTCTTTAACTAGTTTCTTATATCTTTATATCGTCTCTTATCTTTAGGGTTATAGCTACTTAAGTATTTCCTTTTTACTTATCGTTAGCTAGCTATAAGAACTACGCATTATACGGACCATGCGTGTCGCGTATAGGGGCCCGGTCTTAAGACCGGGCAGTACTCTTCTAGCCTATTTTTAATCGCTGCCTAAATCCTTTCTAGTCTTTAGTTAATTTTCTTAGGGGTAGCTAATAAGCCTTGCTCATTTAGTATTAGATGGATTTCTTCTAGGTCTTAGAGTTGTTATTTAACTGTATTAAGGAAACTGTCTGCCTTAAGCATCCTTATTACGTATCTTTTGCTATTTAGTTGCGCCTTAATGTCTAAATCTAGCTGTATTTAGATGGGGATATAGTTTAAGGTAAGTACTTATTCTTCTTTAGGGTTGCACCTTTTAAGTCTCTAGTATAGGCCTTCGTCTATAAATATAAGGTTAATTATACTTCTAGCGGGTCCTCGTTGCCATATAATTGCTCTAGGGGGGGTGGCCTGCTTAAGGCCTTAACACTATATATAAGTAGGCTTTTAATAAGCTTAAGAAACAACTAATCTCCGCTCCCTTACTCGCCTACTTTAACCTAAAATAGCCCTTAATACTAGAAACGGATGCCTTAGATAGTATTATTACTAGTATTTATTCCCAAAAGTAGATAGACAGAGAATGGTACCCTATTGCTTACTACTTAAAGACTATAATAGATACTAAGCTAAACTACCCAATCTATAATAAAGAAATGTTGGCTATTATCTCTAGCTTTTAGCATTAGCGAGTATAGCTAAAAGGGACTCCTAAGCTTATCTAGGTAGTTTCGGATTATAAGGCCCTAGAATACTTTATAATAACTAAGGCCCTTATAGCTTAGTAAGCGCGCTAGGTAGACGTTCTATCCTAGTTTAACTTCCTAATTATATATAGGCTAGGCGCTACTAACCATATAAATGCTTTTATAAGACGTAAATAGGACCTAAATAACTAGATAGCTATAAAGATCTTATTATGGACCTAGACGCTACTATAACCAGAGTACCTTAACCCTTAGATATAGAAAGAACTAAGTACTAAATCTATAAGCGCTAAGATATATCCTATTAACCCTATAGAATTCGACTTTATTAATAAACTATTGCAAGTAAACTGTATGGACCCTCCTTTATAGGTATACCGTAAAAAGGCAAAGGATATTACTAGCTTATGGTCCCTTAAAAATAGACTACTTAAGTACTAGAAACGGTTAGTAGTAGTAAAGGAACGGAATTTATAAACCTGGCTTATTACTAAAGTATATACCTAGGTCTCTACGGCCTACCCTAGAAAAAATAAGACCCGTAAGATTATTAGTAACCGTTACTACTGGCCCAGAATAGTTATAGATATTAACCGTTATATACAGAACTGTAATGACTGCTATAGGTCTATAATTCTATAAGATAAAACCCTAGGACTATTAAACCCCCTCCTAATACCTAACTGCCCCTAGTAGTATATCTTTATAGACTTTTATAAGCTACCTACAGACCGCGACGGATATGATATAGTTATAATTCTAGTTAACTGCTTTAGCAAGCGCCCGTTTTTAATTCCCTATTATAAGAATATTAATGCTAAGAAGGCGGCTTAACTATATATTTATTATATCTACCGTATTTACGGATCACTAGATACTATTATATCCGATTATAGCCTATAATTTATATTGGCCTTTTAGAACGAGTTTACCTAGATCCTAGGTATTAGGCTAAAGCTCTCTATAGTATACTACCCCTAGATAGACGGCCAGACGGAGATTATAAATTAATATTTGGATTAAAGACTCCGGCCTTTTATTAACTACTTTTAAAACAACTAGGGCAAACTGCTACCCCTAATAGACTACGCCTAGGCGACCCTACTCTATAACTCTATGGGATTTGCACCTATCTAACTAGAAATAGGGTATTTACCATAAATAAGCTTTAACTGGGATAGACTAGAAGGACCATAGACTATACGCGAAAAACTGTCTTATAAGGAAGCCTAGCAGTACATTAAGCGCTTAAAGGAAGTCTAGACAGTAGCTCGTATAAATCTAAAAAAGGCCTAAAAATTAATGGAATATTAGGCAAATAAGTATAGGCGTAAACCCGACTTTACCATAGGCGATATAGTTTAGGTTATAATAAAAAACTAGAAGACGGAACGGCCTAGCTATAAGCTAAACTATTAAATAGCGGGACCATATAAGGTCCTTAAGAAGATAGGTAACTCGTATAAAGTAAAGCTCCCTGTTACGGATTCCGACCGTAGCACCGCCAAGGGCTCGCCTAGCGAGCCTTGGCACCCACAGTATATAGAGCCACGGTGCCTTCGTACCTCTTTGCACCTTCGTGCAATATCCTGTTGTGTATATAGCCAATGCTATGACGTTCCCAGAGCCTCCTAACCGCGCTCCGTGACATTATATTGCACCCAACGACTCGCATAGGCCTGCCTACCGCCTATGGAGCCGGTACGACGACTTTAACCCATGCCGACCGTTGGACGACGATTTGATACCCTTAATTCTACCTCTTAATTTCTACCGCATTAACGTCTCTGCCTACTACTGCCTCTACGATTCTACCTGCCTGCGCACACGACTATAACAATGCCTATCCAATAGCAGCATCTCCGCTTTCCCGCTGTGCGCTTACAACCGAGCAAGACCAGCACCTCTGCTGTCCCGCTGTAAGGATACTACTTCGACCTAGGACTGCAAACAGTTATCTACGACTTAACGAGCTTGGAAGAACAGTTATAAGATACCTCAGACATCGAGTCATTAATCTACCTATTAAATCGTCATCACCCTCGTCAACCGTTCGAGCTACGTTCTGCCAGCGAACGCCTCTAATAAGCTCTGCCAGTCACTAGTGAGCACCACAGCACCGTACGGAGGGAGGATCTGCCTTAAGGGACTTCGGCTTTGTATAAGGGGGGGGTAGTGTCACGGATTCCGACCGTAGCACCGCCAAGGGCTCGCCTAGCGAGCCTTGGCACCCACAGTATATAGAGCCACGGTGCCTTCGCACCTCTTTGCACCTTCGTGCAATATCCTGTCGTATACATAGCCAATGCTACGACGTTCCCAGAGCCTCCTGACCGCGCTCCGTGACACTCCCAGATTTAATTAAGGTTTACCCTATTTTCTTACTAGATAAGCTATAGAAAGCTATAAACGACCTATTACCTAGATAAAAGAACAAACCTCCCCTACCGATTTAAGTTAATGGCGACGATGAATAGGAAATTAAAGAAGTACTAGCCTGTAAACTAGTAAGGAAAACGCTAAAGTACCGCGTTAGTTAGAAAGGCTATAACCTAGACCCTAGCTAGTACCCTATATAGAACTTTATTAGTAGTCCCTATAAGCTTTAAGAATTCTATAGCTATTACCCTAATAAACTAGGACCCCTAAAGTACCTAGACAAGTAGATAAAGTGCTAGTATAGTAAGGACGATAAGCTACTAAAAGAATATAAAGATAAGAACGCCCTATAGGCATAATACGGATATATAAAGCCTAAGGGCAGGCTTTTACGGAGGGGGGGTAATATTACGGTACTAGTAGAACTTGGCAGAACTTAACTGGCAGAACTTAGCAGAGCTTAGTTAGTAGAACTTAGCAGAACTTCGTGGTTACGTAACTAGAGGACCGTATAAAAGAACCCTACTTTGACCGGCGCTTCTCCTTTCCTTTCTCTAGCTTTAGATTCTTGTTTATAGACAATCCAATCGTACAGGTTTGCGCGTCCCTTATACCGTACTCGTGCCTTAATTAACTGAGCCGCTAATATATACTCTCTTATACGTGCAAAGAATAGCCTATTTTAGATCTTTTAGGTCTATTATAGTACTTATTAAAACATTAGCTAAACCTCTAATATTAGTAATAGTAAATAGTATATAGGAATCGGCTTCTAGCAAAGCAAGATAATAAAATCTCAAGTAAGAGTTATATACCATAAGAGGTTCCTTAGCCCCCAGCCTATTAGAAGCCTTTAGTATACGCTACTTAGCAGAACCTATAATGTCTAAGTCCTAAAGAAAACATAATTATTAATATATATAGATTTTAACTAAATATATAAAAGGTTGCGTTAGCTTCTACCGCGGGTTAGTACTATCTTAGCGAAGATTAAGGTTAATTAGTAGGATATTTAAATGTCTTAGTAACTATAACACAAATTAAGCCAGATCCATCGCCAGAACTTATTAAGGAAGGAAGTTATTTCTTACCTAATATGCTATAGAGGCGGAGGAACCTATAGGAAAGCGGTGCTGCAATTTATTATCCTTAGTAGGCTCTTTTAATTAAGTAATACAAATAGTTACCTAAGCTTAAAGCTGTTAAGGCTAAGCCCTTATATATTAACGTAAAGCAGTATAATTAGATTTTGGTAAGACGCAAAGCTTATATATAATTTAACAGCACGTTTTAAAAAGGACGAAAGCTATATTAGTATAAATCCCGATATAAGCATATAATGAGATAACCACGTGGTCCTTATAGACAGTTTCTAACTACTAAAGACACTGCGGCTCCTTTTAGTAGCGGAGGCACCGAGGATAATTCACAGATATAAACCGCGTAATATACCACCACGTCTTATATAAAAACGTCTTAGTATATAAAGACCTACTTTTATTACTAGGCTAATAAAAGGAGTTCTTATATAATTATACTTAACACCTAAAGTGGCTATAAAACACTATCTACTTTAAGAGAAATGTATTTAATATATATAAGGTGTTTTACTAGCTTTAATAGGGGCTATGCTTGCTTTAAGAGAAGTTACTACGCATAAACTAAATATAACGGTGCTAGGGCGCGTTGCCTGCTAAATTCTGCTAAATGCAACCATATTCTACCACATCCTATAATTAGCTCGCCTACTACTAGCGCCTTGGCGGTTACCTCTATATATTTTTTTACATCGGTCCTAGCGACTCCTTTTCCTTCTCTTTAGCGTAGTATCTTTGTAATATAGCATTTATTTAAGCTTTGGTTTAGAGATATTTATTTAAGCCATAACACTAAATTAGCTATCTAAACTATAAGGGCGAACAGAAAATGGCGATTATTCTCTTTATATTTGGTTCTTCTTCTCTTTAAAGTCTTTTGGCGTAAGCTTTATAGGCACTGGATATATTTAACTCTGTACTTAATTAGAAGATATTTTTAGATAAAGGTCGTTAATATATAAGCTATTCTATAGTTAGTGGCTATAACTACTGCTTTATAGACGTGTAAAAGTACTATTTATTTTACACGTTTTGAACATAAAATACTTTTACCCCAGCTATAGATCGTAACTCGTCTGCTTTTTTAAAAAGGGTCTTTATTCTTTTACGTAATATCTCTCGTTTTTACTTTGCTTTAGCTCCTTAAGCCTTTATATTAGAGTTTTGTATTTATAATAAATTGAGAATAGTTCTAGATATACTACTAGAACACTTACCTCCACTCTTGTCACCTATCTTTAAGTTAGTAGAATTAGTAGAATCTATAATGCTTGTAAAATTAAGGAAATTACTTAACTATTATTTATAATAATAAAAGTAAGTCTATTGTTAAAAAAACCTATATATAACTATATTTAATTATAACTATTTATAAAACTTAAGTCTACTATTTATAATTTAATAGCCAGTAACGTAGTTAACGGGGTTTTGACCGGTCCCTGAGTTATAACCGATTTAAAGTTTTACTAGTTATTTGTCGGCGGGTCGGCGTTTTGGCGAACTTTGATTTTCAAATCGGTCATAACCCAGGGACCGGTCAAAACCCCATTAACCACGTTATATTTATTAAAAAAGATATAAAGAAAGTTCTAAATACTTTAAAGTATTGCTTATTATAATTTTTACTCTTCTACATTCCAATAAAGTAAAATCAATTTAAATTATATATTTCTTAACTATTTTACTAGTTATTCTATTGGAAGAATAAATAAGTATTAATAAGTTTAACTTTAAGAAACTATAACACTAGAAAAGAGAAGGAGTTTAGCTTGCGTAGCCAGTGCTCAACACTATAGGGCGATAATAGCGAGCCTAGGATTTTGCTCAGAATATTAGATTCTAGGCAATATATTTTTAAGCCGAAGTAGCTACTAACTAAGAGAGAGTAACGCAGTGTAAGTGGATAAGGGGTTTTTAAGGAGAGGAAATTGTTATATAGCCTAATTAAATAGAACTTCTGTTAGCTGAGATCTCGTCTAATATATATGCTTAATTAATCTTAGCTTAATTCTCTAGAGCTATTTAAGGCGATCTGTAGATATCTACCTATATTACCTACTTAATAATAGAGTAATACTTGCGAATATTACCATATAAAAACTAAGACAAGATACCCCTATATAAAATACCTCTATATCTCCCTTTTCTACTTTAATATTAGGTTATAATAAATAAGTAGTGGAGTATATTAGTTTTAAAACAAAAAAGTAAGGAAATATAGAAATTATATAAAAAAACACTTCCGTATGCAATATATATAGAAATAAGAAATAGATTCTATGGATTAATACTACATTATAAAATAGAAAGTAAGAGTGCTAAAATACACTATAAGAAAAATGCGAGTATAGTACTAATAATTAAGCAACCTACAGCTGTTTTATAAAGAAGTGCAGCTAAAGCGTTATTTAAAGGAATAAGCTGGTTTATAGGGTAAGAGGTTAATAAGCTACTTAATAGTGAAGAAATTTAAATAGGAAGTGGATTATAATATATAGCATTTATATAACTTATACAAATGTATCTTATTCCAATTGTTATATTTTTTAAACTTTTAAACTTATACTTTAAAGATAAAAACTAAAGGCTAGAATTAGTAAAATTACTTATTAGACTTTGTTTTACTAATATATAGAATAAGAACTCCTTTAATCATCCTTTCTTTACTAGAAATAATTAGAAAAAAAGTATTCCTAGTCCTATACTAGCGCATCCCGTAGCTATATACGCTACTTTCTTATATATTTAATTAAAATTTATATCTAATAAACATAATTAAGGAACTAGAAGCTAGTTTTAATAGGTACTAGTAAATTTAGGGAGGTGCTTTTATCTGTTGTCGTTTTATTAGAATTTAGCTAATTATAAGTATAAGAACGTAGAGCTACTATAGGCTAGAAATATATTCTACGTATAGGATATAATATAAAAAAGAAGAGGCAAGGAAAGAGGAAAAGAGGTAGTTATATTAGGGGTTGTCACGGAACCCTACCGTAGGGACCTCTATAGGAGAGCCCCGTGCTCTTGCGTATACCTTACATACAGCTTATATCAGCTACGCGTAGGTATATCACCTCCTTACGCCCTTGACCCTTACGATCGATCGCGTAATATCTTGTAGACTCCTTAAATACATACGCTTTATAGCTACTGCCCCCGTTCCATAACATTACGTTACGCCTTTTTTACCACTAACGCTTAGCCTATAACCAATTTTACGTCTCTATAATACTGTAGGTGCTACTAAAAGTAACGCGTCTATAAATTACCTTACTTTATACTTCTAAGGAACCTATAATAGTAAGATAATATCCCTTACTAGCTACTATATTAAACCTAAAAAAAATCTAATACCTATACTTAACCTATAACGCTAATTAATCCTAGGAGAATTTAATTTATTAGCCCTAGCCTTAACCCCTAAGGAGACGGACACTAATAATATCTTATCTTTTATTATATAACTATAGATAAGTAAATAGAAGGGCTACTACCTATTAAAATTAAAATATAAGACGCCGAGACGTTTGTAAAAATAGTAGCACGAGACCCTAATAAATACTACCGCCTTCTATAGAACTACTACTTAAAGTTTATATAAGCCGAGATGCGTACTACCTAAGATTGCGATATTATTTAAGACCTATAAGCTTATAAGGCGCTTACTAATAACACACGTTAAGAAACTAAAAATAACCTCTATATATCTAAACGCGACGTCTAATAGTTAAAGAAGGCTAAGATTGTACTAATTGCTATAGTTACTAAAAGAGAAGGCATAATTAAATACCTATAATCTTAGCTTAATAAGCACATTTATAATAATGCTGGATACCTCTTTACTATTTATAACGCCACCTAAGTCTCTACGCCCCTAGTAACTTTACTTACTTAACGCTTAATAGAGGGCTAGCGCTAAGCAGCTTTACCTAATAGAAACCCTTACTAAAGCAGGAATAATAAAAGCTATAATAATTGGACCTAAACTACTACCGTAGGGTCTAATATACGCTACCCTAATCTCTTAGTCTTTTAGGGAGACCGCAAGGAATATAGCCACTAGAAGATATAAATCCGTAAAAAAACTAACTTTAAGCACCTACCTTTTTCCTATAAAAGATACTAAGATTAGCTATATTATTGGGCAAATAAAGGGTATACTATTTAATAGACTCTTCGCCTAATAGGAAACTAGTAGCCCCTAGAAGTAGCAGTCTTACTAAAAAGTCTTTAACGATCTTAACTTAATATACCGTAATTATAACCTACTAGCTACTAACTAAGCTAAACTACGTGCCCTAAAGATAAGCCCTACTAAATTATTTAATAAATTCTATATTAAATTCTAGGAATACATTAGAGCTCTCGCCTAAGACGATACTAAAGACTAGGAGGACCTCCTTAAAAAAGTTACTTATTGCCTTAGTTACGCAGCCGCCAGCCATAACTATAATAATGTTTATAATATAGTAGCAACTCTATAGAAGATTAAACGATAACTAAATTAGATTGCTACTACTAACCTTTACCTACAAACCTCTCTATAGAAGTCCTCCGGGCCTACTAAACCTATATATACTAAGCCACTAACACCTACTACCTTAAGTACTACTAGAACTAATATCGATTTCTCTATACTAACCTTCCTATAAATACTCCTAGATAGAGAGCGCAAGCTACTCCAGAAACTAAAATGCTGCTATAAATGCTATTAAAAAGGCTATTATCGCGATAACCTAAACTGCCTAATAGCTAAGTTTAGTAGCTACCGCCTAATACCTAACCTAATACCCTAAACACTAAATACGTTACTATATACCACTACCGTACAAAATAAAAATATAGTAATAGTAGTAAAGTTAGATACGGAAACAGAAAACGCTAAGTCCTAGCCTTAAGTTATAGGTTAGGACGCCCTAATAACAGAAGGATCTATATATCGGCTTACTTAATAGATAACTCTATAAAGATAAACGGACGGAAATAGATAGTTTTACCTATAATAGGAACTACTACTAAAAAATAATATAAAAGCCGTTCTATAATTAATTGCAAAGCTACTAATAAATTTATAAATACCTAATTTATGCGTATTTATAACCTACCTACCTTACCCCTTACCAAAGCCCGCGCCCTATAACTCGCTAATAGTAATTATACCGTATAAAAGATTACCTATATAGCATAACTCTACCTAGATATAAATGGGCACTAGGAAGAACTCTAGGCCTATATTATACTACTTACTAACTACTCTATTATTCTTGGAATAAACTAGCTTAAATAATACAACCCTACCATTAACTAGAAGAAAAGAGAAGTAACTTTTAACTCTAAATACTATAGAGAGACTTGCCTAGGGTATAGCCTAGCTACCTCTATTTACTCCCTAGGATATTAACCTAAGGAACCCCTTATTACTCCACCTACAACTAACTACTACTACGTAAGTACCCTAGCCTTTTACCGTATAGTACGTAAGAAAGGCTAAACTATTATTATAGCTTTCTAATTATAACTATATAAGCTTAATAAAGAATAAAATTATATCCTCTATAGTAATAAAATAGATATAGTTAACCTTTTAAAAGACAACGCCCCTACGGAACTCTACGGACTTTTACCTTTAGACTTTAAGAAGTTTATAAAGCTTAAAAAAGGACTTACCAATAAAGAACTCCGCAAGCTCCTCCCTAAGAGGTACTATAACTTTACCAATATATGCTTATAAAAGAGCGTAAATATACTCCCCCTATATTAACCTAATAACTATACCATTAATATTGAATAAGGAAAAATGCTACCTTATAAGAGATTCTACCTAATATTAAAAGATGAACTTCTAATTATAAAAAAGTATATTAACAAGCACCTTAATAAAGGATTTATTTATCCTAGCATATTACTAGCAGCCGCCCCTATCCTTTTTACTAAGAAGCTAAAAGGAGGTATTTAATTCTATATTAACTATAGAGGACTTAACGCTATTATAATTAAAAACTAATACCCAGTACCGCTTATATATAAGACCCTTAAGCGGTTTAGTTAAGCCAAAATCTATACTAAGCTTAATATTATCGCCGCCTTTAACTATTTCTAAATATAGGAAGGTAATAAATAGAAAACCGCATTCGCATTACGCTTTGGCCAATTTAAATATACTATTATGCCCTTTAGCGTATATAACGGCCTAGGCACCTTCTAAAGCTATATTAATAACGCCTTATAGGACTACTTTAACGACTTCTACTCTGCGTACCTAGATGATATACTTATTTATAATAATAACCCCTTTAAGTATACCGAACATGTTTAAAAGGTCCTATAGCGCCTTAGGGACGCAGGACTTTATATTAATTTAAAGAAATGTAAATTCTTAGTTATAGAAGTAAAATACCTTAAACTAATTATTACTACTAAGGGTATCTATATAGACCCCAAGAAGGTACGTATAATTATTAAATAGTAAGCCTTTAATTATATTAAGGACGTATAAGCCTTCCTTAGTTTTGCTAACTTCTATTAGAAATTTATATATAACTTTTTAGGCGTAGTAGCACTACTTATAGCAATAATACAAATAAAGGGCCTTTTTATAAAAGGAAGAAAAATATACCTACGCTTTACCTAAACGCCTAAGGGATCGTTCGGTTGCAAATGAGGTCCACATCATAATCTGTTCGATCTGTGCGTCTTTTAGTGTCGCTCGTTTTGTAATTAGTGGCGGCTACCACCGTGACTTAATTGAATCAGTAAATGAGTCGATCGTTCGGTAAGCCTCTAGATGAGACTCCATATTTGACTCCGCACAATGGGTTATTGATTTTAGTGGGCGATTTAAGTGACCCTCTGCCACCAGGCCTCTATCGTGACTCCCTGCTTTGGTGTAGCAATGGAGCCTCCTCCACGGCCAATACCCTCTCGCCGGTTGACCTTTTCTACACCTGCGCCAACCTCCCGTACGAGCCGCAGTAGAGTTACCGCGACGCCCGCCGGAAACAAGCTTATCGCGATTACGAAGGTTAAGATAATGATATTATATAAGGCTTGCAAATGCGACAGCAGTATCGCGATTGGGGCGTGCGGAGTCGCCATATTATAAGAAGTCGTTACTTTGGCATATGCGAGAGCTCCAGAATCAATATGGAATATGGGGCAGGAGCTCGAGGCTCCTTATTGAAACGGTGCCAAGAACCTCATTTCAACTACTGTATACGGTATAGCTTGCAAATTTGACGCGCTTACCGATATGGAGGAGCTCCATATTCAAAAGTCGTCATATTTACCGAACGACAACCTCATATTCATATTTGAGCTCCATATCGGTTAAATATGGAGCCTCCATATTCAATATGAAGTTGCAACCGAACGATCCCTAAATATAAGAAGACGTTCTAAGACCTTAAAAATGCCTTTACTAAAGCACTTATCTTAGCTTACTTTATACTAAAACAATAACTTTACCTTAAAACTAACTCTTCAGACTACGTTAACGTAGGTATCCTTTCCTAAATAGGTAATAACGGTCTCCTTTACCTAGTCGCATTCTACTCGTCTAAGCTTATACTATAAGAGTATAACTATAAGATCTATAATAAAGAATNCCTTATAATTATATAAGCGTTTAAAGAATTCTAACCAGAACTCTCCTTAGTAGAGCTTAACTAGCTAACTAAAGTCCTTACGGACTATCGCAACCTTAAGTACTTTATAACTATAAAGTAGCTAAACTAACGCTAAGTAGTTAGAACGAGTTCCTCTTTAGTTTTAACCTTAAAATTATATATAAACTAGGAGTATAAGATACTAAACCTAATAGCCTAATATACCGCTTATAAGGCCTTCTTTAGTTTAAAGATAACCCTTATAATTAGTTCTAATAATAGATAATCCTAAAAGCACGAAATTTAGCCTTAGGCATACTACCTACAATAGAGCTAACTATACCCTAGCTTTATACTATAGAACTAAAGTTACCTCCTAAAATTAATAAGCTTATTACTACGGCATATAACGCCTCTATTAACCTATTACTATATTAACTTATTACCGCAAAGACCGCTAGCGCCCGTACGCTACCTATTAACCTCTAAAGCTTAGGCCAGATTAATATAGCAGCTTTAAAAGTAAAAGAGAATAGGCTCTATTATAGAGGCCGCCTATTTATCCCTAACTTAGAAAATCTATAACGGCAACTAATTTAAATAGCCTACGACCTCCGATTAAGTGGCTACTTAGGTAAAAAAGGAACTTATAAGCTTCTTAGCTAATGCTACTTCTAGCTAAAAATAATAGACTTAATTAAACACTTTATAAGTACCTACTATAGTTATAAGCGCGCCAAAGCCTTTAATATAAAGTACTAAGGACTACTATACCCTCTACTAGTACCTATATAACGATAGGCAGATATTGCTATAGATTTTNTTATNNACCTACTACCCTATAANNGANATNGCCGTACCTATAANAANATCCTTATNATAATATACCAACTTATAAAAGAGCGCCACTACGTCCTAACCGAAGGCGTAGCCGTTAGTAATGTTACTAACGCTTTTCTCTGTAAAGTTTACCGACTATATAGGTTACCTAACTTAATTACGTCCGACTAAGGTATATAATTTAACTCTAATATATAGAGACGAATCTGCTAACGCCTTAGTATCTCCGTTAAGATATCTATATCTTTTTATTATAAAACTGCTAGGCAACTAGAAAACGCTAATACTAGTATAAAAGCGTACCTACAATAGGTAGTCGCCTATAGTTAAGATAACTAGGTAGATTACCTCCTACTAGGTAAATTCGCAGCGAATAACTATATCTTAACCACTATAGGACTTACCCCGTTCTTTATAAATAAGGGTTATTACCCCTAATCCGGTATAGAGCTACTAGAACCTATTAATAAGAAACTACCATATAGAAAACGCCTTAAGATGCTACTTACTAACCAATATACAGACTATATAAAAAATCTACTCAACTACTGTAAGGGAGAAATGGCCTAGGCTTAAGTAAAGCAGGCCTACTTTGCTAACTATTATAAAACGCCACCACTGGAAATGCGTGTTAGCAACTAGGTATAGCTAAATATACGTAATATCTCTATATAGAGGCCTATAAAGTCACTTAATTATAAGAACCTTAGCCCCTATTTAATTAAATAAGTTATTAATAGGGGAGCCGTATATAAGCTAGAACTCCTACCTACCCTAACTACTCGTAGGATATAGCCCATATTTTACCTATAGCTACTATACCTCTATTAGCCTAACCCCTTACCGGGATAGATATAGCCTAAACCCCTACTAGTACTAATTTAAGATAAGAATAAAGACGAGAACTATAAGGAGTGGACTATTAAACAAATTATTAACTTTAAATACTTTAGCAAAGGTAGAGGACAACGGCTCTACTATAGAGCTATATACATAGGATTCGATATAAATTAGCTAAAATGGCAACTATAGGAAGACTTTGAAAATGCAAAGGATCTAATTAGCGACTTTTACTACGCAAACCTATAGAAACTAGGCCTAAGCAGAGACTTTATACCTAATTCTTTATAAAAGCCTATATAGAGTTAAACCGTTATACATTACTACGTAAGGGTAAATTACCGTTAGATTGCCGTTAAATTGCAGTAAAGTGCGATTACGTAACCGGAATATTGTTAAGATGTCTAGGAACTTCGACCGGCGGTTAAAGTTATCTAATTAGTCGGATTCTTAGATGCTAAGCCCTATTATATAATGTTATTTTAAACCTTTAGCAATACCCCCTTGTTTCTTCTTTTCTATACCTTAAGTGTCCCTTCTATATACATCAGGAAAATGTTCATGCCTCCTGACAGTACTGACAGGCTCCTGACAGCTCCTGTCAGGGCTGCCAGGATCTCCAGGAGACCCTCACACTCGGTTTCCTGTCAGGAGCCTGTCAGGAGGCCGCCCGGACCAAACGGACCAAACGGACCTCCAGGACCTCCAGGACCTCCAGGACCATCAGGACCATTAGGACAATTAGGACAATTAGGACAATTAGGACAATTAGGACAATTAAAATAATTAAAATTCTAGATTTTAAAATGAGGTATACTAATACTCCAGTATTTACAGCAGTTAAAATATAAAAATCAGGTTAATTTTAGGCCCTATTCTATATACACAATGCTTTAAGCCATCTAAATAATCCAAATCGATCCTTCCTACCTACCACCTATGGCTGTGTCTACTCGGGCGTCAAGCGATCGATCGAGGAGACGAGGGGTAATCTCTCGCAGAGGCTCCAAACCGTCGATTGGCGGTGTTCCCGATGATCCGCCGGCCGTGTACTGATTTCCTAACTAGGCCTAGTGCCTGTCCTGCCTGTCCTGCCTGTCCGACCGTCCTACCTGTTCGTGCCTACTGTCTGTGCCTACCTGTCTGTGCCTGCCTGTCGTGCCTACTTGTCTATGCCTACCTGTCTGTATCTATAATTCGGGGGAGANGTCGGCCCGATCGAAGGCTCTGCTTGATTTGATTGCGATTAATTGTATTGATTCGAATCGTTCTCTATGGGCGTTCGCTGGCTGTACGTTTGAACGGTGGTCGTCTGGGGTGCCTCCCTAAGAGGCCTTAATTCGATTTGATTTGGTAACGGGATAATATCAAGGCTCTGGTTCGATTCGATCGATTGAATTGATCGTGGTGTCCGCTGGCTGGTCGTTCAAACGATTATCGTCTGGCTCTGGCGACGGTGTCTGGTTCTGGCGACGGTCCTCTCCTACCTGCCTACCTACCTACCTGTCTGCCTACCTACCTACCTACCTACCTACCTACCTACCTACCTACCTACCTACCTACCTACCTGCCTGCCTGCCTGCCTGCCTGCCTGCCTGCCTGCCTGCCTGCGTCAGTGTCTGGTTTAATTCGGGGGAGGGGCCGGCCTAATCGAAGGCTCTGATTGATTCGAACCGTTCTCTATGGGTGTTCGCTGGCTGTACATTCGAACGGTAGTCGTCTGGGGTGCCTCCCTAGGAGACCTTGATTCGATTCGGTGAGCCGATATCGAAGCTCTGGTTCAATTCGATCGATCAATTGATTGAATCGTTCGTGGTGTTTGCTGGCTGGTCGTTCGAACGGTCGTCGTCTGGTTCTGGCAACGGTCGTCTGGTTCTAGCGACCGTCTGGTTCTAGCGACCGTCTGGTTCTAGCGACCGTCTGGTTCTGGCGACGGTCGTCTGGTTCTGGAAACGGTCATCTCGTTCTCGCAACGGTCGTCTGGTTCTGGCGACGGTCCTCTGCTGGTTGCCGTTCTAGTGCCTCCTAAGGTAGGGAGGATGTAAGGTAAAAATAAGGTGGCTACAAAGGGGGTAACTTGGCAGAGGCACGTGTGGCAATCGGGAATATAGCGGGGACCCGATAGTAATGTGTGCGGAGCTTCGTGTAGAGCCTCCGTACGCAGAGCTTCGCGCAGAGCCTCGTGCAGAGCCTTTGTACGTAGAGCTTCTTCGTATAGAGCTTTGCGCAGAGCTTCGTGTAGAGCTTCGTATAGAGCTTTATGCAGAGCTTCGTGCAGAGCCTCTGTACGTAGAGCTTTGTGTAGAGCCCCGTGTAGAGCTTCGTGTAGAGCTTCGTGTAGAGCCTCTGTACGCAGAGCTTCGTGTAGAGCCTCGTGTAGAGCCTCGTGTAGAGCCTCGTGCAGAGCCTCGTGTAGAGCTTCGTGCAGAGCTTCGCGTAGAGCTTCGTGCAGAGCTTCGCGTAGAGCTTCGTGCAGAGCTTCGCGTAGAGCTTCGTGCAGAGCCTCGTGTAGAGCTTCGTGTAGAGCCTCGTGTAGAGCTTCGTGTAGAGCTTCGTGTAGAGCTTCGTGTAGAGCTTCGTGTAGAGCTTCGTGCAGAGCCTCGTGCAGAGCCTTAGTAGTGTTGCTTGAGGGGTGTGCATAGGATGTTGCTTTGGGTATCCTGCCAGGAACCTGACAGGACGATCAGGAAATACTAGTTTCCTGTCAGGACGATCAGGAAAATCAAAGATCCTGTCAGGACAATCAGGACAATCAAGATCCTGGTAGGCTCCTGGCAGGACAATCAGGACGATCAAGATCCTGGTAGGCTCCTGGCAGGAGCCTGTCAGGACGACCAGGACGATCAGGAAATCAAAATCCTGCCAGGAGGCCTCCAGGATCTTGGCACCCTAACAAAATGCTGATGTATATATAGTAACTATAGCGTCGCCAGAGCTCCGCCTCTATAAGAGGGGGGGTAGTATTACGGAACCCCACCGTAGGGGCCTCTATAGGAGAGCCCCGTGCTCTTACATACACCTCATATACAGCTTATATCAGCTACGCGTAGGTATATTACCTCCTTACGCCCTCGACCCTTACGATTAATCGCGGAACGTCTTGTAGACTCCTTAAATACGTACGCTTTATAGCCACTACCCCCGTCCCGTAATAGGGGTAAAGCTTTATAGGTAGTTATGTAGAGGCTTTAAAGGCTCAATTTATATATTATAATAGTAAGCGCCTAGGTGCTCTTTCGCTTTAGATAAGGGGATAGGGGGTTGTTAAAAAGGAGTAGTTGCTAAAGAGTGGCTGTTTAGAAAAGGGTGCTCGCACTTAGTCTACTTAATATCTCTTCCTATAACCTTGTCTAATATTTTTAGTCCTTAGGTTTAATAGGATTTAACTCTTTTAGCCTACCTATATTCTAATTAACCTTCTAATTACTTATTTCCCGTGCGTTTTTTATACTATGTCCTATTTATAAAGACCTAATTAGAAATGTAATTGGAATAGCTTTGCTTTAGTTTATTTACTAAAAAGAGGTTACTATTTAGGATTTTTAGAGTATTTTAAATCCTAAAATTATATTTAGAAGATTCTAATTCGGTTATATGCGGTCGTCTATAACTAGTCCCACCTCTTTTATTAAAAGATATAAAATATAAGTTTTTATAGTAGCTATAAAATGTAATTACTATTAAACAGTCTATTTCCCAACGTCTCTAGTTATATTAATTTGTCGCCTAGCAAATCTATAAGATAAAGATTAATAGATAGCTTAGTACTTTGAGAAATATCTACGTTATTATTACTACTACGATATCCAGTACGGAGTCCTATACTTAGATAGCCTACGTTATATAATGATTCTTTATAACTATATCTGTTATTAATAAAACTGCCATCCATAAAACTATCCGTCTTAAGTTCCTATATAAGTTTAAGGTTCTATAGGTAGTAGTTCTTAGCCCGTCCAAATATTGTAGCTTAAGAGAAAGAGTAAGTAAAAGTTTTACTAAATATACTAAGGATTGTAAGTATAAAGTTGAAGTATTTCTTTAATAGCAGCCCTTCTATATAATTTATAGACTAGTTTTTACTATATAGGATTAGGTTTAGGAGAAGAGAACTAATAAAAAAATTTAGCTCTTTATCTCGCGCTAAACCAACTCCTTAGATTTTAAATTCTTATAATTTTTATAATTCTTATATACAGAATAGAGGATCTTCCTATATTTAATTAGCTAGAATCTAATTTATAATTTTTTTTAGAGGACTCTGCCTATATATAATATATTTACTTTATAGCAAGCTAGGGTAGCAAAGGAGTAACAATTATATACTCTATACCTCTGTAGAGGTAGAGAACTTTATAAGTAGCTTAGCGAGAAGTTTTATAGATAAAGCTTTAGGGCAAACCGTATATAGAGCTCTATATAAATAGAGCACGTAGTATACCTAGGGGTTAGAGGTCCTAAGGAGGTCTTCCCCCTATATACTATAAGGCTCTATTTAGAGCTTTACTAAGCTATATATAAGGCCTTATTAAAGAACTTAGAGGTATATTTTAGTATAAATATATAACTAGTATAGGAGTTTTATATTAACTACCTTCTACCCTATTCTTCTTAAGTGCTTAGATAAATATAATTTATTAACCAACGCATTTATATTGTCTTCCCTTTAAGGATAAACTCGATATAATAGGTAAGATATTCGTAACGCTTTTCTCTCTCGCTTTAAAGCTTAGTAACCTTCTTTTTAAGCTTCTTTACTAAATCTAAAACTTTAATATAATTCCTTTTAAACTTCGCTCTTATAGACCCAATCCACTGCCCTAGATTATCCTGCTTACTAATAGAAAGTCTTATTTCCTTTTCTAATTCTAGATTAAAGATACGGCGTTTTATACTAAGGTAGTCTTCCACGCGCTAGATATTATCTTCTTCTATCTTTTATATATTTTTTCTTATTTCTAAAAGTTGATTTCAAATAGGGCTGATATTTATATTTGGCGTATTTATATTAAAAGGCGATTTAGTTAATATAACTTTTATAATAGCACTAGAATATAATATCTTAAAGATATAAAGAGTAGAGAATGAAATTAATGGACGTTTTTAAAAAAAATAATCTATAAACACTTAGCTTTAAAGCTTTTTAATAGACTAAAAATAAAAATAATGTATATATATATATATAATTACAGCACGTAGTATACCAAACGCGTTGTTACACGTTTAGTGCACCAACTACTTATATACTAACTAATTAGGGGGAAGCGCGTCAGTATATAGACTACGTAGTCTACCTTAATAGAATTAATAATTACTACTATCTAAAAGAGCATACGATACTATACGTATTTCGTGCCCCTAGATATAGCTTACTTGTATTATTAAATTAATATAAACACTAATTAGTAAGCGCGCACAGATTAGCAATTACTTAACACCTCTCCCCAAGCAATATATAATAGCGACTACCCGTTTAATCCTAGTACGACCTGCTAGAAGGTTGGAAGTTGGGGATTACAGACCATATTACCATCTCTGTATACTTATTTAAGTCTTAGTATAGTTTACTAGAAGTTTATAAATATAAATATAGACCTTCACGGAACCTCTTACCCTCCTACAAACTATTACGGAACTATTAATTGCCTTTACGGACTATTAAAAGACCTTTTAAACTATTACGGACCCGTTAATTGATTTTACGGACCGTTATAAAACCTCCTCCACCCGCTATAAGCTACTACTACCCGTTATAGCTTATATGGACATACTACGCTATATAATATAGTAGATATAAGCAAGTAAATTAACGAAGGTTAAAAGAAGTGGAGTTAAGGAGTCGACCTTATGTCTGCAAATACTATTAACGACTATATTAATTTCAAAATCCTTAAATACGGACACTTTAAGCTTCTAAATAATAATCTATGGGAATAATATAAGGAAGACTTTGCGGACTTTACGGAAGCTATCTTTAAGGCTTATAACTTTATAGCTACCCGTAACCTATAAACCCTCTTATATTACTAAGGTATATGGGTTAAAAAGAATAGATAAGTTACTATTGCACGGCCTCTATATAATATACTACGTAAGGAGGACTAAACGGAATAGACTAAAGAGCAGATTCTAGATTATATTAAAACTAGCGGACTCTTTGCCTCTTTTAAACTAAATAGGATCTCCGGTTTTATAGACGACCTATTTAACTAAATTTGTCCTATAGACTAAAGAGATCTTAAAATTAATCTTATGGGCTAAAGTATACCTAGCACTTAAGTTATAGACCGTAATACCCTTATAAACTAAAATACGGACTAAAGCCCTTCTGTCGCTTAAGTTATAGATCTGTAAACTACTTAAGTAAAGACCTATAGTAAGGAGCTAGCTAACCTAGCTAAGCTCTATACTGACGAATCTAAATATAGCGGTAAAAATAATAACTTTAACTTTAAACTAACTATCTTTACGGACCTTTATTAGAAGGCTAATATTCCTAAATAGGAGTTTAACTAAGCCTACTCTACTATACTGCGCGGCCTAGCCCTTAACCACTATTACACTAACATTAAGAGTAACCCCCTTAGTGTCCCCTTTAATAAGCTATATAAGGCTATACGTAACTACTTTAAAGGCCTAGAATATAAGCGTAATATCCTTACCTAATAGAATGCGATTAAGTTACGGATTATAATTAATAAGAATACTAAAAAGTTAATTATAGAGTGCTTGCAAATTCTTATTAAAGACCTCTAGCACCTACAGCACAGCTTTAATGTTAAGCTTTAAATAGACGACTTCTTATATAACAAACTTATTACAATTTACTAGGAAGTAGAGCCCTGTAAATATGCCTATTATAAGCCTACAGATACCTTAGCTGGCCTTATTAATAATTTATGGTCCTTTATTATAACGTACGAAGTTTTAAACCCACTAGGTAGTACTTAAGCCTTTATTATAGACCTATAAAACCCATAAGCTAACTTAAATGCCTACTTTATAGACCGCCGCTACCGCTAGCAGTACCTATACCGACTAAGTCCTACCTGTAACCCCCGTAGTAACTCCTATATAAAAGTATACCCCTATAAATAAACTAGCTAGAAGTGCTTTGTGTGCGGTAAGGAAGGATATTAGTCTATAAGGCATACCTAGGAAGAGTGTAATAAGTCTAAGAAGAGATTTAATAGCCGGATTAACTAGTTTATCTTAGACTATAAAGGAAAGGAAGCGGAAGAGTCTCTTAACGAGTTAATAGAAGCCCTTATAATTAACTTTAACTTAAACACTTAGGAATAGGAGACCTTAGAGACGTTCCTAACTGCTTTTAGACCTTTTATAGACGGCTAAGCCTTTAATATTACGACCGTATTAGCCAACCGCTCCTTTATACACTTAATCGCACCTAAAAACTAGCCCATAAGTATACTTATTAGATCTATTATAGACGTTACAGACCGCAAATAAGACCTATTTGCATATATTACTACAGAACGCTATACCCCTAAAGAATTCTATAGCGTTATAATTGATATAGGTGCCTCTAAGAAGTCTACTATAGGTTACGGATAATACCTTATATATAAGACCACCATAAATAATAATATAGATATTAATACTATGTAAACTAGGGCCGTAAATGTCTAATTTGGCATCGGCTCAACCGCATTAATTAGATTAGTTATAGTTAAGACCCTAATTAGCCTAGTTAACTTCCACGTAGTAAAAGCGGACACCCCTTTTCTACTCTGTCTTATAGATATAGATAGGTTATGGGTTTACTATAACAATGTTACGGACACCTTAATTGGCCCCGTAACTGCCCTAAGAAATAAGTACATTACCCCATCAACCGCATAATAATTTAGACACCCGTTCCTTATATAGGGAAAGACTTTATAGACCTATATTTAGGAATCTTTTAACTATAACCCGTGCTACCTTACTAGTACTAAATCTACCGCCTATACCGCCGTTTCGGCCACCCGTTAGCCGAAAAGCTGTATAGAGTCCTTAAACGCTCTGGACATAACAACGTTAATAAGAAGGTAATTAACCACCTAACTAAATACTATTCCTTCTGCTAGAAATATAGACGTTCCCTAAGCCGATTTAAGTTCACCCTTTATAAGGATTTTAATTTTAATTACTTAGTATATATAGGTATTATATACATTAACGGCAGCTTAGTATTATATATAATTAACGAGGTAACCCGCTATTAAGCCGCCCGTTAATTGTAAAATATATTTATAAAATATACTTGGGATATTTTACGGACCTGCTAGATTAACATATACGTTAGACCCCCTAAGTATATTACCTATAACGCCGGTAGGAACTTTATTAGTAAGGAATTCTAATAGTATGCTACGGCTATGGCTATTTTAATAAAAGCCGTGCTAGTTAAGGCGCACTAGTCCGTTAGGCTTATTAAGTAAGCTTACCTAGCTTTATAGAGAGCTTATTAGATTATTACGGATAAGTATAAGGATATTTAAAGGGAACTAGCTTTATAGATGGCCGTAAAAGCCGTTAATAACACTGCTGGCCCTAATAGACTAGTACCTACCCTCTTAGTTTACGGAGCTTACCTAAGGATAAGCAACCTAGGCCCTCCTACCCTATCTATTATAGAATAAGTAGCTACAATATGGAAGGTAATGGCCAAAATAGTTAAATTATAGGCTAAATAAGCTGTTAATAATGCCTTATATTACCGCAACGAACCTAATATAACCTTAGTTTATAACCTCCCGCTTAATTCTAAAGTCCTTATATAGTGTAAGAGTGGCAACTAAACTAGACCTTATTGTTTACTAGCTATAGAAGACGAAACGTACTGTATATAACTTCCTAGTAGACTAACTAACTTTAGAAACACGTCCGTAAAACCCTACCTTTGGTCCAAAAATGCCTATACTATTGAACTAGATAATCTAGAAGCACCCACTAAACCAGATAAACTAGAAGTACCTTTGCCTACTTTAGAAGTCCCTTAAAACCGTATTAAACCTGCTATAAAGCGTAGTTAAGGACGCCCCTAAAGCACTTTATAACTAAGAACCCCGTAATAGAGAATTACCTAACCTTTATAGGTATATCCGTAAGGCAAATTCTACCTATAGATATATTAGTTTTAGTATAGGAAACACTTTTTACGGACTTACGACGTAAGGAGATTAATAAACTACTTAAAAAGGGTGTTTTTACAGCTGTAATAGAGAGAGACGTTCCGCAAGGCGTCTGTATATTTAACTTACGCTTTATTAATAAAATTAAGCACCCTAGTATTAATAAAGCCTTTAAAAAATTAAGGCTTGTTATATAAGCTTATAATAGCTAGAGAAAAGACTTAGTCCTTATATAATCGCCTATAATTTAATAGGTTAGTTAATGGATTATATTTATACTTACGCCTAGACTATAGCAAACTAAACCTATAGCCCTCTACTTATAGGACATCTCGTAAGCTTATATATAGTCTAATACCTACCTAAGTAGAAACATCTTTATACGACCATCCCTTAAGCTTAATTTATAACTAGGAATAATTTTACGGGTTATAAAACCCCTTTACAAAGTACTAAAAGCTAAAAACCACTAGTTTAAAACATATTATTAGTATTACGTTAGTAAACTTAATATAGAATAGTTAACCTATAACCCCTGCCTCCTATATACCCTATTAAACGGCCTTAGTATTATTGGACTTTAAACAGATAATACCCTCTTTTTAGCGAACTAGACTTTTGCGAATACTAAAGAGACTAAACTATAAAAGGCTAGGTTTCTAGCAAAGCTATAAGAGTAGTTAACTAAGCAGACTCTAATTAAGTTTAACGGAGGTTTAATTACATAAAAGGGCAATCTAATTTAGCTAACTTAGAAACGCTAATCTTAAAACCTAAGGCTTATTATAGTAAAGCCTATAAACCTTACTAGCTCCCGCGGAGAGACCCGTAAGACTATAAATATAAAGAACTAATACGTTGCATAGCGTGTAAGAGGCGCCTATATTACTATAGTTTGTTAACCTAAATCTACCTATAATTTATTCTTTGCGGCCCAGGTAATAGATCTATAAGAGGAAAATATTAAGCAGCTAAATAAGCGTATTTAGTAGTAAATTAATAATATAATAAGAGGACTTACTTTTAAACCACTAGACCTAAATTTCCTTAGCGTACTAGTATTTATAGACGCCTCCTTTACTAATAACAGGGACCTATTATCGCAAATCGGCTTTGTAATTATACTTACGGACTATAATTAGGATATAAATATACTCTACTAGTCTTTAATTAAATATAAACGAGTAACCCGCAGTATACTAGCTTCTAAGCTATATGCACTAGCTTATGGCTTTAATATAGGAGCCGTAATTAAGTTAATAACCTAGAAGATCCTATAACTGGAGCAATTACCCCTAGTCCTATGCACTGATTTAAAGTCCCTCTATGACTATATAGTTAAACTAGGCATAATATAAGAGAAGAGGCTTATAGTTAACCTAATGTACTTACGTTAGGCCTATAAACAACGTGAGATTATAGAGGTTAAATAGATTAGCAGCGGAGATAACCTAGCGGATGCTATAATTAAGGCAAAGCCGTGCTAAGCTTTTAAACCCCTAATTAACATAAATAAGCTTAATCTAAAGGTTATAGAATAGGTGGAATGAGACTAATGGAGCACTTATGGTTTATTTACGGCCCGTTAGAAGGCCGTATAGTTTATTTATAGTCTGTTAAAAGGCTATACGATTTATTTTACGGGCCGTAAGTAGGACTTACGGCTAGCTTAAAGCACCGTTTAGAAGGCAGCCTAAAAGGCACCTTAGGAGGGATTTCCTATGTATTTCTTTTATGTTTTACGGTTCTAATAAGGTAATTACGGAGGCTATATACAAGTGGGTCTATCTTTAAGTGCCGCCAGTGTATAATTATAGCACGTGGTATACCAAACGCGTTGTTACGCGTTTGGTGCACCAACTACTTATATACTAACTAATTAGGGGGAGGCGCGTTAGTATATAGACTACGTAGTCTACCTTAATAGAATTGACAGTCACCACTATCTAAAAGAGCATACGATACTATATATATTTTGTGCCCCTGGATATAGCTAACTTGTATTATTAAATTAATACAAACAATATATAATAGTTATTTATAATTAGTACAAAACTCTAACTATTTTAATCTAAGTTTTAAAATATAATCTAGCGCCTATAACGGCTCGTATAAATACCTCTAAGGTAAAGCTTATAGATTGCTATAATACAAATATACTAAGCTAAGAAGAAGAAAAAAAAAAGGAGAAGGTTGTTAAAGGTAGCGTTACAGCTTAAATAAATGCCTCTAAAGTAAAGCCTAAACGAATGCTATATTATAAAAATACTAAGCTAAGAAAAAGAAAAGGGGTATTTTAGGGCCGACGTAAATAAATATATAGGCTAACCGCCAAGGCGCTAGTTGGTAGAATATGGCAGTATTATGGCAGAATTTGGCAAGTAACGCCCCCCTAGTACTATTATAGGTAGTATAATTAAATATTTTAAGACGCTAGTCGTAAGCGAGCTAATAGTAAAATAACGGAATATAGCAGAAATACGGTCCTAGCGCCGCCACAGCGCTATCTAGTTAGGATTCCACCTAATTAAAGTAAAGCCTTTATTTAGTCCAACTTTATACCTTATACTTCTAAGTTTTATTAGGAGTTACTAGTTATAAAGTCTAGATTTTTAATCTCCTGCTATAACTATAGTAAGCCGCATAACACAATAGTGAAATTTAATTTACAATATAAATTAACTAAATTATACTTAAACTTGACTAGTAAAATAGTTTTATAACCCTAAATAAATTATCACTATAACGCTACTATATAGTAGGAACGTGCACATTTATAAAAGCTTTCAACTTATATATTACTAGCTATCTCTATTCTTATATTATACGTATATAAAATTGAATTATATAATACTATAAATTAATCCTCCTCTTACTAGCCTTAAATAGTTATAGTACAGCATCTATTATACACTATTGTACCTCTACTTTACAGCCTTCCGTAGCGGATACTACTAAAGTTATTATCTGCTATTCTACTTCTGTTAATTCTATAATCGCACTATTAGGTAACTTAATTGTCTAAACTCTCTAAATAATTCATATAACTACATAGGCGGCTTTTATAAGCGTAAAATTAACTATAAAAGAAAGTATAAATTAATATTAGGAAGTAATCTTAGCTTAACTAACAGTAAAGGGCGCTTACTTCCTAGATATATCCTTAGACCACTATTATATGGTAAATAACCCCATTTTACGTCGGTTCTGTTATAGTTTAGTAGCATATCTTTATCCCATCTTTTAGGACAATAGAGCTTAGCGTCTATCTTATAAAGGTTGGGTCGTTTATATATTATATAGACACTATATACTATAGCCGTTCCCTTAGGAATTAAAACAGGAGAAGTTCTATTAAGGCTGCTGCCTATAGGTAATATAGTGGTTCTTAAAGCTATATAGGTATTTATAGGAACGGAAGGATAGAGTTAAAGAGCTACGTTCTTTAGTAACATTCTATAGATTAACAATTAGAGAACTTACTCTCTTTTAAGACATTTTAAAGATATTCTATATTCCAGAAGTCTATGCGGTATAACTTTATACTGCTATTATACGCAGCAGCCATTTCTACTCTTAGTTTAGTAAGAACATTTAGATATTAGATAAGGAGAAAGCTATATAAAAAATTAGGAGTGGAAAAGGCAAAGTATTACGCCGTATTAGGAGTACACTCACAATGTCTATAAGAGAAGGTAGGCCGTAGTGCCTCTTTTTATAGTTAGAATATTAATTATCTAACCCCTTAATACTATACGGTTAGGGGCATTCTAGATAAAGGAGTCTAAAAAGATATATTTTTACCCCTTATCCTCTTATATATCTCGCGAGAGGTTATAATCTATAATCTAGTCCGTAAAATAATAGACCTTATTACAAGCGTCCTAGAACTTTTTTCCTCTAATAAGCTAGTAGAGATCTAGGAGCTAAAACCTCTTTACCATATACGCCTTTACTATATTAAAGATATTAGCAAATATCTACTCCCCGGTCAATTCTAGAGCTTTTAGGCTTTTTACTAACTCTCTAAAAAGAAACTTAGTTGTTATATCTAGGGTTAAACGGAAGAAAAGAGGTTATAAGTTAACAACGCTGTCTTTTTAAGAGATAATATTAATAAGGTTATTAATAGCTTCTTAGAATACTTTTAGGTTATTATACTACTTATAATAAAACTGCGGCTTTAGTAATTCTCGTAAATACTTCTACAGTGCGCCTTTCTAAGTAAAGATACCATCCCTAAATATAGGGAGTATAATTTATTACCGCGCTCCTATACCCTAGTCTAAATAAAATTAGTAGTAAGTAGGTAAGAGATAATTTTTAAGACTTTATATAGACCTTTAAAGTTAGTAGATAGGATAGCCTTAAGGTTAGCTAGGTCTATGGTGCCAAACGCTTATATACTAAGGAAGACTTACTTAAGCGTATTTCCTATTTAGCAAAAATAGAAAGAAAAAACAGTTCTATTAATTAAGACTCTATATTAGCTTTAAAGACTTACTTTAGGCGGTTAATACCTAGTAGCCTTTAGTTTTAAAGTCTTAGAGATAGAAGACACCTATAGCGCTTACTAATAACCCTATTGGCCTTTAGTCTAATTAGTAGGTTCTCTGCACGAAGTTCTACACGAGGCTCTGCACGAAGTTCTACACGAAGCTCTGCACGAAGCTCTGCACGAAGCTCTGCACGAAGCTCTGCACGAAGCTCTGCACGAGGCTCTACACAAGGCTCTACATAAAGCTCTGCGTACAGAGGCTCTGCACAAGGCTCTGCGCGAAGCTCTGCGTACGGAGGCTCTACACGAAGCTCTGCGTACGGAGGCTCTACACGAAGCTCCGCATCGGGTCCCCGCTATATTCCCGATAGCCTCTACACGTGCCTCTGCCAAGTATACCCCCTATATACACCTAGGTAGCCACATCATTTTTTACCCTTCCTTACATCCTCCCTACCTAGGAAGACACCAGAACGACAGCCAGCAGACGACCGTCGCCGGAGCTAGACGACCGTCAGAGCCAGACGACCGTCGTCAGAGCTAGACGACCGTCGCCGGAGCCAGATGACCGTCGCCAGAGCTAGACGACCGTCGTCATCGCCACACGACCGTCGCCAGAGCCACACGACAACCGTTCGAACGACCAGCCAGCGAACACGATAAACGATTCGATCNATCGATCGAATTAAGGTGACATAGACAGGTAGGCACAGACAGGTAGGCACAGATAGGTAGGCATAGACAGATAGACAGACAGGCAGGCAGGCAGGCAGGCAGGCAGGCAGGCAGGCAGGTAGGCAGGCAGGTAGAAGAGAACCGTCGCTATATATTAAATTATCTAAAATAATATAATTTATTTTGCACTAACTGTATAAACTAAGTAAATACTATTAAGTGTATAGGAAGAGCAAGATATATAAAATGCGCGAAGAGGGCATTATATATAGAATATATAAGGAGGGCATTATATATTAATTGCGCATTAAGTGCAAAATGCGTAATTAGCTGCACTGTATTATTAAATATAGCAGTATGCCGCACTATATTATTAAATATAGTAATATACCGCACTACATTATTAAATATAGCAGTATGCCGCACTATATTGTTAAATGCAGCAGTATACCGCACTGCATTGTTAAATACAGCAGTATGCCGCACCTTAGTTAATACTATACGCTACACATTATAGTGCGCAGAATGCGCATTTGGCCGCCAAATGCTGCCAAATGCTGCAAAAATGCTAGTAAATTTTTTCCTAACGTATATATTAATTTTATTATTATTTAGCAGATCCTTATTATATCTATCCTTCTATAAAAGTAACCCGGGCGTTATTACTATAATACGGTACGTAAAGTAGGTGCTTAAGGAGGTACCGGCTATTTATACTAGTTGGTTCCCCTTAGGAGAACTATCTTCCTTTTATTTAACTATTTTCTGCTAAAGTACCTTTTCTATTTCTAACACTATTGCACTTTTTATACCCTATAGTAATTTAATTTCTATAGTTTTATACTTATAGTTTAGGTAGTAAATTTAGAGCTTACCTGAAATAACTTTTAATTCTCTTTTATTAAAGCCGATAGTATTTAAGGTATGGCGAATTTTAAAGTTTATAAGTATTTCTCCGCTAACCTAAACTAATTCTTTATATACTATAGACTGTAAGACCCCTTTAGGGTTACTCTTTCCTTATTTTAAAAAATAACTGTTTATACTAATTTAATAATACAATTGAGTTATATCCCGGGGCACAAAATACGTATAATATCGTATGCTCTTTAGGATGGTGGTAACTATTAATTGTATAAAGTAGACTATATGGTCTATATACTAATGCACCTCCCCCCTAATTAGTTAGTGCTTTATAAGTGCACCAGACGCGTAAGCGGGTGGTTAGTGCACTGGACGCGTAAATACGTACCTGGTGTACCGAACGCGTAAGCACGCAGTTAGTATAATAGGTGCTATAATTATACACTAGCGGTACTTAAAAAAAATGAAACCATAAAACATAAAGGAAAATATATAGGAAATCTCCCCCGAGGTGCTGTCTAGGCTGCCTTCTAAGCGGTGCCCTAAACTAGCCGTAAGTTCTGCTTACGGTCCGTAAAATAAACCGTATAGCCTTTTGACGGGCAGTAGACGAGCTATAAGTTAGATCTTAAGGGCCGCTAAGGCGCTAGTGCTAAGCGAGCTAATGGCGATTTTCTATCCCAGGGATGGAAAATTATAATTGGTTGATTTAACTACCCTGGTAGAAAATGGCAGAATTTAGCAGGTTATGTAAGTCCATTAAGTTCCATTGCAGCTTTCTACCGTTCTCTACCTAATAGCTTATAGTCCGTAGAATAGGCCGTATAATAAGCCGTACGGCCTTCTAACGGGCCGTAGGCGTACCATAGGTACTCCGTTAGTCCCGTTCTACCTATTTTATAACTTTTAGGTTGAGCTTATTTGTGTTAATTAGGGTTTTAAGGGCTTAATATGGCTTTGCCTTAGTTATAGCGTCCGCTAAGTTATCTCCACTACTAATCTATTTAACTTCTGTAATCTTACGTTGTTTATAGGCCTAATATAAGCACATTAGGTTGACTATAAGCCTCTTTTCTTATGTTATACCTAGTTTAACTAGGCAGTTGTAAAGGGATTTTAAATCGGTGTATAAAACTAGGGGTAACTGCTCTAGTTATAGAATCTTCTAAACCGTTAATTTAATTACGGCTGCTATATTAAATTTATAAGCTAGTATATATAGTTTAGAAGCTAGTACACTACGGGTTACTTATTTGCACTTAATTAAAGACCAGTATAGTATATTTGCGTCCTAATTACGGTCTATAAGTACAATTATAAAGCTAATTTGTAATAATAGGTCTTTGTTATTAGTAAAGGAGGCGCCCGTAAATGCTAGTAGGCTAAGGGAATTTAGGTCTAGTAGTATAAAAGTAAGCCCCCTTGCCGTATTATTAATTTACTACTAAATGCGCTTATTAAGCTGTTTAATATTTTCTTCTTATAGGTCTATTACCTGGGCCGTAAAGGATAAATTGTAGGTAGATTTAGGTTAATAGACTATAGCAATATAGGCGCCTCTTACACGCTGTGTAGCGTATTAGTCCTTTATATTTATGGTCTTACGGGTCTCTCTATAGGAACTGGTAAGGTCCGTAGGCTTTGCTATAATAGGCTTTAGGTTTTAAGCTTAGCGTTCCTAAGTTAGCTTAATTAGGTTACCCTTTTATATAATTAGGCCTCTATTAAACTTAATTAGATTCTACTTAGTTAACTGCTCTTACGGCTTTACTAAGAACTTAGCCTTTTATAGTTTAGTTTCTTTAGCGTTTATAAAGGTTTAGTTTGCTAGAAATAGGGTATTATCTATTTAAAGTCTAACAATATTAAGGCCATTTAATGGGCTGTATAGGAGGTAGGGGTTATAGGTCAACTGTTCTATTTTAAGTTTACTAACGTAGTGCTGGTGATATATCTTAAACTAATGGTTTCTAGCTTCTAGTACTCCGTAAAGAGGTTTTATAACCTATAAAATTGTTCCTAATTATAGGTTAAGCTCGTGGGGTGGTCGTATAAAGATGTCCCTACTTAGGTAGATGTTGGATTATACGTAGGCTTATAAGATATTCCGTAAGTAAAGGGCTATAGGTTTAATTTGCTATAATCTAGGCGTAAGTATAAGTATAATCCATTAACTAACCCGTTAAATTATAGGTAATTGTATAAGGACTAAGTTCTTTCCCTAGTCGTTATAAGCTTATATAATAAGCCTTAATTTTTTAAAGGCTTTATTAGTACTAGGGTGCTTAATTTTGTTAATAAAGCGTAAGTTAAATATACAGACGTCTTGCGGAACGTCTCTCTCTATTATAACCGCAAAGACGCCCTTTTTAAGTAGTCCGTTAATCTCTTTACGTTATAAGTCCGTAAATAGGGTTTCCTATACTAGAACTAATATATCCGTAGGCGAAGATTGCCTTACGGATATTCCTACGGAGGTTAAGTAATTCTTTGTTATAGGGTTCTTAGTTATAGGGTGCTTTTAGGGGCGTCCTTAACCGCGCTTTATAGTAGGTTTAGTAGGTTCTATAGGTTTCTGGGGGACTTTTAGGGTAGGTAAGGGTGCTTCTAGTTTATTTAATTCGGCAGTCGCTTCTAGTTTATTTGGTTCGGCGTTATAGGTATTTTTAGGCCGAAAGTAGGGTTTTACAGATGTGCTTCTAAAGCTAGTTAGCCCACTAGGAAGCTGTACGTAGCACGTCTTGTTTTCTACGGCTAGTAAACAGTAAGGTCCAGTCTAATTGCCGCTTTTACGCTATATAAGAACTTTAGAGTTAAGCGGAAGGTCGTATACTAAGGTTATATTAGGTCCGTTACGGTAGTATAAGGAGTTATTAATAGTTTGTTTAGCCCGTAATTTGACTATTTTAACTATTACCTTTTATATTATAGCTGCTTATTCCGTAATAGACGGGGCAGAAAGGCCTAGGTTGCTTATCCTTAAATAGGCTCTATAAACTAAGAGGGTAGGTACTAGTCCGTTAGGGCTAGTAGTATTATTAACGGCTTTTACGGCTATCTATAAAGCTAGTTCTTTTTAAATATCCTTATACTCGTCCATAATAATCTAGTAGGCTCTCTATAAAGCTAGGTAAGCTCGCTTAATAAGCCTAATAGACTAATGCGCCTTAACTAGAACGGCTTTTGTTAAAATAGCTATGGCCGTAGTATACTATTGGAATTCCTTGCTAATAAAGTTCCTACCGGCGTTGTGGGTAATATACTTAGGGGGTCTAACGTATGTGTTAATCTAGCAGGTCCGTAAAATATCCTAAGTATATTTTGTAGATATATTTTATAACTAATGGGCGGCTTAATAGCGGGTTGCCTCGTTAATTATGTGTAATACTAGGCTGCCGTTAATATATATAATGTCTACGTATACTAAGTAGTTAAAATTAAGGTTTTTATAAAGGGTAAACTTAAATCGGCCTAGGGAACGTCTGTATTTCTAGCAAAAGGAGTAGTATTTGGTTAGGTGGTTAATTGCCTTCCTGTTAATATTGTCGTGTCTAGAGCGTTTAAGGACTCTATATAGCTTTTCGGCTAATAGGTGGCTAAAACGGCAGTATAGGCGGTAGATTTTAGTACTAGTAAGATAGCACGGGTTATAGTCGAAAGATTCCTAAATATAGGTCTATAAAGTCTTTCCCTATATAAGGAACGGGTGTCTAAATTGTTGTGTAATTGGTAGGGTAATATACTTGCTTTTTAGGGCAGTTGTGGGGCCGATTAAAGTGTTTATAACATTATTATAGTAAACCTATAACCTATCTATGTCCATAAAATAAAGTAAGAAAGGGGTGTCTGCTTTTACTATATGGAAGTTAACTAGGCTAATTAGGGTTTTAACTATAACTAATTTAATTAATGCAGTTAAGCTAATGCTAAATTGGACGTTTATAGCCCTAGTTTATATAGTATTAATGTCCGTATTATTATTTGCGGTAGTCCTATATATAAGGTATTGTCCGTAACCTATAGTAGACTTCTTAGAGGCACTTATGTCGATTATAACACCGTAGAATTTCTTAGGGGTATAGCGTTCTGTGGTTTTATATGCAAATAGGTCCTACTTATAGTCTATAATGTTTATAACGGGGGTGCTTATAGAATAGTTTTTGGGCGTAATTGAGTGTATAAAGGAACGGTTGGCTAATACGGTCGTAATATTAAAGGCTTAGCTGTCCGTAAAAGGTCTAAAAGTGGTTAGGAATGTCTCTAAGGTCTCTTATTCCTAAGTGTTTAAGTTAAAGTTAATTATAAGGGCTTCTATTAACTTATTAGGGGGCTCTTCTACTTCCTTTCCTTCGTATTCTAAAATAAACTAGTTAATATAGCTATTAAGTCTCTTCCTAGACTTGTTACGTTCTTCCTAGGTATGCTTTATAGACTAATATCCTTCCTTACCGTATATAAAGCACTTCTGGCTGGTTTGTCTATGGGGGTATATTTTTATATGGGTGTTGCTATGGTGGTTATAGGTAGGACTTAGTCGGTACGGGTGCTGCTAGCGGTAGCGGCGGTCCGTAAAGTAGACGTCTAAGTCTATTTACGGATATTAAATATCCGTAATAAAGGCTTAAGTGCTACCTGGTGGGTTTAAGACTTTATACGTTATAATAGAGAAGCGTAGGTTATTAATAAGGCTAGCTAAGGTATCTGTAGGCTTATAGTAGGCGTACTTGCAGGGCTTTACTTCTTAGTAGGCCGTAATAAGTTTATTATATAGGAAGTCGTCTGTTTAAAGCTTAGCGTTAAGGCCGTGCTATAGGTGCTAAAGGTCTTTAATAAGAATTTATAGGCACTCTATAGTCAATTTTTTAGTATTCTTGTTGATTACGGTCCGTAGCTTAGTCGCATTCTATTAGGTAAGAATATTACGCTTATATTCCGGTCCTTTAAAGTAGTTATAGGTAGCTTTGTATAGCTTATTAAAGGGAACACCAAGGGGGTTACTCTTAAGGTTGGTGTAGTAGTGGTTAAGTGCTAGGCCGCGCAGTATAGTAGAGTAGGCTTGGCTAAACTCTTATTTAGGAATATTAGCCTTTTAGCAAAGGTCCGTAAAGATAGTTAGTTTAAAGTTAAAGTTATCGTTTTCACCGCTGTACTTAGATTTATTGGTGTAGAGCTTAGCTAGGTTAGCTAGTTCCTTACTATAGGTCTTTACTTAGGTGGGTTGCGGATCTATAACTTATAGATCTGTGGTTTGCGGATATATAGCTTACAGATCTATAACTTAAGTAATAGAAGGGGTTTGTTCCGTATTTTGGTTTATAGGGGTATTATAGTCCGTAATTTGGGTTATGGTGGTATTATGGTCCGTAACTTAAGTATTAGGTGTACTTTAGCTAGTAAAATTAATTCTAATACTACTTAGGTTTGTAGAACGGATTTGGTTAAATAGGTTAGCTATAAGGCTAGAGATTCTGTTAAGTTTAAAGGAGGTAAAGAGGTCGCTAGTTTTAATATGATCTAAGATTTACTCTTTAGTCTATTCTATTTGGTCCTCCTTACGTAGTGTGTTGTATAGAGACCGTACAACATTAACTTGTTTGTCCCTTTTAACCTATATACCTTGGTAATATAAAAGGGTTTGTAGGTTACGGATAGCAGTAGGGTTGCAAGCCTTAAAAATAGCTTCTGTGAAGTCCGTAAAGTCTTCCTTATATTACTCCCATAGGTTGTTATTTATAAGCTTAAAATATCTATATTTAAGGATTTTATATTTAATATAGTTATTAACGTTAGGTATAGACGTAAGGTTAACTCCTTAGCTCTATTTCTCTTAACCTTTATTAATCTGCTTGCTTATGTCTGCTATGCTATATAGTATAGTATATAGCGGGCGGAAAAGGTCTTATAGTGGTCCGTAAAGGCGGTTAATAGGTCCATAACGGTTTATAGGAGGATAAGGGGTTTCCATAAGGTCCAAAGAGGTTTAAGGTTTAAGGGGGTTAAGGATAAAGGTTTCTATAAAGGTTTATATTCGCGTTTATAACTTCCGGTAAACCGTATTAAGACTTAAATAAGTATATAGAGTTGGTAATAGGTCTATAATCCCCGACTTCTAACCTTCTAGTAGGTTATACTAGGAGTTTAAATAGGTGGTTACTGTTAAGTATCGCTTGGGGGGAGGTGTTAAGTAATTGCTAATCTGTGCGCGCTTACTAATTAGTGTTTATATTAATTTAATAATATAATTAAGTTATATCCCGGGGCACGAAATACGTATAGTATCGTATGCTCTTTGGGATAGTGGTAACTGTCGATTGTATGAAGCAAACTACGTGATCTATATACTGATGTACCTCCACCCTAATTAGTTAGTGCTTTATAAGTGCACCAGACGCGTAAGCGGGTGGTTAGTGCACTGGACGCGTAAATGCGTACCTAGTGTACTAAACGCGTAAGCACGCGGTTGGTATAATAGGTGCTGTAATTATACAATAACTCTATAGCTTTACTATTTTTTTTAACTTTAACGGACGTGTATTTTTTAAGAATGTTATTATTTTAGGCGCTTACCTAATCTAGATTTAAAAGGCTACTTATAATAAACTAATATATATTTATAATACTATTCTTTATTATAGTCCCTAATATAGCCTAAACAAAGAATCTAAGGCGTTTTAGTATAGTACTTTTATAGAAATAAAGAAATTGGCTAACTATAGTCTCTTTATTCTTCTTATTATAAAACTTATTCTATAAAACCCTACTAAAAAACATAGTCTTAACCAACTGCTAACCTTTATCCTCTTACTTACCGTTAAATAAGAAGTAGTAGACGCTTCTAGTAATTATAAAGTTGTTAATAATACGCTGTTTTAGGTATTTAGATATTATAATTATAATAAATCTTATTACTAAGGCAGCCCAGGTACTAACTAAAGGATTACCCTTTTAAGTAGTAGGACACTATTGGAGAACTATAGGTAAGGGGTTTTTACTTTATCTGTAAGAGCTTAATAAGTATTTAAAGTATTATAGGCGGTCTAGTTTCCTAACATTTTTATTTTTAGCTACTTATTTAAAGTCGGCTGCTCTATACCTAGAGAAGCATCTACTATTAAATAGTATATTATAACTCTTAGTGGTGCTTACGCTTGCGTTATAAGTGGTAAGTCTTTAAATAATAAGATATAATTATCTCTTTAGGTAGTAATAATATGTAGAACTATAATAACTAGGCTAACACTATACTGTTTACGTATTATAGATATAGCGTTATAATTTACGCACGAGTATAGTAGAGGTACTTTATCCTAGCTAGGATACTTAACGTTATTAGCCTAGTAGCCCTCCGGTAAATATTAAGTAGCATTTTTAGCCGCTTAATTAGTAGCTACTTTATCTAGGTTTATAGTATAGTAGTAGTTAAGGATAATAGTTAAGTATACGGTTACTATTTTACCGGTCCCTATACTGTCTACAAAAACCCTACTATTTAGCTCTATACGTTCCTAGTAGAATATCTTAAATATACTATATAGCTAGTATAGGAACGCTCTAAACTCCAGATTTAAACCCTATTTATAGGGAACGGAGACTATCTTATTCCCTAGGAGGGCCCCTTTAGAAACCCCCTATAGCTTAGCTAAGCGTTTATATATTTACTACTCTATTCTCTTAACCTTGCCACCTACTTTTACTATAGCGGCTTTTTAAAATCCAAAATAAGCTAACATTAGTCTAATTTAAGATGTACTCTATATACTTATATACCTATACTTTTACTTAATATAATTAGCAGCCTCTACCTCCCTATTGGCTTCGTTTATTATATCTTTAAGGGCCTCTTCTTTTAGGTTATTGTCTTCTGTAGAAACCTATATGGTATTACTAGCTAAATCGTCTACGGTTATAACCTATAGTTAAGCTAGTTTGGGATCTAGAGCGGTTGCGCTTTAGAGAGCATTATAATTGTCTTTATTCTCCTCTATACTACTAGGACCCCCTATAGGCTAGATAGCTAGACTACCGCGGCCGTCCTTAGTAGCTTGCTATAATTTGCCTTTAGATACTCTAGCAGGTTACTTCCTTTTATAACTACGTTTCTTCTAACCTAATAAACTTAGAATGCTATTATACGCTAATAGGGTTAATAAAGCATTGCTCTTACTTTTAGTATCTTTATTAACAAACTTATTATTTAAGTACTCTAAGTACTTATGGGTCTGCTTAGACGCAGTCTTCTACCGTTTTTTATATATAGGATTACTGCGTAAAGACTAGCAAATTAGGGTATTAGCAATACTGGCAGGGTTTATACTCTACTTATATGGTATTTAGTACAGTATTTCTATAATTAAATACTTAGCTGTAATTATTAGTATATAGATAGCCAGATGTTATTAAAAGAACTTATAATTGGTACTCTTAAGTATAAATTCTACTTTACTTTTATAGTATAGTATATATCGCTAGAATGCGGCTTATAATACCCCTTACTAGGCAATATAAGCCTTCTTATAGGATTTAATATTAACCTATATAATTTAATCTTTATCTAAGTTAAACTCTATTAATACTATAACCTCTTAAAATAGCAAAAAACTAATTTCTTTAAAGCAATAATAGTATCTTTAGACTAGCTCTCTAAAATACCTTCCCTTTTAGGTAAGTTACTAAGAACCTTTTAAATAAAGTTATTGCGTAGTACTTTATCTTTAGTAGTATAAAATGCGATTTTATTAAGCCTGGCTTCTACTATACTATCTAAGATTGTCTTTTTAATTTCCTTAAGGCTACGAGTATTAATTTCCCATCTATTTATAATATCTAAGTCCTTTATAGTAATGCGTAAAGATATTAAGATAGGATAAAGGAGAAGTAGAGTGTTATAATATAAGAGCGAAAGAATCTAGTTAGTGTTTAGTAAAAGTGTAAGTTTAAAGTAGGTAGGTAAGACAAACTAATTATAAGAATTAATTAACTAGGTAAATTACCGCAGTTCTAGGGTATAAGTTACAGCTTAAAGCAGTAATTAGCGGTTAAACTAATTAATTAACTAATTAATGTCGCGTAGAGGTGCCATACGAGAGTTAGTTAAGGTAGTAGAGGTAAAGAGTTAGGCGAAGTAGATATTAAAGTTAAGTACTCCTATAGAAACGCTAGTAGGTAAATTGCTGTTATCTAATACTTATTAATAGTAAGGTAAATTAAGAAGTTCTAGTAAATACGCAGCATGCTAAGTTTAGCGGCATTTTACGGTAGATTGCCTTAGGTAGTATAAGTTTTATATAGTTATAATCTTTAGGATTTAAGAACTAAACTAACTTATTAGTTTATTAAACCTTATAAATCCTACCTAGACTACTAATATAAAAAGGTAATAACTTAGCTAAGTATAGAATTTATATATTGTTTTTAATTATATTTTAATAGGAGACTAAGTAAAGCTAATTGAGCCTTTACTATAGCCTCCTTTAAGCCCCCCTTTACCGCCCTTAATTAATCCTCTATATTAAACAGCCGCTAGTTAAACCGTCTAATTACTTATAGGACTTAATACACCTTATTTAGCGTATATAGTATATCCTCCCTTATAACCTTAAGCTAGTCCTTTACTAAAAGCTTTTAAAATATTACCTTTTTTTAATTTATATTATGCGCTTTAGTTATAAATATAGTTTTATAACCTTAGAGATAATCCTGCTTTATTACTTAGGCGTCCTAAATTAGATTAATAATAGATATATTTTAAGCCTTTTTAGCTTTTTAAAGTTCCTTAATTTCTGCCTTTAAACTCTCTATTTTAGTAATTAGAGGGTAATACAGTCTATAAAGCATCCTATTCCTCCTTTTTATAACTAATTATCTAACTTACAATATTAAAGAGGTCCCTCTTTATAGTTTTTTTAGTTTCTATAATAGCCATCTCCGCGGCGCTATTTTTATTTAACTTAGTTCTCTTTAAAGTATATATAGCGGCATTTTTAGCGGCTGGTAGGATAGAATAGGTTAGTAAAGGCTTCTTAATAGATAGCTAAGCTATCTTCGTGGCTTTAGCTACCTTACTATTCTTCTCCTACTTAATTAGAAACCCTCTAATCTCCTTTTAGTAACTATCCACCGCTTTCTTCTTTCGCGACTTTAGAGCTAGCTTAGTGGTCCTATCTCTATTCTTTAGTAACGCCTTTTTAATATAGGGACGCTTAGTGCGCTTAGTTAGGTAGCTGCATACCTAGGGTTTTTATTTATCTATAATAACCGATTAGCGTAAAATATCTATAACTCTTTCTTAGCATATATACTATTACGATATTTACTTTAAAAATAGGTTAAGGGCTGGTATATAGTTAAGTTAAGGGGAAATTAGTTCTAATATAAAGAGTAGGTAATAGATAGATGGATAGTATTTAGCAGTAGGATCTAAAAGGGAAGCTTATCCTTATTAACGTTAAGAACGCATATAAAGTAGATAGGTAGTAGTAATTTAGGGGAAGACTTTAATAAAGGATTATTTTATATAATTAGTAGCTAGTTAATAGAGGAAGGCTAGAAACCTATAGTTATAATATTATATATTATAACATTTTGCCTAACTTCCTCAAATATACATATAGGTGGTGGCCTTCTATAGCATTTTGTCGGCATTATAAGTTAACGCGTTTTAGTAAGGCTTACTAATAAAATTACGCTAGCTAGGGTGCCCGTAGTATACTAACCTAGGTAAAAGCGTCTAAAGCGCCTAATATAAAAAGTATTTTTTACTAAATAAAGGGATATAGAGCTTAAAGCTCCTTACTATTCGGTTATAAATCGCCTTTATATTATAACTGTTCGATCTATACGCCTTTTAGTATTACCTATTTTATAATTAGTGGCGGCTACTACTATAGCTTATTTAAATCTGTAATTAAGTTAATTATTTAGTAAGGCTCTAAAATAAGGCTTTAGATTTAACTTTATATATTAATACGTAATTAATATTAGTAAGCAATTTAAAAGAGCCCATCTCTACTATTAGGCCTCTATCGCGACTTCCTACTTTAGTATAATAATAGAGCCTCCTTAACCAACGTCCTCTCTACAATCGGCGTTTCCTATATCTTTACCTACCTCCAATATAAACCCCCTAGAAACAAGCTTATCGCGATTAAAAAGGTTAAAATAAGAATATTATATAAGGCATGCAACGCGACTATAGTATTACAATTAAGGTATATATCTAGAACGAGCCGTATACTAGTATAAAGAGAATAGTAGTAGAATAAGCGGGTGTTTTAGATTCTATAGCTAATACGCCCCTTAATAAACATTAAGTTAATAATAGAGCTTTAGGAGTTACTAATTAGCCTTATATTAAGTATAGAGTTACTAGTAATCTATTCTTTCTTAGCTATATTTTAAATTAGGTATAGATTTAAAGCTTTAAAAGCTATATTAACTTTATATTTACTCCACTTTACTAATTAAATAGTTAGATCTAAAGTCTATATTAATTATAACTCTAGCTAGGAGCTCCAATCTAATAAAATTACTGCCTTAAAGAGTAAACTAACAGACTTTAATTACTAAGCGCGAAATTGCTGTATATTACCTAGTATATGCCTAGTTTTTTAAGTGGTAAGCTAGTAAACTTCTATTACTAAGCGCGAAATTGCTATATATTACCTAGTATACCGCCTAGTTCCTTAAGCAGCAAGCTAGTAAAATTCTATTACTGTTGGACTTAAAAGGGGATATCACGTAGCTACGGTTCGTAGATAGTATGATGGTTGTTATTCTTGTTAATTAGAAAGGGGAAGGGTGAGGAACTTAAGGTTCCTTACCACGCTAGTGCCACGGCAACACGTGACAACCACGTGCCTTATTCCTAACACTGGCAACCTTTTTTTTATGGTTGCTATCTATATATAAATAACGCAACTAAGCTATAACGGTGCTAGCATCCGCCACGTTATTGTATTTTGCCGTCTTCTGCCGTATTCTGCTAGCTATAATATTCTGCCAAATTCTGCCCCATGTTCTGTTAAATTCTGCCAGCTATACTCTGCCAGATTCTGCCAGCCATACTCTGCCAGATTCTACCAGCTATATTCTACCAGATTCTGCCAGCCATATTCTACCAAATTCTACCAGCCATATTTGCGCCTTAGCGGCCCTCGCTATATCTCCTACTCCCTTTTAACCTAACCTTTAACTTATACACGCAAAGTATTTATATTAACGAATGTCTCTAGTGCCTTATTTAGGTTTACCTTCGTCATCGCATCTACTGGGTTATCTTGGCTATTAATCTATAAATTTTAAAGAGTTCTTAACGCTTATAGGATTGCTGAAGTACCATAATATCGATTATAAGGCGCTTCTTTTTCGTAGTACCGAGCTTAACTAAATACTCGTAGAGGGAATATAAGTCGGTGCACACGATTGTAGGGATAATAGGAAGTTTAAGTTAATCTATAATTATCTTTAGGGTAGTTCTAATTGCAATTGCTATATTAACTCCGCTAACTATTTTATATATCTCTGATGCTAAAACACTTTGGGTAACGCGCTTGCTCTTAGTTAAGCTCTAATAGATAAGATTGCCATAGATTGTAAAGTTATTCTCTCTAGTAAATTCGTTCGCGATAATAATCTTATATCCTAATTAGGAGCTAAAATCTTTATTATTTATAAACGATCTATTAATAAATACAAAGAGCTTAGCGGTAGGAAGATTAATAGGCACGTAGAGTAGTCCCCAATCGAGATGGTTTATTTACTAGAAAAGACGTTTATTTAGGGCAAGAACATTATCCTTAGTTGGTTCTTAGTGTTAAATGGCAACGGAGAGATTAAATAAAGCCTTAGGTTAATAGATAGAAGTAATATAAGCTCCGCGAGCGCGTTACTTTACGTATCCTTACTTTAGGGAATTAACGTTAATAACGTTAATCTTCTTACCTTAACCCTTCTAGCGTAAAGCAATAGAATCCTTATTTAGGGAAAGGATGTATCTATTAAAGAGTAATGGTGTTGTTAAATTAAGCTTTTCTTTTAGCTTTACTATAAGATTTGCCTTTACTAGCTCGTCTTCTTTAAGAGCTAAAAATTAGTCGTCTCCTAAGATAATTATATCGTTAGTTTATATACCAACGATTCTAAATGGAGTTCCTGTAGTTGTAATAAGGAAGCAGGGATTAAATATAGAAGTAGTTATTAAAAGCTTCTCTTTATGGTGCTTGCTGTAGGTAGCCCACCAGTAAGTTTCTACCTCTACGATCCTATATAATGGCTTAAGTATAACTATAATCGTATCTTTAGGATACTGGTGGCGAATTTGCTTTAGAAGGTATGCTAATATTAAGCGCTAAAGGTGCGTCTCTAATTGGGTGTAGGCTTAAGTAATATCTCNTAAATAAACCGCTATTCTATTCTTTATTAAGGAGGGAGCTAGCGCAATAATAACTCGCTAACTAGCTTATTAAATCATGGGAGACTACGTAAGAATTACCTCCTTACTATTATTGTTGTAGCCTTAAATAACAAGCCTTAATTTCTTGAATGGGGCGTTAGTAGCTTTACCCTTAATCTCGTTAACCATTCTTAACTTAAAGATGCGAATTCTATTAAACTTAGTAGGGTTATACTTCTTAAATTTAAAGACTCCTCTTGCGATAAGACCGTTAATCTTCTACTTGTCGGATGCTTAGAAAGGAGCTCCTAGGGTTATAATACGACCTTCCTTTTGGAGCTGTTTTGCGAGCTTAAAGTTAGCCTTCTCTTTAGCTATTATAAAGGCCATTAATAACTTAACTCTATTCTTAATGGCGGCAACAAATTATTTTTTAAAATTAATAAGATATTGGCGATTTTATAATCCCTTTGGGCGACCTCTACCGCGTCGTGGTTGTGGCGTATCTACTATAATTGTATTGGGATTATAGTCGTCTTCTAGAGCATGTTAATTATAGTTCTCTTTTAGGGCATCTTCTAGGGCATCCTGTAAAGGCTCGGAATTGTTATCTTTATAGTAAGGCTTAATAATAGTTAAACGGAATTAAGTGGGTCTATAAGGCATCTAAATAGTATAAGTTTAACCATTAATTATAATAAGTTAATGTGGGCCTAACTATTTTCCTTTTTTACGCTATACGCGTACTTTAGACTAGAGTGGCGGATTGAGCGTAGTTAAGGTATTTGGGCCATTTCTTATTCCTAGTGCGTTATTAACCTAGCGTATAGCATAGAGACATCGCACCTCCTTTATTGCCTTATAAATAGCCTCGGCTTATTATATAATAGAGAGAAATAGTGGAGAATTGTTAGTTATTTAAGGGTAGGCGCTAAAGACTAGTAACGTAGGTACGAGTCTATCTAGGCCAGCAGAATTATTAATAGCTTTAATAGCTATTTGCAAGGTAAGTTCTTTACTAGCGTCCTTTAGTTCTAAAGAGATAATCTTATATATACGGCGTAATGGCGTATAATATCGTTCTACTTTTCTAATACTATTATATGCCTTAATAGGGACTTCCTTAACCTTAACTGCTATTGCCTTTATCTATTATCGAAACTCTATAAATAAGAAGTTCTTTCCTACGTTATGGACGATTTAATTAGGGGGTCCTAAATAGATATTAATCTAGTATAACTAAAGGGTCTCCTATANNTTTCTNGCTAATATATCTTTTAAAAAACNCGCGGCTTANAANNAGGTTAAGAANTTAATAANTTAGAGNACTGGCTTNCCGCTAAGATATATAACGTTAATAATAATATAGAAGTTAAAGTTGTAGTTATTCTTAAGGGTGAACTTAAATCGGCTAGGGGACTTCTGGTTTATTTAGCAGTAATAGTAATACTTTATAAAATACTTAATTGCCTTAACCTTGACTTTATAACCTACTTGCTAAAGAACCCTAAGCAATTAATAAATAGATAGGTGGCCAAAATGACGGTATAGTTGGCGTAATTCCGACTTAATTAAGTAGCTTTAAGTAATACTCTTTTCTAGTTAATAAAGGAGTAACTAGGGGTAACCCTACTTGCATATAACGGGTACCTAATTATCTCCCTAAATAAGTATATTCTTAAGGTTATTAAGCCTAATACCTAACTTATCTATATCTTTAATGTAAAATAGAAACGGAGTATTTATAGGAATAACGTGAAAACTAATATACCCTAAGGGGGTTTAAACCCTAATTGTGCCGAGAGAGATTATAGTACCTTTGCTAAAACGAATTGTATGCTAGCCTGCCGTTAAATAGTTAATTTAAATAGAGCTATTAAGCTACTAAAGGGCTTAAACTTAAGGTTCTCCTACTATAGATACTCCTACGGCTTTAGTATCTGGTATAATACTATAAAAGACATTTGCCGAGTATCTATCGTCGAAGGAAAACGCGGAGCTCTCCTTTGGCTTATTAAAGATATCTAACTTTATAATAGAATGGAGCGTAGATTGGTTATTAAGGACAGCAATAGTTTATGTGCTATTTACCTTACTATACTTAGTAAAGTATTGGTTAGGTAAGTAGTCTTTAATTTCTATATCTATAAGGAGCTGTTTAGTTTTATTAACCTTACCCTTAAGGTCTTCTACGCCTTTATATTAAACTAGGAAGCTTTAGAAGTAGGCCATAGTAACCTTATAATTTCTAATATTTCTTATACTCTAACGGAACTTATTATATACCTCTTTTCGCTTATTAAGGGAGTGTCTAGTTAACTAGCAATTTAGCTTCTTATAAACGTAGCATTTCTTTTAGTAATTACTTTAAAATAAACCTTTATAGGGACCTCTATAATTACCTTATAGTTAACGTTAATCGTACCCTCTTCTATATTCCCTACCGCGGCTACTATATATTTAATTAGTCTAGTTATAATCGTGTTGGTTAGGAATACTTAGTTAGGTAAGGTTTTTAGTATAGAACTATTAAGATTCTTATATTTATATCGCAGTACCTATAGCAGAGCGTAGCTTAGCATATACTCCTTTAAACGTATTTATAGGTTTATATAGCGCCAAGTTATACTTAAGAACGCTATAGCATGCTAAGATAACCTGGTCCCTTAGGCTGTTTTTATTTTAGTAAGTTTTAGTAAAGCCATATTAGATTTTCTAGAGTTTATTAAAGAGTAGTTAAAGGCACTCTAAACGAGTCTTTGTTAGGTTAGAAGTAATAACTTTTTAGAACGTAGTCTCTCGCCATTCGGATATATAAAGTTGGCGATTCTTATTAGTCTTAAAGTGGGCTCTAGTAAGCTAAAGCATTATATTAAAGTTATAGTTTTTACCCGTAATATAGTCGTAATAGAATATTACTGCCCGTCCCTTTAATATAATAGAGAAAGCATAATAGTACTAGTAGCGTTAAATTTTAACCTTATTATAACAGTTATAAAAGACTTATAGTTTTGCTTTAAGTATATTATATAGTTCTCCTTTAAACTTTTTCTCTTCGTCTAAATATACCTTTATTAGATTCGTAACTTCTTATAGTAAAGGCTTACCGGTTAGCTAGAGTAAAGGAGGTAAAGGCGAAGCAACTCTAAGTAGGAGAGCACCTTTAGGTGGGAGAGCAGCTCTAGGTAGGGGGTTAGCGTTCTAGGGGTTTTAATATAAATTAAAGTTGCCTTCTGAAGAATATAGGTTATTTTTAGGTTTCCGTAGTTAACGTATAATCTCAGCTTCCGTCTATATTAGTTCTTTTATACTAGTAATAACGGCCTAAATATTGCTAGTAATTGGGTTACCGTTCTTAGCAATATATACCCCGTTCCTATAGAGGAAGTCTTAAAAATCCTAAACAATATTAATATTGCTAAGTGCCTAGGTGTTAGCGGTCCATCCTACGAAATCCTTCCTAAAATATTCCTATAGCTATATATCGGTATAGTATCTACTTTAGTAGAATATAATATGGTATAGGAGAAAGCTATTAACTTATTTTACGGTATAAGTTATTATATTAAAGGTAAATTCGTTCTAATTTTTATTAATAAGTTTCGCGTATAAAGCTACCCCTAGTAATAAGGAGTCTTCCTAGTTGTTTAAAGTAGGCGTAGCCATATTTTTAAAGGAAGGGAAGTGTTATTGGCGTAGGGATTGTCGTTTAGTACGCGTTCGTAATATATATTTATTATTTAGTACGCGTTCGTAACATATATTTATAATTATAGGGCTTAGGACCAGTTCTAGCCTTAAATCGCGAAGACTTGTAAAGCGTGTTATTCTGCGTAATAAACGCAAGAATCTGTAATCTTAGAAAGGCTTAGGATTAGTTCTGGCCTTTAGATCCTTAGATTTGTGGAAGAGTTCTATTTAAGGTTTAGGACTAGTTCTGACCTTAAAAGACAGCTTCCTCTAGCACGAGTAGCACTGGTACAGTGGCTCGTCTCTTCTTAGTGATACCTAGCTGTTCTGTGGTATAATAGTAAAGTTAACCACTAATCAGTGTTGGACTCATAAGGGGATATCACGTAGCTACGGTTCGTAGATAGTATAATAGTTATTATTCTTGTTAATTAGAAAGGGGAAGGGTGAGGAACTTAAGGTTCCTTACCACGCTAGTGCCGCGGCGACACGTGATAACCACGTGCCTCATTCCCGACAATTATTAAGCGTAAAATTGCTATATATTGCCTAGTATACCGCTTAGTTTCTTAAGCGGTAAGCTAACGTATTTTACAAGCGAAGTATTGACATAAGCGAGTTATCGAAACCAATTTCTCACCAAAATCTATAAAATCTATAACGAAATATCTTAATAACGACTAAATAAAAACTCTAAAAATTTAATAGATTATAAACATTAATTAGAAAAAGTAATTATTATTTTTTATAGGATAAAACCTAATAATTATTAAGATATTAAGTTTTAGTCTTTAAATATAAATAAAATATTATGTCTTAATAACAAGTACATTTATTAATTTAAAAATTTAATATAGGCTTTAAATTATATGTAAAAGTTTAATTTAAAAATTTCAGAGTGTTTTATCTAGTTGTTGTTAAGATATTTCATTGTAGATTTTATAGATTTTGGTGAGAAATTGGTTTCGATAACTCGCTTATGTCAATACTTCGCTTGTAAAATACGTTAGTAGACTTCTATTATTAAGCATAAAGTTACTGTATATTGCTAGGTATATTACCTAATTCTTTAAATTATAAGCTAGTAGGTATCGCCTATTAGTAGAGTATTTTAATATATTAGCTCGTATATTGCCTAGCTCCTATATTATAAGCTAGCAGACTTACTACATTAATAGAGCACTATAATATATAGCCTAGCGCATTACTTAGGTCCTTAAGTAGTAAATTAATAGGCGCTACTTATTAATAGAGCACTATAATATATCTAATTATGCGTTGCCTAGTTCCTACATTATAAGCTAATAGGCTCCTTTTATAAGTAGAGTATTCCGAATATTGGCTTATATATTACCCGGTTCCCACATTATAAGCTAGCGGCTTCTTTTATTAACGAAGCACTGCGATATATTACCCACGCATTACCCGGTTTTTTAAATAGCAAAATAGTATACTTTTCTTATTAATAAAAGAATTGTAGTATATTGCTAATATATTACCTAGTTTTATAAAAAACAACTTAGTATATACCTTCTATTAGCCGTAAGACTGCTATATATTGCCAAGTACATTACTTAATTCTATAAAAAAAAATTAGTATTTGCCTTTTACTAACTATAAAACTGCGGAATACTGCCTACTATATTACCTAATTCTAAAAATAATAGTCTGTTATACTTCTTCCACCAGAGAAGAATTTACGGCAAACTACCTAGTATATTGCCTAATTCTGCGCTAAAAGGATTAAAAATATATCGCTACTATAATCTATAATATTTGCATTAGCTACTTCTTTAAAATTTTAGACTTATTTATACCTACGTTCTTCTTAAACTTAAGCTTATTTAAAATTCCACTTTTAATACGGAAAGCCGTTAATAGTAATACCCTCCGTAATAGCCTTTAGAAATAATAAGAGAATTTATAGTCCGTTTAGCTACTTTTATATGTTATAGATTATATAGTCTTTTTACTTTAGTAATATTCCTTTAGGGAGGCATATAACGGCATCCTTACTATATTTAGTAACTAAGGCCTAAAATAAGTGTTAGTTTAGAGTTCTAGTTAAGCGTGCTGCTATTAAGAGGTAAAAAGATAAAGTATTTTGCTACTTACTAGTATATATACCGCCCTAATAAATAAAAAATTAGTACTAATAAAAATTTTACTACAATAGCCTTTAATATATAGTGCTGCTGTAATTTCTTTATAGATAGCTAAAAGCGTCCTAAACTTCGCGTTATTATAAAGAATTTCCTCCTTATTCTAATCCAAGATACTTTTAATAGGATTTTTAACTGCGTTGGTGTAGTATTAAACTAAACTTTTTTTTGATATCTAGAAAATCTTTACTAAATCTATCCTTCTATAAAAGTAACCCAGGCGTTATTACTGCATTATAGTACGTAAAGTAGCTGCTTAAGGAGCTGCTGGCCATTTATACTAGTTTTTTCCTAGTAGGAGAACTATCTTCTCTCTATTTAACTATTTTCTGCTAAAATACCTCTTTTATTTCTAATACTATTACACCTTCTATACTATATAGAAATTTAAGTTCTTTAGTTTTATAATTATACTTTATATATTAAATTTAGAGCTAGTCTAGAATAGCTTTTAGTTTTCTGTTATTAAAGTTAATAGTATCCTAGTTACGGTAAATAAGAAAATTTATAAAAATTAGGCTACCAACCTTAACTAATTCTTTATATATCGTAGACTATAAGGCACTTTTAGGGTTGCTCCTTCCCTACTTTAAAAATTGGGTCTATAGTTTAGCTATTTTATTAACTTCCGCGGATATATATTTTCTAAGAATATTAGGTTAGCTTAAGCGGTTGCCTAATTTGTATCTTTAAGGGCGCTTATAATAAACTAGTATATATCTATAATACCATTCTCTATTACTATACTAGAAATAGCCTAGGTAAAGAATCTTAGGTATAACAGTACCACTTTTTTTTTTAAGAATAAAGGAATTAGTTAATATAAGTTTCTTATTTTTTTTTTATTATAAAACTTATCCTATAAGATTCTGCTAAAGAGCGTAGTTATAATAACCTATATACTTCTATAAAGGGCCATTAAAGAACTATAAGTAGGGCGTTTTCTTTTTACCTATTAAAGTCCAACTATTATTTATCGCATTATAATCTAACTAGTCCCCTAAAGTCCCTATTTAAAGCTATTCCTAAAGGTTTAGTCGCGCTATTTCTTTAAATATACCTTTTATTTTATAGTATATTGCAAAATATAGTAGCGTCTACTCTTTTATTATAAGCGTAGAGTCTTTAAATAATAAGATATAATTATCTCTCTAGTTAGTAATTATACTTAGAATTATATATAACTAGATTTGCACTATACTATCTTTATATTATAGATATAGCGTTTTAATTTATATATAAGTATAAAAAAGGTATCTTGTTCTAGCTAGGACACTTAGCGTCTTTAGCCTAGTTATTCTTTTATAGATACTAATTTGCATTTTTAGACGCTTAATTAGCAGCTACTTTATCTAGGTTTATAGCATAGTGGTAACTAAGGATAATAGTTAAGTACGCAGTTACGATTTTTCCGGTTCCTATACTATTAGCAAAAACCCCACTATTTAGTTATGTGCGCTCTTAGTGGAATATCTTAAATGCGCTATATAGCTATAGGAATAATTTAAACTTTAGATTTAAACCCTATTTACTAGAAATAGGGACTAGGTTCTTTACTAAAACGGCCTTTTTAGGAACTCTATATAGCTTAGCTAAATGTTTATATATTTACTACTCTATTTATTAAACGTTACTTCCTACTTTAGCTATAGCGGTCTCTTAAAATCTAAAAAGAGCTAATATTAGTCTAATTTAAGATATACTCTATATAACTATATACTTATGCCTTTGCGTAATAGGCATTATAACCTATATCTTCTTAGCTTAGGTTATATTATCCTTAGGCGCATTTTTACCTAAGGTATCTTAGATTATATTAGTTTCTATAATTTTACTAAGGAAAGCTTTTACGGGTATAGAGTTAAATTATTATATAGAGTTTAAGCTAATTAGGGATATAAAGCAGTTTTACTCTAGAGAGTATCGCAATTATCCTTACCGTACTTTATATTATTGGGATTATCTATAGGCTAAATAACTAGATTATTACGGCTGTTTCTAGTAGCTTACCGCAGTTTGCCGTAGTTTGCCTATAGATGCCTCTAGTAAGTTACTCCCTTTTATAATTATATTTCTTTAGACTTAATAGACTTAGAATACCGCTATATATTAATAAGATAGATAAAGCATCGCTTTTATTCTTACTATCTTTATTAATAAACTTAATATCTAAGTGCTTACGGATTAGCTTAGGCGTAATCTTCTACTATTTCTTAAGTACGGCCTTAGCGCGCGAATACTATAGGTTAGAGTATTAGGAATTTAAAGAGGGTTTATATAATAATAATTCATTGCTTAACGTCCGATTTGGATCCCTATTAGGCCTACGCGGACTACTCCTTATTTACATATAGGGAGAAAACTCTATTTAAGAAAAATAAGAAAACCCTATAATCCATCTCCCCGCCTTTTAGGACTCGCCTACTTAGCGCCTATAAGTCGCCTATAGTACTCTACTACCTTACTATTTAACCTTCTTAGAAACTACTACTGCCGTAATAAGCCTACGGACGCGCTAGTATTATAAACTATTACTTTACTACTATAGAGTTACTAGGGGGCACCTACTGCTCGCCCCCTTGCCTTTTATTACTATTTCCCTTATAACCCGGAACTAATTTAGCACATTTTAACTAATAAGCCACTAGGTGACCGCCTTAAGGCCTTTTTATGTTAAGAGTAGTGTATTATAGTTCTCTATGCCAGCTACTAAAAGCATTATTTCTTAATTGGTGCGTAGGGGGCATAGCAGTATTACGTATTTTAGTGTCTGTCTTAGCCAGCTATATTTATATCTTAGGCTACCTACTAGGACACCTATCTAGTAAAGCCAATCTTTTAGTCCTATTATTCCTATTCTTAAAAGTGTTGCTATTATATTTTCTGCCTTTATTAGGCCTTCTTAGAGCCCTTAGGTATTTACCCCCTATAGCGTTAACTATNCTATAGCTTNGGTTNNTCTTNCCTAAGTNAGCCTCTGTACCTTTAACTNTTATTTACCTCTTTAGTGTTAGTCCAACTAGTATTATATTGTAGTAGATAGTTTTCTAGCGTTCTTATATGTTCTACTTTAGCTCCTTTCTCTATCTTATTATTGTCTTTACTAACCTCTTATACATCTCCCTTCCTCCTCTATATAGGCCTAGGCCCTAAAGCGGCACCATTTTTCTTCTACTTTCTTTACCTATTTCTCTAATATCTCTTCCCTACTTTAGGGTTATTAGTTTATTCTCCTATAGGGCACCCTAGGGTCCCTCTATAGTTTACTTAGGCGTGTCTTAATGTACTTTATAATATTAGAGTTATGTTTATTTTACGTTCTTTATATTATAGCGGCTTTAATATATAACTGTAGGGGGGGAATATTAGATTCCTTCTTAAGTAGTACTATAGCCGTTTGCTTGTACCCGCCTGTGATACTCTAAAGGTAGGCTATTTGGACCTTTTAAAGTAGTTTAAGGAGTAATTTAGGGGGGCCCTTTTTAGTTTCTCTAATGGCCTAAATACTAGATCTATATATTATGGTTGGCCAGACGACTGCTGTATATAGTAGGCGTAACCTCTAAAAGTATAGACCCTATATAGAATTAATAATCCTAGATAAAGTAATAAACTATNCTTGGCCTTTATAGGCCGCTTACGCCGCATATACGCTCCACTAGAGCTTACTATCTACCTATACTCCTAATACCCTTAGGCCCTAAATTGGTTAACCCCCAAAGCCTTAAATACAAATTATATACTAGAGATCTATAGATTAGTTGCGTTTTCTTATAAAATAGATTAGCTAGTATTTCTCTAGTAAGAATTAGACTCTATAACGTTTTGCCTATTCTATATAAGTATTATAGGCTTTCTCTAGTGTTCTGCAATTCTCTACGGCTATTAGCCCGTATATAATTAGGTTTGTATTATTAATAAAGCCTATCCCCTAGGTNGCCCCTTCNTTAAAGAAGTNAAGNAGGTTNCTTATAAAGAAAAGGAAGAGTATAGGNGAGAGGGGTAATCCTTATAGTATTCCTGTTGTAACTGCGATAGGGGGGCTCTAGTATCCGCTAAAAACCAATAATGTTTCTTTCTGGCCTATAAACCCTTAAACAAATTATATAATCCATTCTAAGAAGCCCTTTACCCTAAGGATATATAGGAGACGCTTGTGGGGTATATTATTATAGGCACCACTAATGTTTAGGCTAAGCATTAATACTATAAAGTCCTTTTACATCGCCTATATAGATTTAATGGTAGCAGTAAGTAGCATAAGTGCTAATAGTGTTAAGTGGTTCTTTCTTGCCCCTATTTAGCTTTATAGTAGTAGGGCGTGTTCCTCTACTATATCTGCTATATGTTCCGCTATTACCCTTTTTAAGATCTTACTAAGGGTGTTTTCTAAGGCAATAGGGCAGTAGCTTCCTAGGATTAAGTAATCTGCTTTACCTTCTTTTTATAGAATAACCGTTATTATAAATCTTCCAAATCGTAGGTAGTAGCCTATAGTAAAGTATACTCTAGCTATATCTGCAAGCTAAGGTGCTATAAGTAGCCTATAGGTTTTTAGGGCCTTATTTAGAATCCTATCTAGTCCTAGTACTATATTATTTAAAAGGCGGCTAATAGTTCTAGTCATTTCCTCTGTTATTATATCGCTATTAACCTATAGGCAAGTTACCGGTGTTTCGCCCGTAATATTACTAAGGTCTACTAAAGCCAGTTAGGGGAAGAACCTTTCTATAAGGATCTTTACCTTCTTATCGTTATCGTTTATAGCCTATAATTCTCCTACTCTTTATAGGGGTAGTAGGTGTAAGTCTTCTACTAGGCGCCCTGCCTTTTTCTTTACCCATTTCGCTATAGCCTAAAGGCCCTTATTATAGGGGAGGCTTAGGTTAAAAGTATACTTGTTTATAAACTATCTCCAGTTATTCCTTACTTCTTTTTTTAGGGTATTCTTTAGCTAGTTTCTTATATCTTTGTATCGTCTCTCGTCTTTAAGGTTGTGGCTACTTATATATTTCCTTCTTACTTATTGTTAGCTAGTAACTAGAACTGCGTATTATATAAACTATATGTATCGCGTATAGGGGCCCAGTTTTAAGATCAGGTAGTACTCTTTTAGCCCATTTTTAATCGCTGCCTAGATCCTTTCTAGTTTTTAGTTAATTTCCTTAGGGGTGGCCAATAAGCCTTGCTTGTTTAGTATTAGGTAGATTTCTTCTAGGTCTTAGAGTTATTATTTAACTGCATTAAGGAAACTGTCTATCTTAAGCTTCCTTATTACGTATCTTTTTCTATTTAGTTGCGCTTTAGTATCTAGGTCTAGCTATATCTAGATAGGGATATAGTCTAGGGTAAGTGCCTATTCTTCTTTAGGGTTATACCTTTTAAGTCTCTAGTATAGGCCTTCGTCTATAAATATAAGGTCAATTATACTTCTAGCGGTGCCTCATTGCCATATAATTGCTCCTAGGGGGGTGGCTAGCTTAAGGCCCTAGATATTTATAGCTCTTAGTAGGCACTCTAACTGTTAATCTACAGTAATATAAATACCCCCCTACCGCGGGTAGTAGAGGTTTATATCTCCTAGTAGAATAGACTCTATACCTTTAGTTTCTAGTAAGCTTATTACTAATATAATATTCTCTATTTATGGGACCCCTTTAACCCTAGGGTTATACACATTAATAATTTATACCGGTCCCCTATATATTTAGATTGTTATAACTATAATATCTAGGTTAACTGCCAACTATAACTATAAGGATAGGCTAATAGCCTTACTAATTATAAAGCACACGTATATAGCTACTTTTAGTTTATATAGGAGCTAGAATCCTTAGGGGCAGTATATTAATTATATAAAGGTATTATAATACGGTTCTTATATAGTAAGGATATAGTATTTCTCTAGGTCTAGACTATCTAGTAGGGGCCTTATAAGGCGGTGGTTTATATTACCGTAGTTATACTATATAATAGATAGGTGGCGGACCCCTAGCGAGGGTCCTTTAACTCTCCTTCGTTCTTTGCTTCTTCTATTTTTACTTTCTCTAAAATATTTGGAGCTTCTATCTCTTATATCTATACCCTAGTTACTACTTATTTTATATAGAGCTTTCCATTCCCATATCTTATATTCCTGTTAGCGCTTCTATATCTAAATCTATTATTATTACCAGTTCTTCCCCTATTCTTACTAGTCGGCTATATACCCTTTATAGGTCGGCTGCGAATGTTATATTTACCGTATTAAGTCTAATTCTTAATTATCCTAGTCTTAAGCCTACTATTACTGTCTATAGGGGTCTTTTTACGGGGCGTCCTCTCCCTTATGTCCCCTATAACCCTTATATCCCTAATTAGTCTAGTAATATTACGCGGCGTTACTTCTAGCCTATTAAGGCTTGGGATAGCTAGCCTAGCCCTCCAGTATTAAAGGTAGGAAACGCTAGGAAGGCACCTACGTCCCCCTAGCTTATCGCCTATTATTTCCATTTATATAACCTAGCATATAGTTATTCCCGCAGCTATTAAGCCCTTACCTTCTATCTCCTATATTTAATACAGTCTTCCCTTTCCCACGCCTTATATATACTTTGGTGGCAGTTCGCGTATTTTATTTAGTTTTAATTTAAGTAATGTCTCGTATTGTAGGGGCCTATATAGTGGTCGCAGCACACCTATACTGCGTATATAGATCAGGTGTGTCCCCATTATATACAGCGATAGTATTATTTTAGGTATAGTCTATAGTTATAAAGCCTTGTGTTATATATAAGGCCATTTATAATTATTCCTTTTTGGATAAGGAGTTTTTGCATTCCTAGTGTATATATACTAACGATAAGGGAGCCATATATTCGTCCAGCGTCTCCCTAGTAAGTCTCCGGCGACTCTTATATCCTCTTATTATTCTTATTATATACTTAGTTTACATTTTCCTATTAAAGCTATTAAATTTAGGTGATTTTAAGTCTTAATATAAGGCGTTCCGTTTATCTTACTATCTCCTATATAATTGCTATATTATCTGCCTCAGGGTTATTAATAATATTTTTATTCATTGCTTTATAACGATATATTCATTCATAAGGAGTGATAATAATTAAATATTTTGCCATCCCTTATAAATGAATATTTATATAATTATGAATATATATAGAGGGTTGGGCTAGTAAAATGTCATAGGACGGGGCAGTGGCTATAAGACGTATGTATTTAAGGAGTCTATAAGACGTTACGCGATCGATCGTAAGGGTCGAGGGCGTAAGGGGGTAATATACCTACGCGTAGCTGATATAAGCTGTACGCGAGGTGTATGCAAGAGCACGGGGCTCTCCTATGGAGGCCCCTGTGGTGGGGTTCCGTGACACTACCCCCCCTCCTATAGAGGCGGAGCTCTGGTGACGCTATGGTTACTATATATATATAGAAGGGACACTTAGGGTATAGAAAAGAAGAAAGGGGGGTATTACTAAAGGCTTAAAACAACGTTATATAATAAGGCTTGGCATCTAAGAATCTGACTAATTAAATAACTTTAACCGCCAGTCAAAGTTCCTGGACATCTTAACAATATTCCAGTCACGTGATTGCACTTTACCGCAATCTAACGGCAATCTAACGGCAATTTGCCCCTACGTGGTAATGTATAACGGTTTAACTCTATAAGGGCTCCTATAGAGGATTAGGTATAAAATCTCTGCTTAGGCCCAATTTCTGTAGGTTCGCGTAGTAAAAGTCGCTAATTAGATCCTTTGCATTTTTGAAGTCTTCCTATAGTTACCATTCTGGCTAATTTATGTTAAATCCTATGTATATAGCTCTGTAGTAGAGCCGTTGTCCTCTGCCTTTGCTAAAGTATTTAGAGTTAATAATTCGTTTAACGGTCTACTCCTTATGGTTCTTGTCTTCGTTCTCGTCTCGGATTAATACTAGTGGGGGTTTAGGCTATATCTACTCTAGTAAGGGGTTAGGCTAGTAAAGGTGTAGTAGCTATGGGTGAAATATAGGCTATATTCCGCGGGTGGCTAGGGCAGGTAGAAGCTCTAGCTCGTATACGGCTTCCCTATTAATGACTTATTTAATTAGGTAGGGGCTAAGGTTCTTATAATTAAGTGACTTTATAGGCCTCTGTATAGAGATATTATGTGTATTTAGCTATACTTAGTCGCCAACACATATCTCCGGTGGTGGCGTTTTATAATAGTTGGCGAAGTAGGCCTGCTTTACTTAAGCCTAGGCCATTTCTCCCTTGCAGTAGTTAAGTAGATTTTTTATACGGTCTATATGCTGGTCGGTAAGTAGTATCTTAAGGCGTTTTCTATATAGCAGTTTCTTATTAATAGGTTCTGGTGGTTTTATGCCGGATTAGGGGTAATATCCCTTGTTCGCGAAGAACGGGGTAAGTCCTGTAGTAGTTAAGACGTAGTTATTTGCTGCGAATTTACCTAGTGGGAGGTGATCTACCTAGTTATTTTAACTATAGGCGACTACCTGTTGTAGGTATGCTTTTATGCTAGCATTAGCGTTTTCCGGTTGCCTAGCAGTTTTATAGTAGAAGGATATAGACATCTTAACGGAGATGCTAAGGCGTTAGCAGATTTGTCTCTATATATTAGAGCCGAACTATATGCCTTAGTCAGACGTAATCGAGTTAGGTAACCTATATAATTAGTAGATTTCGCGGAGGAAGGCGTTAGTAACGTTGCTAACGGCTACGCCTTTAGTTGGGACGTAGTGGCGCTCTTTTATAAGTTGGTATATTATTATAAGGATGTTCTTATAGGTACGGCTATATCGCTTATAGGGTAGTAGGTTAACAACGAAATCTATGGCGATATCTGCCTATCGTTATATAGGTACTGGTAGAGGGTGTAGTAGTCCTTAGTACTTTATATTAAAGGCCTTAGCGCGCTTATAACTGTAGTAGGCGCCTATAAAGCGTTCAACTAAGTCTATTATTTTAGGCCAGAAGTAGTATCGGCTAAGAAGCTTATAGGTTCCTCCTTTACCTAGGTAGCCGCTTAATTGGAGGTTGTAGGCCATTTAGATTAATTGCTGTTGTAGATTTTCTAAGTTAAGGACGAATAGACGGCCTCTATAATAGAGCCTGTTCTCTTTTACTTCTAAGGCTGCTATATTAATCTGGCCTAAGCTTTGAAGTTTAGTTGGTAGTATATGGGCGCTAGCGGTCTTTGCGGTAATAAGTTAATACAGTAATAGGTTAATAGAGGTGTTATATGCCGTAGTAATAAGCTTATTGATTTTGGGAGGTAATTCTAGTTCTATAGTGTGGAGCTAAGATATAGTTAGCTTTATTGTAGGTAGTATACCTAGGGCCAAATTCCGTACTTTTAGGATTATCTGTTGTTGGAACTGGTTATAGGGGTTATCTTTGGACTAAGGAAGGTCTTATAAGCGGCGTATTAGGCTATTAGGCTTAGTACCTTATACTCCTAGCCTATATATAATTTTAAAGTTAAAACTAGAGAGGAACTCGTTCTAGCGTACTTAGTGTTAGTTTAGCTATTTTATAGTTATAAAGTACTTAAGGTTGCGATAATCCGTAAGGACTTTAGTTAGCTAGTTAGGTTCTACTAAGGAGAGTTCTAGTTAGAATTCCTTAAACGCTTATATAATCGCGAGAAGTTCCTTATTATAGATCTTATAGTTATATTCTTATAGTGTAAGCTTAGATGAATAGAATACGACTAGGTAGAGGAAACCGTTGTCGCCCATCTAAGAAAGGACCCCTGCGTTAACGTGGTCTAAGGAGTTAGTCTTAAGATAGAGTTGTTGTCCTAGTATGAAGTAAGCTAGGATAGGTGCTTTGGTAAAAGTATCTTTAAGGTCTTAGAACGCCTTCTTATATTTAGGCGTCCAGATAAAACGTAGATGTGTTTTTCTTCCTTTTATAGAAAGGCCCTTTATTCGCATTATTGCTATAAGTGGTGCTATAACACCCGAGAAGTTATATATGAATTTTTAATAGAAGTTGGCGAAACTAAGGAAAGCTTATACGTCTTTAATGCAGTTAGGGGTTTACTATTTAGTAATTATACGTACCTTCTTAGGGTCTATACGGACACCTTTAGTAGTAACAATTAGTTTAAGGTATTTTACTTCTATAACTAAGAATTTATACTTCTTTAAATTAATATAAAGTCCTGCGTCCCTAAGGCGCTATAAGACCTTTTAAACGTGCTCGGTATGCTTAGAAGGGTTATTGCTGTAAATAAGTATATCGTCTAGGTACGCAGAGCAGAAGTCGTTAAGGTAGTCCCGTAAGGCGTTATTAATATAGCTTTGGAAGCTGCCTAGGCTGTTATATACGCTAAAGGGTATAACGGTATATTTAAATTGGCCAAAGCGCGATGCGAATGCGGTTTTCTATTTGTTACCTTCTTATATTTAAAGGCGGTTAAAGGCGGCGATGATATTAAGCTTAGTATAGATTTTAGCTTGGCTAAGCCGCTTAAGAGTCTTATATATAAGCGGTATAGGGTATTAGTTCTTAATTATAATAGCGTTAAGTCCTTTATAGTTAATATAGAATCGAATACCTCCTCCTAGCTTCTTAGTAAGGAGGATGGGGGCGGCTGCTAGGGATATGCTGGGGTGAATAAACCCTTTATTAAGGTGTTTGTTGATATACTTTTTAATAACTAGAAGTTTGTCTTTTAATATTAGGTAGGGTCTCTTATAGGGTGGCGTTTTTCCTTATTTAATATTAATGGCATAGTTATTAGGTTAATATAGGGGGAGTGTATCTGCGTTCTTTTATAAGTATACATTAATAAAGTTATAGTACCTTTTAGGGAGGAGCTTACGGAGTTCCTCGTTGGTAAGTCCTTTTTTAAGCTTTATAAACTTCTTAAAGTCTAAAGGTNAAAGTCCGTAGAGTTCTGNGGGGGCATTATTTTCTAAAAGNTTAANTATGTCTATNCTNTTACTATAGAGGACNTAGTTCTATTCTTTATTAAGCTTATATAGTTATAATTGGGAGGCTGCGGTAACGGTCCAGCCTTTCCTATATACTATGCGGTAGAAGGCCGCGGTACTTATGTAGTAGTAGTTAGTCGTAGGTAGGGTAATAAGGGGTTTCTTAGGTTAGTATCCTGGGGAGTAGATAGAGGCGGCTAGGCTATGTCCTAGGCAGGTTTCTCTATAGTATTTAGAGTTAAAGGTTACTTCTCTCTTTTTTTAGTTAATGGCGGGGTTGTGTTATTTAAGCTAGTTTATTCTGAGGATAATAGGGTAGTTAGTAAGTGGTATAATATAGGCCCAGAGTTCTTCCTGGTGCCCATTTATATCTAGGTAGAGTTGTGCTATATAGGTAATCTTCTGTGTGGTATAACTACTATTGGCGAGTTATAGGGCGCGGGCTTTGGTAAGGGGTAAGGTAGGTAGGTTATAAGTNCNNANNAATTNGGTATNTATAAATTTATTANTAGCTCNGNAATTAATTATAGAACGGCTTTTATATTATTTTTTAGCAGTAGTTCCTATTACGGGTAAAACTATCTATTTCCGTCTATTTATCTTTACTAAGTTATCTATTAAGTAGGCCGATATATAGATCCCCTTATTATTAGGGCGTCCTAACCTGCGACTTAGGGCTGGGATTTGGCGTTTTCCGTTTCCGTATCTAACTCTACTACTATTACTACGTCTTCATCTTATACAGTAGTGGCACATAGCAATATATTTAGTATTTAAGGTACTAGGTTAGGTGTTAGGCGGCGGCTGCTAAACCTAGCTATTAGGCAGTTTAGGCTATAGCTATAACAGCCTTTTTAATAATATCTATAGTAACGCTTTAGCTTCTAGAGTAGCTCGCGTTCTCCGTCTAGTAGCTTCTACGGAAAGGTTAGTATAAAAAGGTCGATATTAGGACCAGTAGTGTTGCTTAGGGTAGTAGGCGTTGGTGGTTTAGTAGGTCCGGAGGGCTTCTATAGGGAGGTCTTTAGGTAGGGGTTTGCAGTAGCGATCTAATTTAGTTGTCGTTTAATCTTCCGTATAGCTGCTACTATATTATAAACATTATTATAGTTATGGCTGGCGGCTGCGTGACTAAGGTAATAAGTGACTTTTTTAAGGAGATCTTCCTAGTCTTTAGTATCATCTTAGGTAAGGGCTTTAGTGTATTCCTAGAATTTAATATAAAACTCGTTAAATAATTTGGTAGGGCTTATCTTTAGGGCATATAGTTTAGCTCGGTTGGTGGCTAGTAGGTTATAATCGCGGTATATTAGGTCGAGATTGTTAAGGACTTCTTAATAGGACTGCCACTTTTGGGGGCTATTAGTCTCCCATCGGGCAAAGAGTCTGTTAAATAGTATACCCTTTATTCGCCCGATAATGTAGCCAATCTTAGTGTCTTCTGTAGGAAAAAGGCAGGCGCTCTAAGTTAGTTTCTCGCGGATTTACATCTTCTAGTGGCTGTATTCTTTGCGGTCTCCCTAGAAAACTAGAGGATTAGGGTAACGTGTATTAGACCCTATAGTAGCAGCTTAGGTTCGGTTGTTATAGCTTTTATTATTGCTTTAGTAGGGGTTTCCGTTAAGTAAGGCTGCTTAGCGCTAACCCTCTGTTAAGTATTAAGTAGGTGAAGTTGCTGGGGGCGTAGAGACTTAAGTGGCGTTATATATAGTAGAGAGGTGTCTAGCGTTATTACGAATGTGCTTATTAAGCTAAGATTATAGGTATTTAATTATGCCTTCTCTTTTAGTGATTGTAGCAATAAGTATAATCTTAGCCTTCTTTAACTATTGGACGTCGCGTTTAAACACGCAAAGGTTATTTTTAGTTTCTTAATGTGTGTTATCGGCGAGCGCCTTATAAGCTTATAGGTCTTAGATGATATTATAATCTTAGGTAGTACGCATCTCGGCTCATATAAGCTTTAGGTAGTAGTTCTGTAGAAAGCGGTAGTATTTATTAGGTTCTTATGCTACCATTTTTATAAACGTCTCGGCGTCTTATATTTTAATTTTAATAGGTAGTAGCCCTTCCGCTTGCTTGTCCGTAGTTGTGTAGTTAATAAAAGATAAGATATTATTAGTGTCCATCTCCTTAAGGGTTAAGGCTAGGGCTAATAAATTGAATTCTCCTGGGATTAATTGGCGTTATAGGTTGAGTATAGGTATTAGATTATTCTTTAGGTTTAATATAGTAGCTAGTAAGAAATATTATCTTACTATTATAGGTTCCTTAGAAGTATAAAGTGAGGTAACTCATAGGCACGCTGCTTCTGGTAGCGCCTATAGTATTGCAGAGACATAGAATTGGTCGTAGGCTGGGTGTTAGTGGTAAAAAGGTATAACGTAATATTATGGGACGGGGCAGTAGCTATAAGATGTATGTATTTAAGGAGTTTACAAAACGTTACGCGATCGATCATAAGGGTCGAGGGCGTAAGGGGGTAATATACCTACGCGTAGCTAATATAAGCTGTATGTAAGGTGTATGTAAGAGCACGGGGCTCTCCTATGGAGGCCCCTGCGGTGGGGTTCCGTAATATAAATATTAAGCCGTCGGAGTACTTAAAGTTGTGGAAAAAAGGATAAGTTATATAAGGCTAGGAGGAGAGAGCTGCTAGTGAATGTTTAGGGGGGGTAGAAGGGGGGGTAGAGAGGGGGTAGAGGCCTCTAAGGAGGCATCAGCCCTATTGATTTAGTGCCCCACCATGCTAAGACTGGTAATACCGCCTATATCTAAGATATCGTAATTATTCATTCATATCGCGATATTTTGGTTAGCTTATGAATTAAATACGATATTAGGCCTATTTATTCATTTATTTATCATTAACAACCCTAATCTACTTAGCGTCCCTTTTTTACCCTAAGGCTTATAGGAACCGCTAGGACTTTAACTAGGTAATCCTTACAAAGTACTTTTATACCAATACGTTCTTCTAGCCTATCCCCTACCCTTATAGCTTGTTCCTTTACCTATTAGTCCTTTAAGGTAACTCTAATATCTCCGCTCTTAAGGTGTTGGACTATAATAGCGTTATAGACCTCTTTATATATCTCTATAAGGACTTCTATTTCTAATTATCCCCTAAGCCCCTCTACTTATTCTATATTTAGTTATATTATAATTATATACCTAGTTATTAACTTAAGGGGGGTGGGTTCCCTATACTATAAAAGCGTAGCTATAGCGGCCTAGGTGCGGTTCGCCGGTAAGAGGGAGTTATACTTATTTTTAATTTTGCTTAGCTATTAGAGGATTTAATTAAGGGTTTACTAAAGGGGCGCCTAAGGTTTACTAGACTAGCGAAGCCATTCTACTAGCTGTATTAGTTTGTTATAGCTAACGGTTACTCCCCCACAGTTTTAGATACTAGACACATCTAATAGGCTTTATATTTTATTAGATACCTTCTTAATAAAGGTATTTCCGCTTTATAGTATAGTATTCGCCCGTCTTTATTATAAAGGGCCATTGCTAGGCGTAGTTCTAGCGGTCGCGCGCGAGTATAAGCTACCGTCGTTTAACGTATACCTCCCCTGCGATGCATGCATCTTAGGGGAATTCTCTAGGTGTTTTTTAGGGTTCTTTTAGTTAGTTTTAGTCTTTTTAGGCCGGGTATAGCAAGCAGGTAGTTATATAGTAGAGTTTAACGTACCTGCTTATCTAAGCCTCTACCCTAGTTTTCTAGTAACGGTCCTAAACCTCTAAGCACGAGGGCCTAGAGGGGCTTTCTATAAACAGTTAGCTGCCACTACCAATAACACAGGGATTCTTATCAGTTCTTTTAGATATCTTATAATGGGTTTTATTAGCCTAAGTACTAGTCCGCCCCCTAGCGGTCTATATAATAATAATAATTCATTACTTAACGTCCGATTTAGATCCCTATTAGGCCCACGCGGACTACTCCTTATTTACATATAGGGAGAAAACTCTATTTAAGAAAAATGAGAAAACCCCATAATCCATCTCCCCGCCTTTTAGGACTCGCCTACTTAGCGCCTATAAGTCGCCTATAGTGCTCTACTACCTTACTATTTAACCTCTTTAGGAACCACTGCTGCCGTAATAAGCCTATAGACGCGCTAGTATTATAAACTATTACTCTACTACTGTAGAGTTACTAGGGGGCACCTACTGCTCGCCCCCTTACCTTCTATTACTATTTCCCTTGCAACCCGGAACTAATTTAGCATATTTTAACTAATAAGCCACTAGGTAACCGCCTTAAGGCCTTTTTATATTAAGAGTAGTATATTATAGTTCTCTATACTAGCTGCTAAGAGCATTATTTCTTAATTAGTGCGTAGGGGGCATAGCAGTATTACGTGTTTTAGTATCTGTCTTAGCTAGCTATATTCGCATCTTAGGCTACCTACTAGAACACCCACCCAGTAAAGCCAATCTTTTAGTCCTATTATTCCTATTCTTAAGAGTATTGCTATTATATTTTCTACCTTTATTAGGCCTTTTCGGAGCCCTTAGGTATTTACCCCCTATAGCGTTAACCATACTATAGCTTAGGTTTGTCTTGCCTAAGTTAGCCTCTGTACCTTTAACTCCCATTTACCTCTCCAGCGTTAGTCCAACCAGTATTGCATTACGGTAGATGGTTTCCCGGCGTTCTTACGTATTCTACTTTAGCTCCTTTCTCTATCTTACTATTGTCTTTACTAACCTCTTACGCGTTTCCCTTTCTCCTCTATATAGGCCTGGGCCCTAAAGCAGTACTATTCTTCTTCTGCTTTCTTTACCTGTTTCTCTAATATCTCTTCCCTACTTTAAAGTTATTGGTTTATTCTCCTACGGGGCACCCTAGGGTCCCTCCATAGTTTACTTAGGCGTGTCTTAATATACTTTATAACATTAGAGTTACGTTTATTTTATGTTTTTTATATTACAGCGGCTTTAATATATAACTATAGGGGGGGAATATTGGATTCCTTCTTAAGCAGTGCTATGGCCGTTCGCTTATACCCGCCTATAATACTCTAAAGGCAAGCTATCTAGACCTTTTAAAGTAGTTTAAGGAGTGATTTAAGGGGGCCCTTCTCAGTTTCTCTAATGGCCCAAATACTGGATCCATATGTTATGGTTGGCCGGACGACTGCTATATATAGTAGGCGTAACCTCTAGAAGCATAGACCCCATATAGAGTTAACAATTTTAGATAAAGCAATGAACTGTGCTTGGCCTTTATGGGCCGCTTACGCCGCATATACGCTCTACCAGAGCTTGCTGTCTACCTATACTCCTAATACCCTTAGGCCCTAAACTAGTTAACCCCTAAAGCCTTAAATGCGAATTATATGCTAGAGATCTGCAGATTGGTTGCGTTTTCTTATAAAATAGATTAGCTAGTATTTCTCTGGTGAGAATTAGACTCTATAACGTTTTGCCTATTCTATATAAGTGTTATAGGCTTTCTCTAGTATTCTACAATTCTTTACGGCTATTGGCCCGTATATAATTAGGTTTATATTATTAACAAAGCCTATCCCCTAGGTCGCCCCTTCCTTAAAAAAGTTAAGTAGGTTGCTTATAAAGAAAAGGAAGAGTATAGGCAAGAGGGGTAATCCTTATAGTATTCCTGTTATAACTGTAATAGGGGGGCTCTAGTATCCGCTAAAGACTAGTAATGTTTCTTTCTAGCCTATAAACCCTTAGATAAATTGTATAATCCATTCTGGGAAGCCCTTTGCCCTAAGGATATACAAAAGACGCTCGTGGGGTATATTATCGTAGGCACCACTAATGTCTAGGCTAAGCATTAATACTATAAAGTCCTTTCGCATCGCCTATGCAGATTTAATAGTGGCAGCGAGTAGCGTAAGTGCTAATAGTGTTGAGCGGTTCTTTTTTGCCCCCATTTAGCTTTATGGTAGTAGGGCGTATTCCTCTACTATATCTACCATGCGTTCCGCTATTACCCTTTCTAAGATCTTATTAAGGGTGTTTTCTAAGGCAATAGGGCGGTAGCTTCCTGGGATTAAGTAATCTGCTTTGCCTTCTTTTTATAGGACAACCGTCGTTATAGATCTTCCGAGTCGCGGGTAGTAGCCTATAGTAAAGTATGCTCTGGCTACATCTACAAGCCAAGGTGCTATAAATGGCCCACAGGTTTTTAGGGCCTTATTTGGAATCCCATCTGGTCCTAGTGCTATATTGTTTAAAAGGCGGCTAATGGTTCTAGCCATTTCCTCTGTTGTCATGTCGCTGTCGACCCGCAGGCGAGTCACCGGTGTTTCGCCCGTGATATCACTGAGGTCTGCTAGAGCCGGTTAGGGGATAGCGGTCTATATAAGAGTCTCCTCCTAGAGTTAGTATGCTTTTGTACGGCTTAGGAGCCTTCTATAGCCTCTAGTTTTACGCCTATCTTTATTGTTTCCGCCGGTACGGGTATAAGCTACCATTTATAGGGGTCGTAACTCCCGTCTTACGTGCCTACTGGCGTAGTCCTATAAGGGCGTTGTAGCTGCATCCTGTAATATAGAAAGCCTTAGGTGTACCTTTTACGGTTAAGGCCTAGCTAAAGCCTCTCCCGCCTAAGTAACTCCTATTTACTCCTTAAGCGTACCTTACTAGCGTACTGCCCTAGCAAGCAGTCCTATCTATTGGTATACTAATACACGCATCCGTTCTCTTAAGCTATGTAGTAGTCTCTCTAGCTAGGACGTGATCCTACCTACCTACTAGGTGCACTAGGGGTTAGAGCCTAGCTAAGGGGTAAGGTCCTTAGAGCTAGCAGTAGCTACTATATACTACGCCCCGCGGGAGGTTTTAATTCCCATTTCGCGTTGCCTATAAGAGTCTCCTTATAATAGGCCGACCGTATCTTACAGAATAGGTTATAGACTAGGTCCTATGCTAAGCGACCTACCCTATCCTATTCTACTAACTAAGCTTATATCCCCCCTTTTTATAAGCCGGCCTATATCTCTAGCTGTCAAGTCCTTATATAACTGGCCTGTGTTTCCTTAGAGCCTCCCCCATATATATATGCGCAGGTTACGTGCACCACGCCTATTAAGACCCTCCTGTAAGTCACCTGGTCGCTATAGGGCCGTCAAAGCTGGCCTATGTTTCCGCTACCTAGAGCTTTGCCCGTGTTTCCACCTCGTAGAGCCGTCCGGTCGCTGTCGCGCCACTATCTCGTCCAGGTCGCGCGCACCACACCTATTAAGACCCTCTTCTAAGTCTCCTAGATGTACCGGATAGGCTCTCGTAGAGGGGCCTTAACGAGTTCTCTAGGTAGGGCCTTAATAAGTTCTTCGCGGTGGCCTTGGGGCCTTAATAAGTTTGTATAAGGTATCTGCGACGCGTTAACCTTAACAAGTTCTTATAAAAAGGGTTTCCCTACGCCCTCGTCTTGCGATCTTAGAGCTAGTGCAAGCCTAAGAGTGTCCTGTTATACGACTAGGACGCGTCTACGTCGACTAGCTAATGATAAGGCTAGTTTCGGGCCTGGCTACGAGCCAGGTAGTCGTATATCGGGTGGTTTTCGTATCCCAGTATCCCTTAATAGGCCTCCCTAGGTGGTAGAGCAGGAGCCTTAAGCGGAGGCAGTAAGGCTCCTGGTGTTGTTAAGGGCGATGCTTTATACGATAGTACGCGTCGCGAGCTTAACACCACAGAACCGCGACGACAGCGTGCTGCACGCGCTGCGACGGCTCCCTACCATCGCCTCTGCACTTGGCCATTAAAAGAAAACGATTTCCTAATAATGTTTCCACCCGCGGCGACGTGGACGCGTACAGTAGGGCTTCGCGGGTAGAGGGTTTATATATAAGGTAAGGATATAGATAGGGAGTTTAATAATAGAATAATAGGGTATATTATAAGCAGACGAATCCTTAAGGGAGAAGGAGGAGTCTGAGGTGCGAGGTAACGAAGGGGTTTCCCTAGATACGTGTAGAGCACGTGCCTTATAGGCGAGTTGTATGCGAGTCGCCTGTGCCTCCTAGCTATCTAATATATACTAAGTTTGGGTTGAACCTAAGTGTCTAATTAGTTAAAAATTTGTCTGGTTACCTAATATAAGGGACATGCTACCTTATATGCTACCCCATTAAATTCCTTACCTCGCGACCTTAAATCCTACCCCTTACTGCTCTTTACCTTCTACCCCAGTTGCTACTCCCTATTTACTGCCTAAATGCCTTCTAATCGTATATTTTGTACTGCCTGTAAGCAGTATCGCTCTTCTACTAACTTTATAACGAACCGTCATGGAGCTCTATATAAGACCTGTAACTATTATAGGGTTAATCCTTTACTTACTCTTTTTTAACTTACTACCTTTCTAACTCTATATAGGAGAAAAGAAATAGATGGTCCCGACAACCTTTAGCGGACCTTCCACAGCCTATACCCCAAACTACAGCTACTACTACTTCCACTGCTACCTCCGCTGCTACTTCTCCCCTTATACCGCCTGTATCGATCTAGCAACCGCTTATACCAATTTAGCCACGACCGCCCGCATTTATCCAGCTATAACCGCCTGCATTTATTTAGCTACAACCCGCCATAGCCCGCCCTATTACGGGCCAGTTAAATATCGGGCCTATTACTACAGCCCGCCCTATTGCGGAGCAGCTAAATCGTGGTCTAATTACTACAGTCCGCCATATTACGGAGCAGCTAGATCTCAGTCCTATAGACATTATCTATAACTTCTACACAGCCCTACATTGGATTAATAAACGTGTTAGTATATTACCTGCTAGTAATCTACGCTTTAAAGCCTACTATAAGCACGGTAATGTAAACCTCCCTCTATTTTAGCTACCGCCAGAATATCTACGCGATCTTTTAGAGTCCTGTAGTACTTCTACTAGGTAGTTTAGGAAGCGGCTTCGCTTATATAATATAGCATTAGCTTTTACATCCGTAAACTATACTGTTACTAACCGTGGTGTAGCCCAGGGCGGCCTAAATTACTTCTAGATATATAGTAAGCTTTACTATCTATAGGGCCCGCTAGAGCCTCCTACTAATATTGCTCCGCGGTATGCCTAGCTATACTTTTACAACCCTAGTTATGCCATAGATATCCGGCTACGGGCCCGTCCTAATACCCAGCTAGATACAACTATTTTATAGTGCCTTACTACTATGCTATCTAAGGTACGGAACCCTTTTATCGCCCTCTATTAAACCGCAAAGGAACGGCTTCAGGCTTAGCCCGTAATAACCCTATTATAGATTATCTTAAACCCACAGATGTAGCTTATCTTAAAGGCTAGTGCTAATTAGCGCCATAAAAACCTCCTAATAAGCAATAAGGTGGCCATTATTATACTAGACGAGTATAGTAATACTAGCTTCCGTAATATCGTACTTATAGAGCGTTATACGCCTAATAAGCGGCCGCGATACTGCCGTATTAACTTAACGCATGCCATATATATGCCGCTCTACTACGTACTGCTCTTCCCCCGCGGTAATACTAGCTAGCACTAGGGTCTCTAGCTATATAACTCTAATTAAGCCTACTAGCAAAACCGTTTAATATAGTGGGCGTACTTTCAGTTCTACCTACACGTCCGTATTAACTCTAGGTTAGTCCCTTTTACCTACTACTGGCTATTTTAGTAGTATATTATAGATATATAGGCGCTATATAATTAGAATAAGCTTAGCTAAATCCGCTCTAACTAAATAACCCTCCACGCGGAGCTATATAATGGCGTTACAGATACTCTTACCCGCTATAATCTGGACCCTACCTTATTAGGCTGTTATATAGTCCTTCCATCTAGTTTCCTTAGCGGAGCTCGCTTTATCGGCCAGTGCTATTAGGATTTAATAGCTATTATCCGTAAATACGGCCGTCTAAGTATATTTATTACGTTTACTGCTAACCCTAAGTAGGACGAGATTACCCGCGAGCTACTACCTAGCTAGACCGCTATAGATAGGCCCGATCTGGTTATGCGTGTCTTCTATATAAAACTTATTTATTTTTTTTACGACCTAAAACGGAAGTAGATCTTCAGCCGGTACTACGGCTCTGTTTAGACTATTAAGTACCAGAAACAGGGCCTGCCCTATTTATACCTACTGCTCTTCCTATATCTATATAACCGCGATAGGCTACTAAACCTAGCCGTTATTAACCGTTTTATATCTATAGAGCTTCTATAGCCTAAGGGCAATCCTACCAGTCATCTTACTAAGATCGTAAAGTTAATAATGGTTTACGGCCCTTGCGGCTCCTAAAATCCGCAAGCCCTTATATAGTTTCGCCAGGGCTAGGCCTTCCGCTAACCTACTTAAAGCGGTACCCTAAGCCTTTTAACCCTACTACTGTCATATATAAGGACGGCTATCTAGAATACCGCCATCGCAATAATCTGCGGTTGTGGTCTGTCCGCTTACTAGGGGGAGCTATATTTAAAATAAACAACCGCTAGATTATTCTATATAACCCATATCTAACCACAAAGTATTATGCCTATATAAATATTAAGGTCTACGCCTCCATAAAGTCCGTTAAGTATATCTATAAGTATATATATAAGGGGAACAACTATACTACTTTACGACTTATAGACGGCAATAAGGTAAGCTAGTATTTATAGGGCTGTTATATTGGCCCCTCCGAGGTATCTAGCGGCTATTTAAGTTTCCCGTTTATAAGGAGTTCCCCCTATAATCTAGCTTGCGGTATACCTTCTATGCGCGAGCATGCTTATATACTTTTAGCTAGGACTAGTCTATAGAGAAGATCTAGCAACGCCTTAAGCTCCCTCTTACTCTACCTTAACGGCCTTTCTTTAAGTATAACGCGGAGTATAATAATGGCCGTAACCGGCCTATATTAAGACTTCCCTAAGCGCTACGTCTTTTATATAAGGTATGGGAGTGGCGTCTACGCCAGCGAGGCCTTATAATAGGCCGTATATATTACTGCAGCCCCAATTTACGGGCGAGAGGTTTTACTTACGGCTACTACTAACCTCTATTGTCCGGCCCTACCTCCTTTAATAAGGACCTCCGTTACTTATTGCGGTGTATCTATTTAACTCTTTTAGGCCGCCTACGTGGCTCTAGGGCTACTGGAGGGATAATTATAAGTAGATTAATTACATTTACGGAGCCGCCATTTTTGCCACTAGCGCCTAGCTACGCTCCTTATTTATAACGCGCTTTACTTACAGCCCTATTACGGAGCTAAGTTACTTTATAGGACCGCATTTAAACAGTACTATCTAGGCTTAATAAGTCTACCTCGACTTTCTAGCCCGCTATTACCCTTAATACTCCTCCCTATAGTTCGTAAGGCTAACACTAGTTTTAATTACATGCTATAGCTATCTAATTAGACTTCTTTTCCATAGGGTTTCTCAACTAATGCTACGGACTATTATTACTGGCACTAGTCCCTATGCAGACCGTTCTAGCTCTAGAGATACCGGTCGTAAATATAATAAGGACCTGTGGTTAGTAGCCGCGCTTACTTATAAAGACCGCTCGCGGTGCTAGCTATAGATCAGACCTATATATAGGGGGATGTAGTTTAACCCCTAAGTATTAAGTTACTATAGCAGAGCTATATATACTCTTAATATAGGCATAGCCTGGTGAAACTTTATTGGCTATCACCTTTGTCTTCGCTAATGGTTGCCGGATCTGCATACCTACTGCGCATTTAGTCGCTTTTTTCTCCGTGGCCCTGGCCTGCTAACTACTATCACTACCGTACTCGAGAGAAACGTTTTTTTATTACATACCTCTAGCGCACTAACTACCGCTTACGTGGCTAAGCCCCGATTTTTTCTTGCTATATAGGGCTTCTTCCTAGTATGTACAGCCCTTTTTACTGGCACTGGCAGCTGTAGCCGCCTATTGCCGCTTTTTAGAATACGCTTATTAATCTACATAAATGAGTCTACTTATAATGTCTCTAAAAAGCTTAACTCTTGCTCAAGCTCCTACGGCGTGCCGTACCTCTCTGCTTATTTACGGATTGAGGTGGCCAAGTATACGCGACCACTACTACTTTTAAGCCGTACACTATATAACTTACGGGATATCCGTTCTAAACGACTCTACCTTTAGCGGACTCCCTACTATCTTTAGGCGCGCGACGTCTTTGCTTAAGATACTGCCTATTATCCCACGGGGAAACCTGCGTAGCTATTATAGGTGCTTGCCTATAGGCGGTCGTTCCTCTAGCCTACCTTCTATATTCCTCTCCCCTACGGTTAAATATACGTATTTGCTAGGGGCGAGATAAACCAGTAGTTTGCCGCTTAGGTGCGAAGCTAATCCTATAATATATCCCTAGCTAGTAGGGGTTAGTATTCTACCTAGTATGAGCCTAGTTCTAGTCCCAGGAATTCTTTTATAGGCATATATACCCTCTATATCTACTACGGCGGGCATACTATAACCTAGATGCCTTTCGCGATCGCGGCTATCCTAACTATTCGTAATAATACCATTGCTAAGATAATAAGGCTATCCTTACGTAGCTCTACGGCTCCCTAAGCCACCTTATTCTATAGACTCTGTAAAGTAAAATAGAGCAGAAGAGAGTTATATAGAACTAACCGCCAGCAGAGCTCCTATAGATATTTAACCCTAATACCTACCTCCTATTAGAAGCTTTCCCTAAAGGTAAGGCACGCCCGTAATCCTTTTACGGAACCTTTACCCTAAGGAAGGGCTCTATAACGGCACCCGTATAGTTATTACGCGCCTAGGCCGCCGCTATATTAAAACTCGGGTATTTAGCAGTACCTTTTACAGGCAGCTACAGCTAATCCCTTATATTAAGCTCACCTCTATAGACGGAGAACTACCGTTTATTATTAGTAGAAGGTAGTTTCTAATCCGGCTATACTTTGCTATAACTATAAACAAGTTATAAGGGCAGTCTTTTAACTTTGTTGGTGTTAATTTGCGTATACCAGTCTTTATATATAGGCAGCTATATATTACACTATTAAGAGTAACGGATATACGCGGGCTTTTGCTATTACTACCGTAGAATAGGGATAGTATAACTGCTAATATTATATATCTAGAGGTATTGCTATACTTTTAGTATTTTACTGGCCGTTACGGGCTAAGACGCGAGGGGACGGTATAGTAGCAGTGGCAGCAATAGTAGTAGTGGTAGTAGTAATAGCAGGGCAGTAGTAGGGCAGACTGAGTTTAAAAGGCTAAAAGCCCGCCATAGGCGCAAGAAATCCGTTAAATTTACCTAAGGACCAAAATTGCTGGCTATAAGTCAGCAATTTTAAAAATTTCCTTAGAAAATTTAACGGATTTCTCGTCTAATATATACCAAGTTTGGGTTAAACCTAAGTGTCTAATTGGTTAAAAATTTGTCTGGTTACCTGATATAAGGGATATACTACCTTACATGCTACCCCATCAAATTCCTTACCTCGCGACCTTAAATCCTACCCCTTACTGCTCTCTACCTTCTACCCCAGTTACTACTCCCTATTTACTGCCTAAATGCCTTCTAATTGTATATTTTGTACTGCCTATAAGCAGTATTACTCTTCTACTAACTTTGCAACAAACTGTTATAAAGCTCCGTATAAGACCTATAACTATTATAGGGTTAATCCTTTACTTACTCTTTTTTAACTTACTACCTTTCTAACTCTATATAGGAGAAAAGAAATAGACGGTCCTAACAACCTTTAGCGGACCTTTTACAGCCTATACCCTAAACTACAGCCACTACTACTTCCGCTACTACCTCCACTACTACTTCTCCCCTTATACCGCCTGTATTAATCTAGTAACCACCTATACCAATCTAGCCGCGACCGCCTGCATTTATCCAGCCGCAACTACCCGCATTTATCTAGCCATAACCCGCTATGGCCCGCCCTATTATAGGCTAGTTAAATATCGGGCCTATTACTATAGCCCGCCCTATTGCAAAGCAGCTAGATCGTAATCCAATTACTATAATCCGCCATATTACAGAGCAGCTAGATCTTAGTTCTATAGACGTTATCTATAACTTCTACACAGCCCTACATTAGATTAATAAACGTGTTAGTATATTACCTGCCAGCAATCCACGCTTTAAAGCCTACTATAAGCACGGTGATATAAACCTCCCTCTATTTTAGCCACCACCAAAATATCTACGCGATCTTTTGGAGTCCCATAGTACTTCTACTAAACAATTTAAGGAGCGGCTTCGCTTATATAATGCAGTATTAGCTTTTACGTCCGTAAACTATACTGTTACTAACCATAGTATAGCCCGGGGCGGCCCAAATTGCTTTTAAATATATGGTAAGCTTTACCATCTATAGGGCCCGCTAGAGCCTCCTACCGATATTACTCCGCGGTATACCTAGCTATACTTTTACAACCCTAGTTATACCATAGATATTTAGCTACGGGCCCGTCCTAATACCTAGCTAAATACAACCATTTTACGGTGCCTTACTACTATGCTATCTAAGGTACGGAACCCTTTTATTACCCTCTATTAAACCGTAAAGGAATAGCTTTAGGCTTAACCCGTAACAACCCTGTCGCGGATTATCTTAAACCTATAGATATAGCTTATCTTAAAAGCTGGTACTAATTAGTACTGTAAGAACCTCTTAATAAGCAACAAGGTGGCCGTTATTATACTAAACAAGTACGGTAATGCTAGCTTCTGCGATATTATACTTGCGGAGCATTATACGCCTAATAAGCGGCCGCGATACTACTGTATTAACTTAACGCATGCCGTATATATACCGCTCCACTACATGCTGCTCTTCCCCCGCGGTAATACTGGCTGGCACTAAGGTCTCCAGCTACGCGACTTTAATTAAGCCCGCTAGCAAGACCGTTTAACGCAATAGGCGTACTTTTAGTTCTACCTACACGTCCGTATTAACTTTAGGTTAGTCCCTTTTACTTACTACCGACTATTTTAGCAGTATGTTATAGATGCATAGGCGCTATATAATTAGAATAAGCTTAGCTAAATCCGCTCTAACTAAACAACCTTTTACATAGAGCTGTATAATGGCGTTGCGGATACTCTTACCCGCCATAATCTGGACCCTACCTTATTAGGCTACTATATAGTCCTTCTATCTAGTTTTCTTAGCGGAGCTCGCTTTATCGGCTAGTGCTATTAGGATTTAATAGCTATTGTCCGTAAATACGGCCGTTTAAGTATATTTATTACGTTTACTGCCAACCCTAAATGGGACGAGATTACCCGCGAGCTACTACCTAGCCAGACCGCTATAGATAGGCCCGATCTGGTTATACGCGTCTTCCGTATAAAACTTATCTACCTTTTTCACAACCTAAAACAGAAGCAGATCTTCGGCTAGTACCGCGGCTCTATCTAGACCATTAAGTACCAAAAACAGGGCCTGCCCCATCTATACCTACTGCTCTTCCTATATCCGTATAACCGCGATAGGCTGCTAAACCTAGCCGTTATTAACCGTTTTATATCCGCGGAGCTTCCGCAGCCTAAGGATAATCCCACTAGTCATTTTACTGAGATTATAAAGTCGATAATAGTTTACGGCCCTTGCGGCTCCTAGAATCCGCGAGCTCCCTATATAGTTTTGCTAGGGCTAGGCCTTCCGCCAACCTACTTAAAGCGGTACCCTAAGCCTTTTAACCCTACTACTGTTATATATAAGGACAGCTATTCAAAATACCGCCGTCGCAATAATCTACGGTTATAGTCTGTCCGCTTACTAGGGGGAGCTATATTTAAAATAAACAACCATTAAATTATTCCGTATAACCCGTATCTAACTACAAAGTATTATACCTATATAAATGTTAAGGTCTACGCCTCTATAAAGTCCGTTAAGTATATCTATAAGTATATATATAAGGGGAACGACCGCACCACTTTACGACTTACGGACGGCGACGAGGTAAGCCAGTATTTATAGGGCCGTTATATTGGCCCCTCTAAGGCTATCTGGCGGCTATTTAAGTTTCCCATTTATAAGGAGTTCCCCCCTATAATCTAGCTTACAGTACACCTTCTAGGCGAGCAGCCCGTATACTTTTAGCTAGATTAGTCTATAGAGGAGATCTAGTAGCGCCTTAAGCTCTCTTACTCTACCTTAACGGCCTTCTTTAAGTATAACGCGGAGTATAATAATGGCCGTAACCGCCTATATNAAGACTTCCCTAAGCGCTACGTCTTTTATACAAAGCAGCGGGAGTGGCGTCTGCGCCAACGAGGCCTTGCGATAGGCCGTATATATTACTACAGCCCCATTATAGGCGAGAGGTTCTACTTACGGCTACTACTAACCTCCGTTCCCGGCCCTACCTCCTTTAAGGACCTCTATACTATTACTAGTATAATCTATTTAACCTTTTAGGCCGCCTACGTGGCTCTAGGGCTACTAAAGGATAATTATAAATAAATTAATTACTTTACGGAGGCCGCCGTTTTTGCCACTGGCGCCCAGCTACGCTCCTTATTTATAACCGCTTTACTTTACAGCCCTATTACGGAGCTAGTTGCTTTATAGGACCGCTTTAAACAGTCTATCTATAATAATCTGCCTTGCTTTCTGGCCCACTAACCTAATACTCCTCCTATAGTCGGCGAGGACGATAACACCTATCTTAATTACGGCCTATACCTTATTTATTAGATACTTACGGATCACCAAAAGACGCTTATAGATTATGGCCTGCCCCAGTTCCAGTACTAGTGGAGTATTATTACCGAGGTAAGTAACCTACTTCTTATAGCGGAGCTGCTACAATATGACCCTATAGAGGAAGAACGCCAGTTTACTAAGCTACGCCAGTAGCTAAATACGGATTAGGCAGCGTGCTTTAATACTATCGTTACCGCTATAGATGCGGATCCGTAAACCGCCCGCTTCTTTCTCTAGGGCCCTATAAGCACTAGTAAAACGTTTCTTTATCGCTACCTCTACTACTACTACCGCTCGCGCGGTAAGATTGTTCTTTACGTAGCTTCTTTTAGTATTGCGGCCCTTTTACTACCCGGCGGCCATACCGCCCATTCCCGTTTTCGGATACCTATTAATCTATATAAGGAGTCTACTTGCAATATCTCTAAAAGCTTAAATCTAGCTAAGCTCCTACGCCGTACCTCTCTACTTATTTGGGATGAGGTGCTAATACAGTACCGCTACTGCTTTAAAGCCATATACTATATACTTACGGATATTCGTTCTAACGACTCTACCTTTAGCGGACTCCCTACTATCTTAGGCGGTGACTTTACTTAGATACTGCTTATCGTCCCACGGGGGAACTACGCAGCTATTATAGGTGCTTACCTATAGCGGTCATTCCTCTAGCCTACCTTCTATATCCTTTCCCTATAGTTAAATATACGTGTCCACTAGGGCGAGATAAACTAGCAGTTTACCACTTAAGTGCGAAGCTTATCCTACAATACATCCCTAGCTAGTAGGGTTGGTATTCTACCTAGTATAGCCCAGTTCCGGTCCCAGGAATCCTTTTACGGGCATATATACCCTCCGTATCTACTTACGCGGGCACACTATAACCTAAATGCCTTCCGCGATCGCGCTATCCTAACTATTTATAATGATACCGTTACTAAGATCAATAAGGCTATCCTTACGTAGCTCTACGGCTTCCTAAGCACCTTTTATTTTATAGACTCTATAGAGTAAAATGAAGTAGAAGAGAGTTATATGGAACTACCGCTAGCAGAGCTCCTATAGACATTTAACCCCAGTAACCTACCTCCGTTAAAGCTTTCCCTAAAGGTAGGCACGCCCGTAATCCTTTTATAGAACCTTTACCCTAAGGAAGGGCTCTATAACGGCACCCGTATAGTTATTACGCGCCTAGGCCGCCGCTATATTAAGACTTAGGTACTTAGCGGTACCTTTTATGGGCAGCTACGGCTAATCCCTTGCATTAAGCTTACCTCTACGGACGGAGAACTACCGTTTATTGTTAGTAGAAGGCAGTTTCTAATCCGGCTATGCTTTACTATAACCGTAAATAAGTTATAAGGGCAGTCTTTTAACTTTGTCGGTGTTAATTTATGTATACCAGTCTTTATGTATAGGCAGCTATATATTACACTATTAAGAGTAACGGATATATATGGGCTTTCGCTATTACTACCGCAGAACAGGGATAGTATAATTACTAATATTATATATCCGGAGGTATTGCTGTACTCTTAGTATTTTACTAGCCGTTACAGGCTAAGACGCAAGGGGACGGTATAGCAGCAGTGGTAGTAGTAGTAGTAGTAGCAGTGGTAATAGTAGGGTAATAGTAGGGCAGACTAAGTTTAGAAGGCCAAAAGCCCGCCATAGGCGTAAGAAATCCGTTAAATTTACCCAAGAACCAAAATTGCTAGCTATAAGTTAGTAATTTTAAAATTTTCCTTAGAAAATTTAATGGATTTCTTATCTAATATATACTAAGTTTGGGTTAAACCTAAGTATCTAATTGGTTAAAAATTTGTCTGGTTACCTAATATAAGGGATATACTACCTTACGTGCTACCCTATTAAATTCCTTACCTTACGACCTTAAATCCTACCCCTTACTACTCTCTACCTTCTACCCCAGTTACTACTCCCTATTTACTACCTAAATGCCTTCCAATTATATATTTTGTACTACCTATAAGCAGTATCACTCTTCTATTAACTTTACAACGAACTGTTATAGAGCTCCATATAAGACCTATAACCATTATAAAGTTAATCCTTTATTTACTCTTTTTTAACTTACTACCTTTCTAACTCTATATAGGAGAAAAGAAATAAACGGTCCCGATAACCTTTAGCGGACCTTTTACAGCCTATACCCTAAACTACAGCCACTACTACTTCCGCTACTACCTCCGCTGCTACTTCTCCCCTTATACCGCCCGTATTAATCTAGCAACCGCCTATACCAATTCAGCCGCGACCGCCCGCATTTATCTAGCTATAACCGCCCGCATTTATCTAGCCACAACCTGCTATAGCCCGCCCTATTACGGGCCAGTTAAATATTAAGCCTATTACTATAGCCCGCCCTATTGTAGAGCAGCTAGATTATAGTCTAATTACTATAGTCCGCTATATTACGGAGCAGCTAGATCTCGGTCCTATAGATATTATCTATAACTTCTATATAGCCCTACATTAGATTAATAAATGTATTAGTATATTACCTGCCAGCAATTCACGCTTTAAAGCCTACTGTAAGTACAGTAATATAAACCTCCCTCTATTCTAGCTACCGCTAAAATATCTACGCGATCTTTTAGAGTCCTGTAGTACTTCTACTAGGTAGTTTAGGGAGCGGCTTCGCTTATATAATATAGCATTAGCTTTTATATTCGCAAACTATACCATTACTAACCGTAGTATAGCCTAGGGCGGCCCAAATTGCTTCTAGATATATAGTGAGCTTTACTATCTACAGGGCCCACTAGAGCCTCCTACTGATATTGCTCCGCGGTATACCTAGCTATACTTTTACGACCCTAGTTATACTATAAATGTCCGGCTATAAGCCCGTCCTAATACCTAGCTAGATATAACCATTCTATAGTGCCTTACTACTATACTATCTAAGGTACGGAACCCTTTTATCGCCCTCTATTAAACCGTAAAGAAACAGCTTTAGGCTTAGCCCGTAACAACCCCGTCGCGAATTATCTTAAACCTATAGATACAGCTTATCTTAGAGGCTAGTGCTAATTAGCGCCGTAAGAACCTCCTAATAAGTAATAAGGTGGCCGTTATTATACTAAACAAGTATAGTAATACTAGCTTCCGTAATATTGTGCTTATAAAGCGTTATACGCCTAATAAGCGGCCGTAATACTACCGTATTAACTTAACGCATGCCGCATATATGCCGCTTTACTACGTACTACTCTTCCCCCGCAGTAATACTGGCTAGTACTAGGGTCTCTAGCTACGCGACTCTAATTAAGCCCGCCAATAAGACCGTTTAATATAGTGGGCGTACTTTTGGTTCTACCTACACGTCCGTATTAACTCTAGGTTAATCCCTTTTACTTACTACTAGCTATTTTAGCAGTATATTGTGGATATATAGGCGCTATATAATTAAAATAAGCTTAGCTAGATCTGCTCTAACTAAACAACCCTCCGCGTGGAGCTATATAATGGCGTTATAAATACTCTTACCTGCTATAATCTGGACCCTACCTTATTAGGCCGCCGTATAGTCCTTCCATCTAGTTTCCTTAGCGAAGCTCGCTTTATCAGCCAGTGCTATTAGGATTTAATAGCTATTATCCGTAAATACGGCCGTCTAAGTATATTTATTACGTTTACTGCTAACCCTAAGTAGGACGAGATTACCCATAAGCTATTACCTAGCTAGACCGCTACAGACAGGCCAATCTAGTTATGCGCGTCTTCCGCATAAAACTATCTACCTTTTTTAACGACCTAAAACGGAAGTAGATCTTCGGCCGGTACCGGCGGCTCTATCTAGACTATTAAGTACTAAAAACAGGGCCTGCCCCATCTATACCTGCTGCTCTTTCTGTATCCGTATAACCGCGATAGGCTGCTAGACCTAGCTGTTATCGAACCGTTTTATATCCGCGGAGCTTCTATAGCCTAAGAACGATCCTACTAGTTATCTTAACTAAGATTTATAAAGTCAATAATAGTTCACGCCTTATAGCTCCTAGAATCCCGCGAGCTCCCTCGCTATATAGTTTTACTAGGCTAGGGCCTTCCACCACAACCTATTTAAAGCGGTACCCTAAGGTCTTTTAACCTTACTACTGTCGTATATAATCAGGACGGCTATCTAGATATACCGCCGTGTATATTAATTTACGGTTTATTGTCTATCCGCTTACTAGGGGAGCTATATTTAAATAAATAACCGCTAGTTATATCGATTCCGTACTAACCTGTATTATCTATTAACCGTTAAAGTACTTCTTAAGTCTCTATTAATTATCGCATGTTAATTGTCTGCGCCTTCGTAAATCAGTCTCTCGTTAATATGTATATCTATTAAGATGTATGTATAAGGGTAATAACCGTACCCACTTTACAGATATTATAGGGAACGGGGATACGCGTAAGCTCGTCTTTACAGGGCCGTTATATTTGGCGCCTCTGAGGCTATTCTAGCGGCTATTTGTATTTTCCCGTTTATAGAAGTTCACGCCTTTATTATCTAGCTTACGGTGACACCTTCTAGGCTATCTGAGTGCTGTCTACTTTTAGTATCAGTTACTAGTCTTATAGAGGAGATCCCAGTTGCGCCTTAGTCTGTTTATTCTATCCATTAACGGTGCCGCTTCTTTAGGTATATAGGCGGAGCATAATAAATGGCTGTAACCGTAACCTAATACTTAAGACTTCCCCCTAAGCGCTCCTCTCCTCTCTCCCCTACTATAACAAGCAAATGCGGATCAACGTCTTACGCTATGTATAGAGCATATATATATAATAGCCCGAAATATATTACTACAGCCGTTACAGGCGAGAGGTTTTACTTATGCGTTACTACTAACCTTCTTTCCCGGCTCTCTACCTCCTTTTTATAAGAGAACCCTCACCTGTATGCTAGTTAGTCTATTTAACTATTTAGCACGACAACTAGTACGATAGGCTTCATATGGGACTACTAAAGAATAATTATTATAAGTGAATTAATTTACTTTACGGAGGGCCGCTCGTTTGTTACCGCTGTCGCCTAGCTACGCTACCTTTTAATTTATAACCGCTTTACTTTACGGCCCTATTATGGAGCCAGTTGCTTTTTATCAGGAACCGCTTTCCAAATATCTATCTGTTGAATACATCCTGTCCTCCGCTTTCTGGCCCTACTAACCATAATACTTTTCCTATCAGTCTTGGCAAAGGATAAATAACGCCACATGAATTATAGCCTATACTTTATCTATTAAATACTTGACGGATACTTAGGAGACGCTTTGACGGACTAGAGCCTGCCCAGGTTCCAGCCGCTGTAGTGGTGTATTTATTACCAGAGGTAAGTACCCGCTTCTTATAGCGGAGCTGTACAATACAACGTAATTATAGTAGGACTAAAAACGCCAGATTTATTAAGCTACGCTAGACAGTCCCTAAATGCCTGGCTATTTAGTGTGTCTACGTCGCTTCTTAATACTATTATTGCATCCAAGTCCTAATACGATATAGATTCCGTAATACGCCCGCTTCTTTTTTCCTCAGAGCCCTTATAGCGCACTAGAAACGTTTCTTAATTACTAACCTCTTGCGCCATCTTACTAACGCATCTGCACCCTACGGTAAGAATTATCATTATACGCTAGCTTCGTTCTAGTATTGGCCCTTCTTTACTACACCCTTGTCTAGACTCCGCTAATCGCCTTATTCCCGTTTTCGATACCTATTAACTCGGTAAGAGAAAGTTACTTACCCATATACTCTTAAACAGTCTAAATACCTGCCTAAGCTCCGCTGCTAACCCCAGAATAAAAAAACAATCACAGCACGCCTACTACAAACCCGTTATACATATGCTTACAGGCAATCATCCAGTTCTAACAGCTCTACTCTCTCAGCCGGAACTGCCACTACTATCTTGCGGCGACTTTACTTAGATACTGCCTACTCCGTATCCCTCATACGGGGAACCGCGCACTCATTATAGGTGCTTGCCTATGAAAGCGTCCCTCATAGACC